>NC_051074.1:6588016-7188016 GCF_004664715.2 Peromyscus leucopus
TGGGACCCATGAAGCTGGACAGGCGTCTCCTCCATATCTTCCAACACGAGTGGAAAGCCCAAGAGAGTGAGTGGCAGTTCCGGATGCTTTGTGTGTCTCAGTGTTGCCCTGCCCACCCTCCCCACCTGACTGACAGGGCTGCAGTGGACAGCTAGAAGAAAAATCTCGCTCGGACCTGCACTATCAATGTGACTACTGTCAAAAGTATTATTACAGCTTTCTCACACAAAATACATTATATCATCACTCACACATTACAAAAGCAAGAACACCCATCCCGTACACACCCACCCTCTGCACACCTGCCCAGCCCTCAGCACCAGGTTCCAGGTAAGGAATGCCACAGGTGCCTCTGTGAGAATCCTGTCTTTGGACCCTTTCCCACGGCACAATTGAATTGCCTGTGGTACTGGGCTGCCACATGGACCATCCCAGTCATCAGCCTGTGACTCCATTCCTAGGGCAGCGTGTCCTCTGGGAAATAAAGACAGGCTTTCAGGAGGTGCTCCAACACACGCTGGGTTTTTCTCCCATGAGAGATTTACAAAACGGCATGAGTAAACAGACGTTCCCTCTTCCTCACAGATAACCGCCTGGCCTCCCCCAGTCATTTGATACTGTTAGCCGCAGTGTCTAGAATGCTGTTCTCAAGGATGCCTTCCAGATGGAAGCGGAGCACAGTGAAAATCATCGCTCGTGGCTCTGTCTGTACCACTGGTCACTTAGGACCCCACAGAGGGCCAGGGTGTGTGGTTGGTACAGTGGTTGCCATGGTCTCTGCCATCCCATTCTTGTTCAGCCAACATGCACACTCATCCTGTGGTCCAAAGAGTATACTCCTCCAGAGAGGCCTTGCGAGCAGGCGGCACCAGCTCCCCTCCCACCTGTCTGTCCCCAGTGCTCCAAAGTTGTAGGTCCACCTCAGAGAGGTCTCCTACCCAGGAGGACTCAGCTTCTGCAGGGCCCCAGAGGTGGGCTCTGAACCCCCTTTTCAGGACAGTGCTCTGGGAAATACTCTAGGGTCAGAAGCAAAACCCTGTTTAGATACTGAGGCAAGCTTTTTGTTTGTTGTTTTGTTTTGTTCTAGGGATCACATCCTGGGCCTTACCCATGCTAGACAAGTGCCCTGCCACTGAGTCCCAGCCTGGCCTGTCTGTACGTTCAGACCCATGGCCCACAGGGTGTGTGCAGACACTGGAGGACAACTTTGAGAGGTGGTTTTCTCCATCCACCCGGCTGAGGCGGGGTCTCTTGTTTCTTGCCACTAATGCACGAAGATCTGCTCCAGGTTAGCTGAGAGCTTCAGAGCCATCCCCCTGTCTCTGTCTCCCGTCTTACAGGAGCTGGAACTATAGAGGCAGGCCACCACCATCATTTTACCTGGGTTCCTCGTGTCCGGCTTACATAGCAAATGCTTTTACCCTGGCCCACCAGCCACCCACGCAAGGCTCAGGCCCTCGTGCAAACAGTTGTACAAATAGTGAGGGACTTTATGCGGAATGTGAGAGTCCCCCAGCTCTTCCCTCGACCACAGATCCAGGCGACACACACGGTTGTCACTGTGGGTCCAGCCGAGAGCATGCAGAAGAGCTGACTGAATCTACCACTTGGGAATCCTAGGAGAGGACGACCTCTGACCTCTGCATGTGAGGTGCTCATCACTGTGCTCCTTACAAGAAAACTGGACCAACTCTCAGGCCAACATATAAAGGGGGGAATGAGGATGGCACGGTTGGCTGGGGCCTGGGGGCCTGGGATATAGACATAGAGTACTTGCCTAGTGTGAATGAGACCCTGGATTCAACCCCAGTGCCGCCACCACCGCCACACACACCCCCCAAAACACATTAGAGAGAGAGAGACGAGAGAGCTTGGGGCTGAAGATGGAGCTCATTTGGTAGAACGCTTCCTTAACATGCATGAGGCCCTGGGTTTGAACCCCAGGTGTAGGTATCAAGGTCCGGTGATCCCAAGCACTTCAGAGATGGCTGGCAGAGGTGCGAAGTTCAAGGTCATCTTAAGCCACATAACAAGCTTGAAACCAACCTGAGCCACCTGGGAGCCTGCCTCAAAGTGTGTTTATCACTCGAGGGAGTAATATAAATAAAAACGAAGGGCGCAAGGTATGTTTAAGACTGAACTCCGTAAATAACCATTTAATCTATTGGGGGATTCAGAACATTGACGGAGTTCTGAGTATTCTGAATTCCAAGTTCTTTCCTTTATCCTTCTCTCCAAAGGCATTTGAAGAGTTTCAGTGCAGGCCGAAGCTCTTGGCTGCCCCCGCAGTGAGGAAAGCGCTTGGACTGTTTACTAATATACTGTTCACTCATGCTGAGATTGGAGAGCCAATTGGCTAATTGATTATTTTGTTACGGAAACAAATTGATTAGGAATTAGGAGGCATTAGGGTGAGGGGCAAAGCTTAAGCCAAGGGCTGAGGCTCCATCTGACCTCCACAGCAGCCTCAGCATGTGGCCAGAACCATCCAGAACCATGGGCCTGCCAGGGACCTCCTCAATCCCTGGACCTGGATCCAAGTGCATGGACACGTTTCCCTGCTCCCAGTTCCTCGGCTCCCACAGGGCCCCAGGCTGGCTCTGAATGTTCCGCCCTGGCCACCCTTGCCCCTCACAGCTTGGCTGCAGAGCTATTCTCTCTTGTCCTGAGCATCTAACCTGGTTTCTCCTTACTGGAAACTCCTTCATGGTTCCGTCCCAAAGTCTTAACGCCACAAGCTCCATCACCTCCGCACAGCCTCCTCCTCCTCTCCCTGCCCCTTGCTTGGCTGTCCTTGGCCGGCCCTCCCACACCCTGGGTCTGCGGCTCAGGACCCTCTGCCCACCATTTCTCCTACCCTGGAAGGCCCCACCTGCCAGCCAGTGCCTTACCTTGAGGGGGTCTCAGATAAAATGGCTCTTCCTCAAAGGTGACACTTAGTGACCTGACCTCCACGGAGCTCTGGAACCTGCCACTGCAAGCCCTCACGAGGTCTCAAGTCCTCTGTGGCACCTCCTGTCAGCTCCCAGGAAGCCAGTCTGTCAGGGCCATCCTGGGAGCCAGGGCCCAGCCCGTGTTTCCACGTGGGCACAGGAAGGAGAGGCAAACACAGCCTCTGGCCCCCTTGCAACATGCGCATGGTGAGCGTCCAGTTACAGAAACCCTTCCGTGTAGGTCAGTTCAGGAAACCAACCTCAAGTGTGGCTGCGGCAGGGCTGAGAAGGAAACCGGTCCAGAGGCAGCCCTTCAAGATGATGCTGAGAGCCATCTGCCCCGCACTGGGGAGAGTCCTCCTGTGGTTCTCACTACCCTCCTCCCCCGTGACCCTCAGCACCTCAGCCCAGCTTCAACCATGGGGAGCCCCCAGCACCGAGACACCATTGTTGATATACAAGACTCTGGGGTCTCACCTGCCCATCTACATGGGTGTCTGCCCCCCCCCAGGGTCCCACTGCCCTACCCCCACCCCCAGCCTGCCCTGTCCGGTGTGTCCTGTGGCCTCACAGATCACTGCACAGTTGCCTCTGGACGAAAGCTTCCCGGTCTGAACCAACAAGAACAGAAAGAGTTACACCCAGCCCGCTGTCTCCAGCACGTTCCAAGCAGCGGCTAAGCCACAATTTATCACCGCGAAAGTCCGGTAAGGCGCCTAATTGGCCCATAAATGTGGTCCAGTAACCGCACCTGACACCCAAAGACACTGCAGGCAATTAGCACTTATTTATTTGCATATGGTATTGACCGATCTTGGCAACTAGCTCGCAAGATCTGTTGAATTTAAACGCTGGAGGGAGAAAGAAAACCCTCATTTACTACATGAGAGAGGAACCGCCATCATACATACATACAGGGTGCACACATACATACAGGGTGCACACATACATGCAAGTGTGCACACATACATACAGGGTGCACACATACAAGTGTGCACACATACATACAGGGTGCACACATACATACAGGGTGCACACATACAAGTGTGCACACATACATACAGGGTGCACACATACATACAATGTGCACACATACATACAGGGTGCACACATACATACAAGTGTGCACACATACATACAGGGTGCACACATATACAAGTTCTGGAACGCTCTGCAGATGGGATGAGGAGTATGGTCTGAGAGGCAGCTTGTCAAGGCCAAGATGTTGTATTTTCCCAGCCCACGTCACACACAGGCTGCCATCCGGGCTACCCTGTGTTCTCTGCTACTTCTGCAGCCCGAGGACAGACTGGCCATTGCTGGGGCCTGTGCAGTCAGGAGATGGGAGGGCCCTGCTCACAAATCAAGCCCCCGGCTTCCTTGGGCAGTCCCAAGAATGTTTTAACTTTTATTTACATTCTATTTATATATTCTATGTATAAGGATGGGTGTGGAGGTACATCCCACCATGTGGGCACCAGAACTCAAACTCAGTTTGTTGGTTTTGGGGACAAGAACCAGTAATCTTCTTTGCTGCCTCAGGGGGCCCTTGAAAATGTCTAAGTCAAAAAAAAAAAAAAAAAAAAAGCCGGGCGGTGGTGGCGCACGCCTTTAATCCCAGCACTCGGGAGGCAGAGCCAGGCGGATCGCTGTGAGTTCGAGGCCAGCCTGGGCTACCAAGTGAGCTCCAGGAAAGGCGCAAAGCTACACAGAGAAACCCTGTCTCGAAAAACCAAAAAAAAAAAAAAAAAAGAAAATGTCTAAGTCAAGCCGGGCGGTAGTGGTGCACGCCTTTAATCCCAGCACTTGGGAGGCAGAGCCAGGTGGATCTCTGTGAGTTCGAGGCCAGCCTGGGCTGCCAAGTGAGTTCCAGGAGAGGCACAAAGCTACACAGAGAAACCCTGTCTCGAAAAACCAAAAAAAAAAAAAGAAAGAAGAAAGAAAAAGAAAAAATGTCTAAGTCTGTGGAGGAACTGGAAGATAGAATATCTATCCAAGAACACCCAAAGGTGCCTGTGGTCATTTGAATGTAATGGCCCTCATAGGCTCACAGGGTCTGGCACTATTAGGAGGTGTGGCTTTGCTGGAGGAGGTGTGGCCTTGTTGGAGGAAGTGTGTCACTGTGAGGGCAGGCTTTGAGGTCTCCTATACTGAGGCTTCTCCCAGTAACACAGTCCACTTCCTGTTGCCTTCTGATCAAGATATAGCCAGCACCATGTCTGCCTATACACCACCATGCTCTCTGCCATGATGGTAATGGACTGAACCTCTGAAACTGTAAGCAAGTCACCCCAATTAAATGTTTTCCTTATAAGAGTTGCTGTGCTCATGGTGTCTCTTCACAGCAATAGAAACCCTAACTAAGACAATGCCATATCTGCATTGCTAATGTTTTAACATACTAGAAAGCTCTCTTTGTCTTTTCATTCTCTCTCTCTCTCTCCCTCTCCCTCTCCCTCTCCCACCCCCATGATGATGAGTAACAGAGAAAAAAGAGGGACGGGAGATGGCTAAGCTGTTAAGAGCACTGGCTGCTCTTCCAGAGGACCTTGGTTCAGTTCTCAGCACTCACGCAGCAGCTCACAACCATATGAAACTCTTGTTCAAGGGAGAATCTGATGCCCTCTTCTGGCCTCCGTGGGCACTGCATACATGTGCACAGACACACATGCAGACACTCAAATAAAAAAAATTAATCTTTTTAAAAGCCCATTCTGCGACACTGAAATGCAAATGACCAACTTTTCTCCCTTAATAAATAACTAAACTTTAGGATTTTCTCCCTAGTGACACCCCAGAATTTCCACTGTGACACCATCTGTGGTCAGTGTGCAAGCTGCTTCAGTTGTCAGAATAATGCCCTTTCACGGCTGATTTCCCCTTGTCCAGGAGCTAATCCATAGCCACAGTGAGCCCTAAACTGTCATCATTACCTAATCTTTAAACGTAACACAAGCAACTCTTTAAAACTTATTATTGGGCTGGAGAGATGGCTCAGAGGTTAAGAGCACCGACTGCTCCTCCTGAGGTCCTGAGTTCAAGTCCCAGCAACCACATGGTGGCTCACAACCATCTGTAATGAGATCTGGCACCCTCTTCTGTATACATAATAAATAAATAAATAAATAAATAAATAAATAAATAAATCTTAAAAATAAATCTTAAAAAAAATAAAACATGCATGTTTCTTGTAGGTATACACAGCAAGGCCAGAAGAGGGCGCCAGTTCCCCCAGAACCGGAGTAACAGATGGTTGTGAGCCCTCTGATGGGTGCTGGATCTAAACCCAGATCTTCTCCAAGAGCAGCAAGTGCCCTTACCACTGAGCCATCTCTCTGGCCCCCACAGGCAACTCTCCACATGAAAAGTGACAACAGAGCTAACTGAACACTCACCTGCAGGGACCAGGTTCTGATTTGTGCAATGGTTCTCCCAAAAGCAGTCTGGAGTATATTGATTCCTCACTCGCTCTTCTTCTGGGCTTTCTGCCTTGTTCTTATCAGGGTCTAAACTCAGGTGGTAGTCACCCTTTCCATGTCGTGATGTGCTGTGAGCTTTGTTCCAGGCTCCCGTTTCATCTTAACCTGCTAGTGTTTCTTTAAGATCTACTTTATTTTGTAAGTTGTGTGTGTGCACATGCATGCATGTGCATGAAGAGGCCAGAAGAGGGCGACATCCCCTGAAGCTGGAGATGTGACTAGCCTGTTGGAAACTGAATTCCAGTTCTGCAAGAGCAGTGTATTCTCTTAGCTGCTGAGCCATCTCTCCGGCCACCTTTATTTTTCAATCCACCCTCTTTCTTACCCTGTGCCCTCAAAGCAGTCAGTCTTCTCTCTCTCTCTCTCTCTCTCTCTCTCTCTCTCTCTCTCTCTCTCTCTTTCTCCTTTCTTTTTTTCTTTCCTTCCATTAGTGGGGTTTGAACACAGGACTTTGTTCATGCTAAGTTCTTCTATTGAACTACAACTTGTGCTTAATAGGTCTCTGCCTATCTGGCTCTTGCCTTCGTTGCCAAGCCTAAAACGTTCTTCTTTGCCAAGATTATGCAAAGTCAATTTCTCTAGGGCACTCCATCGTTTCAGGGTACTTTATTACAGCTTTCAGTCCTTGTCCATTTATTTTTTTCTAAATAGATAATTACCAAAAGAACACTAAGTAGGGTCTTGGTTACTTTTCTATTGCTGTCATAAGACACCGTGCCCAAGGCAACTTATAAAAGAAAGTGTCTAATTTGGGGCTCACAGTTCCAGAGGGTCAGAGTTCATGACCATAATGATGGCAAGTATGGCAGCAGGCAGGCAGGCAGGCAGGCCGGCCCTGGGGCAGTAGCTTCCATCTTGAGACAACAACCATGAGGCAGAGGTGCACTAACTGGGAACGGTGGGGGTCTTTAGACACCTCCGAGCCCAGTGACACACCTCTCCCAACAAGGTCACACCTCCTAATCCTTCCCAAACAGTCTGGCCAACTGGGCATCAGATATTTCAATATCTGAGCCTATGACAGGCATTTTCATTCATACTGGAAGTATTTTTCTTTCTTTTTAAAGCTCGTGTATTTATGTGTATGGATGTTTTGACTACATGTAGGTTGTCTGCATACTACATGTGTGCCTGGTGCCCACAGTGGCCAGAAGAGGGCATCAGATCCCCCGGTGAGCAACTACACGGACGCTGAGAACCAAATGCAGATCGTTTGTAAAAGCAGCCAGTTGACCATCATCCATTCCCTCCAGAAGCACTTTTCTTTCTTTTTTCTTATTTTCTTTCTGTCTATTCCTTTTTTTTTTTAAGACAAGGTTTCTCTGGGCAGCCCTGACTCTCCTGGAACTCACTCTGTAGACCAGGCTGGGCTCACACTCAGTGATCCACCAGTCTCTCCCTCCTGGGATTAAAGATGTGCGCCACTGCATCAAGCCCAGAAGCAGGTTTCAATGTATAACACATAAATTACAGACTGCCCCATACAACAGACTAGAATTTTTCACTAAGAAGGATCATGTGACCTGATATGTGTACGGCACAGGAAGATATTCACCACATACTGTTAAATAGAAAATTCAAGTTGCAGAAAAGCCTGTACACATATAACCCATGAGTCCCAATCACAGGCTGCATGCTCAGACCTAGGCACAGCATGTTCTGCTGTTCCTCTCTGGCCCCTTCTGATCATCCTTTATCTTTTGACTTGCTGCACCCATCTATTTTGGGCAAAGGACTCAGTCCCCCTACTGTCTCTCCTGCCCACGGGGTTTGGTGGATAAACTCAGCTAGTCCAAGAGATTTCCACATTTGCCTTTGGCTTCCTGATTTATGTTTCTTGCCTTGGGCCTCAGCTGTATTCTACATCTCACATCCACAAGGAGTAGGTATTGCTGTGCACTTAGGAATGCTGTAAGTTGCAAACAGCAGAATACAGAATCCATCTTTAAAGACTTAATTATACACATAACAAGGTATTTAAGAGGCGGCAGCCCAGAGCTGGCCCGAGATTCACTAGTGCTAGTTTTTTAAGAACTTCATATTTCTCCACTGTCATTAACAAGCAGTTTTGTCCCCTCGAAGTCTAAAGGGGACTGCCCCCCACCTCCAGACAGTTAATTCCTACCCTGGACATGAACCTTGGGATAATAGCAGAGAATTGGCCGAGGCTCTCTTTCTGTGAGAGGCGTCAAGACAGGACCAGCAAGATGGTTCAGCAGGCAAAGGTGTTTGCCACCCAGCCTGACCTGCCCCCACCTCCCAGCCTGACCTGTCCCCACCTCCCAGCCCTCTTGAGTCTCCAGAGCCCTCACAGTGAAAGGAGAGAGCCAATTCCAAAAAGTTGTTCTCTGACCTCCACATGCAGTATGGTGTGTGTGTGTGTGTGTGTGTGTGTGTGTGTGTGTGTGTGTGTATGTGTGTGTGTGTATGTGTGTGTGTGTGCCGTGCACATGTGTGTGCATTTTTACATAATTATATAGATTATGTAAGTTAAAAAAAAAGTTTCTCTAACACTCTTGATCAAACTTTAACCCTGTGACTTGATCACGTGAGCAAATTTACCTGCAAGAGAGTCTGTAGAAGACAGCATCAATCTCTTCTGGCCTCCCTGCTGTGGGTAGAAAGAAAAAAGAAGGCTGGGAATAGGTGTTGGGGTGCCCAGACCTCAAAGTACTGGTGTCCATCTCAAGGGTAACTCCCCGAGCAGAAATCCGTTATCCCTCCCGATATAACCTGCTGTCCCAGGAACCCACTTGTACAGACAGCTCATTTCCAACTGTAGCTGCCCACTGCACTCACACTTTAAAGAGTCCAATGCAGAGCCCATTCATACTGTTCCTGGTTTGTGGTATCAAGAGGGTCCTTGGGATCTCTCATGGTTCTCCCTGTGCAGCAGGGTCAGGGGTGGACAGGACCCCTCATGGGCTTCCTCATTAAGTTTCAGATAGGATGCAGAAAAGCACCACCCAACTGGAATTCAGACGCAGCTTTTGTTACACACCATGTTACACGTTACACATCCAGAGCCAGCCTCAGGATTCTGAGTGACATCAGACCCAGCGGTCCCCATCACTAGAGTGTGACTCTGATTCTTGGGGACTAAGGCACAGCAGACTGAGGAAGAGGGATGAAGAAAAGACAAAAGGTTGCAGGGTCCCCAGACTCGACGAGACACACCAATAACCTTGAACTGTTTAGAGCCTGTCTGCAGAGGAGGGGGGCCGTGTGCTCACACTCCTGCCTGCGGGCCGTGTGCTCACACTCCTGCCTGCAGAGGAGGCCGGCCGTGTGCTCACACTCCTGCCTGCAGAGGAGACGGGCCGTGTGCTCACACTCCTGCCTGCAGAGGAGGGGGGCCGTGTGCTCACACTCCTGCCTGCAGAGGAGACGGGCCGTGTGCTCACACTCCTGCCTGCAGAGGAGACGGGCCGTGTGCTCACACTCCTGCCTGCAGAGGAGGGGGGCTCTCAGCTACAGCCTTTCTCTTAGCAAAGCAATTTATCATGGAAGGGTAGGTCCTGGGGACCTTGGTGGTCTCCGCCATCACATCCTTTCCAAGTTCGGGATCTACCACATTGCCATGCTGGATCTACTTGGGAACACTGGTTGGCTGTCCACCATTTGTTCACTCAACAAACCAAGGGGAAAAGGAAAAAAAGAAAGACTGGTACTATGCTTGCACCTGCTGTGGCCTCACCTATCCTGCACATCTGTCATTTCCCGCCGGTGTGACCATCAAGGGAGAGGATGGACATCCTACTCTGTGTCGTAGCTTTGTAGAAGACCCCACCCCTCACCCCCACCATCTTCTCTCTCCTTCCTCCAAGCATGGATGCTCTGCAGAGGCCCATACAGTTGGCCCTGGGGATGGGGCTGTGAAGGCATCTTGAGAGCACATGGGCCTCACAGAGGAGTGTGCATGGAGAGGGGGGCAGCACCAATAGCTTGGCCAAGGGCACCTTGTAGCTCATTACTGGGCATTAACACCCGGAGAAGGTTCATTCACAGCCACGCTGCAGACGTCCTTGGGAGAAGAGCAAGAGGGAGGAACCTACTTCCTTGAGTGGATCCTCAAGAGGAATCTGGAGAGAGCAGTTATTTCCTGCAGGCCTGGCTAACCCAGGCCAGGCTGGAAATCACTGCAGCACACAACAGCAGGGGGCTGGTTAAGAAGCGCCTGGGCCAGGCAAACAATCGCCAGCACAATATGCCTGACTGCTGTCCACACAACACAGGCCTTTCCATGGGATCGGGTGATGGAGAAAATACCAAGAAGATATTAACTACACAAAGTCAGGGTGCGGAATGACATTATTTTGCTAGTGTAAAACAGAGCACATGGCTAACGTCCATATTCCTTTCTATATACCAACACAGGGAAACAGAATCCCGTGACCTGTACTGGGCACAGTACATGGTGTCACTGTGGCTCCTTGGGCAGCAAGGTCCTGTAAGACTTCCGTTATCTGAGCAGTCATGAGCTGGGAGCAGGCAGGATCCTGAGAGTCTTCCTGACGCTGGCTCAGCTGACATCACCAGACTAGCCTGAATGTTGGCCTCAAGTTGGATATTTATACCACGGAAGCTGGTAAACACACCAGGCATGGTGATGCATGCCTGAAATCCTAGCACCTGGGAGGTAGAGTCAGGAGGAGCAGGAGTTCAAGGTCATTCTCAACTACATAACAAGTTTGAGGCTAGCCTGGGACACAAGACTCTGTCTGAAAAGGAAAAGAAAGGAGACATAAGTTGGCACATTGGCACACACCGTAAATCAGCACATTTCTACTTCTAAGTCCTTATCAACACACCTGCTCCATGTAGCCTTCATCCCAAAAGACCTTGTGGCCACATATGTCTACTGAAGCCCCCTGAGAGAGTTCCACTTAACGGTGTATTGAGTTCCACTTCAAGCAGGCACTATGACAATGGATTGGGTAGCCAGTGGATTTGTCCAGGACTCTGGATCTCAGGAGCAAGAGAGTTCACCATCGGGCACAGGTGAACCAAGAGTGGTGCCTGGAAATGGCCATGCTGTGATTGCAGCAGACATTCCTTCAGTGAGCTGGTCTCCCTTCACATGGTCTGCGAGGCAGCAAGGCTCTCAATTTCCGCGCATGCCCTGTAAAGACGAAGACGACTGACACAGGACAGACAGACGTGCCTGCTGGCTCTGGAGCGGTCCTCATGGAGAGGCTCACACCCTCAGCTCTTACAGAGCAGCGGGGGGAGCCCTTGACAGGTCAGGAAACTGCCTGAGGCGAAACCATTTTATAAAGGCAAAGGTTGGATTTTAGTCTAGGTCTGAACTCACTTCAGGGATATTATTAGCTGCCCCTAGGAGAGCCTTGGTTTGGGGCATGTCTGTATATACCGTTGTAGACTTGAACCCCAGGTGGCTATGGATTTGAAAATGGGAAGAAACCCCCCTCGCTTACCATTTATTCGAAGGTATTGCCCAAGGAAGTCGACTGATAAAGGGTTTGTTTAGAATTGCTCTTTCCAAGGCTTCACTCTGTGATGAAGTGTCTCTGCTGCCTTGGTTTTCTGGTGAGGCAGAACATCACAACAGCAGCATGTGGTGGGACAGAACCTCTCACCTCATGCCTGGGAAACAGAAGAGAAAGAGGAAACAGCCAGGGTTCCGAGACTGAGTCCCTTCCTCGGATTATATCACTCCCCTGAGGCTGCACCTCTCAAAGTCTCCACCTCCCAATAAACAGCACAACTCCGGGGCCCAAGCTTCGAACACGCACCATCAAGGCCAGAAGCGTTCAGAGACGCACACTGTCACCACACCGTTCATTATTCTACTGGCCTGTCTAGCCAGTGCCATATGACAAGAATGAAAAGGAAGCATGGCTTAGGGTTTCTAGTGCCATGACAAAATACCACAGCCAAGGAAGTTTAAGGCCAAAGTGTTCGTTGGGGCCTCACAGCTTCAGAGGGTTAGAGTCCTCCGTGACCGTCATGGCAGGGAGCACGGCGGCAGGCAGGCAGGCGTGGTGATGGAGCGGAAGCAGAAGCTTGTATCCAGACCTACGAGCACAGGGCAGAGAGAGCTAACTGGGAACGGTGTAGGCTTTCTAATCCTCAACGCCCGCCCACCCTAGTGACTCGCCTTCTCCATCAAGGCCACACCTCCTAATCCTTGGTCACCAACTGCAGACCACGCACTCAGACAGATGGGGGCTGGTCTCATTCAAGCCACAAAGCACAAACATTGGAATAAAAGGATCCAATGGAGCATAACCAGCACCGCACTATGATCATATGTGGTTAAACCACTAGAAATGTTGATTGCACAAAGTTCTCATTTATAATAACAACTAGTGTTTCTCTGTTTTTGCATTTTTATTTAATGTTTATAGGTATCTCGACTGCGTGTATGTCTGTGTGCCACGTGTGTGCAATGCCCGAGGAAGCCAGAAGATGGTTTCTGATCCCCTGGGACTGAAGTTAGAGATGGTTGTGAGCCACCATGTGGATGCTGGAACTCGAACCCACGTCCTCTGCAAGAGCAGCTGCGGAGCCGTCTCTCCAACCCTGTTTCTTAAATACCTGGAGATTAACCCAAGAAGGTCGAAGTGAAGCCTAGATAAGGAAACTTCTAAATCTTGCCGGGCAAGGGCTTAACCACTAAGCTATACTATCCATCACTCCTCCAAAGTTCTAAATCTCCCGTGTGTGTGTGTGTGTGTGTGTGTGTGTGTGTGTGTGTGTGTGCATGTGCCTGTGAAGGCCAGAGGTTGACATCTGGTGTCCTCGTCTATCTCTCTCCACCTTATTAGTTGAGACAGTCTCTCACTGAAACTGGAGCTCAGCAGTTGATTAGTCTGCCTCGCTATCAGCTCTAGGAGTCCAGCTCCACACCTCACCACCTCCAGAGCTGGGGTTGCACGTGTATGATTCCAGGCCTGACATCCATGTAAACATGGATGCTGGGGATCTGAACTTGGGTACAAACTGCAGGCACCCTATGAATGAGCCATCTCTCCAGCCCCCAGATTCTAAAGGATTTATGCTGTTTTTTTTATTTGTGTGTGCATGTGGGAGTTTGCAAGTGCCCATGGAAGCCAGAAGAGGGCATTGGTTCCCATGAGCTGGAGTCACAGGCATTTGTGAGCCACCCAGTATGGGTGCTGGGACCTGAATTCAGGTCCTCAGCCAGAACAGCAAATGCTCTTAATTTCCGAGCATCGCTCAAGCCCCTAAATTTTAAATGTTAAAGGGAGCCCAGCAAAGTCCTGGAGAGCAGGAGAGGTGGATCATGATTCTGACTGACAAAACTCAGTGTATAATAATAATACCACCCCCCTGTAGCTTATAAATTCAAGGCAGACAGAAATCCAAATGGGTTTTGAAATTAACTCGGAGATTGTTCCAAAACTTTTTTTGGAGAAGAAAATGATCTAAGAAAAACTGAGCATGGAGACCAATGAGAAAGGACTTAAGGTACCAGCTGACACACTGACTGTAGAAACTCAAGCTGTGTGACTGACATGGAAGGAAGGGAACCAAGAGAGAGCTCAGTTCCTGATCCATAGTAACAGCTCTCCCATCAATGAGTATCTAATGAATATTCAATGAATAGGGATGGACATTTGGCCGACCATTTGGGAACATGTTTATTTTCTCACTGCTGTCCCAGCTAATTTTTGTTTTTTTTTTCTTTTCTTTTTCCTTTTTCTTTCTTTCTTTCTTTTTTTTTTTTTTTTTTTTTTGAGAGAAGGTTTCTCTGTGTAGCCCTGGCTGGCCTGGAACTCTCTCTGTAGACCAGGCTGGCCTTGAACTCATATCCACAGGCCTCTGCCTCCTGAGTGCTGGGATTAAAGGAGTGTGCCACCATTGACTGGCTGCTAGTTAGTTGTAACTGTCAACTTGACATAGCCTGGAGTCACCTGAGAAGGCAGTCTCAATGGAGGGATTGCCCAGGTCAGGTTGGTCTGCAGGCATGTCTGTGGATACTGTCTTATTAATTGTAAGAGAGTCAAGCCCACTGTGGGTGGCACCGTTCCTAGGCAGGTGGTCCTAGACTATGTGAGAAAGGCAGCTAAGCATAGACCTGCTTTCCTCACCTAAATTTCTCTCTGTGTGTGTGTGTGTGTGTGTGTGTGTGTGTGTGTGTGTGTGTGTGTTTTACCGCAGCAACAGAGAAGAAACTAGAACAACTTATATAGATTAAAATAAACTCCAACAAATTAAAATACAATGTAAAACAAAAAGAAGAAAGACATTAGGAAACGAGGAATATTTTTATAATAATGGACAGAAAAAAGCTTGCCTCATCAAGACATAAAAATCAAAAGCTTAGAAAAATGGACAGATTCGACTCCATAAAAATTATACAATAAAATGCATCACTTGTCTTCTCTTACAGGCTGTTTCCCCCTCAGCACTTTAATCAAGAGATCAAGCCTAGCGTCACCAGCAGGACGCGGGAAGGCTGAAGCAGAGAGGGCTGGGCTGTGTGGTCGGGAGGGCGTCTGCAAGAACACACACGGGATACCGCACGGCACTCTACGGCAGAGTGCACGAGGCTCAGGGTCCCACCCCAGCTCCACAAGGCAAACGCGTAAACACTGACGCACAGCCCTCAGAAGGTCAATGTCACGAAAGGGGCATTGTTCTAGAATAAGCCTGAAATTCATAATTTCATCAAGAGATAATTCATGCACCTCAATTGAACAGCTGTAAGAATTTGAGATGAGTGAGGAAATTCTATAATGAATGTAGCCTGAATAAGAAATCTGTTTCAGAATTACTGTTTATTCTCTTAGGTAGACATCAGTCGCAGAATAATAGAGTCCGCTGGCTTTAGCCTCAAAATATG
Organism: Peromyscus leucopus; assembly: GCF_004664715.2. Lineage (NCBI taxonomy): Eukaryota > Metazoa > Chordata > Mammalia > Rodentia > Cricetidae > Peromyscus > Peromyscus leucopus. Next base: position 6,603,262 of record NC_051074.1, read on the forward strand.
TGCATGCAGGCCTGCTAGATGGAGTGTGTAGAGACCCCTGCTGCTGAAGCCTGGTGACCTGAGTGATCCCCACATAAAGGCAGAAGGAGAGAACTGACTCCATGGAGTTGTCCTCCGACCTCCACATGCCTGCTGTGGCACACGTGCCCACATGTGCACACATACAAATAATAAATAAAACGATAAACACGCATAGTCAGACGACAAACCATGGGAGCTGAGGAACGTAGGCACAGTGCACAACGTTTGTTCTCTGCGGTTTTACTTTTCTAGGATCTTGAAAAGTTTCTACGTAAGAGATGAGGGCTAGGTTGGACCAGGCGGGACGCAACGCAGCATACACTATGTAGGCTGTGGCTGTGACTGATGAGCTAGCTCATCGGCCCACTTCTGAGCCAGAAATCACCAACATCCCAGAGTGACCGTTCCCCTAGGGGTAATTGTTGCTTTCAATGTAGCAACTTCTCTTCCCCCAAAAAATAGTTAAAGGGTTGCGGGGTGTAGGCATAACACACACTGGGATCGATCTCCTGCACCACATACACTGGGCGTGGTGACACATGGCTGTTATCTCAGCACTCAGGGCAGAAGTTCAAGGTCCTTCTCAACTCAGTAGAGAGTCTGGCAGTTTGGGCCTACCCTGCCCCGCCCCACCTCAAAAAATCAAGTCGCATAAGAGGCTTGCTTGCTTCTGAACTTTCTAAAACCGAAATTAGTTTATCTCCTCTCAACAGATTTTCCTAGAACTTGTCCACATCATGCTACCAGGGGCCATTCATTTGCTCAGTTCTGGAATGTGCCACAATAAATCCCTTCTGCTCTCAGAGTCCCCCTTTTTCCTATCTTCAGGGTGCCATTACACTTCTCGCCCACTTTGGCAGTGTGAGAAAGCTTCCCCAGGTTCGTCCCTTCCACCTTGCCCTCCCGTGCTCCCGAGGAGAATGGGGGAACACAGATCCTCCTGCAGATGAGTTGAAGTCTCTGCTCATGAGAAGATCCATCAGGTGGTGCCTGCTGCCAAGCCTGACAACCTGGGGGGAGCCCTGGACCCCGAGTGGTGCGAGGAGACAGCCAACTCCCACAAGCCGTCCACTGACCTCCACGGACAGGCCACCGTGTGCACATGCGTGCAATAAACAAACGCACAGTAACCAGTGAATTAAATGTAAAAAAAAATAATAATAAAGTTGAAGTACTTTAACTTGTAAGTTTAATAATTAGAAAAGATGTAATTTTGACACACTGTAAATATGAGCACTGAAAAATAAAACAATTACATCTTTTAGGGTTTTTTTTTTTATTTTTTGGAAATTTTGTTTCACTGTATTCTACGTGTCCCTTCCAGTTTATAAGGAATACAAAGCAGGTAATTTTGCCAAATATGTAAAGCATAATTGAATCTAATGGTTAGTAGCTAATAAATGCATATCTTTATATATACACATATGTGCATATCACACACACACACACACACACACACACACACACACACACACACGCCAACAGGGTCCTGAGCATGTTAGGTAAGTGTCTCACTACTGAACTACATTCCCAGGACCCCTATTTAAATTATCCGTGAAGCTAGCCTCCGCTCGCTAAGTGGCTCGAACTTGCTCAGAAGCAGCTGGGATTACAAGGATGTACTGCCACACCATCTCCGTAAATACATGTTTGCCTCCTCCAGTGCACAGGTAGGCCTTACGGCTCTTCAAGCTGCAGAGTTTAAAAACCTGTCCAGTGAAGCACAAAATCCCTGGCGGCAAGGGTTTGGATAGGAAAGGTCTCCACAGGCTCAGGAGTCAAAAGACAATCCCGGCTGGTGGCACTTCAGATTTAGTGTGTGTGTGTGTGTGTGTGAGAGAGAGAGAGAGAGAGAGAGAGAGAGACAGAGACAGAGACAGAGACAGAGACAGAGACAGAGACAGAGGCCAAAAGAGTATATTGAATCTCATGGATTGGAGTTCTGGACAGCTGGGATCAACCAACTACATGTGGGTACTTGGAAGAGACCCCAGATCCTCTGCAAGAGCAGCAAGCGCTCTTCACTGCTAAGCCATCTCTCCAGCTGAAGAGCTGCCATCTTCTGATGTGCTGGGAGCTTTGGCTGGTGGGCTCAGCTGAAGGACATAGGTCACCGGCAACCATTGTCACTGCCCTGCAGTAGTTGACCTAATATTCCATCCTGCACGGAAGCTCCTTACCCCAGAAGGTAAACAACTCCAAACAGCTTCAGGAAGTCCCTGAAACCGACCAGATTCACTAAGTTCCTCCCACCACAGGACTATACAAACAGCTCCTGTCAGATAAGCCACACTGCCGAGAAGACTGAGACCAGTCAAGGTGCCTGGAAGAGACAGAGACCAGCTGAGTCACTTGGAAAGGACACTCTCCAACCTGTTGAGCTGCCTGTAGGTTGTGCAGTGTGTTCCAGGTCCCCAGCTTTTGTGATCTGTCAGTTTGGAGACGTGGCTGTCTTTGAGTCATTTCTGCTCCTGTAAATAACCCCTGGCCCACACCCCTGTAAGTAGCCCCATTAAAATTCATTGGTTCGTCAAGCTGGACTGTGGTGGTATTTGTAGTTTGGTCTGTCCTGGGCTTCCTATCTGGGGTGAGTGGACTTGTGTGCTGTGTGTCCCCAAGGAAAGTCTGTCATACAATGTGTCCATTGGGGATTATACTCAGATCCCAGCCGCTTCCTGGCTCTGCTTCCTGGACACCAGGGGCAAGCAGCTCTGCCCTGCTACCTTACCAATCTCACAGCAACCCAACAAGTGTCCACGGATGCAAACCTCTGAAACCCTGAGTCAAGATGAATCTTTCCCTTTAAGACATTCATGGTGGCTGGGTGGTAGTGGCAGTGGCACAGGCAGAGGCAGGCTCTGTGAGTTCGAGGCCAGCCTGGTCTACAAATCGAGTTCTAAGACAGCCAGGACTGTTACCCTCTCTGGAAAAACAGAAAACAAAACAAAAAAACAAATGTCGCAGTGGCAGGCAGTGACGCAACATTGGAGCCCCGTGAACGGGATCTTCACACCTTTGATATCTTACAGCACTCCATGTCCCCCTTAAAGTTGTGCTTTCATTCACATCTCCCCACATTTTACCCAAATATCCAGGCATGATGCTGCATGTGACTGCAATCCCAATACTTGGGAGGTGGAGTCAGAGAGTCTCAGCTGCTTAGCAAGTTCAAGGCCAACCTAGGCTACATGAGACCCTGTCTCAAAAAGTAATCAAACAAGAAGAACCTCAATGAAACAAAACAAAACAAGACAAAAAATTAGGACTTCCCAGCAGCAGGCAAGGAACACAAGACAGTCCATCATCATCACCATCATCATCATCGGCGGCGGCGGCGGTGGCGGTGGCGGCGGCGGCGGCGGGCGGCTGGCATCATCGGCATCATCATCAGGCATGTTAGTTCTGCTCCGGCGCTTGAGCAGAGAGCCTTCTGTCAGCAGTGGTCAATGCAGAGACGTAGAACCAGTCAAAGTGCTGAGAATAAGGGTCCGTTGCATGCCCAGTTTTAAATGGGACATCTCTGTCACTTCCTCCAAGGCTCAGGGAACTTTATGGAAGAGAGAGGGCTGGAAGAATCTAAGAGCTGGCAGATCAGGAGGATAGCCGTGAAGCACTAGCTTCTAGATGTGCAGCCGTGGCCCTCGTGAACTCATTCATAGCGGCTGTGGCCACCTACACAGGATGGGGCCATCAACATTCTATGATGGGGGAGGGGCTGGGAGACCCCACCCCTGGCTTAGGAGCTGCCGGCAGTTCCTAGTTGGGTGTGTGTGGTGGCAGGGAAGGGTCACTTTCTTCAGAAGCACAGCCAATGATGTTGCCTGTTCCAGTAAACCCACCTACCCCTGCTCAGGCAAGCCACCATGACCAAATCCAGTGGGTCACCAAACAACCAAAGGACATGAAACAGGAAGGGGCCTTGTTGAGGAGGAATGGGAGAGGGATGAGGGAGGGCGGTGGGAAGTGAGAAATGACCCAAATATATGTACAGAATCGTCAGAGAGTTTTAAAATAATAAAAACCATTCATTGATCACCTGGCTATAGTTGTCTGCAATGGAAAATGTGCCTGGTATGAATTTTTAATTTATCTTAACTTCCTGTGCCCTCATTTCTCTAAATACTAAAATTGTTTTTAATGACTGGTTGGTCTAATGATAACTTCATCCGTTCTTGGGTGTCATTGGAAACTGCTCACCTCGCTGATTTATGAGGCGACGGCCAGCCATTCACTCTTCCCCACTTAGGGTTGGTAGCCTACTGTGTCTGTGTGTGACAGCCTGGACTTTCTACGTCCTGCGTGATGCTTCGTGTGAGGAAGGGGAAGGAGGGTGAAGACTTGAGAACGGGAAGGAACTGGAGAAATGCAGTTGAAATACACAATCTTGAAAGCCATCGTTTCTCACAACTCCTCCGAAAGACATCGTGTACAACTGTGTTGGTACCCACTGTGTGCAATGCCTGCCCGCTAAGGTTGTGGCATAAAATGTTCCCTAGTTCACGTTTCCAGCTTGGTCTCTAGCTCCTTGGATGGTTTCAGGATGTTCCGGAAGTGTTAGAAGCTAGCATCTTACTGGAGGAAGTTGGTCAGTCAGGGGTGTGTTGCTGTCTCTCTCATCCTTTCTTTGCTTCCTGTATATCCTAAGGTGAGTAGCTTTGGCCATATGCTCCTATGACTGTGACGCTCTTGTGACACTCTGCTTTCCTGGATCCACAGTCAACAGAGCCCAGGATTGTGAAATGACCTCTGAACTTGTGAGCCAAGATTTAAACAACAACAACAACAACAACACTCTAAAGATGCTTTTCTCAGCTATAGCTCATGGTGACAAGAATTAACATAACATGATACAGGAAGGTAGAGTTGCCATGTGATAGGAGATGCATGTATTCACAGTATAATGCTAAATTATTTCCCCATGCAATCCTGCAAACCTGGCACACACTTCCTGTTCTGTGTATGAAAGGGAATTTAAGGGGTCTGCATTGTTCCTGATGTGTCTACTAGTATTGCCAGGCTTCTAAATCCTTGCCAGTCTGAGAAATGTAAAATGTTGCATTGTGACCTTTGCTTGGATTTCTCTGGTTATGAAGGAGATAAAATTATATACTAATTAGTATACTTATGAGTCATGTTTCCTCCTCTGTAAACACCCACTTTAAAATTATTCTTAATACCAATTTCTTTCAAAAATGTCTTCTAGTTTGAAGCTAAAAAAAAAAAAAAAATGTTCTCAGAGGCTAGACATGATGGCTCATACCTGTGATCCCACTACTCTGAAGCTGACATAGGAGGATTCCAACATGTTCAAGGCCAGCCTGAGCTATATAGCAAGGTGAGGTCAGCCCCTCCCAATGAAGAGTGCTCTCATAAATGATATTTAAAGAAGTCTTTGGCCCAGAGCCAGGCATGGTGGCAAACGCCATTAATCCCAGCATTCAGGAGGCTGAGGCAGGTGGATTTCTGTGAGTTCAAGGCCAGCCTGTTGTACATAGAAAGTTCTAGAACAGCCAGAGATAGAGAGGCCTTCAAAAAGATGAAAGAAAGGAAAAAAGAAAGAAAGAAAGAAAGGGAGAACAAAAGAAAGGAAGAAAGAAAGAAACCTTTTGCCCTGGAAAATACACTCATCTACATTTTCTTGCAAATTTCTTTTAAAATGTTTATATTAATATCTGTAATGTATGTTAATTATTTATTGATATTTGTAACTTATTAGCCTGTACATTTGTATGTGGTGTGTGTGGAGGCGATATCTACTTCTTCTCCCTTTTCTCTGGAGAAAGAATCGAAGTTTCCGTCATAAAGCAAGTGTCCACATCTACACCCAAGCTGTTCTCCTCCTCCTCCGTTTCTCTTTGACTTCATTGTTCAGTGTGGCTTCCCTCAGGCTTTAGACCTTCCGAGGCTGAGCTCTAGGATCGATCCTATAGATCTATGTTGGTCCTTCTGGCCACCTTCCTCTTCACATACGTCAAAGAGAGTTTTAACCCCAATTATTCAAATATCCTGATGACATATTGACTAGAATCATGCCAAATTTTTGCAAAATTCTTCTTTCAGGTTTATTTTATGTGTCTGAGTGTAAAATATGTGTCTGAGCATACGTAAAAATATGTAAAAGGCATAACAGTGAAGAGGGTCAACGTCAAATGGTCACCCTGAAAACAAGCAATATGATATGGACTCAGTAGGTTGTATTTAGGAGTGTGTGTGTGTGTGTGTGTGTGTGTGTGTGTACATATACGTATGTAACAACAATTAATGAAAAAAGAGGCCACAAATTTGAAAGAGAGCTAAGAGAGGTACATGTATCATGCATGTCTGTGTGCCACGTGCATGCCTGGTGCATGCAGAGGCCAGAAGGCATCAGATCCTCTGGAACTGGAGTTACTTGGTCCTCTGAAGGGGCAACAAGGGCTCTTAACCATCTCTCTAGCTGCATAGCTTTGTTTCTAAATGCATCTTTCTTTAAAAAAAATACTGTAGTGGAATATTTTTTTAGTGGAATATTATTTTAAGGTGTGTTACTTTTGTTTATGTTGCATTTGTTTAACTCTGTGAAGCTGTGTTACTGTGCCTGTCCAAAACACCTGATTGGCCTAATAAGGAACTGGCCAATAGCAAGGTAGGAGAAAGGATTGGCAGGGCTGGCAGGCAGAGAGAATATATAGAGGGAGAAATCAGGGAGGAGGGATGGAAGATCTAGCAGCCAGGAGAGGAGGAGGACTCCAGGGGCCAACCACCCAGCTACACAGAGTAAGAGTAAGATTTACAGAAGTAAGAGAATGGGGAAAGCCCAGAAGCAAAAGGTAGACGGGATAAGTTAAGGAAAGCTGGCAAGAAACAAACCAAGCTAAGGCTGAGCATTTGTAAGTAAGAATAAGCCTCAGTATATGATTTATTTGGGAGCTAGGTAGTGAGCCCCCCCACAAGAAAGCAAAAACCCCCAACAACAAAATATTTTTTATTTTTAAGAATATAATATAATTACATCATCTTCCCCTTTTCTTCCCCCTTCTCAAACCTTCTCATGTACCTCTCTTAGCTCTCTTTCAAATTTGTGGCCTATTTTTTCATTAATTGCTGTTACATACATATATGTGTATACACACACACACACACACACACACACACACACACACATTCCTAAATACAACCTACTGAGTCCATATCATATTGCTTGTTTTCAGGGTGACCATTTGACGTTGACCCTCTTCAGTGTTATGCCTTTTACATATTTTTACGTATTTTACATATTTTTCCTGCCTTACTGCTATGGCAAGGATCTCTAATTACAGTGGTAATGTTGCTTTTCCTAGTCTTGGTTTTGACAATACAGTTTACAGCTCTTGCTTAACAAACACACAACAAGCTGAGAAACAAATGTCTGTCCTACTCTCCCACATGGATCCCTCTGTCCTTCCCCCGCTGCTGCCTCTAGGACCTCAAAGATTGTCTGGCTGATGGTTGTTGGCCCGAGGATCTTTATTGGTAAAGATCTTTATTGGTAAAGCTATGTTTGGATGTCCATCGAACTGCACCTCATGAGTGTCTATGTGGTGCTGCAAATTTAGTTCATTTTCAATTGTGCCTCTTTGAGTGTGAACAATATATTTATTTATTGGCAAATAAAAATTCATTCAGCTGCCCTAATTCTTCCAATGGCTTCCTGTATCATTTGGAACTCAATTCACCACCATCCTCTCCAAGGTCCAAGGTTGAGCTCCTGGCTGTCTCCAAACCCTCAGCCCCACCCTCCTCTTCTGGCCTGTACTTCAGGATGGAAAACTCTTTCCCCAGATCTTCTTACACCCTCTCCTCCTCCAAGAGAGGACCACACTCCCCACCCCTTCCCTCCTCTACCTTACTGTCTGTCCTTCCTGTCACTCAAGTCTTCATGGCACATGTCCTTTGCTCGTCCCCATACAGGGCCTGCTTCAGCTCCAAGTATCTGGCAAGTACTGGAGCAGCGATTTCCCTCTTCACCTCCCCCCCCCCCATGAGTCCTCTGTCCATCTCTTCCCCTTCCCCGCCCCAGGCATTATTTTGTTTTTCTTTATGGTCTATCTATGGACGAACACTAACTAGTACATCTCCTTATGACCCCAATAAGTGTTTCCCTGGTTGTTCTTACGTTTTCATCACTTTATGAATTTTTAATGAACAAAGCTTCAGTTTCCAGGTGGACAGCTTTTCATCTCATCTCTTCCGGTGCCCCCACCCCGGCGGATAATGACTAAGCTAATCCTGGCCATGCGTTTGGGAGGGTTCTTTTAGACCGCTGAACTCTTTAATCCATCTGTAATTGATACGTGGCAGGCAGAGGAGTGCAGTCTTTTCTGTCCTTCTCCCAATTAGCCAGTTTTCCAAATCACAGATTGCTTCCTTTTCCATAAGCTATCACAGATACCACTTTTCTGTGGAGGAGAGGCTGCTCCTGAGTAATGTAAGGGGTCAGCTGTGGACTGCCGTCTCAAGGCATAGGCTCTGCAGCTTTCGACTTGACTAGATTGGTTGATTGATTGATGATTGATTGATTGACTGATTGGTTGGTTGATTGGTTTTTTGCTCAATTGAGACATGTCTCACTGTGTATCTCCAGCTGGCCTGAACTTTGTTATATAGACCAGGCTGGCCTCAAACTGACTGGGATCTGCCAGCCTCTGCCTCCTGAGTACTGGGATTAAGGGTGTGAGTCACCACGCCTGGCCCTCAGCCTTCCTAGATTGAAATCATAGGTCTACCAGTGGCCAGCCTGATGAGATGCAAGGAAGAATGTGGAACTGTTCTTTTCTTTTCCTGCAGGCGTTTATTTGTTTGGTGGGTGGGTGTGGGATGGGGGGTGTGTGCCTATGCACAGCACATGTGTGTGGAAGGCAGAAGACAGCTTGTGAGAGTCATTCTCTCATTCTACCTCGTGAGTCCTGGGAATTGAACTCGGGGCTTTTAGGTTTGGCAGCAAGCTCCTTTACCTGCTGAGCCATCTTGCTGCCTCACAATTGTACTATGTGGGGCCCCGAATCATCAAAAACATTAACTTTGGCTTGTGAAATGGAATCCCCCTCTTAAGATTTGGTTACGATTCCATTAATTAGTGTGTCAAGTGTCCAGGAGAGTGCTTGTTAGCCTCAGGTCGGCATTCGCTCTGTGAAAGCAAGCACCCTCCATTCTCAAAACTCCCCAACTCCCATCTCTGCCTGTTCTCCCAGGTGTGCTTCTGGTCTGTTCAGTCAAGTCCCAGAGAGCCACTGGGATTCTGACATGTTCATGGTCCCCAGCCAAGCACACTTGAGTTCTCTGTGCCTGCAGCCTCCTCCTAGGGCCCAGCACAGTTGGGGTAGTCAGCTTGTGAGGGAGAAGGAGGAGGAAGAGCAGATCCCAGCTTGTGCTGGGGGCCCGGGTAAGACCCAGGGGCAAGGGGCTGCTCCTACTAACTCAGGTCTCACGACACAGACAGCCCGGCAAGCAGAAGTCAACCCAGGGAGCAAATACTCAGGAGGTGAATATTTCAAGACGGCACTGGCAGGCTGTAGGCTCAGTATACTGTTACCTGGACGGTGCTGATCCCCAAGTTGGACTGGAAGGCCCCTCCCTCTGCTAGCCATTGGGTGACCAGGGCCTGGGACTATGTATATGGGGAAAGAGCAATGATCAATCCCCATGGCTCATTCGTTCCTTTTGAGAGGATCTTCCTAAAGTTCGAGTGGTCAACCGGAAGGCATGGCCACCCCAGGCTCCTCAGAAGTTCCAGGCTGCCACCAGGGAAGCTCTCTGCTCCTAGAAATAAACCCAAGGGTTTGAGACTGTGAACCACTTATAAAATTCCTAGGCTTTAGGTAGGGAGGTGCCCTGGGAAAAGAAGGGGTGCTCCTGAAATGGAACTAGACAGACTTGGCCACAAGGAACTGCCCCATGTCCAGGGTCAACTCCAAAGCCCAGGCACTCCAAGATCTGTCTCCTCCTCAGGGCATCTCTCTAGTGGAATGTGATTGCTGAGATCTGATGAGATTGTTCCCATGGCTAACAGGACAGGGCAAGGCTTCTGAGGGAGCATTGAGTAGAGGAAACAGTGACCCCCTGACGGCAGGATGCCATTGAGTCTCAGGTGGCCGATCTGAATGCGTGGGGACTGGATGCAGACCTTGCTGTATTGACCCAAAGCCACAGAGATGTGGAGTCACTTCTACCAGAGTCTTCCATGGAAGCTGATGGAAAAAGCTTGTGCTTGGTGGCATTAATGCCTGCTCATCTTTGGCCTTATTCAGAGCAGACTTGCTGTTCCTGCCTCTTGCTCTTGCTGGCTAGGGACATAGAGAGTCTTTCCAAGGACCTTAGGCCACACCCCAAACACTGATGACATGGAGCACTTTCCCACAGACCTTAGGCCACGCTAGTCCTCAAACACTGGAGGAATTCACTACTCACTGTCTTTCTTCAGGTATCTGTGGGTCTCTGATGCCAGCGGGTGGATGTTTGCCCCGTTGGAGACACTTTGGTCTATCACATGACTGGGGTATTTCTGGCATGCATGGACATTCCTATACCGTAAAATCTGTCCTGTCTCCAAGGTCGTCAACTCAGGAAGAAAAGGTCTGCATGTTGTTGGCATTGTCATATTAGAAGACAGCTTCCAGGAAAGCTATGTGGCTACCACCCTCCCAATCCCAGAAGGCAAGGGTGTTACCACAGTGCACCAACCTGGTTCCAGGATAGAACCTCCCTTGTAGAACCCTCCTGACTATCCAAATGTGACCGTGCAAAATGAGGCAGGAAGGCAGATCTATCCTCACTACTACTCATCAAGGAAAGTCCTTTATAAATCCCAAATTAACAATTTCTCATTCCAAGATGGGCAATTATCAGTCTCTTTTTTTTTTGGCAATGTATAGCCTTCAACATTATGAAATATGAAAATTATTTGGGAGGAAATTCTGGCCACAGTCATGGAGAATGGAAATCTATTGAACACACCACTAGAAGCCTTTAAGATGACCCAGCACCTGAAGTGTGTAAATGTAATCACTGCACACTTGCACGTGTGGACATTCTGATCTAAGTGGGCCAGAAAAGCCAGATGATGTGTCTGCCTGGCTCCTGCCTGGTTTGGGGACTCTGTGACTAAGGATGGCGACAGCATAATGTTTAAATTCCTAACTTCATTTTCACCATGCTTGGGTTCCCGCCAGCTTTCTCAATAACCCACCAGACAGCTCTGCAGGGAGACGAGAGGGCCCGTGGAATTGTGCAAACATTAGGTGTGACGAGGCTTTTCTGGGATGAAGTCTCTCCCTCTCACTGGAGTTACACATTCACTGAGAGATGCCAACAGACTAGCTCCCATCCCCATACTTTGCTCCCTAAATGAGTTCAGACTCTCTACAGGATGGGTGAGATAATGTGTGGGGGAGTGAGCTTGTTCTACAAGGAAAGCCTGGACGGAGGTGGTTTTATGGGTTGAAGAGGTAAGCCACCATCCCACTGACCTGTCCTTAGGCACTGTGTCCCCAGCCCCAGCAGTCCCCCACCTACACGCACCGCACCTCAAGCTCTTGGTGTGAAAGTATAAGGGGCAGGACCTGAGATCTGTCTACCAAGTGAGTGAAGAGGACCAGCCAGTTCATCTCTACAAGGGACGGATTGGGGGGGGGGGCGCGGTGCCAGGGAGAAATGTCTCACCAAGTTCTGGTTTCTGCTCTGTCTGCAGCAGCCGCAGAGCCAGCCTTTGCGAAGATAACGGTAGAAACACTACCCATTGTTGACAAACACTCACTGTACGTCCTCTTCTACATACTTCTGCTTACATCAGTCCAGCAGGTGCTGATGGGAAGCGTGAGGCTCCGAGAGAGTTAACTGCCCAAGGAGGGGGACTCAGTCGGTGGCCTGAGCACCTGGGTCCCAAGCAGGCTGCCAGGTGGCTCAGCTGGCATGGTAACACATGACTTAAACATCATCATCAACCCTCCAGGAAAGCAAGACCTCTGAAGGTTAGCCAGTGTGACCACGGGTGACGTGAAGGCTGGCCTCTGTGAAGATGGCTTCTTCCTCTGAGCTCTTCCTTCCGATTCATGCTGCTTTTCCTGCAAGATCTACTCAGTGTCAAATAAGGACGGGGGTCGGGGTGGCTTGTAACAGAGAAAGATGAACTTGTAACAGCCGCCCAGCATCTGGCCACCCTCCACTCCCACCAAAAGTCCATTCAGTGCATCCGGTTCTGTCTCCTGGGCCCCTCACCCACCATGGACCTTCATCCCCCATCCCTTTTATCCACAGGCCAGTGCTCTGACCAGGGTCTTGGCCTTAGAGCTCAAAGCTTGTGGAGGAAGAAGCATTTAGAGGAGCACGGGCTTGGCTGATTTCCCGCCCCTTCTGTATCTGTGAAAAGGAAGCCTAGGCTTGCCTCTAGGGTTGCAAGAGACATGAGCGGACAGTTGAGGTGCTGGGCACAGGTGCTGGACACAAGAACTTCACCTTTTGGGTTCTCCTTGCACCTTGGACCCCCACTGCCTGTCTGGGACCCCGAAGACGAGCTCAGGAGATTGCTCAGCAGAACCATGCTGCAAGATTTGGGGAGCCTAGATAGCAACCCCTTCTGAGCCTGCAAGCCGGTGTAGGCCGGTGTGGGGCGGGCTGGGGTCTGTTTCTTCTTTTCTCCTTTTGGGACCTGCCCCCCCCCCCCCCCGCCCCGCGCCGCCCGCTCGGCTTTGTTATTCAGAGCCCCCCTCCCTACTCCCTTCCCGAGGTCATGCGGCCACTTCCAAACCCCCGTGGCGTTCAGAGCTCCGCTGGGTCCCGGTGCAACCAGGTGCTCCCCCGGAAGCCGAGTGGGGGCAGGCAGAGGAGGAATGAAGAGGAGGTGGGGGGGATACGAGCTGGCTGGGCAGGGCCGCGGGGGACTGGGCGGGCTTAATAGGATCAGATCAGTGTAATCGCATTTCAGCCATTGTCATTCGAACCGCCCGGAGCCCGAGGTGGGGGGTCGGGCCCTTTAAGGCGACGCGCGGCCACTCCAGAGATGCGCCAGCATGACAAAGGCCTCAAGGGATCTAGTGGCGGGAAATGAAGAGATGAAGGCTCGGGGCGGGGGTCCCGGGGGGCGGGGATATGCCTCCCGGGCACAGTCTGCTCAGGCCGTTGCCTGCGCCCTGGCCACGTGGGTATCAACTTCGAGACCAGGCCCACGAAGACCTCCTTCAATCTCCGGACCTCTCACTCTGGTCTCTCCCCGGAGACTGCTCGGGGTTGGGGTGGGGGGTGGGGGGCTCGACGACAGAGCAGGAACCGCCTCCGTGGGGTCCGGTGGCCTTGTACAGCTCGGACCTCGATATTGCGAGGTCAGCCTGGGTGCAGCTCCCGGTCGGCCACGCGGGGGTGGCCGGTTGGAGACAGGGATGGAGAGGATAGCTGACCGCGGGAAAAAGCCATAAACCGGTGTTCCAGGAAGAGAGGCTCGCGGACGCGCAGAGCACGGACTGAGCAACCCAGAGGCCAAACTGGAGTGGCTGTGGGGGTCCTCCTAAGGACCAGAGAGGTACTCCCTCCTTGACACTAACATCGCGCAGTAGGAGAGAGCTCAGGCCAGTGGAGCTGGGGCAGCGGGCGGGGGCGGGGGGTGTCTGGGGAGAAATTAGGGGGATGTTCAGAGGTGCAAGCCAAGGAGGGCTTCCGACGAGGAAAGGAACTACTGCAGGGTGGAGTCCGGAGAAGCTCTGGGAGCCTAATGGCGCGCTCAGCTCTGCGGGACGTGCGGGGTCCTGACTGCAAGATCGAACTCTTGACTATGGTCCATCTAGGAACGTGGAGAAAGCTGATGAGCGGGAAGGGGAATCACACATCACATACGTACTACCGCGCTCACTTGCTCCCGCGTATGCACAAGCGTCAGCTCTCACATGCCTGCTCAGAGCAGACTGGCTCCATCTGGAGAGAGCCGCCTAGACAAGCTCAGCAACTTCTAGGACTGCAGCACTGTGTGTTGGCCACAAGTGCCAGGGACCTGGTGTGCCATGATTGTCAACAGCCCCCGAGTCCTTGCCCTTGGCATCACAACCCAGAAGACGCATGTCTTCCAACACCTCACGCTTGTCTCTTCTACTGTCCACCACAACCTGCATCCAGGGTTGGGGACCTGCAGAGGGAGAAGGCACAGCCTGACCTTTCTCGAAAGCCACAGAGGGCAGAAGTCAGCTTAGGTCTCCCACTTCTAAACTGTTCAAATAGGCAATCAATTTTTATGATGTAATTTATAATTTATGCAGGTTGTCTTCATACATATGGTGTTGCTTTTGTGCGTCGGGGTTTCAGGTGCTTTATTACTCTGACGGTGTGGTTTGCATTCATGTTCAGTTACCAAGATCATATTTCTCCTGTTTACACACCATAAGGGCCCAAAACGAAGATTAATGCCACTTCTCTCCGTCCAGGCCATCACTCTCGACCCTGGCTGTGACTCCCTCCTGGATCCCAGAGGCTGGCTAGGTTAGACCCTAGTGAGCTAGCTGGTGGAGAAGAAGGCTGTGCTGGCCTAAGCTCCAAGGTGAGAGGAGGCCAGCTGCGCCAGCTGTGCACACCTGGCCAGAGGACCACGGTCTCTAAGGATAGGGAGAGGCGCTTGTACACAGATATCTTTCCCCAAAGGCCACACAGCTGGGTCCAGCAGGTCACTTGGCCATGGCACAGCTGGTGTCCAGAAGGAGAAAATGCAGAAGCCAAGTCAGCTTCCAGGGCTGCTAAGAGCTACACGGGCCCTCCAGACGGATTTGGGGAGCTTGGAAAGTCCTAAAAGGGGAGAACTAGAGGACGAGCCAGAAAGTTCCTCCCAACCTTCAGCACACCCTGTGTTTGCCTTGTCATACCTCGGGAGCAGCCTGGGAGGCTCCGTACGAGGCTCACCAGACACAGCTGAAATGATGAAGCCAATTAAGCTCCAACAAACAGAAAGGAAAGGGAACCAGTGCTGCCCCCCAGAGAAAGGGCGTCTTGGAAGGCAGGACACAGAACCAGAGCTAGACTGGTCATGGGTGGAGAAGGCCTTGTACTCTGCCCCTTTAGCTGAAAGGGCACCCTGAAGGAACCATCCCAGGGGGCTAAAGACTGAAATTCAGACTAGCTGCTTGGGTGACAGACTTCTACTAAGTCTTGAAAATTCCAACTTCAGGTTAGGGCTGGAGAAACCTTCCTCTTCCACTCCCAAGAAGCTGCTTTCCTTGGAAGGGTTTCCCAGTCTTCAAGGGGAGCTGGAGGAGCAGGCACCTTGGATAAAGACCTGCTTGTAGGCTTTCAAAGCAACCCCAGTTTTCCAAAGGGTTGGGGATACTCACCTCCCTGATATGGAAGGACTCTGGGAAATGAGAATAAAATGGTTACAGGATCAGGTGACTGTTCCCAGGACACCCTCCCCCTCTTGGATGTGGATCTGAGGTCAGCCCCCAGGTGTCCCACTGCACCACGGGCTGGGGGCCCAGGTCTGTGCACTCCTGGTCGTAATTATTTGATCTGCAGATGTAAGTGGAATTTATTGTAACAACAAATAGAGTGATGTCAAAACCCAACCTTGGATTAAAGCCGGCAGCCAAAGGGGAAGTGTATTAATTTTCAACAGCATCTCAGGCCAGAGCCTATTAGAACAAGCTATTCTTCAGGCCCCCCCATCAGAATTAATCATTGGGAGTTAATTTGAAGCTCAGACAAGTTGCTGTTAATTTAGTGCGGGGAGGACGGGATGGAATAAAAAGCTGAGGTGCTGGCCGAGCCTCGTGGGTCTCATTAATCAGCCAGCTGAGACGGCCTGGCTTGATTACAATTTGCAAAAAAATTCATTAGGGCCCAGGCGATTGACAATTTTTCTCTCTGCCTGTGATGTGACTCATTAGGCAGCCAAATGAAAGCCATGATGACGGCCATGATGACAGCGGCCATCAAGGGCTGCCTGTTTATCTTCCTGCCCTCGGCCTGTCTCCAGGGCCTGGGGCTCTGGGCTCTGGGGTGCCAGGGCCCCCAGGGGTTGGGGAGGAAAAGGACAGCCCCCTAAGAGGGCAAGGGGGCACGCAGCATCTCAGGACCCTGCCTGTGCTTCTAAAGGGTGAGACAGTGCTAGTCAGCTTGGGTCTCATAGCGGGGTTCCCCGAAGGCGGCTGCCTATTTCTGGGGAGTTTTGCTTTCTCCAGGGGTTTGTGTGGGTCAAGGCTTCCACCCCCACCCCTGACCACGGGCTTTGAGAGAGAGCTGGTAGGGACTATTTACATCTAGTATGTTGGAAGGGCAAGTGAGGAGGCGTCCTGGGGTCTGGGGAAGCGTTGAACTCTGGGTACTCAGGGCCTCTCCCGGACCCGCAGTGCCGCTGGAGCTACTGCGGCTGGAGACGGCATCTCACCTCGCGTCTCTCTCAGTCCTGGTACTGGACTCTATGTTTTCAGTCACAGTCACTCAGTGGACACACACGAATTCCATGTGTATAAAAGAGGACTTGGCATCCCTGAGGACCTAGAATTTTCGGCACCCGCAGCATTGATACCGTAGCCAGTTGGGAGTCTGGCTGAAGCCCATAGAGCCAAGCGGTGACCAGGGCTCTGTGTACACCGGGGCGCTCGCGCGCGGGAGGAGGGGGTTGGGGGAGGAAGGAGGGTGCGGATCCGAGGAAGCCGCTGGACCTCACACAGTCCCTTTTCCTTTTGCTCCTCCTGGCACCGGGTGGAGGACAACGGAGAACTCCAGCGATTTGCAAAGCCTGACCTAACCTAGGAGGAAAGGCCACTCCATTACATTGTCCTAAAAACTCAAGCTCGAGGCATTTTCCAATGCTGGAACTATTCGAAAAGAAATCGTGACTCTGTAACTTTGGCCCTCCACCCTGCGCCTGGAGTTTGGGCAAGGGCCCCTGTGCCCCCGACCTCTGTGCCGCTGAGAGGTGACGGACCGGAGCAAGTGGAATAATTTAAGTCAGTGTTGACCCAGGACTCCCCCTGCTTGGACTGGGAAGCACAGCGTGTGCTTTGCTGGAGGTTACCCCATCCTTCCATTTGGAAAGCTGATGTGGTCAAGCCACTAGCTTCTCTGGGCTGCAGGTTTAACAGCCCGAAGGCACCATGATCACCGTCACTAGCACGCTCCACACTTCTGGGATACCCGGGTCCTGTGCACCGCAGTCTTGGCAGCGCCAGGCCTTGGCGGACCTGGCTGTGGTCACAGTACCAAAGTTAGAGGAGGTGGTGTGGTGCAGGGCACGCCCCTCCTGCGCTTTACAGGCCGCCCCTCCAAGGCAGAAAGACGCCCCGTTCCTAGGTTTCTGCGCACCATCCCACCAGGGTCCCTTCCCCCTTCTCCGTTAGAGGGGCTGCGGGCCCCAGCGCCCTTGGGGTGGGGCAGTGGTCAGGGCACGCCCCCTCCGACCCCGCCCGGAGGGGAAGAGTAGGGCCTTGGAGTTCACAGCCCGCCTGCAAGCCTAGAGCTGCCGGGAAGCCTTACAGGGCTTGCTGGGTTCCGGCTCCTGTCGGAAGATAACGCCTGCAGACTGATTTATGGACCCGAGGCCCTGAGAGCCAGCAAGCACGGCTGCGTTTAGGGTCGGAGTTTCTTGTCAGGAAAGGCGTTTCTCCTCCCTGGCTGCATCCGGTTCGGAGCCCCCGAGTTTGTGCACACCCACCACCACCCGCGCTTGCTTTCCCTCCTTCTCTGGCCAAAGTTTGCCAGTCCCCAGGCTACGGATAAGGCCGTGCAAAAAGGGGACATGCCAGATTCCTAAAATGAAAACTAGGCTTTCTTAAACTCACAGCTCTACTCTCCGATTAAAAGCCTGTTAAAGTGCTACGTGGCTTATGGCCAGTCAGCCTCCGTCCTGGTCCCAGGCCACTTAGCTGACCACACCCTGGCAGTGCCCTCGAAGTGCCCAGGTGGCGGGCACTCTTATGAGGCCCCAAGGATCGAGCTTATGTTTTTTTTTCTTGCTTTTTTATTATTCACAAGACTGAGATTGTTTAAATGTCATAACTTATATGAAAATAAGCTACATTGAAATAAATTAAACACAACGGAGACGTGCTTCCGACATGGCTCAGATAGGAAAGAAAGCCAGGCAAGGGCAAATGAACAGAGCAGATTCCTAGAGTGCCCCAAAAGTCTGCTCTGCGCTCAACTCAAAAAGCCAGAATAAAACCAAAACAAACAAACAAAAAATCAGTTTAAACCCCAGCGTTAGTTCTTGTGTCTCCGGTTTACCTTTGGGAAAGTATGGGAAGGTGGTCGCTGAGGGCCACAGGGTACAGTGGTGGTTTTGTTTCATCTGGAATGTGTGAGTGGAGACGTTTGGTCCTATCCCTTTCAAAATACTGCAGCTGAGATCCAGTCTATATAGATATCTATGTACAAAGTAGGGTCATATAATAAATATTTAGTGTATCTTCTGGTGTGGCTGTAGCCCCCTTTAAGCCCATCTAGTGAATATATTCTCAATTTGCTTGGGATGTCCACATCTGGGAGGTGCCTTTGAGTTCTGCTTTGAACAGTGGAGTCTGCCACCGGTTCCCTTGGGTGTTAGGGCCTCTCCACGACGGTGTCCACCCTGGCTAGGCCCTCAGGGTCGGGCCTGCTCCAGCTGCTGGTGCTGACTTCGAATAGCGAATCTGCTGACGTGGACAGGGATGGGGACGACGATCTTGGGGTTCCGGGAGGGCTCCCCGGTCTTGGAATTGGCGTTGCCTGCCTTGACGCGTTTCCACTTGGCCCGGCGGTTCTGGAACCAGATTTTTACCTGCACCTCGCTGAGTTTGAGGGCGTGGGCGATCTGGGAGCGCTCGGTCAGGGAGAGGTACTTTTTGCAGTGGAATTCTTTCTCCAGCTCCAGCAGCTGTTCGCTGGTGAAGGCAGTCCGCCGCCGCCGGTTCTTGCCGGTGGATGTGGTACTGCCTGCTGCACCGCCGCTCTGCGGGGTCTCCTCCAGTGCGTGGCCGGGGTCTTCCTCCTTATGAGCTGTCTGGCCGGGCAAATTGTCATCTGAGCTGTAGTCCACATCGCTCTCCAGAGAGAAGCTCTCCTCCTTGCCCTTCGGGTCATCTTCCACCTTTGACTCGTCTTTCCCTTGCCCTCGGACAGCCCCGACTGAAAGCAAAACCAAACGGCGTTTTATTACATTTCCAACACTGCCTTCCCTACCCCTTCCCACTTGGGCACTTCACCCCCTCCCCCACCCCCAGCAGATTGTCTTTCTACAACATTAACACATTGTGATTTCCTGGGCTTTGAGGAGTGGGGGGGGGGAGCGTGAGAAAAGCTCAAAGGAGAGGAGGAGACAGCAAAGGCGACGGCCCTTTGCCCAGAACCATCACTCAAGGGGCCGACATGCCTCCCGCGCACCCTCCCAGCCTCTGACAGCCTAAGTAGAAGGATGCAGCTTGGACCTGAGGCCCAAGAGAACATTCCCTTTGTTTCCCCGGGGGTCCAGGCTGTTTGAAGACGGAGGGATAGTTCATGATCCTTCCTGTCACCATCTGAACACTGAAATTTTAGCGAGTCTCAATTTCACTGCAGCAAGAGTGGGGTAGGAGCGTCGCGCAGATGCCAGACAGCAGCTTTCTTGAGACAGATCGTTTGTGTCACCTTAGAAGTTCCCTACTCGACAGCCCATAGGAGCGCGCGAGCGCGTGTAAACACACACACACACACACACACACACACACACACACAGCCTCGTAGAAATCTGGTTCTCTTGGGCAGCAGAGAACCCAGTGAAGACATTTAAGTCTGGACTCTTGGGTACATGCGCAACTGAAAAAAACACAGCCTAACAGGCCTCTGCTTAAGGTTCTAACATATCAAGGACCCTCGGTCATCGCAGCGTGTGTTGCGGGGACAGTTTAGATTGGGCCAAATGCACCACCGGATGCGTGGCCCGGACCAGCTGCCAGGAGAGCACTAAAGCCTCCCTTTCCCAAGACCCTGCTTGTTGCCTGGCTTTAAATGCCCCTTGGGAAGCTCCGCTGGACATCCCCGCGGCTCCTCCAGCTACTCCTGCGGAGGTCGGGCGGGGGCGCGGCCCCATCCCTGGGGTCCCGGCGGGAACCCGGAGCTGGCCCGCCCCTACTCCCTCCCGTCCCCGCGTTTCGGCTGCGCGCGCCGCCGACTCACCGAGCGACGCCTGCACCGCTTCGGCCGCAGAGAAAGCGAGCAGCGAGCCCTCCTTAGCCAGAAAGGCTTTGCCGTCCTCCGCATCGGCTTGGAGCGCCTCGGCTTTGTCGAAGTTGCCACCTCCAGGCACTGGCTGCGGAGCGAACTTGCGGGCGGCCGCCGCCTCTTGGTGCTGGGGCGACGCAGAGAAGCCACCGGGCAACGTGGCCATGAGCGTGGAGGTGAGTGCCATGCCCTGCGCCAGGCTGGAGCAGAAGCCGGTGGGCAGGCTGGGGATCTGGTGGTGAGGGTGCGCGGGTGGCAGCGCCGGCTGAAGCGCCGCCTGGGGCAGCGCGGGAGGCGGCGGCGGAGGCGGCGGCAGCACCACCGGCCGGTAGGGCATGAACATGGGGTAGCCGGTGTAGACGAAATGGCCGGGGCTGGGCTGCGGCGGGCTGCCGATCAGCGAGTCTATGCTAAAGGCGGTACTACTCCCCAGCGGGCGCTGCATCATCATCAGCGACGGCGGGAACGCTGCGCTCATAGACGCGTTCGGGAGAGGCCAGGGAGAGACGAAAAGTCCCCGAGCCGCACTGCCGCCTGGAAGCCCTCCGGACGCCGGGAGCACCGCCGGGAGCGCCGGACAGAGGCCGAGCGGCACACGGAGCGTAGATGCCGCCGCCCCTCAGTGCGGGCCCCGCTGCATACCCGGCCCGCCTGGGTGTAGCCGCTGAGCGCGGTGAGGCCGTGCGCCCGGGATGGAGAGGGCGCCGGGGACCTCGCGTTTGCTGGAGCCGCTCCCGGCTGCTAGCCCTTCGGAACGCGCGCGCGTCTCGTCTGCAGCTCTCGGCCGGGCTATCAGCGGTGCGTGCGTCCGTCTGTCCGTCCCGCAGTCCGTCGTCTCCCAGGGCCGCCGGGGAGCGCGCGAAGCCGGCGCACTTGTCTCTGGCGGGCGCCGCCAGCACCTTTAAATCGCGCTCCTCTTTCTCATTCACATTTTGCCAGCTGCCCAGCGGAGCTCGTGTCACGTGGTGTTGAGCGCCATCTCCCATTGGCTGTGCAGGGAGAGGCAGGGCGAAATTAGGGCTCCGCCCCCTTTACCCAGGCTGGCCGCAGGCGGGCTGCGGGCGCCACCGCTGGAGCGTGCAGGCCTGGGAGCCCGAGCCTGTGCGCCTGCACCGCACGGAGCAAACTTGAGGGGGACCCTTGCTACATCCTAGGCTCAAACCCTAGAGTCCTCGGCATCCCGGTGGAGGCCGTCTCAGGGGCGGCTTGTAGCTGGCACCCGCCCGAAT
Organism: Peromyscus leucopus; assembly: GCF_004664715.2. NCBI lineage: Eukaryota > Metazoa > Chordata > Mammalia > Rodentia > Cricetidae > Peromyscus > Peromyscus leucopus. Next base: position 6,624,672 of record NC_051074.1, read on the forward strand.
GGGCCAGGAGTGTTTTATTTCCTTTATGGTCTCTATAGCAGAACCCTGTGTGGTGCTCACTGTAGCTAGGGGTCCTCTGGTTGTGCCAAGGGTCCGGGAAAGGTCTCCTGGATTGCGGTTAGGGTTTTGCCTCTGCAGGTCTGCTCCCGGATGCTCCTCCCGGGCCTGTCAGCTCCTGCTCACTACACGGAACCTTCCCAGTTGCTCGCGGCTCGCTGGTGGAGGGGAAGGCAGGCTGGTGGTCCCCCTATTCCTAGCTGGGCCCTCTGTGAGCGATCCCTGCTCATTTTTCATGACATTCTTAATCATCGCACCTATTTACCCACTTTGCCAGCGCGCACCAAAATAACAGCCACGATAATTATGATAATAAAGCGAGTCCTTTATCTGCTCCATCTTCAGGGAGGAATGGGGGGGGGGAGTTTGCGACGCCTCTGGATTGTATAACGTGAGATTATCCTGATGAAAGCTTTATGATGTTTGCTCAAATAAAAGCTGCGTTTTGTAAATAGGCGCTAATTAAGCACGTTGGGAACGAAGGGAGCTCTCACCCTGGCTCTGCGCAGCTCGAGGACTCCAAGGCGCACGGTTCCTCTTTGCCGACTGCTGGATGGAGCCGAGCCCCTCAAGACCTTTCCCCGCCCCGTTCTCGACGACGGTAAACACTCTGGAATTTGGGAGTCAGGAGATTGGCGGGATTGCGGCGAAAGGAAAGTAGACATTTCTGGTCCTCTTTTCTTATGTTGAAACAAACTTTCAGCTCTTGTGTTCCCTTTAAAATGAGATCGTTTCCTGGCAAGGGCAGATCCTGCCAAGCGCGCCAGAGCGTGCGGAGCTTCCTCGGATTCCTGGGCCTCGGCTTCAAATTCCCTGGTCTAGACGTCCTTCCGGAACAGCTGACAACACACGGCCAGGGAGCAAAGGAGCGCATTGTTACATAGGCCATTAAAAATCAGTTCACCCCAAGGAGCTGGTGGTTGGGGAGTTGGGGCCCATGTTAGACGTGTGTTATGTATCACAAGCACATTTAATTGGGAGATAAAGATAAATCGATCTTTATGAATTTATCGACCCGATTCTTTGAAGCTTTTCTTTCTGTCTCTTCCCCTCTCTCCCTCTCTCTCGCTCTCACTCTAATCCCAAGGCCCCGGGTGGAGATCTCAATCCTAGACCATCTCCTCCGGCCAAGAGTCTGGCCAGAGAGCAACTGCCCACCCAGAGAGGTAAGAGGCGAGGGTACGTCCTTCGCATCCCTGGGCCAGGAGAAAACTCTCTGGCCGAGGGCTGCCAGCGGCCCTCCTCCCCCACCAATGTCCCCTCCCCTCCCCTCCATCACCCGGACAAAGACATCTCAAACGCCTTTCCTCACTCCCGGGCCGCAGTAATAGATGGTTTCGGCAGCAGGCGGTTTGAAAGGAATTCATTAGGGCACTGCCTGTATTGCGTCCCCTCGCTTCACGCCCAGACCTCGAGATGGCTTAGGCAGTGTGAGGGGAAATTAATTCCCTTTGGGATACACGGGAAGGAGGTGTCTGTGGAGTCTTCCAAGCTCTAGCCCCTGTTTGCCCACAAAAGAAGATAATGGGAGCCCAAGGCAAAAGGCCGGTTTCTTCATGAGCATAATAAATACTCCCTCTTATTATGAGGTAGTTACAATGACAGACTCTGGTGCCATTACCTTGTTGTTAGTCGTCCGTCCCTGTCCCCCAGCCCCCACCCCCCAACTTCCAGAATAACAGCTTCCTTGATTTATGTAGCTACAGCCGAGGACCTTCGCGCTTGTCTTGGGACGCCTGTGTAAGCAGCTACTCATTTACCTGGCCCCAATACCTTCCATTTTGATCTTTCACTGTTTAAAAAAATATTGTTGTAGAGACTGCTGTCGCTTGATTACACCCAGAGCCAGGAATTCCTTTGACTATTTTGACTATTTTGGTGATGCTACGCTTAAAGTTCAGCAGCAAAATTGAGGTCCCTTGAATTATAGCCACACTTGAAGTAATTTGATGACATATTATCTGTGTTCATAAATTGCCGCGAAAAGTATTGACTGTGGGGGTTATAATACTAATCTTTTATTAGTGAGTTCAAATAATTTTTCATCAATACGAATTTTATTTACTAGTGCGCTTTTCTCGAATGCTATGCAGCAATATTTTTCTCATCTAATGCTTAACTGCTTAGAAAATGACTGTTCGCATCATAAAAGGATGCTTGTGTTTTGGCGTGATTAACAAGATCCATTCCGGGACACCTCAGCTACGTGCAAAGCGCTGCAAGTCTGGGGGCTGCGGATAACAAAAGCCTTTGGATTTATGCATGGGGAGCGACAGGTACACTCATCTGTTCTTCGAATTCCTACCTGCTTAGCTCGGAACTGCCTTCAACAGCAGAGTCCTGCGAGACTGGACTCGGCCCAAGCTGCGCGGGAAAACCACCGGACTCAGATCTTAGCAACTAGGCTCGGAGAGCCCCGCCCTCCTCCAATTAGGAAAAGGCCGGGCGCGCCGGGAGAGCTGGGTTCCCCAACTCCAGCTAACTTTGGCGAACTTTTTTTCTGGAAGCATCCTTCACAGATGAAGATGAAGATAGCCCAAGCCCAGAGGTACTTACCGCTGCCAAGCGAGTGTCAGGATTGTATTAAGCCACTTACAAAGTGGCTTAGACGTTCAATAAAAGTGACGGTAATTAAGTTGGCTCCACGTTTGTGGGCTGTCCGGTTCAGCCTTTGCGCACAGGTGTGTAAAAGCCAAGCACACAATACGAACCGCACAAGTAAATGCATATTCATATTACCTGGAGGTGGAAGCGCCGTGCGGCTTCGAGGGGGCAGCGGGGGCGCTCCAGTCTCCGTGGGTGCCGCGTGGGGGAACCTGCAGGCCGAGCTCGCACAGGAGGGGCTGTCCCGCCAGCAGCCCAGACCCACGCTTCAGGCTGGTTTCTCGGGCAACCGTGTTGTTTTTATTTAGAGGGATTCTGAGTAGTCTGACGGTTCCGGCACTGCCGCAGTATTTGCTCCTGGCCATAGTTGGGAAATAGCTTGGGATGGGTTTTATTTATGGAGGGGCAATTGGGATTCACACCCAGCTAACCCAGAATCGAGCTTCCCCAGCCCAAGACGTACTTTACAAAGAGGTGCTTGTGTAAAATTCCCCATCAGACACACCAATTTGCAAGTAGCAGAAAGCATTGAAACCTCATCTTTTTAAACTATTTTATTCAGCTTTTTTTTTTTTTTTTAAATCTGAAAGCCCAAAATAGACTCCATGTGGTTCTAAGTGAAGTCAGCCCTTGGCTGGCTTTGAAATGGCTCCCGCAATTATGTAAAAGAGCCATTCACCAACAGGACGGAATTAAAAGGGATCTTGCCCGCTTCCCTTTCACCGCCAACCTCTCATGTTTGGCTTTTCAAAGCGCTTCCAACACGATGTCTTTCTCCAGGACAAAAGGCAGAACAAAAAAAAGTCCCCAAACTTGTAAATTGAACGTCAAGGGAACTTTAAACAATTTAAAGCCCATAAATAATGATAAAGGGGACCTGGCAAAAAAGGCAAGCCCATTCAATTAATAGAGTTTCCCAAGCAAAGATCAAGTGATGTATAAAATAAAAGTCTTTGCTTTCTTTATTCTGCTCCTTGACCATGCAGAAAAGCAGGACAGGGGGGTTTCTAAAGTGCCCCGAAGAAGAAGAAACACTTCCCGGGACAGTGTGTGCCGCGACATTCTTATGTAGAAACTCTGTTTTCTTTTTTTTTTTCTTCTTCTTCTTTTTTTTTTTTTTTTTGTCCCTACCCTCGAAGTAGCTGAAACAAAACCACTGTAATCTAGATATGGGGAGGGGAGGGGCTTCCCCCCCTTTTTTTGATTCTGGGAGCTGTAAAAATGTGAGAACTATGACCTTCACACCTGTGCTGCTCTGTCCACCGCAGAGGGACAAGCCAAACGAGCCAGACAGGCGTGGTGCGCGAGGCTGTCCCTCGTGGGATCGGTTGACCGTGGCTTCTGGGTGATCTTGCACGCGCGGTCGCGGGGATTGGACGATGTACCCTGGCCGCGCCGTGCGCTCACAATTCATAGCTTCCCCGCACTCCACTTGCAGCTGGATGCCTTTGGTGGGGATCCCGGAGTGTGAGGACTTAAAACGTGGGGTTCCAGTTCTTTCCCCCTGTGTTCCTAAGGACTGGAGTGGGGATCTGTGACCCCAGGAAACAGCAGCTCATCGCGTTCTCCCTGGAGTCCCTGAGTCGGTCCTCACTGCGCATCTATCAGGACGCACTCAGCTCCCAAATGGGAATGTCAGGCAACCGTTCCTTGCCCCGGGACTCCCTGCCAGGGAAGAGGCAGCGCTGTGCAAAGGCCTGGAAGTGAGCTTTTGCCCAAGAGCTGAGGTTAAGTAGGTATAGGCCTTCCAGGGAGCCCACAAAGGACAGAGGATGCTTGGGAGGGAGGCACAGGCCGGCAGGGGGCCTCTTCTCACCTGGGTCTCTCTCCCATCTGCTCTCTAGGCCCCACCTTTCGGGACTTCAAAAGTCCACCACCACCACCCCCAGCCAGGCTTTCATCTCTAGCACAGCAGGCATTGTTTGCAGAACTTCACAGAGATGCTAATCCGGAGGCCTAGTGAAGGGCAGCCTGGAAGCGGCAGAGGGCACCGAGGGGTGAAAGGGTACTTGGCCTAGGCTAGGTCCTTGGGGATCACCATCCTGGCGACCCTCCTGCGGAGCTGAGGTCTGCTCCAGTAGGCATGCGGAGATCTTGGAAGTTGGTGAGAGCATGGTGATGGACTTGAGCTGGACACAGCTGGCGTCCACTGCAGGCTCATGGAAGAAGTGTTCTTAGCAAGTAGGCCCAGCGAGATTCCAACTCTCTAGAGGAGACCCAGGGAACTACTTCTGGGGCTGAGGTCCAGCCAAGGACCTAGGTGTATCTTTTCCAGAGCTTAACGCCTGAGAGTCTTCTCCCCAACAAACCAGAGGTTGTCCTTCCAGGCTCCCCCCCTCCCCAAGCCAGCGTGTGCCTTGCCCCAGAGTATCATTAACAAAACCTCTTGCAAGAGGGCACCGGATTTGCAGTTGCCCACATCAGGGGCACCCTGCCCTTGAGCTTTTGCAGAAGCACTAAGCAAGAACAAACCGCTGTTTGCAGGAGCTCTGTCTCTCTGTCCCTGAGAAATACTGCAAAGCAAAGATGGCATTCCCCTTACTTATTGCCCCCCTGGATAGGAAGCTGTGACCAGAAAGGATGTCACTAGGCAGGGTCATGATGCTGTGTATGGACAGAAAGGAGAGAGGCTGGCTAAGCATAAGGGAGAGATGGAATGGCCTCTGTTCCTCCTTACCCACGCCTAAGCTCATCTAGAAAGTTCTGGGTTTGATAGATCTGACACTGGCCCGAGCAGGCCCAGTGACCTCAGTCTCCTGAAGTTCCAAAGGACAGCTCTCACTTCAGCACACTCCTCAGAGAAGCCAGGCCTGGAATCCCAGCACTTGGGAGTCGGAGGCTGGAGAATTGCAGGAAATTAAAAAAAAAAAAAGGAAAGACAAAATTTCCCAGAGAACCTGTCACCTTAGGTGATGACCTTTTCCATGGCGAGAGTAAGGGGAGTGAGTGCTAATGAGGGGCGTGGCCACATATTAATCAGAATGGGAAGGAGAGATAAACATTGATCTGCTGTAGAGGAATGCTGTGCTTAAACAGAACATCCACTGTGAAGAGCCAGGGGAAGGGTGAGTACTCACTCGTGCTACCTCTGAGACCTCCAGAGATAGGTTTTTTTTTTCATGTTGGAAGCATCCAGGACAGATCTTCACTGTTGTGTGTGCCTCTAAAGCTGCCCAGAATCAGTGCCAGAATGAGAGGAGAGGTTAGTTCAAGGTGGCTGCAGCAGCTAGCCACAGTCTCCTTCAGATTCGTGGACCCCCTCATGTGGTCCAGCTTCCAAAGGCAGATGAAGGCCATGGTTTCTCAAGAGGTCAAGTCATACCCTTTAGTGTGGCCAGAGCAGCGGAGGGCTGAGACCAGCAAAGGCAGTCACTGGAGGCTAGAACACAGAAACGTCAGCCTCTTGTCCTGAGATCTGAAATTGCCCCTTAAGCATACATTCCATTTTTGTTGGTGATGGCAGAAATCATTGGCTTGATGGCTTCCTTGGAGTATCCTCGACCTGAACATACGCAGAGGACTCCATCTTCCCTGTGCCATTACAGCAACCCCAGGGCCTTAGGGGTGTTGTCTCCAGTTCTCAGGTTTCAGGGATAGAAGAAGCCAGGAGACCAGAGTCCAGATCCTACCACCCCAGAGACTGTTCAGCTGAGGACCAACTTTCTGGAGTGGCAAGAGAACAAATGAGGAGGGGAGGGGAGGGGGAGGTAGTTCTCTAGTCACAGCCAGAAGGACGCAGAAAGCTCCAGAACAGGGTCCCGTCTCTCCTCCCCCGTTCCCAGGAACACTTGTAGGTTTAGTAAGAAAATGAAAACTATTTTTCTGGCACACTGTGTGTGTGTGTGTGTGTGTGTGTGTGTGTGTGTGAAGTATTTTCTCTTAATGATTCAATGTTTGCTGTCAAGTATTTAGTCCATATCAGGACTTAAGAACATACCCATGAGGATGTTATTTATGTGAACTATGTGGACTGTGGACTGTGTCCCCCCCCCCCCCCTGCAACCTACACCAGGATACTGAGGCAGGTCACACTCAGGCACCTGCTAAATGCAGAGCACATAGTTCCTTCTGGGGGCCTGTGATGGTGTTGGAGGCCTCGTCTAACCAGACCCAGCAGAAAGGACATTCTTAGCGGCATGGACCCACAGCCTGGCAGGGATGAAGGGCTTCACATGGGTCTCTGGAAGACCCTGCTTCCTGCTCTCCCCCTCTTCTTCCTGAGCAAAGGGTTAAAGCTGGTCTTGGAAGGACATGACTCAAAGCCAGCAGCAGCAAACCAGCTTGTCCACACAAACCTTCCATTCCTGGAAGTCTGAGACGATGAACGTGAAGGAGCAGACATTGGCCCTGGTGCTCAGAAAACAAAGGACTGGGCCACCATGGGACCAAATTTGATGTTTCCTTCATCTTAGAGGCAACTCTCTTCTCCTTTGTACCCCCTGCCCTCCTCTCTTTCAGTTTTGTTGTTTAGAATCGGAGTGTTTTGGAAGTGGTTTCTGTGATATCCTGACTCTTCTAACCACCCCCTCAAGTTTTCACAGAGCCCCTGAGACCACTAACAAAGCACATCAAGGAATAATGAAACCTTAAGATGTGAGCGACAAATTCAACTTCTCTCTCTCTCTCTCTCTCTCTCTCTCTCTCTCACACACACACACACACACACACACACATGTGCATGCAAGCACAAAACAGCTTAATTCAGTATATTGTAAAACTATTCGGATATTATAGTTTCACATAGCGTGAAGTGAACAATTTATTGTAAAAGTCAATTTTACATTTTGTATTTCATTTATTTATATTTTATTTTATGTATATGGCTGTTTTGCCTGCAAGGATATCTGTGCCCCTAGAGTGTGCCTGGTGCCCTCAGAGTCCAGAAGAGGGTGTCAGATCTCATGGAACTGGAGTTACAGATGACTGTGAGCTGCCATCTGGGTGCTGGGAATGGAACCTGTGCCCTCTGGAAGAGCAAGCAGCCAATGTTCTCAACCGGTGAGCAGTCTCTCTTGCCCTCACATTAGATATTTTAATTTTAATCATCTTGCGGCTATTTCATATCTACAAACAGGACTCAAATATGTACTACAGATTTTGGTGAATTAATGAGAGGCCAGTGAGCAGTTACTTTTACATTTATTTACTTATTTATTTAGTTTGTGTGTGGAGTTTAGACGACACCTTGGGAATCGGGCCTCTCCCTATGGGTCCTGGGAATTGAACTCAGGCCATCCATCTTGGCTGCAAAGGTTTTACTGGCTGAACCACCTCGCAGGTTCAGCAAGCAGTTTTATTTAAGGCTTTACAATGTCTTAAGCATTTGATGGAGAGTCACCGGGAGTGCAGCGCGCCCCCTATGGACTACATAAGTAATGACATCTGCTCTAGAGCTGTTGGAGTTCTATGGTTCCAGGAAGCCGAAGAACCCTGGAACGCCCTTCTCCTGGGACCACAAAGGCAGAAGCATCGATTTTATTTACGTCTACAGCTGGACAAGAAAAATAGTCTCAATTTCTTTTTATTCTAAACGTCTAGGCCACAAGGGAAGCCTGTATCAAAAGACCTCCGTGATTGCACAAGGCGAAGGAAATGCCAGATTTTGGGTGTGCCGTTAGAAAACCTGCTTTGACTCCCTGTAAATTCCGTGTAAGATTCTTCTGAGCAGGTCCTGGAATCAGACAGATCAGAAACTTCTGTCGTCTGGGCCTGTACATTCTGAATGGGCAGCTGACCTCACCCAGCCTCTGTGGTTCCCCCTGCGGAATGGGCCGGAATTCCATCTTGCTCTCTCACCAGCCTCCTTCCTGACCCTGTCACGGGCTGTGGTGCGCACTGTCCTGCGTCTGTCCTGCGCGTTGGCCAGGCGCCGGTCCACAGCGGCTGGGATGGGGTTTGCAGAGTGCTGGCTGCTCCCGCAGTCAGCGTGAGGGCAGTTTCTCAAGGTCTTCAAAAACCTGTCACAGGCCACCAAATGGTCCAGGATACAGCACGGTATTTAACCACCCACGGCGCCTCCAGGGTGGGGTGGATGGGTAGGGGAGAGGCCGGAAGCTCCGCCCCTGGGCATCCTCGGGTAGAGACTCAGGCACAGAGGTCTTTCCAGTCCCGGGAGCGGCCCCTGCTGTCTGCTCTTGTCACTAAGGCTAGCGTCCTCTGAGCGCAAGTCCCTGCCTTCCAGTGGCTTCCATGTCTTCTGGAATTCGTTTACAAAACCAGATCTGCAAACTCTAAAGATGCTAAACCTCAAAACACATTCCTCTGAGGGGTAGGGGACGGCACCCCGAGCACTTTGGACTCCAGCTGTGCGCCACACTGGGTCTCCCCAGGGCCACCACCTCAATGCCACCCTCCCAGCTTCGAAAGCGGGCGGGGGCGGGGGGAGAGGGGAGGCGGGAGGTGGGAGGAGGTGGGGAGAGGGGCGAGGCCAGAGGACCTTGGAAGGACCCAAGATGACCTCGCTCACTTTCCTCCTGCTGTCATTCTGTGGCCACGTGACCCTGGCTCGACGGCGCCCCCTGCCTGCCGCAGTGGGAATCGGCCCTCAGGGAGTCACCAAGCTGGGCACTCGGGTCTCTGAACGAACCTTTACCTCTGCTCTCCTCCTCGGCTTTCCTGCTTTCTTTTTCTTCTCTTTTTTTCTTTCTTCTTTTTCCCCCCCCGAAAGGAGCAAACATCCCAGTTTTAATGCGGCTCAATTATCGCGTTTACACGACGTAAAATGTTTCTCTTTAACTCATTTCAATCTAGTAAATATGCTTCAGCAAGTAGCTAATCTTTCAGGGATGGCTTTGCCTCGCCATTTGCATATAAAGCGCTTTGAGGCCTCGTCTGTCTCTGGGAGGGGGGTCGCTAGCAGCAGGGGCCTCCTCCTCCAGGTAGGGCTCCTGGATTTGGCTTTAAGAAGGCACCGAGTCTGGTTAGAGTGGCTGCCGGAGCAGCAGCTCTCTCCCTCCCCTCCCCCAGAGGCTGGCCAGCGCATATCCCGAGGAGAGGGCGCCTCCCCCACTGGGTGCCACGAGGGGAGCCAGGGTCGGGGACACATTTATCCTCAAGTGCGTTTATTAAATCGCATCTGGAGATGGATGGACGTGGATAGCAGAGAGGAAATCACAGGGCTCAGTTGAGCAATCTTCTGGCTTTAAATCCCGAATAAAAGTCTGGAATATTCCCGGGTCAGAGGGGCACCGTCTCATTAAAACCACTCTCGTCCCGAAACTGCAATGCAGGCATTAAAGTGCAGTATTTTTCAATTAGAGCTGACGAATTCAATCAAAATTCCATAGATTAGGATGAAATGAGGCATGGGTCATTTACAGGGGAATTTAATTGCCGAGCCATTAGACAAATAGTATATTTGCCATTCCCGCGTTATCCATCATTTTCGACATCAATACCGGGGCCGCATCTCCCCGTTCCGCGGCCGCCCGGCGTCGGCTGTAAACACTCCCTTCCCCGTATCTTCTGATTATATCTGATTTCATTTAGGGCTATGGGGGATTATAAATGTTCACGCAATCAAGTTCATTAGGACTTCAAATCGCATTTCGGTTTGGGGTGGCTCCGCCGCTGAGCTCAGAGCTCTTCCCAACCCCAGCGCGAAGCTCGCTGTCATCCTCCGCGGTCACAAGCGTCTCGTCCTTTTGTCTTCCGACGCCGGGTTCCCGAGGCCTGGGCGCAGCTGGGACACCCCACCGCACAGATCGGGACCACGGGAGGGTGGGCTGGAACCCTGCACCCCAGGCCCTACAGCAGGGACTCTGCAGGCTTTGGGAGACCCCCTCCTTCTCCCCATCCCAGTGTTGGGAGGTGAAACCCCCGCCCCCGCAGCCTGGGGCGCTCAGGAACACAACGCCTGGGATGCGCGATCAGAGCACTCCCCGCGTGTTCGCGGACCACGAGTGGGTGCCAAGCTCCGCTTCTCCAGCTTCAGCCGGCACCGCGGGCAGCGGATGGAGCTCGGGTCCTGAGTCCCACGGACACAGGCCTCTCAACAGCCCTGGGGATTGACACTGGGGACCCCCACCCCCACCCCGGACAGCCTAGTTTCTTTCACTCCAAAGACTCGGGTGGGGGCGGTACCCAACCGAGCCATTCTCTGTTCCTATTAGCAAACCCAGGAGACAAAGGAGGAGACTCGTCAGCGACAAGAAAGGCTCAAGACATCCCTTCCAGCGCAGTTGAAAAATAATAGCTTAATATTAACTGCTTCTCATAAAAATATACTTTCACAGAGATACAGTTACAAGAAGAAACCCCCCATTTTATCCTCGTGTTTTGGGCTCATCGCTGTTAGCTGCCTCAGTAATTTAATTGGAATAGAACGTGAGAAATGTGTCATTTCTGAGGAACGTATGCATCACTTCCTAGAAATCTCATTGTGTTAACTAGAAGCCTACTGCGTTCTGTTTAGAAGCCGTAATCACATTTTTATGTGTCTGTATTACTCGTTAATGTGACCTCCTGTCTTTAGCAGATTAAAACAAATGTGCTCTTCATAAGAACTGCATCAAACTCCGTCTTACATCAGATACACGGAAACCCCGTTTTCCAGACTCGCCAACTTTTCTTCAGAGCAGAGGAAAGGAAATCCGAAGAAGAAGAAAAAAAGTGCCTACCAAATGAATAATTACACACCAAATTAAAACCCTGCATTAAACGCACTCAACAGCAATACTGTGTTCTCAATCCTGTTTATTGCTTACAAATTGCATTACAAAGGAATCTACTCTTTTTATTGGAGTGATTAAGCAAAGAGTTTTAGGACTGCAGAAACACGATTCTGGGAGATTACGTGGAGGCTGCAAGCCCAGCCACTTACATTGCAATGGCGAATGTATAATTTTGTTAAAGCGCAGTTTAACACACAAATGAGGATTGGGCTGTCATTATGGCACCATAAAAAAGTCAGCTGAAAATCATATTTATTTATAAACACCTCGCTGTGCATATTTAATACAAAGGAAACAAGCTATTCCACAATCAATACTTTAATTACTGATTTTTTAATTTTTAATTTTTTACGACACCCCGCAGTTCTATAGGGTGCCTTCTGGATCTGTCGTTTTCCCGTGCTCTTTTTCCTTTAGCAGGTGGACTAAAAGCCTTGGTGGGTGTTTTCTTCCTGTCTCCACTGTGGGCGGAGCAGGCCGGAGGGCCAAGTTGAGAGAGTTTGCTAATGGCGCCACCTGCAGGACTGGACGAGAAGCACGTTCTTCACCTCTGAAATCAGGGCTCAAGGCTTACTTATCTCAGGCTTATTGTAGCAATTTAATTAAAACAATTGCATGTTTACATCATCACAGAAAGACCCGAACATTCGTGACAAGTCCTAGAGTTTGCAGAATATTTTGATGCCAGTAAACGATGCTGAAGTACTGACGTTAAGATGGAGTATTAACTAGAGTGGAAACACCCAGATTTTGCAGCTACATGGACGATTTTCCAAAAGAAATACATTTATTTATGTTTTGTTTTCCGAGACAGGGTTTCTCTGTGTAGTTCTGGCTGTCCTGGTATTCTCTCTGTAGACCAGACTGGCCTGGAACTCAGAGATTCATCTGCCTCTGCCTCCCGACTGCTGGGATTAAAGTTGTGTGCCACAACCGCCCAGCTGGAATGATTTATCTTTAAAAAAGATTTATTTTATCTTTAATTACGTGTAAGTGTGGGTGCCTGTGCATGTGTGGATACAGATGTCCCTGGAGGCTTGGAAGAGATCCTGGGGTCCCTTGGAGTTATAGGCAGGTGTGAGCTGCCAGGCATAGGTGCTGGGGACTGAACTTGGGTCCTCTCCCCCAGAACAGCATGTGCTTAACCATTGAGTCATCTCTCCACCCCCCAACTTATCTCTGAAACAATGGGATAAAAGAGGCAACATTCCTAGCCTATCACGTGGTCCTGGGGCAGACTTTAAGAGCCAAAGAACACTTAGCACCCCAGATTCTAGGGACTGAATAACACTAGGTGCCCCTGGTGGACTGGGAAGCCAACCAGATGGTTCTCCAAGCCCGTGTATAATGGTGGTGATTCCTGTAGTGGTAAGTGTTCTCTGTGCAAGTTCAAAAGCCGGACCCTTCAGAGTGTGCCTGAGGGCTAACTCAGAGATTGGAAATTTGATTATACGCAGTTACCTGAGATTAGCAGGTCCCCATTAGATCTAGAAAGTGCATGCTTTTCATTTTTCTGCGAATCCTGTGGAATCCGTGATTATTACCTGACTTCAAATTAAACTGACACGCACACTCTACCAAGATGCCCAGTGCTGCACCCAGAATTTCAAATGACAATGCTCATAGTGCCTGCTTGTGTACTAATCGTCCCTGGGCTCTGGACTGTGTCCAGGTCCAGCTGTGACCATTTCCCTCTGTCCAGGGGAGGGCTATGCCTGCAGAGGCCCGCCTCCTCAGGGCTGATGGCAGTGGAGAGCCTTGCCTGTGTTTCTGAATTCAGTGTGGTCAGATTATGAGCAGCAACCACACTCGATGGAAGGAGCAGAAAGACATGCAGTTTTCCTCCTTTTTATCAGGTGGCAGGTAGCAGGATTGCTCTTTTCCATCTGAATCTGGAACCAAGTAAATATGCCATTAAAAAAAAATCAGCATTAAGGAGCTAGAGAGAGAGATGGCACATTGGTTAAGAGCAAGTACTGTTCTTGCAGAGGATCCAAGTTCAATGCTCCCCTATCAGGCAGCTCAAAACTACCTCCAGCTCCAGATGACAAGATTCCTCTGGGGGTCCATGGGCACTGGCACCAGCACACACATACATAAAATTAAAAATAAAATAAGTCATTTGAAATAAAATAAAATAAAACTTAAATGTAAGCACATAGAATTGAGTTTAAACTCTACATTCTAGAAAAATTGTGTCGAATATGAACTGTAACAGAGGGGGAAAAAGGAGTAACTTAATAAGAAGAAAAAATGCCAAATATTTTGTTTGCTGGAGAAGCAAGTTGGGCTAGCCCATCCTCACAGGAGTGTGGTTTGGGAAGTTTCTCTCAAGTGATTGATAGCCCACCTTCTGTTTTAGGTTTTAGTCTCTGTCTCCTCCTCCCTCTCTTTTTGGCTCTCTTTCCTTTTCTTTCTTGTAATAGCCATCAAAAAATTCATATCGGTTTTGTTTTCCTAAAACAAAGCAAATTACTAGCAACCGTTAAACTCTGGGAGACCACGAATGGATGCCATTTAACGTGGTGATTGAGTTCGTGCCAAACAGCCACGGTAGCTGTTTTTTTTTTTTTTTTTTTTGGTTTTTCGAGACAGGGTTTCTCTGTGTAGCTTTGCGCCTTTCCTGGGACTCACTTGGTAGCCCAGGCTGGCCTCGAACTCACAGAGATCCGCCTGCCTCTGCCTCCCGAGTGCTGGGATTAAAGGCGTGCGCCACCACCGCCCGGCTCACGGTAGCTGTTTTGGACTCAGACAATTCCAGAGTCCATTCAGAACATCATTCGTGTGTCGTGACACCCAGGAGAACCTGCGTGATTCACAGCCTCTATCCTGACCATCGTCTTGCAGCTGTGACGTCATGCTCCTGAAAGGTCAGGGGGCAGAGTGGAAAACTACCGGTTGTCTAGAGGGCCAGTTTATCAGTCACTGCTACCCATGGGTCCATGCCAGCCAGGATGGTTTGACTGAGGGTCCTGGATGCCATGCAGCCAAGTTCCTGCACACCAGGAATGTGGTAGCCCTCGTTCGACAGAAAGAGGGGTAACTGGAGGGAGTAGAGCATCGGGGGATCTTCCTCTCCAAGCTCCTCTTGCCCTGTCTGAGTGACTCCAGAAAAATCTAGGACAGTGGTGCTCAGCCTTCCTTATCCTGTGACCCTTTAATACAGCTCCGCTCGTTGTGGTGACCCCCAACCATAAAATTATTTTTGTTGCTACTTCATAACTGTAATTTTGCTACTGCTATGAATCATAATGTAAATATCTGTTTTTTCCCCATGGTCTTCAGTGACCTCTGTGAAAGGATTCTTTGACCCCCAAGAGGTTTGAGATCCACAGATTGAGAACTGATGATCTGGGGCAAGTTGCCCTGCTTTATTTTATGAGGTCCGTGGGAAGCAGGGTAAACATTGAGTCTTTCTGGATGATGATGCATCTGGAGCCCAGGCTCCGAGCTCTGCCTCCAGCAGACTTTCAGGGTGCTTAGTTAAATAAGTGGACAGGTGTCAGAAGACAAAGCAAAACCCACAGCCAAACCAGGCTGAAAATCGCAAACATTTGTGAGGGCGCTGGCAGTCGACATTGGTAGCTTTGTGTGTTGTGGGAGTGTAGAAGGATGTAGCTCTGGAGGGAAGCCCCCTGAAGATCTCTCAGGAAACAAAAGCTGTAGGCGGAGCTGCTATCTGGCCCAGTGGCCCCACTGCCAGATATTGTCAAGTTCTAGCATCACCTGGACGTGTTTGTGAGGGAGTTTCTAGATTGAGGTGAGGTCGGAAGGCTCAGGCTAAACGTGAGTACCATCCCTTGGGCTGGGGTCCTGGATCAAATGAAAAGGAGAGAATGAGCTGCTTCCTGAGTGTGGATGAGATGTGAACACCTCCCCCAGCCCGGCTCCCCATGATGGAATGTTTCCACTTCACCTCCCCCAGCTCCTCCCCCCCATTGACAGAACTTATCCACTTCAACTGTGAGTCAAATAAACCTTTTCTCCCTTAAATTGCTTTTGCCGGGTATTTGATCACAGCAACAAGAAATTTGGGGGCTTGGGGGTGGGAGGAAGGGTATTACAATAGTTTGGGGGTGCACCTGAAGCATTTTCTCAAGTGAGGTGGGATGGAGAGGGTGGCTGAGAATATGGCCACAAGAGGACAAGCACACACTTTCATTTTCAGAATTTAATGAGACCGGGGCTTTCCGAGTCACTTCACTGTTGGTGTTGTGCCGTTTCTAGTCTTCTTTTTCTTCTTCTTTTTCTTCTTCTTCTTTTTCTTCTTCTTCTTCTTCTTCTTCTTCTTCTTCTTCTTCTTCTTCTTCTTCTTCTTCTTCTTCTTCTTCTCTTCTTCTTCCTCTTCTTCTCTTCTTCCTCTTCCTCTTCTTCTTCCTCCTCCTCTTCCTCCTCCTCCTCCTCTTCTTCTCCTTCTTTTTCTTCTTCTCCTTCTTTTTCTAATCTGTATGAACAGATATCCATCCAGTTCTTTATCTGGGCTGGATTCTGGGCCTCAGTGAAGACTTAGGACCAGCAGTGAAATGTCACAGATGAGTGGAGAAATCCAAACACTCAGAACACCAGACTGCCAGATTCTAACCCTGCACTGACCATCTCACCATCTCTAACCTAGCTAGAGGGGTGCACATAAACAAATTGCGGTTGACTTCTTTGAAATAACTGTTCTTGTTGCTTGTGAGGGTGCCTGGCTCGGAATCCATTCACCATGGCTGTCACCATGGGTTGTCACCATGGGCTGTCACCATGGGCTGTTCGTCACTATCCAGTGCACTGCATTCCATTCCAGGGCAAGGCAACCTCTCGGGTTCCTCTCAGTACTGCAATTCCTCACCTGTTCTCTGGTTCCTCATGTCTGTTCCATAAAGTTCAGGTTCCTTGGAGGCACAGACCAAGGTCTCCTGGTCTGCCTGTCTCCAGGTCTTTCTAGAACTACCTACTTCCAGCTGCCAATGTACGGGGCCCTTCCTTGGAGAGGCTGCACTCTCCCTCCACTGTGCCCAGAACTTTGCCACACCCTTGCCATTGTTTGAGTTTTCCTTTTTGCACGCACAGCAGGAAATTCTGGAAATCCAGGTAGGAGGGCTGGTGGAGCCATCTGCCCGGGATACAGTCTGGAAGCGTGTTTATTCGCCCTTTGGTTGGACAGGCCAATTGCCTTCTCCACGGGCAGCATGAGGATGGGTGCAGTCTTGCCACTCCCTGGGAAGAGCCACTGTGAGGACACGTGACCGCCCACCATGGCTCATCCATGCTATCTCCTCTGTGATGGCTACCCTCAGCGGGTGGAGCCTGCTTGGCCCCTGTTTTCACTTTCACCGTGGGCTTTACTGAGACATCGCATATTGCCGGTGTCTGCTGGGGTTTGAACTCCCTTCCCACAGTGTAACAACGGGAGTGTGTGTCTGACCCTATCTGCGGTCTACCTTGCAGTATCGCATTTTGTCTGGAATGAGAAAGAAAAGGGGTCACTCGGCTTATCTTTAGAAGATGGCCACGAAGAGCTCTTGCTTTAAAATGCTGGCTGAGGTGTGGTTCAGTGGTAGAGCCCTTGCCGAGGGCATGAGAGGTCCTGGGTTCCATCCCCAGCATGAAAAAGAGAGAGAAGGAGAGAGAGAGAGAGAGAGAGAGAGAGAGAGAGAGAGAGACAGAGACAGAGAGACAGAGATAGAGAGACAGAGACAGAGAGAGAGAAACAAGATAAGGCCATTACAGCCACTGAGTGGACAGTTCAGCCTTCATTCCAAGGAGGGGCTCATGCCATGGGGACCACTCAGGAGGCCTTAGTCTTGGTCAGGAGGTGGGGGATGGGGGTGGGCAAGGAAGGACAAACAGGCCTTGGGTCTATTACTTACCATAGTTGCATCTCCTTCCTGAGCAGATCATTTCTTTCCTTCTCTCCCTCCCTCCCTCCCTCCCTCCCTCCCTCCCTCCCTCCCTCCCTCCCTCTCTCCCTTCCTTTTTTTATTTTTATTTTTATTTTTTTGAGACAGAGTTTCTCTGTGCAGCCCTGGCTGTCCTGCAACTCACTCTGTAGACCAGGCTGGCCTCGAACTCAGAGATTCTCCTACCTCTGCCTGCCGAGTGCTGAGTGCACCACCGCTGCCTGGCCAGCATTTCTTTCTAGGTGTCTGGCTGATGGTCATGGAGAGGTCAGGGCAGAGCAGAGGTCCTAAGTGACAGTCTAACAAAGGCAGTGGCCACATGTGGGCTTCGGGATGGCTAGCTTGAACAGGACAAGCATGGTCAGCAGAGAGTTTCTTCCTCTCTCTGGGGACTGGTTTGTCATGGGTGGGGTTGTCCCTTGGGGTCAGCAAGGTCCCCTGTGTTGAAGCATCAGAATGAAGAGCTAAGTGAGTGCAGGCCTTGATGTTGGGACATCTCTTACTGGGTGGCACTTATGCCAAGCTTAGGCACTCCTCAGTCCATGTGCTTTTCCTGGCTTCTGACTTCTGCCATCATTTCCTGGAGTGGGATCAACAAAGGTTGATCTGGTAGGAGGCAGAAGACTTCTAAATGATCAAGATCTGGCTTACCATCCTCCACGTCCTGAGAGTACTGGGTTCTTGTGTGTCCGCAAGCACAAGGGCACTGAGAAGGTGAGCCTGACCCTGGATCAGGTGTCCTCCTGGGGGGGGGGTCTGCTATGTTCTGGGCACAGCTCCCCGCCAGGTGGCTTGGCTCCAGGAGGGTGGGCAGCCTTTCCTACAAGCCCAGGGAGGATGTGCCAAACTGCTGACCTACAGGGGCCAGAGCTACACCTTGGAACCCACTCACATCTCTTAGTCTGACTTTGGTATCAATCGGGTACTTTCTGACCACAACTACCATACCACTGACCATGTGCTCCTCACAAACAACCAAGAGACAGCGTCTTCTAAAAAAAAAAAAATTAAACGTTTATTTACTTTGTGTGAATGTTTTGCCTGAATGCATATATGTGCATGCAGTGCCTCTGGAGGTCAGAAGAGGGCCCTAGATCCCCTGGAGCTAGAGTTATGGATAGTTGTGAGCAACCAGGTGAGTGCTGGGAATTGAACCCAGGTCCTCTGCAAGAGCAGACAGAAGCTCTTCGCTCCTGAGTCATCTCTCCAGCTCCAACAACAGAGAGGGTTTTTATTTCCAACTCCATTTCACATGAACCGGAGGCTTATGGGTCTGTGCCTCCCCTGGTCAGCTGGGACATGGAGGGGGCTGGATGTGCACCCCAGGGTGCTTCCTCGCATACCGTCTGCAGACAGACAAAGGTGCAGGGAAGAAGGTGCAGCTCCAAGGCTGTGGTTTCAACGCAGAACACCCTCTGGCTCCAGAAGCAGATACATTTGCAGGGTCTCAGGGAGGGGTAGCTGGGGCACGAGGAGAAAACACTTCTTGCCTAAGAGCCTTCGGATGGCGCAGCGGGAAAGGTGCCTCAGGCAGCGTGGGGTGTGCGCCAAGGCGAAGAGAGACCGGTAGAAAGGCTCGTGCATCTGGAAGGAAAGGGAGGAAGAGTGAGCGGTGTCTGGAGCTAACAGACATTCTCCCGGGCCAGAGCACCGTCGGCTCACGCCATCCTGCGACTCACAGGTGCCAGGCAGATACAGCAGAACGGCAGCGCTGTCGCCTGAGACCTGGCCTCCACTCAGAGAGGACACGTTTTCCCCCAAGTGAAGCGCCCATTGTGTCAGAGGGACAGAGTTGGGGATGTTTCCTCCAAGCGCTTTCTTCCCTGGCCCTGGGACAGCAACCCTGCCGCTCCAGGGGCGGTCCCATCAATCTGAAACGGGACAAGCATGCTGTCTCTCTGCAGCAGTGGACTCAGGAGCCACGCTGAAGCCCATCGGCTCATGGCCTTGTAAGGCACTCACCAACAGGTGCAGTGAGACCCCGGAGAATGTTCTCTGGGAGCTTCTGGAAGGCAGTTTCCCCCCCCCCCACCCCCCGCGTGCCTCTGTGTGATCAATGGCTGCCTGTGGACTCTGCCATGTGTGGATGTATGCACAGTGGAGTGCAGGTCACACGTCATAATCTGCATCTCCTACACGTGGCCAAGGGGCATTCCTGGAAAAGGAGCCTCCTTCCTTCTGTCCTTGCATGCTGGCTCCCTCAGCCCCAGTACTCTTTAAGCCATCATGGGGTGGCTGTTTATTCCTCATGTCCGATAGCACCTCACAGTTGCCCTTGGTGTCCACAGAGGACTCTGAGGATACCAAACCTCTGAGGATACCAAAATTCACGGATGGACAAGTCTCTTATGCAAAGCAGCCTCATGTTTGTGCGAAACACACACTACCCTCCCATTCACTCTCAATCACCTCTAGATTACCCATAATGCAACAATAAAAATGCTACTTAGAGGGGTTGTTGTATGCTGTGCTGTTT
This sequence comes from Peromyscus leucopus, assembly GCF_004664715.2. Lineage (NCBI taxonomy): Eukaryota > Metazoa > Chordata > Mammalia > Rodentia > Cricetidae > Peromyscus > Peromyscus leucopus. Next base: position 6,644,366 of record NC_051074.1, read on the forward strand.
AGAGAATAATGACAAGTGATGAAGCTCTGTGTATTTTTGGGGGGATCCAATGTACACCCAATATTTTGGACCTATGGTTGGTTGGCTCTATAGGGGCAGTGCCCGCTGATCACTGCCCAGCTTCCCTGTCTTCCTTCTTTAGATCTTTTACTTCCGGGGTCTGATTGTGAAACTCCAGACAGAGAAGTGAGAGGGACCGAGTTCTGGAGCATGGGGAAAGGGATGGAGGCAACTCCTCACCTGGTATACGTCTTCAGGAATCACCTCCTGCCAAGACTCGGAAACTCGGAGTTGAGTGTAGGAGTTGAACAGAACTTCAATGACAGCGGGCACCTGTGCACAGGTCCTCAGCACCTGGGGGGGGGGATGGGGAGCAGGATGCAGGGTGGTGGGCTCGGGGTTCAAGGGGAGAAAGGCTGGAGATGCAGGCATGTTCTTGCATTTCGTGTCTGCCGCTCCCTGGCTGTGTCCTCAAAGGACCAAGTCACACCACACAGAGGGAAAGGATCCCAGAACACGAGTGTCTTCAGTTGAGTGGACCCACCAGAGGCAGTGGCTCTTCCAGAGATCCCACATCTCTGGATCACTCCCTGTGCGGTCAGGGCTGGGGCTTAATAGTCAGGTTTAGGGGCTGGGGTGGGCTGGGGGATGCTGATGGGTGATAGCCCCCTGCCTCTGCCTAGCTGCTCAGAGCAAACGAAAGCAGTTCTGTGGGCAGTGTGGCCTGAGGATTGTGTTCCCAATTTTTCACCACAATTTTTTAGTGTCAGAAAATAATAGCGAGGGGAAGAATAGTTTTGCTGTTGACTTTCCACTTGGTGTGGCCCCTTGCATTTTATTTCACAATCCCCACAGAAAAAAAAAATTCTTTTATTTACTTTTAAATATTTAGTTTTATTTTGACTGTTGCTGTGGGATGTCTTTCTGTACGCTGTGAATATGTGTTGCTCTGATTGGTTGGTAAATAAAGCCATTTGGCCTATGGCAGGGCAGGATAGAGCCAGGCAGGAAAATTCAAGGGAGATAGTGAAAGGAGAAAGGAGAGGCAGAGAGATACCATCTGCTGTCCAGGGAACAGCATGTCATGACACACAGATAAAGCCACGGAACACATGGTGAAACATAGATTAATAGAAATGGGCTGAGTTTAGTTATAAGAGCTAGCTAACAAGAAGCTTGAGGCATAGGCCATGGCCATACAGTTTGTAATAAGCCTCTGTGTGTTTATTTGGGTCTGAGTGGCTGTTGGACCCAGTGGGACAAAGGAAAACTTCCAGCTACAGACTGTGTGTCTGTGTCTGTGTGGGAGTATGTGCATATTTTAGCTGGACGGTGGTGGTGCACACCTTTAATCCCAGCACCTGAGAGGCAGAGGCAGGCAGATCTCTATGAGTTCTAGGTCAGCCTGGTCTACAGAGTGAGTGTCAGGACAGCCAGGGCTACATAGTGAGACTCTGTCTCAAAAAAATTTATATTTTTCCTTATGTATATGTGTACTTGGATGAGTTTATGTACCCCATGTTGGGGTCTGAGGAAACCAGAAGAATGTGTCTGATCACCCAGAGCTGGAATTACGAGTGTTGTGAGGAGCTTAATGTGGGAGCTGGGAAAAGAACTCGGGTCCTCTTGAAGAAGAACAAGCACGATTTTCTGGGTAGATGAGCATTTTTGCAGCTGCTCTCCTTTCATCTTTCATATTAATATTTCTTACATTAAAAAAAATCTCATTATATTGTCTGTATTCTGATGTTTTGTGCTAACAACATTGATAGTTGGCGTAATCATCTTATTCTTAATTTTTGTTTGTTTTTGCAGATAGCACCTCATTATATAAGCCTCCATACCTGGATTTTCTGTCAAATTATTTTATTTATTTATTTATTTATTTATTTATTTATTTAATATATTGGTGTTTTACCTGCATGTATGTTGTGTTGGATCCTCTGGAACTGGAGTTACAGATAACTGTGAGCTGCCATGTGGGTGCTGGGAATTGAACCTGGGTCCTGATACATCTCTCCAGCCCTCCTGTTAACTTCTTGAAACATTAAATTTCAATCCTCTTAGTTATTGGGAAGAATTTAAAAAGTAGACAATTATTGGAATTAAGAAGACACAATCATCATTTAAAGCTTTTTGTTTTGTTTTGTTTGGTTTGGTTTTTTGAGACAGAGTTTCTCTGTGTAGCCCTGGCTGTCCTGGAACTCACTCTGTAGACCAGGCTGGCCTCGAACTCACAGAGATCCGCCTGCCTCTGCCTCCCAGGTGCTGGGATTAAAGGTGTGCGCTACAATGCCTGGCCCTATTTAAAGTATTTTTTTAGGAGTCAAAGCCAGGCCTCATGCCAGGCACAGGCCATGCTGCCGATCTACAGTGGTGCCAACGCTTGCCTTTGGCATCGCCGAAGCTTAGTCGTTAGTTGCAGGCGACAATTTCAGGTTTTCAAATTCTTCTACAGGTATTAGCATATTTTATTTTAACTTTTCTGGGACCAAAATCACCTAAGTCTTCTTGGCAAGCCATCTCCATTTGAGAGAAATTTAGTGAAGTGATGTCAAGGCCACGGGCAGGGCAAACCTGCAGGGCATCACCGTTCACTATAGAGGCCCCACTCCATAACCCAGGCGCAGGGGTGTCTGAGCGGAGCAGAAGTGGGGTGAGTGGTGAGGAGAGTTCAGCAGAGAGACCGTGTTTCCACGAGTCCAGGGAGAGGTGGCCCTCAGTGGTCCACACTCCGGGCGGCAGTTGGCAGGGAAAGAAAACCATGTTTTTTTTTTTTAATCCTCTCTGTGGTTCTTCCTTAGTCTCCTGGGCTGTTTTCTCATCTCCATTTTTTTTTTTTTTCAGAGAGGGTTGTCCCTCCGTTCATCTCTTTTCCCTTGTCTCTCATCCGGTTTTTCAGCTTCCCATACCATCCCCACGCCACTGGTCTCCAAGGCTATTGGAATCTGGAATTCTGGGCTTGACTATCCAATGGTTTCCTTTAGCTCTCCTCTTTGTCCTGACCTAGACTGGGCACAATGAGCTCTTGCTTCCCAGACCACACACCTGCGGTCCTGGCCCTGGCCATCTTAGCTCACGCCTCTGAGCTGGCACATCTGTCTTTCCGACTCTCAGGCTGGACGCCTTGGGGCCATCTTTTTTTTCCGTTTCTTTCATTCCTTACATGCAGTCTGTGGAGAAGCCCCCACAGCTCTGCCTTTGAGGTCCATCCTGAATCAGCGTGCCAGCCTAGCCTAAGGGGTGACCCTCGTGTGGGTCGCTGTGTCAGGATTCCAACATGACTTCCTCTTCTATTCTCTTCCTCACGGCAGTGGGGAGGATCTGATTAAACACTGGTCAAGTGAAGCCTCTGCTCTGCAGACATCACCAATGGCCAAAGTCACAGCAGCGTCCCTTAGAGCCCTATCCAGCCTCCCATCCACCCTCATCACCTCTGAACACCTTCATCCACCGTGGTCCCCTGCTATTCCACACACAGCTCAGGCCTCTCCAGTCTCAGGACAGACGGACTGCTCATTCGGATTGCTCATCCCTGGACCTCAGCACAGCCGACTTCCTCATTTCTTTGAAGTTTTTGTTCAAAGGCCACCAACCTTATCTCCCCACTCTGAACTCACTGCCACGCTCCACCCACTCTGCTTCTCTTCCCCATGAAAAACATCAGGGTAAAAAATGAAGGTACTTGTGCCAACCCTAGTAACAATAACAATAAAGTAAAGCCAGGAAGTCCCGAGGGAAGGGTTTGCAGAGCTACATGCTGGCCCAAGATCGGTGGGCACAGCCTCATACAGAAGACACTTTTTCGGGGACATTCGCCAATACCTGTCTGGCCAGCTTCAGCTAATATCATCCTTGTTACTAACTCTGAGGCTGAGGACTATGATTTAAAAATATCATATAATTTTCTTAATTACCTGCATTTATTTATTTGTGTATATATGTGATTGTATATGTGCCAATGCATGTGGGCAGAGGTCAGAAGACAACTTTCAGGAAGTCAGTTTTCTCCTCCCACTTTACATGTCTCAGGGATTGAACTCGGGATACCAGGCTTGTCGGCAAGCGCCCTTATCTGCTGCAGCATCCTGCTGGCCCGTGCAATTCTCCCAATTTCCCCCTTTTGTTTTGAGAGAGGGTCTTGCTGTCTATCCTAGGCTGACCTCCAGCTGGCGATCTCTTGCCTCAGTTTCCCAAACACGGGATTACAGGTGTGTACCACTGTGCCTCACCTGCTTTGCATTCATGACGGTGTGTGCGCTCCCTCTGTAGTGCTCTGCAATGTCCTGATACGTGGCACTGTTCTGAGGAGGCTCTCTGTGGTGGTGCACAGCCTAACATCTCCCCGGCCTTCTGTCATTGGTTGATTATGCTCATGGCCGATCATATCTCTCTGCCCTGTTTGGCTGCAGACTTCTTGAGGGAGTATGGCACTCTCTGATGTGCTCACCCAGTTATCCAAAGCACCAAGCATCTTGCTGGTCCTGACTGGTGCTCACATGTATATCTGTTGAATAAATAATTGAATAGAAATACTTTTTTGTTCTTAAAAAAAAAAAAAAGGATCAAAGATATGTTTTCTGAGCTGTTCAGTTCGGCAGAGTGCTTGCCTAGACTCCAGGAAGCCTCGAGTTCAACTCACAGCTCCATATAAAACGCTGGTGTGGTGGCGTGCTCTCGTATCCCCAGCTCTTCTGAAGGCAGGATGATCAGAAGTTCAAAGTCATCCTTAACTATGCAGCAAGTTCAAGATCAGCCTTGACTACATGAGACCTTGTCTCAAAATATATGTAGAGGGTATTTCATTTGTCTTCTGCTGATATTGTAGCCAAGAAATCTGAATCCATCCTGAATTTTATACCCTTAGAAATAACCTGTTTTCTGATTGCATAGCTAATAAGAGTTTTTCCCCAAGTATTTTAAGAACAGTTTTGCTAGAATTTCAAAGGTATGTTTTCTGTCGTTTACTTGTCAAGAACACTCATTTCACCCCAAATTAAAAGTTAGGACTTTGAACGCAGCTGAGTTTTCTTCTATTAAGTCTTTGGTATGGTTCTTAATCCTCTTTCCTAGGCTCATCTTGAGTAATGTCACCATCTATTGGTTGGCTTTACACTCTGACCTTTGTGCCTGCCACTTTCTCTTCCTCTCCAGCCACCTTATGTGCCTCAGGGACTGAACTGATTGAGGTGACATTGTTAAAGTCCAGAGACCATGACTATGCAGGGAGCCTGGCGCCATGTCAAGCCAGCAACGACTGTGGGGTGGGTGAGGTCTGGGTCCAGGAAAGTGGTTGCTGAGTCAGAAGAAGACAAGATGGCGTGGATTTGGGTGCAGGAGGTAAGCAAGCGGGGAGGAAACCTGCTTCTTTTCCCTCCATGCTCAAATCATCCATGGAGTCCCCGAGCACAGACTGGCTCTCTGGCCACTCAGGACACAGAGCAGAATCAGGAGCAGCAGGGAGAGGGAACCGGAGCATGCACAGCCAGTGTGAGCAGCACCGGGCTTTAGTCTGTCTGGCGCCCTCACTTATTATTGTATGTTTCTCTTCATGTCCTTCTGTTGACTTCTCTTAGCCCGTCTGTCTTCACAGACTCCACAGGCCATGTCTTCACCCAGCTCTCAGCTCTTCCAGATTATCTGCTGAGACACATACTTCTCCACTTCTCGGATGCCCCACTTTTTTTCTCTTTTTGCTGTCTCCTGACCTCAGGAATCCATCAAGTTTTTACTCTTGTGTGTGTGGCTCGTGCACATGCGTACACGGGTGCCCAGGCGCGTGCCTGTGCATGCAGAGGCCAACATCGCACCCTCAGCGTCTTCCTCTGTTGGATGTTGAGTTCTTGCCTTGTGACATGGATCTCTCTAAACTGGACGCCTGCAGTGCGGGTTGGGTGGGTGGCTAGCTAGGGTGGTCGAGGGGACTACTTGCTTCCCTCCCGCCCCCAGTGCCGGGGTTACAGGCATGCGTGCGGCTGTGTCTAGCTATTTTTATGTAGGTTCTAACTCAGGTCCTCGTGACCACAGAGCAATCATTCCTAGCACTGACCCACCACACCAGCTCCTCTTTATTCTCTCCTGATGAAGGTGAGGACCTGTGCAAAGTCTGTCAACACGTGAGGAAGCCATGGTCCTGCTCTTTGCCTAGTCCTCAGAGCGGAAGAGTGGCTGGCTTCTAGGGCACGTGTCCATCTGCCTAGGCCGAGGTCTCTTTCTGTCCCCCTCTTCCTGGTAGAGTCCCCAGGCTGCTCTATACCTGGGTTCCTCATTCTCCCCTTTGTATTTTGCTCTGTGGCACCCCAGCTGCCTGCCCACTGTTCCTGGCAAGGTCTGCCTGGCTGTGTGAACACTCACAGTGCCCCTACGGAGAGGCGCTAACTGAGAGGCCACCATGCTAGTGCTGCCCCGGGCTTTCCTTTTCCTTCCTCCCTTTCTTCTCTGAGGAGACAGGAACCACTGCTTTTCTCTAGATTGGTCATCATACGGACATTGCAACTATATCGTTTATCTTGTATATGCCCATATCTCAGGTGTGTGTGTGGAGATCTGTAGACACCTTGAGACAGTCTGTTCTCTCTCCACCACATGGGTCTTGAACTCGGGTTGTCGGGGTTGTTGGCAAGCGCCTTTACCCACTGAGCCATCTCTCATGCCCCACACTGTATCGTAAGAATGACTATCTCTGATCCATTGCTTCCAATGAAATGACCGTCACCAAGTCAAGCGGAGGCCGTTTTCAGAAAAGGGGGCGGGACAGAGTGAGTGGCAGCTGGGGGGGGGGGCTCCGACCTCCCTACCTCTTCTAGCCAGGTGTGTCCTTGTCCCCTCCAAGATGCTCTTTACTTGTTGATATTTCTGGTGTCCCCAGTCCTGGGCCATGACCTCTCATTCATTTATCCTCTTCTCTGCTGGGGGAAGCTAGCCCCTAGACAGTCTCCTGCTTCCCAGGAGTGCTCTCTGGGACTTTCTGTTTCCTAAGGCCATGCTACCCCCTCCCCCACCCCAGACCCGCTCCTTCTCTGCAAAAAAAAAAAAAAAAAAAAAAAAAAAAACCACGTTCAATGGCTCCCAGGGACGGCATGGCATGCTAGGCAGACCTCCCCCACCCAGGGTAAGAAAGAGCTGCCCTCCCCTAGAGCCAACCCCTCCCCCACCCGGGGTCATAGACTGTGACAAAGTCTTATTGCCTGTCTCCAGGAATTCATTTTCTGTCTCTCCCTCTGTTCCACCTCTCTGGGGCTCCCCGCCCCTCCCCAGCCCCTCAGCACTGTGCCCCTCGTGTTTGCCAGGCAGCTGGCTGCCTTCATTATTTTTACGCCAACACAGTTTAAAAATCTCCGCTGCCTCCTTGCTGTCTGCCGAGAGGCGGCTGCCACATTACTCTGACACGCTGATGTCATTAGTGTCCAAGCGCACGCTCTTCAGCTAATGAGGCGGCAGAAAGAAAATTAAGGGGAAAAATCACACAGGCACATTGCTTTATATGTAGATGGAGAAATAAAGGAAGGGTAGGAAAACAGAGGAGAGCTTCCTGACGGCTCCCGTCCCTCCGCCCCCCCTGGAGACACCACTGCGCAGCGGGCAGCCAGGGAAACCGGGCCTGCATTTTGACCACAGTTCCGCCATCTCCTGCTCAAATCTGGCGAAACTACAGCGAGTGGCTGAAGTCACTTTGCCTAATTCTGCAATTTGGCACAAAACAAGAAATCAGGCGGCTATGGTTCCAGCAGTGTCAACGTCCAGGAGTGAGGCAAGACCTGGACTCTGCAGATGTTTCTGGAATCTTCCTTTGCATTCCAGCTCTCTGTCTTCCTCATCTGCATCTTCACAGCAGCCAGCGGTTCCCCTCTGCCCTCTCCTCCAGTTTCTTCTTCACACTCAAGCAGATTCATTTCAACACACAGATTTTGTTAATGTCACCTCCTTCATTTAAAATGATGAACTGGATTTCTATTGTCCTTAGGCAAAGGGCCCAGGCCCTTCGCAAGGCGCCTGCTCAGCTGTTTCAGCGTGGGTAGGGGTGGGAGTGTGGGTGTGGGTGTGGGGCCTGCTGTTTCCTCTCTACCATGGCAGTCCTTTTTCCCAGAGGCACGCATTCCATGCTTGCTCTGTCACAGGGCATCTGCCTGTCCTGTGCCTGCTGTCTGTAATACCATCCCCTAGGCTTTGGTCCTCAGATCTGGGCTTGTTCATCGAATGCCTGGGGTTTCTGATACCCTAGTGTGATGGTTAATTTTCATTGTCACATTGACAGGATCTAGAATCATCTAGGACACAAATCTCAGGACGTGTCAGTGAAGGAGTTTCCAGGTTGGGTTATATCAGATGGGAAGACCCACGCTAAGTGTGGACAGCTCTCCTGTGGGCCTGGGCCGAATACGACAGTCAGCTCTAAGCATCGGCACCTAGCTCTGTCTGCTTCCTCACTGTGGGTGCAATGTGACCAGCTGCACCACACTCCTGATGCTGTGGAGTCCCAACCATGACACTCTGTACCCACAAATTGTGAGCCAACATTATCCCCCCCCCCTTTTTTTTTGTTTTCAAGACAGGGTTTCTCTGTGTAGTCCTGGATGTACTAGAACTCGCTGTGGAGAAGAGGCTGGCCTTGAACTCGGAGAGATCTGCTTGCCCCTGCCTCCTGAGTGCTGAGATTAAAGGCATGCACCACCACCACCTGGCTAGACCTCCCTTTTTTAAGTTGCTTTGGTCAGATATTTTATTACAGCAATAAAAAAAAAAATACACACAGCCAGCCAAGGCCAAGACCCGATTTGAAAAGTCAGGCGTTTCTGTGACAGTCTCAGTGTGTATGATTGTCTTATCCCCAAGTCAGGTTGCTCACAGGGGCAAAAGTCTGTGTGCTCCTGTCCCCAATGGAACTCCAGCCAGGACTGCTAAGCATATTTTTTAAATCTATTGTTATTTTGAATTATGTAAATGTGTGTATGTGCCGGGCAGTGGTGGCGCACACCTTTAATCCCAGCACTCGGGAGGCAGAGGCAGGCGGATCTCTGTGAGTTTGAGGCCAGCCTGGGCTACAGAGTGAGATCCAGGACAGGCTCTAAAGCCATACAGAGAAACCCTGTGTGTGTGTGTGTGTGTGTGTGTGTGTGTGTGTGTGTGTGTGCACGCACACGCGCGCTTGCACTTGCGATGTGGGATCCTCCTTACACCTGGAGTTAGAAGAGGCTGTGATGCCTGATGGGGATGTTGGCAACTGAACTCAGCTCCTCTGCAAGAGTAGCATGTGCTTTTAGCCTCTCAGCCCTCTCTCCAGCCCCTAAGCGTGGTTGTTAAATGAACACACGGGTGAACACATGAGAGGCGCGGTGGGCAGGCAGAACCGTCAGTGAAGCAGTGAGGGGAACTCATGGCTGGTCCAGTCTTACACCTCGGGTGTCACTGCTGGGCCAGCAGCTCAGTTACTCCTGACCCTCGCAGGCGGCTGACCCCCTCCTAGGGTAGCATATCTTGGCTCTGCTGAAACAGGGCTGGTTCAGAGAAAGAGACCAGGAAGGGATGGAATGCAAAGGGCTCTGGAGAGGGTCAGTGACATCATGGGACAAATACAGCTGACCGCTTGCTCTCCCACCACTTCAAGCGGTCCCAGGTCATGTCCTTCTTAGAGGCGGCTGGGGCTTAAGGCCCTCTTAGTCTCTTTATGGCCCCAACGTTCTCTTTTGTGGTGAACCAGAAATGTGCTCTTGAAAGGTGTGGACAAAGGAAAATGGGCCTCATTTCAGAGCCATGAATTTGAGGAGAAATTCAGTAAAGCCTCTCTCCCAGATCACAGCTGGATCCACATTCTTGGGTCTCCCTGCTCTACCGGGAGTCCCTTGCTCCAGATGTGGTCCTTACTCCATCTCTGCACCTTTAGGTCTGAACCCTGGCTGCCAGCCTCTGCCTGCACCTGCTCTGGGCCTGCCCCTCTACCTCTGGTGTGAACTAGGGGTCAGCAGGGCAGAAGGGCCTGGCATTGTGGACACAGTGGGCTCCAAAGCCTGGCACCCCTTGGCTTCCACAGCAGTACAGTGAGCATGGCTCAGATGGATGCTCCCTGTCTGCCTGATGCCATGACGGTGCCTTTGTCTGGGCACTGGGAACTGTGATTTATGTCACAGGCTCTCTGGGAAACCTTTTGCCTCAGTAATTCTGAGCTCCACGGGTGTCTCTTTACATCTATTTAAAGTACGGCTGCTGCTCATGGAGCTGCATGCTCTGCAGCATTCCAGGTGGCTTGGTAGTTGCCTGCCACGGTGGAGCATCTCTGGGACCAGTTTGGGTATGCTTGCTGTGCACCCCATGGGGCTGCTGAGGCCAGTTAGGTGAGCGGGATGCCTTCCCAGGTGAAACGGACAGGGGCCTGGGTGGGAGGGAGTATGTGGCCTCCCCATCCCCACGGTTTCATCTGCTTACCCCTGGGCAAGGCCAGCCCAGGCCATCACAGGCGCATCTAGCATGGATTCAGTGTGGGTAAGCGCATCTCATCTGCAGGCTGTTCAGGAAAGTGGGGTCATTTCTAGAAGTGCAAGGGTGTCTGTGCAAGGAGGTCAGCACCTCATGTCCAGAGGTGGGATGCAGACCTGGGTCCAGGAGTCAGTCACCCACCGGAGTCCCTTGCATTCACGCAGCAAACCTTGACAGGGGTTTGCATGTACCTGCGCTTTCCACATGCAGGGCAGGCACTGCCTTTTTACTATAAAGATGTCTCAAGAGCTGTTCAGCTCCTTACACGCTGGTATGAAATTGGCCAGAGAATCCTTGCGACTGCCAGGGTCAAGTGTTTCCCACGACCCTGCTGTGGCATACTGCCTGATACATGCGAGCTCAGCCCCCAATCCTGAGGTGTGAAGAGATGAACATATGACCACACCCCTTATGGCTGGCATGGCACGTGGGCACGTTGCAGAACAGAGGCCCTGGAGACTTGGAGGGGAGCATGGTGCCATGTGCTGCATCTGTAGGTCAAGACAGGGCACTGGCTGCCCCTAGAAGACCTCCCCAGGGATCAGGCTGGGAGGCTGCAGCTCACACTCCAGCCCCCGAATGAGGAGGGGTCCCTTAAATTGAAATGACTTGTCACGGCATGTATGTGGAGGTCAGAGGACAACTTGCAAGGGTCAGTTCTCTCTTACAATGTGAGTCCTGGGGACTAAACTCAAGTCACCAGGCTTGGCATCAAGTCCCTCCACTGTTCCATCTCATCCCTACCCCTTAAAGGAGACCACCATCAGTCACTTTCTGATTGCAGCCTACTGTGAGATCCACTCTGGTTTTTATTTTGTGTGGTTCCATATGATGATGACTGAGCATATGGGCTTAATGTAGACAGGATGTGAACTGAAGGGCAGTCCATGTCCTAGGTAGCTAACCAGGTCCTGCTGGGAATGGGGAGGGGAGTGTTTAGAGTGTAAGCTATGGATGTAGAGACCCAGAATCCAAGAATGCTAGCACTTCCTTTTTAGAGCCTGCCATATTGAAATGTGTGTATTGGCAGAACACCATGGGGGATGACGTGGGTGACCCTGTCAACAAAGAGTCCACATGCTTGTCTGATGACACACGAGGTGAATGAAGCATGGGGTAGAGTTTCCACCCTTCTCCTGACTCCTGATGCATCCTTCACTCTGAATGTGCCCATATGCCAAGTCATTTGAGAGAAATGTGTGAATCTCACTATCTCAGGACACTGAAAACTGTTTCTTTGGATCATTTTTGGGTAACAGCTTCCCAGATGCTGGTTCAAAACATACCAGACACACATACATGTTCACAGGTACATAGGTAGGCGTATATGATTGAGATGTCTTGGGAGATGGGGGTGAATTTTAAAATAAAATGAGCCAAAATTTTATGACCAATTTGGCTTCCTACGATGAAGTCTTTTGGGAAAGGTAGTCTCTTCTAGCTAATACTTTGGGAATGGCATTGTGTGTGTGTGTGTGTGTGTGTGTGTGTGTGTGTGTGTGTGTGTTTGTGTATGCACATGTGTGAATACCATGTGCATGTGGAAGTCAGAGGACCTGTTGGGTGACTATCCTCACCTTTCATCTTGTCTGAGGAAGGCCACTTTGGTGCATACACCAGGCTAGCTGGTCCACAAGATTGATTATTAATTTATTTACTTGGGTATGTGAGCATGTCCATGTGGAAGCTGGGGGAGGGTCAGCCTTGGGTATCATTTCTCAGGAGCTACCCATCTTGTTTGTTTGAGATAGGGTCTTTTACAGGAACCAGGGTGTGGATGCCATGGCTAATCTTGGTTATCAACTTGACTATACCTGGAATCAACTAAAACCCAAGTTTCTGGGCCATCCTGTGAGGGATTTTCTGTTTTAAAAAAATTATTTATTTTTATTTTATGTGCATTGGTGTTTTGGAGTCACAGACAGTTGTGAGCTGCCATGTGGGTACTGGGAATTGAACCCACATCCTCTAGGAGAACAGCCAGTGCTCTTAATCACTGAGCTATCTCTCCAGCCCCGTGAGTAATTTTCTGAATCAGATTATTTGAAGCAGGAAGATTCACCCTAAATCTGGACCACACCAGGACACATACAAGGACATGGAAGAAGAAAATTGGTTTTGTATGCTTGCCCTCACTCCTGCTGACAAGTTCATCTGCCCTGTTACTGAGGCTGGTATTAAATCCAACTTCTTCAGGATTCCGTCTAGACTTGAAGACTCACAGCCCCCCTCCAGGACTCCAGCACCAGATCGGAACTGCTGAGACACAGCGTCTTGTGGACTGAACATCTACTAAGTTCTCAGTCTTTCTGTCTGGAGACAGCCATTGTTGGACCACAGGCTCTCAACCACTCTAAAATACTACACACACACACACACACACACACACACACACACACACTCCTTTATCAGTTCTGTTCCTTTAGAGCCGTGGTTCTCATCATGTGGGTTGTGACCCCTGGGGGGTCAAATGACCCTTTCACAGGGGTCACATGTCAGATATCCTGCATGCCACATATTTATTTACACTACGATTCATAACAGTAGCAAGATTACAGTTATGGAGTAGCAATGAAACAATTGTATGGTTTGGGGGTCACCACAGCATGAGGAACTGTATTAAAGGGTGGCAGTATTGGGAAGGCTGAGGACCACCTCTTTTGCAAACCCTAATGCACTGGGTCTGGGCGTTTAGGCTACGCTGGCTGTTTGGTCTGTCACTACTTTTCCAGCATGGGATTGGAGGTGTGCGCCACCAAAGCTGGGCTTTACATGGCTGCTAGGGACCCAAGCTTGGTTCCTCTTGCTTTGCTGCAAGCGGTTTACTGAGGGAGCCATCTCCTCAGGTCCTGAATGTCCTTTTAACTTTTTCTTTTGTCATGGCTTCTTTATGGCATTTTCAGACATATACACCATTGTCACGTGCCTGGGGGTTTTATTGTTTGTCTTTTCCGTGATTAACGACCTGGCAGATGGAAAAGTGACAAGGTGAGCTGAACAAACCTTGCAAACTTTGCCGGGGCAAGGGATAGAGGTCTCAACGCAGGGGTGACCTGCACAGGGCACATTAGGTGAATTTCACGGCAGGCGGAGTAATTTGCGAAGGTGTAAAGTGCTCACATTAACAAGGCGCTGGGCAGGTTGGGTGACTTCGATGCAGAGCAGACGCCTGCTGTGACAAGAGACTCATTTTCATCTTTCTGGAAATTACACCAAAAGACGAGCTGCTGGAATGAATACCCGGGAGCTGGCGTTGGGATGGTATCACGGAAGTGAGTGCTAGGCGTCCCCAGGAGACTACTTCGAAAGGAGACAGTCTGGGATACTTAGCAACAGTGCAGTCTCTTCATTTTTAGTTTTGCTAACCACGAGGATACGTCTTAAGCTTTCGCTTCTCAAAGTAGGGTCCCAAGACTCGCAGCCTCCACCTCCCCTGGAAGTTTTGAGAGAAATGCAGACCCTCCCACGATCCTTTGGGCACACAGCATGCAAGCCTTGGCATGTTCAGTGTCTGCATGGCCAACCTCCCCTGGGGTCCCTTTACCTTGGGGAAGGCGTCGGGCCACACCAAGGGGGATCCGTGGTTGAGTAGAGCCTGCACCGTGCGCTGCGGCGCTGCCGGGGGCGCGCACGTGGCCGTCTGCAGCGCGCGCGCCAGCGGCGACGCTCCACCGTAGTCGAGCGCGCCCGCGTCGGCGCCGTGCAGCAGCAGGAGCGTGCACAGGCTGGGGCGCGCGCGGCCGCAGGCCTTGTGCAGCGGGCTGCGCTCGTCCTCGTCGCGCGCGTCTGCCGCCGCGCCGCCGCGCAGCAGGAGCGCGCACAGCCGCAGGCAGCGCGCGTGCTCGTCAGGGCTCCGCGTCGCCGCTCCGCACGCCGCGCTCAAGGCTGTCTCGCCGCGACCGTTCCTCGCGTCCACGCGCGCGCCGCGGCCCAGGTAGAGTTGCGCGTGCTCGTCCAGGCCGTACTGGGCCGCCACGTGCAGCGGTGTGTCCCGGCCAGGGACGCACTCCAGCTGTACTGTCGCGCCGTGCTCCAGCAGCGCCTGCGCGCACCTGCGGGCAAGCCAAACAGGTCACCAGCGCGCGTGACCAGCCGCGACCCGCCACCCACGGCGCACCGGGCACCACTGGCGAGCTCCAGCCAAAGCCAGGACTTTCGAGCTCCAGGGCCAAGGCCACCCATTGCAAAACGAATAGACCGGAGACAAAATAAGACTACGGCGAACCCAGGGTCCCAGCCCCAGGGGTCATCAAATGAATAGGGACTTTCATTCTAAAAGCACTTAGACTTAGGATGAGAATGGTGCTGTTTGGGAAGGTCATGTCCACATGACAGCGTTCAGGGCGCTGGGCACTCGGACTTTATCTGGACTCGGTCAAACCTGGAAGTTAAGGTCTAGAGAGAATCCTTTAGATCAGGATGCCCCATCTTTCCTGTGCAAGGCAAGGACCCTCCTTGGAGACTGGGGGAGAGGGGTGGGACTTCATCCTCTTTTCAAGGCCTCTGATTCAGACAGGCACCAGAGTTTTCTGCGTTGGAAGCATCAGCCAGAAGCACACCCATGCTTACATATGGAGCTGTTTGCTCTGATCCCTTCTTTCTTGACCAAATTGCGCTGCTTTGGCTGTGACGCAAGTTTTCAGTCTCTGAGGGTTTCTGAGTCCTATGGGAGATTGCTTCTTCCCCTGAGGAGAATGGGTTCTCCTGCCTCTAGGCTCACCAGCTGAATTCAAGACTGCCTTTGACCCCACACACCTATCTTCTTACAGAAGAGCAGCTCTCTCAGCCGCTCCTCTGTCCCCTGGGAGCACCCCCACACCTCATCTTTCACTGATGGCTGTTTGGACCATGCTAGATCTGGCAGCCTAGCCCCCGGGTGGGAAATGTAGTCTGCTAACCTGAGAGGGGAAAGTAGCCACAGGCCCTCTTCCGGTGCCCCCTGCTTGTCTCCTGGGTCTCTGAATCCCTGGATAGTGTCATCGTGATGATACACTCCTGCACACTGACCGAAGAGCAGAACTCACCCACGTCAGTTGGCAGTATTCTTCATCTCTGCCCTAGTGAGCACTGAAGACTTGTCTCCTTGACTTCCTCCTTCCTGTTTCCCTTTCTCCGGCAGTGCTGTGGTAACTGCCTGCTCTCATTTCCCTCTGTTGAGGAGAGTATGGCCATCCCCATCTTTTAAATGTCAACCATTCCTCTCCACCTGGCTGCTGAACTCTGTTGTGGGAGGCAGGACCCTCCTTGGAGACGGGCTCTGGTCTCAGCTGACCCATCTAGATCATCACACAGCTCCCTGTCTGTCTCGTTCAGGGGCATGTCGTCACCGACGTCCCACCCACCCGGATAGTGCCTTCCTTAGATACTCCAGCGCACTGCTGCAGATCACAGCTCACTGGGATCTGTTGGCCTCCACCCTTCTCCATTGACTCAGGCGTCTACCCCAGCTCTGCGGGGTGGGGGTGTTTTCAAGAACCCCCTCCCTTGCCATCTCCAGCAGTGGCACCTATTCCCCTGCCTGCTGGGATCAGTTTCCACATTTGCTCCTTCAGTCCACCACGCCCCGCCCCCCTCGCCCCCGCGTCTGCCCCTTCCTATCATCTTAGCATCCCCAGGAGAGGGCCCGTTTCTGCCCTCCAGATGTCCTTTGCCAATTCTCTATCCTCCTCTACCCTTCCCCTACTGCGACTAGTTTCTCAACCTGGCTGGTGACACAGTCACGTGAATACCTCTCCTCACCGTTCCTATGCCACTGCCGTTTAAGCCCCTTCCCCCCGACCTTTTCTCCTAATTTGTCCACCTTCAGCCTACTAAGCTCCATGCAACCCAAAAAGAATCTTTGTGGTGTGATTAGTCAATGGATCCACACCTGCTTAGGACCCTGCCCTTTTCCCTGGGACACAGGTGCCACCTGGGCCAGCCCCCTTGAGCTTCACCAGCTTCCCTTGTCAAGGCTCCTCCCTGCTGGGTTTCAGTTCTCTCTATCCAAGGATAGACCCTAGGATCATCCTGTGGTTGCGTGCTCTCATGCCTGTGTGTGCACTTGTTCCAGGGACTCACTGGCATGGCCTCCAGCTTCCTATGCCTTCCCTTCCTCTTCCTCTGGGAAGCCTTCCTCACGACCCCAGGCTGAAGGGTGGCATCTCTACATTGTCCTTTGTTTTGTGGTCAAGCAGGCCACTTGTCACGAAACCGTAGCGCTGCATTTCCGACGAGAGCTGGCATCTTTGTCTCTCGTCTTAAAACTGTTGGCTCCTTGTGTGTAGAAAGTGTGCCTGACTATTGGGTGTAGTGCTGTGCCTAGCTCATTATCTGAATTCCCTGAAAGCCTGTTGAACAAATGCCTCTCGCTAACGACCATCTCTCAGCTCCCTCTTGCATCGCTGCTGATTTTCCTATTATTTACTTAACTGGGGCTCTGATCCAGATCATCCATCGAGGGTTTGGGGGCTGACAGCCGCTGCCCTGAAATGCATTTCTATTTCTTCCTAGGGACTCTCAGTATTTTTAATTCTTCCTTTGTGCTTCTCTTGCCTCCGCATCAGCAGTATCATGAGAAGTGGTCTGTCGTGGGTGAAAGATCTTTACAAACAACTACAGTGTGATGGGAAGCATCCTCTGGGAAGAAGGTACCCAGCTAAGAAAGGATGCAAATTTTACAATCAGAGTGCTTCGCTTTGCTTCCTGCCTGGCTCTCTGGGAGGAATTTTGAACGGTGCAGCGGGAGGTTAGAAATCAAGGGCTCTGTCTCACTTTGTCACTGAGCCTTGAAAACATTACAAACATTTTCGCCTACTTTTTTTTTTTTTAAAGCAGCACAGCCTCCAAAGAAATAGGAAGAGCCTGGCCTGATGAGCTAATGGCAGGTTGCTGTTTGCTACACAGGGACAGAATGGGGACACTCGCCCACACTCTGGAGGGTTGCAGGTGCCCAGCTTTTCTGTTTTTAATGGAGAGCTTAATAGGCTAACCCTTGGTGCTTTATAATACTGGGCAGTGGCTGGAGATGCAGAATCGCAGACTGGAGAGAGAAGCCACAGGACAAATTGATAGGGGCACGTCTCTCTCAGTATAGGTCAGGCGGTCATTAAAAATGAAGGCGTGCTAGCCTAGGTAATGACACACACACAGATCTGCCCCATGGCTGCATGGAACCATCAGGCTACAGGACACACTGATGGTGCTGTCTTAAGCCACCAGTAAAGAATACATTTGAGGAAAGCTTGGAATTGTATAGGGCAAAGAGGGGTTACCTCAGTAGGGGATGCTGTGGTGATGAAGGGCTTTGATTTCCTCTCACTGTTTTATATTTTCAAAATTTCTAAGACTAGTTGGAGTAACAACTTGATATAAGAACGACTGATGCTGTTAATCACGGAACTACCCATCCCCCCGCCCCATCAGCCCCAGCCACAGCTGGATTATAAGAATGTCACTCTTTCCAAGTTTCTAGAACACTCTGAAGGTTTCCACCGATGCCTCTGATAGAAGCAGGGGCTTGGAAATGCAAGACAGGGGAGAGAAGAGGGCCGGTGGTGAAGGGTGGCGAAGAAGCAGGTGACGGTGTGGGGACTTTCTCCATCCCATCCCAGGACGAAACCATTTCTTAAACAGTTATCATTTCCATGCCACATCTGTGCTTGTGGTAATTTCACTGAAAAAAAAAATGTCCCCTACAGGTTTGTGTAGTGAATATTTGGTTCCAGGTTGGTGGGGCTGTTTGGGGAGACTGGAAGTTTTAGGAGGTAGAGCCTTGTAGGAGGAAGAATGCCCTTGGAGGTGGGCTTTGAGAGCTCATAGACTAACCCCCTTACAGTTCACTCAGCTGGCCTCCTCCATGTGGCTGAGAGGTCACCTCCTGCTCCTGTCCCTGCCGCCATGCCGTCCTCACCATTATGGAACTCCCCCCTCTCTGGATCCACAAGCCAAAATGAATTCTTCCATTGCCTTGGTCATGGTGTTTTATCACAGAAACAGCAAATAACTAATGCAGTGGTCCAGAGTGAAAGCATCACTCAGGCCTGCAGGGAGCTCCGCTGGGGCCGAGCCCCGAACTCTAATCTGGGACTTGGTAAGGTAGTTTTCTGCTAGCCTGATAGACAGGCAAAATCAGAAGGGCCTGGGGGGTGGTACACACCGTCACTGCTGGGAGCCAAGGGTAGTGCTGTTACCTGTGGCTCTCAAACCCTGACTCCATCTCACGAGGATTAAGACATTCTTGAATGTGTCTGATGCCAAGGACCGTGGGCAGACACTCACCCCTTCCCCCTTGACCTGTCTCAACCCCTGTCCCTGTCTTTGACGATGACCGCAGAGATAACAACAGCCGCTCCAAGGTCTAGGTGACAGTAAAAGACGAAGCCACTTGACGAGAGGCAGGAGGGACTAGAGCTAAGGCCACCAAGAGCTGTCGCATCAGGGCCATTTTGTCTCATCCCCCAAACAGAAGCATGAAGAGCCCACCCCCTGCACACGGCTCCCCACTTAGCACTCCCCACAGACCACGGCTGTTACTGGTCACCCTCTGGCAGAAGGTCCAAGCACCTCAGCTTGGCCTTTCCCATGCCCCACCTCTTCTGCCCGCACCTGTGCCCTGCCTGTCTGCTCAGCCTCCACGGTCCCTGCCCTGTTCAGGTGGCTCCAGACAGTCCTCATCTCTGCCTCACGGTCACCTTGCTTCCACAAAGCACTTCATGTGGTACTCCCTTGTCCTCTGGTCCTAACTTGGCATCCTTAGCACCTTATTTTTTCTTTTAATATTTTATTGATTATTATTATTATTATTATTAGTGTGTGTATATGTTTGTGTTTGTGTTTGTGTGTGTGTGTGTGTGTGTGTGTGTGTGTGTGTGTGTACACATGGGCCAGGGTATGCATGTGGGGGCCAGAGGACACTTCTGCTGTAGAGTCAGTGATCTCCTTCTACCTTTACGTGAGTTCCCAGAATGGAACTCAGGTTATCAGGCTTGAGTGACAAGTGCCTTTACCACCGAGACATCTTGCTGGCCCATGCACTTTTTTTTTTCTAATTGTGTTTATTTACTGCCATATCTCAGTATTGCAGATGCATGGGGCTTACAAGACCAATGACTTCCAGAAAGTCATGTGGCCAGGAAGTGGCAGAGTAGAGTTCTAGATTGTTCCACTTGTCTTCCAAGTTCTCAGTTACACCTACCATCCTCTCTGCGGCATCTTCCCGTTGAGGACCAAATTGGTACTTCGTGGTCATGTTTCTGCATGTACCATGGCTGTCCTGGGGGGTTACAATGGAGCTGAGGATTCCCATCACCTAGCGTTTCTACCGTGTCTCTTCTATGCGTAGATCTGTCTGTACGCCCAGGTAAGGCTGCCTGGATAGTCTGTAGCACAGTGACATCCTAACAGGTGGAGCTTGGGAGTGGCTGTCCCCTCCTGCCTAGGTGTGAGGCAGGCTACTCCATTAATATTTGTGTGTTACGATGTGCACACAGCTATACAATTGCTCTGTGATGAACTGTAAAACAGCCTAATGATGAACTTATCAGACTATACCTTGCTAGAGGTGTGTCTTTATAGATTTTTAAGCACCTTTGATGAGACAGAGAGTTCCCTGAGCACATTCCCTAACTCCACTAAGAATTTAAGTGTGTGTGTGTGTGTGTGTGTGTGTGTGTGTGTGTGTGTGTGTGTAGAAGCCAGAAGCCGGCAGCAGGTGTCTTCCTCTACCACTTATGGTTGGAGATAGGGTCTCACTAAAGATGGAGCTCACCCCCTGGCTGGACTAGCTGGCCAGTGAGCTGTGAGGATCTTCCTGTCTGTTGTTCCCAGCACTGGGGTTAAGACAGATGCCACTACATCTGGCTTTTCTGTGGGTGATGGGGACCTGGTGCTTGTGCTGCAGACACTTCACCCACTGATCCACCTCCCCTGAACATCGAGCTTTGAAAAAATAATTAATTGATGGAACCCATGCCTGATACTGCTCAGGTGGCCGTGAACCCGAGACTTGATAGTCTATGGACTTGGGAAAAACCAAATGCTATTAGTTCTACTAAAGAAATAAAGCAACAATAAAATGACTCCTAATGACATGTTGCCATACCCATAGATCAGTGTCTTGCTCAGCCACCACCAGAGAAGCATCCCCCTACAGTAGATGGGAACAAATACAGAGACCCACAGCTGGACAACGTGGAGAGAGTGAGAGACCTTGGAACACTAAGTCCTAAATGGAATGTCTTCACCAAGCCTCTCCCTTCAGGGCTCAGGGAACTTTGTGGACGAGGAGGCAGAACAATTGTAAGAGCCCAGGGGTAGATGATACCAAAAAAATGGTGCCTTCCAGATGCAGCAGGACGGATACACATACTGACTCATGGACAGTGGCAGCATGCGGAGAGTCTGTGCAGGTCCAGGCCAGATGGGCTCCCAGCACTGAGAAGCGGATATGACCTCCCATCCCTGGCCAAGAAGCTATCTCAAACTGGTACTGCAGCTGTGTCTTCCAATGAAGCTATTAGAGGAAAGTTTCCTCCCACTGACTGATTCCCCAGCCAGCTGGCATGAAGGACAGGATGCCCCCCCCCCCACTAATGGGAGAGCTGTTCTACCTAATTTCTCTGGCCCTTCTGCCATTGGTCTTCTTTGGGACTGACTACCCACCTTTTCATTTTCCTTCCTCCCCCTTCCTCTGGGGATGCACAGGGGTTCCCGGTAGAGAAGGCCAATGTCAGTACACACAGCCTCAAGGCAGAGGAAGCAGGAAGTACCTGCTCGGCCATTTGTAGCATCATGGTCTCCCTTGGGGCAATGGCTGCTGCTGCATTTTTCTGGTGTTGGATAGTTGCTGTGGATGGTGATATTTGGGGGCCAACTGTCTCTAGATTACACACGGACCCCCATGCCTTGGCAAATGGAGGTGTAATTAAGAGGAAAGAAAATTTCAAAAGTTGGCTGCTTTTTATCACACACGGCCCACCAGCTAAACATCCGACCTTCTAGAAACTTCCCTAGTGTCCTTTCTTCCAAAAGAGATGAACAGCAATTTTCTCTCTCTTCCCCCCTCTCCTTTGCGCCTCCCCTGGTCCCAATACGCTGGGTGAAGCGAAGAGCCAAAGGCATCAGAGGAGAGAACAAAGGCCGGGTGTGGAGGAATTGATAAGGGAGCTGATAACGGAAGGAAACTGAGGAGTTCCGAAGTGGAAGTCACACGCAGGGGAACACACAGAGCCCGCCACTGCACCTGAGCTGCCTCTGACCGGAGAATCCCCCTCACTAACGCCTGCCTCGGAGTGAGGCACATCACCTCCAGTTCCCAAGGACAGCCTCTTCCTGTCACTCAGCTATCGCTGCCGCAGGAGGCTGCCATTCTGGCTCCTCTCCCGTTGTCTAATTTTGTCTTTCCGAGACTCTGTCACGGTTTTGCGCCACTTTGCCGTCTGCTAGTCTTCACACATGTTTGTGTGTCTCCACTTCCTGATTGTTCTGAATAGAACGACCACGGCCGTTTTTGTAAACATCTTCCTGCGGCCATGAGTCCACATTTTCCTGACCTACAGCCTGGGAAACGGTAACAGGTGGGTCCATATTTAATGTTATAAGAAAATGGAAGTTTTCCAAAGAAACTGTATCCTTTCACACAAAACTTCACACCAAAAAGCGGTGTAGGCAAGTTCTAGTCACTCCGCTTTCTCACCAACATTTGCCACGGTCAGGGTCCTGAATTGTAATCAGAGTGAAATGGAGACGGTTTCATTGTGGTTTTAATTTGTGTTTCCTTGACAACCAGTGACGCTTAGTGTCTTTTATGAAGTGTCTCCCAAGACTTTGGTCCTGAGGTAAGAGCTTTGGTTTGGTTTCTAGGTAATAAGGTGCTGCCTGGGAGTGCACTGCTTAGTTTTGCCAACTCAACACCAACTAGAGGGAGGCCTCTGGGAAGGAAAATCTCAGCTAGGAAAAATGTCTCCATCAGACTGGCCTGCGGGCAAACCTATGGGGACATTTTCTTATTTAATGATTGATGTGGGCGGGGCCCAGACCACCTTGGACAGTGTCAACCTGGGGCCTGGGTTGTACAAGAAAGCAGGCCGGGGCTGGAGAGATGGCTCAGAGGCTAGGAGCACTGACTGCTCTTCCAGAGGTCCTGAGTTCAATTCCCAGCAACCACATGGTGGCTCACAGCCATCTCTGAGATCTGGCGCCCTCTTCTGGCCTGCAGTCATACATGCTGTATGCATAATAAATAAATACATCTTTAAAAAAAAAAAAAGAAAGAAAACAGGCTGAGCAAGCTATGAGAGAAAGCCGGTAAGTTCCTCCATGGTCTCTGCATCAGTTCCTGCCTCTTGGTTCCTGCCTTGAGTTCCTGCCCTGACTTCCTTCAGTGACACTGTGATCTTTAAGCCAAGGAACCCCGTTCCTTCTCAAACTGGTTAGCATTTTATCAGAGCAACAGAAAACAAAGGAATACTGGGAGAAGCAGAAGGCTGAGGACACCTGACTATGATATCCTCAAGGGGAAGCTCAGGCTGAGCTGGTGGTGGAACATGATTGGATATTAATCATGGCCGTGAGTGGAACTTCTCTGGGACACAGGCGGGATTCGAAGGGCTCACAAAGCAGAGGTGATCTTGCAGCATTGCCCACACGAAGCTGCTTGTCTTTGGGTCCTGGCTTTGTCAGTGTCCCTGCGTGTCACACACTGACTCAGGACCAGCCCCTCTGTGTTCCAGTTTCCTCATCTTTAGACTGGGGATGCCCATGTCTGTCAGAGCCGAGAAGGTTCTAGGGAACAAAACACTTGCAAGTACTCAGGAATGACATCGTTCTCCAAACAGCAAGTCGCCAAGTGGGACGTCCTGAGTCTGCTCTCTTGAATATTCCCTAAGATGCCTTAAATTTATGTCAACTGAGACTTCCTACTTGACGGGCACGGGAGCGGGCTGCTCGCTGGATTGTGTATGGGTGCCCTCCAACTGTGGGCGAGGCTTCTGCTGCTAGGTGGGGAGCGGGGGCTGCTGGTGTTGGAGTTGGGCGTCTGAACCATCGTCCCCACTGAAATCCTGAGCAGAGCAGCTTGGCTTGTTTGGTATTTTGCTTCAGAGAAAGAGTGGATTGGCTTCTCCCTGTGTGCAGGTCCCACAGTCACGGACTGAAGCAATGGTGGACTGCAAATATTCGGATAACAATCGCATCTGTCTTGAGCATGCGCAGATCCCCCTAGCCATCGTTACTAAACATTTCAGCACGCTGAGGGGTTATGCATCACTTACTTTGTGTTAGGCGTTCTAAGGATCTGGAGGTGACTTAAAATATACTGGAGGATGTGTGTGGTTTCCGTTTCAATTTGAGACTGTTTCATATAGCTGACTTCAGCATCCTCAGATTCTGGGGACCCTCGGATATCCTGGCACCAACTCTGCATGGATACCGAGGAATGCCTGCGTGCCTTTTCCCTCCACTCAGATGGTCCCACCTGCCAGGCTGGAACTGGAGCAGAATTGCCTAATGATTTCCTTCAGTGATGTCTGCCCCCACCCCCACCTCAATCAGCTGCTTCCACGGGTCCGATTCTGACTTATGAATTATCTTTCACTTAGTTGAACTGACACACAAAAAAGTGAGCCCGTGTGCTTCTCGTTAATAGATGTCACGGAGGAAGCTAGTCATCTTGACTTTGTTTCAGTCAAGACAGGGACAGCCAGGAACAAGAACCAGGACTCTAGAAGTCATCTATGGTGTTAATCGCTAGAAAGAAAAGGGTGGATAGGGTCGGTCGGGGGAGGGGGACTCTGATAACAAACAGGGCGAGGCTGCCATGCAGCCTGCAAGGTGGGGAACAGAGGGACTTTACTGGAATTTTTCTTTTTTGGAAAAAAAAAAGTCTCTTCAAACAGCCACTAGATTAAAGGTCTTATATCCCTTTTCGTGTGCTGAAATTCTGAATTCTGAAGCTTGCTGGTTGGAAGGAAGCGCAGATAACTTTTTTTTTAATCCCAAGAACTCAGAGACTCAAAGGTTTTCAAGTCCTGTGCCCATGGAGAATTGCTGACTGAAAGGGGGTGGGGGCAGAGCTGGGTCCCTTGGTATGGGGACCATTGTTAGAAGAGCGAGGGAATGAAATGGCTCTGGATGTGGGTCAGCGACCTTCTCGCTACTGTGAGGTAAAAAAACATTAAGGATGACCTAAAATTGACTATGTATAAAAGATCCCAGAGAAAGTAGTTCTTTCTTGTCAAACTGACAATGTTTATACTCCCTGAAGCCAGACCTCCTCAGAGTCCTGCCTTTAGGAGGACTTTTTGGAGCAGAAAAGTCTGGTTGCACCCTCACATCCTTCCTGACATCTATTAACTTTTTATCCTCCGAGGGAGCGGGCTACATTGTTGTAGAGGTGTGTGATGGAATCCGCCTGTGTTTTCAGCATGATCATCGACGTTGGAGGGGTTCTAAGTCAGGTGCCTCATCGTTCTGCCTGGATTTCTGGTTTAGTCATCATTTAACTTCAACTGCCTCCCTGACAGCCCATACCAAGGATTTAAATGATACAAGACTCCCAGATTAAGTGGTCAAAGGGAAAGGTTCACACGCAGAAACATAAGAGAAAATGATCCAAAAGAAGCAAGAGGATGGCAGAGGAAAAGTGATTTTAACCAACATCATCCTGTCCTGAGACGTGTTCAGAGCTCGTATGAAACAATGCCCTAGAGCTACAAGGCACTTAAAAGCCAGCTGGAGCCAGGATGCTAGTTTCTGTCCAGTGCCAAAACTAAGCAATGCTACTGGCCGGCACCAGGCCTCAGGGTCTTGTGATCTAAATGCAAACTGTTGGCTTATCATACGGGCTGCTCTCAGGGCTCAGTACTTTCTGCTCTGGGTAGGGCCTGCATTCTTAATTCTTAGTAAAATATTATGAAATAAAGTATAAAAGAAACCACCTTTTAATTTAATACTCATTTCAGATTCACAGGAACATTGGCAAGGCAGGGCAAAGAGCTCAGAAATTCCCTTTATCTAGCTTTTCCTCAAGTTAAGATCTCGTGGTATGATGGGACATGTGTCTCCATTAAGGAACTAACATTTGGTGATGAACTAATGGTAATAAAGATGGTGATTGAATTTGGCTTTCCTACTTCATACCCATGTTCTGTGTCAGGATCTAATCCTAGGTACCATGCTGCATTCGAGTTCTCTAACTTTAATTCTGAATAAGACACAAATAAATAATATATGTGTGCCCTTAGAGGTATGGGTTTTGTAAATACTATACATGAAATATCATTGAACGGGTTATATTTTCTACTGGAACTTGCTATACTTTGGAATTTTGTTCTCAACAATGAACATTCCAGCAAACAAAAAGTCACAAATGACCAACAAATGTATAGAGTAAGGGAAGAAACAATAAAACCTCAAATGAAATGGAAATAGTATTTCAATCTCCATAAAATAAATATAGCAATTATACAACTGATGGGAAGACCTGCTGTGGATGTGGGTAGAACCACCCGGTAAGTGTGGACTTAAGATGAAGGAGTGGGTGGAACCAAGAGAGGAACATAGAGGCATCCATCTTGCATCCAATGAGGTGAGTAACCTTGCTCCTGTTGCCATGAGGGTCTGTCTCACCTCAGACCTAAAGCAACGGGGTCAGGTGACTGTGGATCAAAGCCTTTGAGACCATGAGCCCAAATAAATCTTTCATTCCATAAGTTGTTTATGTCAGATGTTTGTCATAGTGATGGAAGATCTACTAGACATATGAAGTTATAACTGTCAACACATTTCTCAATTTGGTAAGAACATTTTATCAGTTGCTTAAAGTGGGACATAAATAGAAATTTCTGAGTCTGGACAGGGAGGACAGCAGATTTCTTGCTGAAGAAATGCAGGTCATAAGACAGTGGATCTGTGTGTCTAATGTGTAGGAAGAAGGAAGAGCAGAAGAGGAAGAGAAGGAGGAAGATGGAAGAATGGGAGAGGATGGGAAAGAAGAAAGACCAGGTTGTCAGCCCAGAGTTCCTTACCAGCAGAGATGCCTTTCAAACATTCAAAAGAAATAACTGCTTTCAAATAACAAACACTGAGAGCATTCACCAGCAGCAGACTCTCAGCAAGGAACTACTAAAGAAAGTCCTTGGAGCAGAAGGAAAATGATAATATATGAAGTCTTGAATTTTCACATCGCTATGAAAAGAAAAAGTACCTACATAAGTAAAAGTAGAATCTTGTTTTGTATTATTTCAACATATTTAGTAGATAATTGACTGTTAAAAAATAATAGCAATACATTGTGGGCCTTGAATGTATAAGTAAAGTGTACAATACCAATAACACAGAGGACAAGAAGAGATAAATGGTTTTATACTGTCATATGATTTTTATAGTATGGATTATTATTGCTTGAGGTCAGACCAAAATAAGGTAAAAAATGTACAGGGTAAAACCCAAATGGATTCACTGCAATAACACAACCCAAATCATATTTATTATGATATGCCAAAATGGAGATAAAAGGAAAAATGCTCAGTAGAGAAGACAGAAGAAGAAGATACAGAGAACAAAGACTAGATTTAAGATTTAATTTGAGCTTAAGTAGATTAAAAATTACATTAAATGCAAATGAGCCAAACACCAAATTAAAAGGCAGAGGCTTGTGGGACTGAGTAAAAGAAAACAAGATTCAATTGTAACCTGCCTGTAAGAAACCCACTTAAAACATAAAGTTAAAAATTCAACCTTTAATCCCAGCAGAAGCAGAGGCAGGCGGATCTAGGAGTGTAAGCCCAGCCTGGTCTATAAAGTGAGTTCCAGGACAGCCAGGGTTACATAGAGAGACCCTGTCTCAAGAACAAAACAAAGCTGAAACAAAAACAAAACTTTGTAAGCTGGGCCTAGTGGCATATGTACATTATTTCAGCACTTGGGAGATGGAGGCAAAAGAATCAGAAGTTCAAAGTTATTCTTGGATACGTAATGATACGCCAGCCAGGATATGTGAGGCTCTGTCATCAAACAAACAAACAAACAAACAAATCAACAAACAGTTAAAGTTGAAAGGCTGGTTCAACAGGCAGTCAGCATCTATCTTAATATTTCCTTTATTCTCTCTCTTGACCACGGATGGGACTTTTGTCCTGCTTCTAACAAATAGTCTATAAAAAAAGATACAGGAATTTTTTTTTTTTTTTTTTTTTTTTAATCTGCCAGTAGGTCAAGAAAATTGTGACTTCTCCCTTGCTAGCAGGCTCCATTGTTTTCTCAACTTGCATACACTGATGAAACAAGTTGCCACACTAGAAAGGCCTACCTAGCAAAGGTTATGGGTTGGATGTTTCTGTGTCTCCAAGATTCACCTTGAAAGCCGATCCTCCATGGGAAAGTACTAAGAGGAAATGGATGGACGTTAGGGGGTGGTTAGGTGTAAGGTCTCTGTGGTCACAGGCGGAAGTGGTGCTTATAAAAGACCTGGAGGGAAGTGAGTTCACCGCTTCCAGCTTGTCTGCCTCTTCTGCCACGGGAATGTGCAGTTCAACGCTGCCTGCCAGGAGCAGACGGAGCCCTCACGAGAGCTGCGTCTGCTGGTGCCTTGGTCTTGGACTTCTCGGCCTCAGAAATGGGGGAAATAAATATGTATGATTTGTCAACTATCTAACCTAAGACATTTCATTGTAGCAGTGAAAATGGACTGAAAACAGCAAGGAACTGAATTCATCCACAGCCAGTGAGGAATGGAGACCATCCAACCCAGCAATCCTTAAGGAACTGAATTCTACCAGTAACCCTTATGGGCTCGCCACAGGTTTTTCTCTAGTTGACCATTCAGATGAGACCATAGGCCTTCATGTTGTCTACAGTGCAGTCTTTTGAGAGGTCTGGAAGAAGGAAACCTGACAAAACACTGGCCAAACTCCTGACCCTTAGAAATTATGAGGTAATAAATGCATTTTCAGAAAGTTAATTTCAATTTTATGTGTACATGTGAATATCTGCATGCTTGTCTATGTACCACATTTATGCCTGGTGCCCATGGAGGTAGGAAGAGGACATTGGGTCCTCTGGAACTGAAATGAAAGATGGTTATGAGCCACCATGTGGGTTCTGGGAACTGAATGAGATTTCTCTGCAAGAGCAGTCAGTGTTCTTAAATGCTGAGCCCTCTCTCCAGCTTTAAATGTGGTGTTTGAAGTCTGTTTGTGCTAATTTGTTACACAGTAGTAATAGAACTCATGAGATGTAAAATGCTAACACTAGTAAAGACAGAACCATATTGATGTCAAAGTAGCTGTTTTAAATTATTTTTCTCATTTTTTGAAATTAAAATGCAATTATACAATTTCCCCCTTCCCTTTCTTCCCTCCAATCTCTCTTATGTATCCACTTCCACACTCTCTCTCAAATTTAAATTCATGGTCTCTTTTTCTTTAATTATCCTTTTATACACATACAGAGAGAGAGTTTGTTCTATATATGTAAATATAGCCCACTCATATACATAAAAGTAATATTATATAGACACCCTAATATCATGAATGACAGAGGTAATGTGACAGAATTTACAGCCAGTAAAAGATAATAAGCATCAACTTCCTGCCAACAAATTAGACAATTTTGCTGAAAGAGACAAATCTCTGTGAAAGCTTGCTTTAAGAGAAACAGCCTTCTACTTAGGAGAGAACGGGAGTTCACAGTTAGAAACCTCTTGCCAAGAAAACACCACATCCGCATAGCTTTGGTGGTGAACTTCATCAAACACATGAGACAATTTAAGATCTAGAAAAAGGAAGAGGGAGGAGAAGGGACTGCTTCTCAGGTCATTACTGAGATTGTATCACTGATGTTCAAATCAGTCAAAGATGGTGTAAGAACCATAGACTAATGTCTCTTATGAGTTTAAGTATAGACATTGTTGTTTTCCATATCATAGCAAATGAAAACCAATTATCATCTATCTATCCATCCATCCAACTCTCTATCCACTCATCCATGCATCCACCTATTATCTCTCTTTATCTATCTATCTATCTATCTATCTATCTATCTATCTATCTACTATCTCTCTATTTCTCTATTTATCATCTGTTATCTATCTATCCATCGATCCACCATTTTCCATCTATCCATTCATCTATCCATCCATCCATCCATCCATTTTCTATCTATCTATCTATCTATCTATCTATCTATCTATCTGCATACAATAATCAATGAGTGTAGTTAATAAACCCAGGAATGCAAGGTTAGTGTAACATCTGAAAATCAATGTTAAGAGACAAAGCAAGGTCATATGATCATTTCCATGCATATAAAAAAATTTAAGAAATCTCAATGTCCATATATAATACAAACTCTCAACAACCTAAGAATAGAAAGAGTGCTTTGTCTTTTAAAAAGACAATCTACAAGGCCCCTTCTAAGTAGTATTTCATACTATCGAATACTACTCAGCATGAAAAAGGAATGATCTCTGGGCTGTACACAACAACAATATAGGTGTGCGTCAGAGTAACTATGCTGAGGAAAAGAGTCCAGAGGAACTGTTGCTGAAATAGTGTGATATCCACATGCAAAAGCAAACACACACACACACACCCCCCAGTCACTTTGATCACCTCTCACAACATATTCAGACATAAACTCAAAATGGGTCATAGATTTTTCTGGATCAGCTCATTCTTGGCATATGACAGCGGGTCCCACAGTGCTTGAGACAGAAGAAAGATGTGTTGTTGTTGGTGGGGGTGGGGTGAGGACAGGCTTCATTGCATCTGTACACAATTGTTGGGGGAACCTATGGAGTGAACTGTGAGCTCAGAGGCAGCAAGATGGCCGTTTGGCTCCCCGAGATTTAGATCAGACACAGGACCATTGTGAATCCACGGCAGTGGGAATGGATCTAACTTATCTTGGGCTGATATCCGAGATCCAGGCACACTCCTGCAGCCAGGTTCCAAGTGCAGAACCTCTCCCACCATTAGCCTGCTTTTGTCTATTGAGTTTCCTGAGAAACTGCAGGACACAGTGTCTGGGGTTACTTTGGCCTTGAAGTTATAACTCGAGGTGATTGCAGTCTGGGCAAGATGAATCCAGATTTTAATGTAGGACTGTAAGATTTAAGTTTGTAGATGAGAACGTGGAAAACCTTCGTGGGCTTGGGTCAGGCAGAGAAGTTTTAGATAAAATAGCCCAACACATATCCTAAAAGAGTACAATTGACAAACTGAACTTTATCGAAATGAAGACCTATTCTTCACAGACATCAAGAGAAGATGATAGAAGGCAGAGGTTGGGAGCTGGTGCTTGTCAATCAGGTGTGATGAGGGCCTCGGACCCTCAATATATAAAGAGATCTCGAAGTTTTAACATGAAAATATCTGAACTGAACATCTGGACATAGGATCCGAACAGATAGCTCACCCAAGAAGAAATACGGATGGTAGATAAGTATGGGTTAAGTATCTGTGAATAAGTCCAATATAATTGGGAAATAATATAATCGGGGAAATGCACACTGAAGCCATGGTGCCTTTCCTCCCCCGAGTCTGCCTGCCTGCCTGCAATTCAAATGCCCGTGTTGCTGAAGGGAATGTAAATGGCCTAACTTGGCATACCACTGTGGTAGTAATCTTAAAGTTACCTTTGTTAACTCATCAGACAGTCCAGCTATTGCAACCCTAGGTTTACCAAAACGTAATAAAAGCTTATAAAAGGACACAAAAGCTCAGGGATATTTGATTTGCAACAGCCCCAAACTGGAAACAATTAACCGTCTTTCATCATCATCATCATCATCATCATCATCATCTTGCAGTAACTAGGGATTGAACTCACAATCACAATTGTGTGAATTCACAGAGCCTTACAAATCCGGTGAAGTGCCTTAACTTGAACTACATGCCCGAGTTCAAATATCTTTCAGTTAGGAATGGATAAAACACACTGTGGTACATCCACACCGTGAAATACTACTTAGCATGAAAAGGGAATGAACTATGGGATACCCACGACAATATGGATGTATCCCAGAAGAAGTATGTTGAGGGAGGGAAGCTAGAATATGAAATTTTAGAAAATGTGCAACTTCCTGACGTCCTTCACAAGGCTTTGGGCCCCTAGCATCTCCTACTCTGAACCCAGCGCCTAATGTCTTTGCCTGCTTGCTGCGCGGCGCGCCTCTAGGGGCAGAAGAACCCGGTAACTTTGGGCAGGTGGGGAGCAGAGGACCCCAGCAAGATCCAAGTGCGAAATGGAGTGATTTTATGTTATCGCCACTACAGAGAAAGCAGCCAAGCAATTATAACGCAAGGGCAGGGGCTAGATTATTCAAAAAGAAATGTTGGGACGACACAGCACAGGCAGGAAATCCCAACAGCAGCACCAAGGTCGCGGGTGGGGGATGGGGTGGGGGATGGAGTGGGGGATGGGGGTAGGCTTTGCTCCTCCCCGACCCCAGGCAGCGCAACCCGGGCGGGTGGAGTCCTTGCGGGTCTCGGAAGCCCCTGCCCGAGGAGCTAACCATTTATGTCACACTGTGACAATTATTCTGCATAAAATTATCATTAAAAACCCTAATTTTTCAGCTTCCAACCCCGCCAGTGGCCTTTTAGCATTCTTCAGCGCCGCGTCTGCAGGCCGTGATCAGAGGCTCATTACCGCGGCGTGGCGCCCCGCGCGCTCGCAATCAAGCGCTAATTAACCCGCCCGGGGCCGCGCCGGAGGGGCGGGGTCGAGGACGGTCCAGCGGCCGGTGGGGCGGGGTTCATGGCCTGGGGACTATCCCAACCTAGGCCCTAAAGATCCCAGCCTGGGGCTGTGAGTCAGGCTCATTGGCCTGGGAATTAGGTTCAGAATTCCAAGCCTGAGGACCAGGGTCAGGGTCTCTGATGTGGGGAGGAGGCTTAGGGTCCTTGGCTTGGAGCCTAGGGACAGGCTTGGGGCCTAGAGTCACAATCCCAGGTTTGGGGACTAGGGCACATAGGTCCTGGCCTGGGGACCAGATTCAGAAAATCTCCAGCATGCGGACTAGGGGATAGATAGGTACCCGGCCTGGGAAGTGGGGTCAGGGTCCCTAACCTAATCAGGGGCCTGAGAAAGAAGCAAGTATGGACCCAGGCCTGGAAACATGTGACCAAAGTGCAGACTTGGGTCTAGGCCTGAGACTTCCCAAATCTGGGTCCTGAGACCAGTCAGCGGTGCAGGGTTCAGCTTACCCCAGAGAGGCGGGTGTGCGGCACAGGTGCAGGGGTGCCAGGCCCTCGGCGCTGAGCAAATCTGGGTCTGCCCCGTGCTGCAGCAGCAGCCGGGTGCAGGCGGTATGGCCCCCGAGACAGGCCTCGTGTAGGGCACCGCGACCTCCGGGCCTGGCATCCGGATCGGCGCTGTGACCGAGAAGGTGTCGCACGCAGAACACGTGGCCGTGGGCTGCCGCGATGCACAGCGGTGTGGTGAGCTCCCGCTTGTACTCCAGGGTCCAGAGGCCTGGGAGGGGAAGGGAGGGGACTTGATGTAAGGCTGGGGTAGATGGATGGACTGGTGGGGCGGGAGCGCAATTTGCTAGAGTTGAAGGGTGAAACTACTTCTTAGAGGTGAAGTACCAGATGGATGTGTGCGCTGAGTCACTTGAGAGTAGAGTTAGAGATGCATACCCCAGACAGAGAGCAGAGAGACACACAGAGTGAAAGACAGGATCCACGGAGGAAGAAGAGAAGAGACTGGGGAGGGCGGCGATTGAGATTACTGCGAGATAAGGGGGAGTTCCCAGATGTGGGGCGACTGGAAATCTGGTAAAATTTGGAGTTAAAGGCTGGTCCAGGAGGAAGGATGAGATGAGATAGGATGTATGTATGTATGTGTGTGTATGTATGTATGTATGTATGTATGTATGTATGTATGTATGTATGTAATCTCAGTGCAGAAGGCATCTCTTCTAGGCTCTGGGTTGGGGGTAGCTTGAGAGAGGAGTGGGCTGTGGAATTTTCCAGAATCTAACCTTCTGCCGCCTACCCTTTCATCAGTAGAAGGAAACAAACATACAAAACAAACCCCATCACCAAGGTTTGCTGAAGGAAAGACTTCTGAAAAACAAAAAGTTGAGTGTTCATAGAAATGGCTGCTATGGAAGGCTGCTTTCATGCGGCTGTCCAAAGTCCACATGATTCTGGTGTGCATGTGCGTGCGTGCGTGCGTGCGTGCGTGCGTGCGTGTGTGTGTGTGTGTGTGTGTGTGTGTGTGTGTAGGGCTGTTCCTTCTCTATGGATGAATGAGCACACACTTTGTGTTTGGCTTCTCTGAACACTTCTCTGCTCTCATAAAGCCAGGGCAAGGTTGTTAGTGGCCAGGAGCACCTGTGGGACCGGGAGGTGTCCCCTGTGAATACCATCAAGGGACAGACGGCTTTCTGTAATGATGGAAGAATCAATAAGGTGCCTGTAATGAGCTGCACAGGAGACCCTTTCTGAGGCCACCTCCTTCCTGGGACACATGCTGGGCTGTTTTGAAAGCCCACACTCATTAATTATCTACCTGCATGTGGCAGAGAGTCCCAGCCTGCTGCTTGTCCCCAAGGCCCAGCCTTGAGCTTGCTGTTTGCTCAGTGTGGAAAGTGGGGAGGGATTGTCGTCACTGGTGTGGCGTGACAGTAGTCAGAGACCCAGGGATTGTGTGTGTGTGTGTGTGTGTGTGTGTGTGCCTGGGGTTGGGCTCACTTTTCTAGGGAAAACAGTCTGATTACAGGGATGGGGTGGGTCTTCCTTGAGGAGATTAACCCCTGTCTTCCTCAGGGACCACACCTTGAACTCCTGCTTTGGTGTGTTCCCCAAAATACAGACTCTGTTCACTTTTCCAGAGCCTTCGAAGTCCCTAGCCTACTCTGCTGCCTTCCCCGACCCCCACAGTTCTGTATGCCCACCCTGATGAGCCAAGACTCCCTAGGTCCTGGGCTGTACTGATAAGATTCCTTCACACTAACAAGAAAACCTAAACTTCTGGGCCCAAGAGATGACAAGGTTGATAAAACGCTTGCTCCGAAAATACAAGGACTTGAGTTTGATCTCCAGAACCTACATACAAAATCTGGGTATGGTGGTCCATGCTTGCAGCCCCAGTGCTGGGGAGATGGAGACCGGAAGACATTGGGCACATTGATCTGATAGCCTAGCCTAGTTGAGAGACTCTGTCTCAAGAATCAGTGTTCCCAGGGGCTGTCTCTGCTCTGGAGAGTCAGGGGACTGGGCAAACCACCAGGGAATCTAAATTTCCCCGAGCCCTTGCTTTCCTGGTCCTCACTGAGTCGGGGCTGATTAACTGGACTGGCATTTCCATGGCGCTCCAACGTCAGCACATTCTAGTGTCCTGCCCTGCAGATGTGTGTTCTAGGAAGGTGTGGAATACAGGGGTCAAAAGACTAAAGGGAGAAAAGGGACTACATTTCAGACTTTGGCAACATGAAAAAGATGGGGCCGGGGAGGGTGGCTTGCCAGGGATGGGTAGCATGTGATTTGAAAAATAAACAAAGCTTAGCATTTAAGCAGCTGACATTCTTGGTCTGAGACAGGAGAAGGAGGGAAGCCCAGAAAGATCCCACTAGGAGGTGGTGCAGTCCAGACTAGGATTGTCAGCACCCAGCCAGCAGGCCCCACGCTCCTTACTCTCTGCATAGCTCTTGGGCAGTGTTTGGGGTCCAGTTCTCCCTTCTCATGAGAGATATACACGGAAATATGCTGGTAAAGATTTACCTTTCCACATGCTTAGCCCTGCTAGAGCTCCCAGGTTAGGACTTGGGACACTGGTTACAGATCCTCAAATTCCCACGGTCTGCCAGAGCTGTGGTGGATTTCAACACAGCAGCGCACAGCAGGTGGGTGCCTAGTGCAGCCTACCAGCCCCAAAGCCTGAGTACATCTGGATGGCTCAGCACGTAGCAGTCACATCTGAGAGGCCCGAGTGTGCCCTGACACACAACACAAGGATCTACGGATTTACTTCCCCTTTCTTCTTTGTTTTCAGGCTTCTCTAGGTTCTAAGAGGAGGGTCTTGGTTCCTAGTGTTCTTCCCTCTGTTGAAGCTGTTTGGGTTTTAGGATGTCACTTGCACTGACGAGTTCCAGTGGTGTTCAGTGACTCACAGAAGGACCTCACACAGAGCTTCGTGTCAGAGGTTTGTCTAGTCTTCTGTGGCTCCCTCAGCTGCCAAGATCAACAGCTAAAACAAGGCTTTGCTTTCAAGGCAAGAGACACATCCAACATCACTGGACGGGTGCTTCTTATCCATCATTTTCCTTTTCATAGCCTGTCCCCCACCAGACCAGGCTTGTTTACAGAACTCCCGTAGTTACATGCTCCTGACAGGCCGTCTATGGACCCAACCTTCACACAGGATGCACACGTCCCCAGAGTGTTAGTCAAAGCTTAAAGACACACAACTGAGCTTTAGAGGAAGCAGGGTACCTGAGAGCCCAAAAGTGGCCAAGGATGTCACCTGCCACTCCATCTCTCCATTAGTGATCTCAAACACCATGTTGGCATCCTGGAAGAACTGGTCCATGAGGGACTGAATATGGTCCAGGTCTCCTGCAACCAATGCAGCATGGAACTCAAGCTTGGGAGTCCAAGCTCTGCCCTGAGGCTCTCTGTTCATCTTCTGGAAGATTTGCAGTTTTCTTCCAGCTGGGTCTGGTTGCCTCTCCATTGCAGAACAACTGATTTCAGGACGGGTTCTTTAGCAGAGGAAGAAGGCCTTACGGAGAGTGGGCTATTTCCATTGTCATTACTCAATTGTCCTCCGGTTGGAGCCCCATGGTGGTGTATTTATAACTCCTGTGGGTTCTGATGTGATAATGGTTACTTGATATGACTGGGGTCATGTGACTACTGAGATGTCACTGCGTTCTCTCCCTCCCTGATTGTATAGATGTTAACCCCAAAGGAAAAAAAAATGCTTCTGCCCATCTTGGTGCTGCTCTGCACATGTTGAGTCAAAGACAGACACTGGCCACATGTATTTATCCTGATGGACAGATGCAGCATTTCTCTTATTCACTGTTTAGTCAGGTGACCCCCAGCCTTACACAACATTGATGATACTTGTTCGTGCAGGTTAAGTGACTAGTTTGTAAATATGACCTCAGTGGCCAAAACACTTAGCAGATAAAT
Organism: Peromyscus leucopus; assembly: GCF_004664715.2. Lineage (NCBI taxonomy): Eukaryota > Metazoa > Chordata > Mammalia > Rodentia > Cricetidae > Peromyscus > Peromyscus leucopus. The sequence goes on from NC_051074.1 coordinate 6,680,962, forward strand.
AATATTCTCTCAGATTAAAAAAAAACATCATATTTAGAAATGGTAAGTAAGGGTCTTAAGAGGAAAGACATAGGGGGCCTGCATGCATGGCTACTGCTGCTTAAGGACTGTGGCATCCACTCGGGATAACAGGCTTGGAGAGAAAGAGGCAGGGCCAGGCTTGCTCAGTGACGTGGTCAAGCTGTGACCAGAGCCCATTGCATTGGTCTTTCAGAACCTGCTCCCTGTCCAACAGTCCACACTGCCCAGATCCCAGGGCTGACAGTGGCATCTGCTCAGAACTCCAGTCCAACTTCTAGAAGCTGCTTTGCAGGGAGGAGGGAGGAACTTGGTTTGGTGCTGAAGGAAGGATGCGATGGCTCCGGTGAGTCGCTGGAAGGAGACTGAGGCCCAATGCGGTCAGCCCTTTGCTCCCAGTGTGTATAGCGCTCAGGTCCTAACAGTGGTTTCTACACGGACAAATGTTTGACAGTTTCACGGTGCTTCGGAGATGGCACAACCAGTAAAGTGCCTGCTTTGCAAGCAAAGGACTTGAGTTCAGTACCCAGAACCCATGTGAAAAAGAAGTCGGGTGCAGTGATGTAAGCTTGTATTCCCAGGTCTGGGGAAGCACAGATGGGTGGATGCCTGGGACTCCCTGGCCAGCCAGCTTAGCCTAATTAATTAGTGATATTTCCAGACCAACACGAGATCTGTCTCCACTAAAGGTAGATGGCTTCTGAGGAATGACAACAGGCCATTAAGACTGTGTTTCAAGACATCCAGGCTATACCTCAAGCTGACAGCAAAACTTTGTAGTGTAGTCCACATGGCGCTGGTTCTGAGGTCCAGAAAGTGGCAAGAGTGAGGGGGTTCCAGAAAGCAGCCAAGGCCGTGTGATGTGTGGCAGGGTTAGATTCTCCGCAAGGAGGTCATGGGAAGCCATTGTCCAATGCTGTGACGGTGAAGCCTGAGTTTCGTTGGAGACCTCAGGACATCGGCGATGCTGGGATCATTGGATGTCCACCGACAAGCATTTCAGGCACAGGGTAGAGCTGGCCCAGGGGAATCGATGTGCGCTGCAGACTGCAGAGCTGGAGGGCGGGACTGGAGCTCAGACAGCAGATTTGGAGCCACGGGACTCGGTGTTTGTCCTGTCTTATAGGAGTTGGTGTTTGGTCCTGCTTTGGCCTACTCTTTCTTCGCTGTGCCTGCCCCCTCCCTTTTGGACTGGGGGTGTTTACTCTGTGCTGTTGGATATTGGAAGTATGTGACTTGCTTTTATATTTTACAGAAGCTCATAGTTAAGAACTTGTCTTGAGGGCCATCGAGATGGCTCAGCAGATAAACACCTGTTCCACAAGCCTGTCAAACTAAGTTCGATCCCTGGAACCCACATAAAGGTGAAGGAGAGAACCAACTCCACAGCTGTCCTCTGACTTCCACATACTCCCTCACACACAAACACAACCATAAGAAATACATAAGAAAGGAAAAAGGAGTTTGCCTTGAATCGCAGATGAGACTTTGAGTTCTCTCTCTCTCTCTGTGTGTGTGTGTGTGTGTGTGTGTGTGTGTGTGTGTGTGTGTGTGTGCATACTTGTAGATTGCACTTGCATGTAGAGGCCTGAAATTAATGGTAGCTCTCCATTTTATTTATTGAGGCTGTGTCTCTAACTGAATCCTGAGCTTGCTAGGTAGCCAGCTTGCCCAGGCTACCCCCACCCCCCATCTCTGCTTTCTCAGTACCAAGGTTGCATGTGGCCCTCAGGCCTGCCTGGCTTTTCCATGGGCATCTGGGGATCTGAACTAATGTCCTTGCACTTGTGTGGCAAGTGCTTTATCCGCTGAGCCAGCTGCTGGTCCTGGACATTCGAACAGTATTTGGACCATTAAAGACTATGGAGACGTTTGGAAACGAACTCAATGCACTTTGCATCATGAGATGAGAAAGAAGCTTTAGGCAGAATATGATGATTTAAAATGACATATTTGGGTGTCAAGCCGATGGAGGATGGAACTGTGATAGTTAATTTTCATTGTTAACTGGACTAAATTTAGAACCACAACAGATACAAACCTCTGGGTGTGCGTACAGGGTGTTTCCCAAAGGGTTTAACTGAGGTGGAAAGACCCCCTCCCTTCAGTGCGGGCAGCACCATCTCACCGGCTGGAGTCCTGGACTGAGTGGAAAGAAGGAAGGGAGCTGAGCATCAGCGTTCATCTCTCTCTGCTTCCTGGTTGTGGACAAGGTACGAGCAGCTGCCTGCCCCATGCTCCTGCAGCCACAGCTAGAGTGATTTTACCATCATACCTTCCCTGCGATGCAGACCGCGCCTTCAAACTTTGAACCCAGATAGACCCTTCCTTTGCTAGGTTGCTTTTCATGAATATTTTGTCACAGTGACGAGAAAGACAGTATACCCATCTTTGCTCTTGGTACAGACCCGAGTCACAGGCACAGGTGGGCGTGCACAGGCTGACCCAAAGGCTGGAGTCTGCCTGTGATGCTGGGACTTAGTTGCTTCACAGAGGAGGATCTCAGGATATACTAGATAGAGGGTATGGCTGTCTGTCTGTCCACCGGGGATGCCTCCACACAGGTAGACAGGGGGTGCTGGCTGTGCAGAGGGCCAGAGGGTTCACTGATGAGAGCTAGTGTGGCTGGAGGGGCTTGGCCATGAGCTACAGCTCCCTTTCTCATTCCAGCAGCAACCTTAAGTGTTTCCAGTTCCGAATGCAGGCGCCGCACCGTCTTATTCTCCTGAAATGGATGGTCATCAGATCCATTTCTAGAGCGCTCCTGGAATATGGGGCAACTTGAGCGTGCCCCTCACTTTATACTGGAGGATGTTTTCCAAGCCGTTGTAATCTGCCATTGGATGTTTTTAAGAGGGCTGGAGGGGACCTCAGGATGAAATGGGCTGCACTCTAGGCTAAATTTAGCTTCCTGTGTGTTTTAGCCAGTTCACTCGATGTCTGAACTGGAATTCAGTAGCTAGGGAGTAGAACTTTAAAAATAACTCCTGGCAGGCAGTGCCGCCTTTGCAAGTGGGACATGAAGATGACCTCACAAACTGGGCAGAGAGCTGGCTTTTCTTTTTCCAGAACAAGAATAGAAGCATTGTTGACTATCACATTAAATAAATAAACCAACCATTTCTTTCCTTTAGTCATTCATCAAACATTACGTTTTTGGGGTATGTTGTAAGGTTTCAGAGGTTCAGAAATGAAAACCCCATCTGCAAGGATCACACAGAAAAAAAAAAAACTGTCTGGAAGACCCTAACAAGAGCCATTTAGTCTTCCTGGCCACCAGCGGTGGGAAGTCCCATGGGGTGAGAGCCACACTCTTTTCTGACACAGTGCTCCGGGTTGGGCTCCTTACCTGCTTCTGTCTCTAAGTGACACTGCCCATGTATACCTAGCCAAGTGTTCCCACATGCTCTTTGCCCGCCCCCTCTCTTTCCTCTCCCTTCATGCCCCTCTTCTTCCTCTCATCCTCACCCCTTTCAACTCAGTCAAAGTCAGTGCACAGACCCAAGAATCGACTCAGGCTTTACTTTCTTCCTCAAGCCTAGTCCACATGGAAACCAAACTTGTTTTAAATGTGAATTTGTGGATAAGTTGCTGAAAAACTGTCCAAACCTGAGGAACTATGGCCAAACAGAAGGACTAGAGTCTTTAGTTTTACTTTTCAAATGCAGAACAAATTGAGATTCCTTAGACTAGAGAACATCACACGAGGTGTGTCTGGAGAAGCCTCCACGGGATTGGGAAAGATGGTCTGGGGATGTTTCAAAAATGAGTGTCACTTGTAGATCTGGGGGTCAATGGGAGTCTGTCAAGGTGAGCAGGACAAAGTGTGGCTTGGGATGCGATTGTTCGTTACTATACAGGGGCGTGAGGTAAGAGGTGTGTGCGCTTCAACCTGAGATGGGTGGTATCCTGAAGACTTCAGAGAAGACGAAAAACTGTGCTTCTTTGGAAAAGAAAATCTGAATGAGTGATTCACAGTGGAGCAGGGCCATGCACGATGCCTCAGAGCAGTGCCTAATACTTTGGTTGCAAAATGGGATCCCCCGAGGAGCTAGAAAAGCCAGGGATGACAAGACCCCAGCTTGAAGACTCTCTTGTGCTGTGCTAGGCTGCGACCTGGGCATTGGGACCAATGGGACCTCTGAGTGTTTCTATCTGCGGTCAGGTTGAGACCATGCTCCAGAAGGGAGCCGGGGACACTGTAAAATGCTGCCTTAAGGTCTGCCCTGTGTGTCCACTGATGGGTGATTTGTATGAATATGAATATATGAGGGGAAACGGCGAGCCTCAGAGATGCACTCAGGTTCCAAACGACCTCAGCAGGCCAGAGCAGTGGGCGGAGTCAGTGTTACAAACCAGTGGGGAAACTCCGGGCATATAGGAAGGATCCTGTTTCTTGTGAATCGAGGGTATCAGCCTGCTACTCACGGCTTTGAACCCTTCTGTTTACGGCCCTAGAGCATTTTTTTCTTGTCATCCAGCTCAGAGGCAGTTGATGCCAAGGGCATACTGATGTTTGCACCCAAATTTAGGTGACACAAATGTAGCAAGTTATTTGGAGTTATTTTAAACCATCAAAGCATGTCTGTACAGAAGGGTGACTTGTGTCAGTGAAGGGTCAGTTCAAGTTCACTTAGTTGGGCTTTCAGAACCCTGAGTCCTTCCTGGAGTCCCCAAGCAACTGTGCTTTGCTGCCTGGGGTCTCCTTTGATCTCTGTTTTGAAGGCTGCACGCATCTGGTTCTGCCTCCACATTGGCTCACAGTTGGTCTGATTTTTCTTGGCTAGTGTCTTGTTTCCCAGTTAGATTACTAACTTACCATGTATCAACATTAGCAGTTATATTGAAGATGGGAGTGGATTTTCACCTCACACAGCCTTAGCAGACTTTTCTCTCTAGTTCCTCTTCCTGTCTTGGGTGTTGCCATTAAAACCAACCTTCCTTCCTTCCTTCCTTCCTTCCTTCCTTCCTTCCTTCCTTCCTTCCTTCCTTCCTTCCTTCCTTCCTTTCTTCCTTCCTTCCCCCTCCCACCCTCCCTCCCTCCCTCCCTCCCTCCCTCTTTCTTTCTTTCTTTCTTTCTTTCTTTCTTTCTTTCTTTCTTTCTTTCTTTCTTTCTTTCTTTCTTTCTTTTTTTTTTTTTGGTTTTTTGAGACAGGGTTTCTCTGTGTAGCTCTGGCTGTCCTGGATCTCGCTCTGCAGACCAGGCTGGCCTCGAACTCACAGAGATCTGCCTGGCTCTGCCTCCTGAGTGCTGGGATTAAAGGTGTGCACTACCATCGCCCGGCAAAACCTCTCTTCTTGCAGTGAGGTTCCACAGATGTTCTGACCAAGGAGCTGGTCCTCCCTGCAAATTCTTCTGAAGGCTGTTCTCTCCTAGAAAGAGGATTGCTAATGAATTTAATCTGCCCCAAGTCAGCAGATATCATCATTTTGTTTCTTCAGACGAACTAACAGATGGCGCCACTTTGACGTGCACGCCCTGTTTGTACGGCAAACGGGGCAGGGCTCTAAACAAACGGAATCGCAGAGCATGAATGAATGGAGGAGAAGGAAGGGAGAAATCAAGGCAGGAGAGGATGCTCAGCTTCTGTCTGAGCGGGGAATGAGGAGCCGCTTCTCCACCCTTGAGCCAGGTGGTAACTGGATTTGAATATCATATTGCAGAGAGATTATTTGGAGATTTAAATAAGTGTGATGCTTTGCCCACAGGAGGACACAAACTCATCTTTCCTAACTATCTTGTCACGGAGACAGCTGATGAGAGAGATTTTTTTCTTTGCCTCTGGATCCAGGGGGATGAAGGTGAATCCTATCCCCCGATGACAATGGTTTGCTCACATGGTGGAGTCTGAGCGGTGATTCTTATCTTCATGGGGTGCCAGGGTCTTGATTTTCTGTAACGGAGCTGACAAAAGGTCATCTTTTTTTCTCCCAAACAGCATCTAAATGTTCATACTCTTGGGACTTGGTGGGACAGTCCAGCCAGGTCTGAATGTTAGGCTGGTGGCTTGAGGACAGGACTGACCTCTTTCTCTTGGGCAGCAATTTTCTATGTGACCCAGCCAAGAGGAAGGGCTTCCGAAGCCGGACATCGATGCCATTTCCCCATGCTCTCCAGGTAGAACCAGTGCTTGGCTTTCTTCCCGGGCCATTGAAACGTCTCTAGTTGCCTGCTGGGGCCGTGTGTCCACGGAAGTGAAAAGTTGAAGGGCAAGAAGTCACAGTCACATGGACTCTTCGGAGTCTTTGCATATGCCCTTAAATGCGCTCACTCGCATCGCTGGCCCAGGCAGTGTGGCCCTTTCTGTAAATGGCCAGTGTGGTGGTTTGAACGAGAAATGTCCCCCGCAGGCTCAGGTATTTAAACATTGGTTCCCAGTTGGTGGTGATGTTTGGGGAGGTTCTGGAACCTTCAGGTCATGGAGCCTTACCGGAGGAAGTATGCCACTGGGAGTAGGTTTGGAGAGTTTATAGTCTCACCCCACTTCAAGTGCGCCTTCTCTGTGCCTCGTGTGTAGTCTAGGGGTGATCTCTCGGCTTCCTGTTCCCACGGCCTGTTGTCACACCCTCCCCATCATTATGGCATATAACCCTCTCGTTATAGCTCAAATAAAGTTCCTTCTGGTCATGGCATTTTATCACAGCAACAGAAAAGTATCTAATACTGCCACCTTCGAGATTCCTTTGGATCCCAGGCTGATGGTATCTCTTCCAACAGCCCCACAGGTGCATCCTGGGTCACTGGCTCTCTCAACCCCCTTCTCATCCCAGTCTCTCTGGCAGTTTTAGAAGGCCACCTTCCTCCATCCCACACTCTGCATTTACTTTTATCATTATTGTTTTGAATGGGAAGCCTGGCAGGTGCGCAAAGCTCCATTTTTTACTTCCAAGACACAGCTACTCGAGTTAGTTGCGCAGACATTAATATGAGGAATGTTAAAGTGTCTTAACCTTTTCTCTGAATGACAATGTGAATACAGCACACCTCATTTAACAAAACATTAAAACATTTACTTCCTCAGATCAAGTGTATCTATTAATAATGACTTAAATTATCTGTACCAATTTCACATTATTAAGAAATCTCATTTCCATCGTGCAGAGGAACAAAATACGGGCGCGTGGGGTGGGGGTGGGGGTGGGGGTGGGCGCAAACCACCCCTGTAACTTATTTTCCCTGATGTGCTACACAGCCCAGCCCAGGCAATATAAAGCCGCAAGGTCTGGCCCCGTCACTGACATGATCTCCGCTAAAGGTCAAGCACCATTTGTGCGGACAGCCCACAAGGGCTTTTTGGGACCCAGGATGCAAAGGTGCCCTTGAATGTGAGCCGCCACCATGGCTGAACGCAAGGCAGAGCCACCAAATACTCCTCCTGCAGGACCGCGTGGCAACAACTCTGTCAGGACATTTACAGAGCGTAGGGCTAGGGCTGGGGAGCCTGTCACGGAGCATGCCATGCCCAAGGAGGCGACGTTCTCTTCGCAACTCTCCTGGGGATATAATGACATGGTAAAATTGCAGCTTCTGCCTCTTGAGACAAATTGCGTGCTCGGCCTGATTGTTTGCTGTGAATCTCACACGGGGAGCAGGATGCTTCCCTCTTGAGGTCGGTTTGGTCTGATTGTTGTGCTGCGCGAGCTCCGTGACCCTGTTTGAAAGCAGACCTTACTGGGGCCTCTTCCCGTCCTTTCACAAAGGGCCAAGTAAAGCCAGCTTCCTCTGATGGATGGAAAATTCTCTGGACCTCTTTCTCCAAAGTTTTCTTTTGTCACATTTATTGATTTTCCTAGTGTGTGTGTATATGTGTGTGTACGTGCTTGTATGATTGCCTGAGGTCATGTGCCAGCGAGCACCCGAGCAGGCTCTCTCATGGGGCATGTGTGGAGGTCAGAGGAAGGGCTTCAGAGTCTCTTCCTCCCTCCCACCATGTGGGTCCCAGGGACAGAACTCAGGTTGTCACGTCTGGAGGTAAGCACCTTTATCACCAAGCCATCTTTCTGGCCCTGGACTTATTTCTTATTAGAAAAAAAAATGGCATTAAACCTCCAACAGGAAAAATTACATAAACTAAATGAATTTAAACAAACACAATACCCAAATTTACTAATTTAAAGTGTAAGTTGGTGGCTGGAGAGACGACTCAGTGAGTACCGTGCTGACAAGCATGAGGATGTGCATCCAGACTCCTGGTACCCACAAAAGCGACTGGCATGGTGGGCATGACCAACCAACCACCTGTACTCCCAGTGCTCTGGGCAGAGACGGGATTCCCCAGCTCTGGGGTCAATCAAGAGAGTCCGCCTCAACGTATAAGAGGACAAGACATCAAGGAAGACAACCTACACCAACTTCTGTCCTGTGCATGCCCTCACGTGCGCTCACACCTGCACATACACACACTCCCCCACACACTTGAACATGCACGTGCACACCAGACACACATACACGTGCGGAAAATGTAAGTTAGGGCTGGGGATGTAGCTCTGTTGATAGGGTGCTTGCTTAGTGTGTATCAAGCCCGGGGTTCAAGCCCCAGCACCACCTAAGACTGGATATGATGGAGCATGCCTGTAATCCTGGCACTTAGGAGGTGGAAGAAAGAGGATTGGAAGTTCAAGGTCATAGTTCAAGTTCAAGCTCAGCTACATAGCAAATTGGAGATCAGTCTGAGCTAAATGAGACCCTACCTCAAAAAATACAATGTCAGTTACATTTTCTGGCTAGATCACGAAAGGGTTTCTTACAAAACTGGGTTTTGGAAGTCCGTTGATGCTGATGGAGGGTTCATTTCTACTGGACTGGGGACATACATGTATGGAGTTAATGTATACAAAGCTCGCTTCAGTTACTAGAAGCAAATGGATAGTGTGGAAGCTCCTGGATTGTGAGGCCAGCAGGAGATGGACAAGGTAGCCATTAGCAGTGACTGGAACTGCGTCATCAGAGGCCTGAGCATTTGTGCTTTGGTTACCTAGGGTAAGGTAAGGTGTCGGAGTAGCTGGAGGCCACAGCAGGTGCCTTCCAAAGGTGGCACATGCACAGAGCAGGGGGAAGTGGGTGTGTTTCTCTCTGGGGTGTGTGCTTCCTCCCTGATTGTTACAGGGGAGCAAACCCCGTTATTCTTCACTGAGAAGGAAGGCACAGCGCTATGATACCCAGGGTGGTGTTCTGGAGTCTAGATGGAAGGGATATAGGTAGAAAACAGACCGGTCTGGCAGAGGGCCTGAGGGTGGGAGCTGACGGTCGGCACAGGCTGAAACTCCCACTTGTAAGAAAGGGTTGGCACCCCAGGTGTCAGCGCCCTCAGGATGGAGCACAGTCGTAGACAGTCTCCCGACTCACTACTTCCCAATGGAGCCAGGAGTAATGATGGCTTCAGGTCCCAGTGGAGAGATCTGACGTTTTCACCTGAAAACTGTGACAAGCCACATGGGCTCCGCAGCTGCAGGGTCAGGCCTGAGTCACCGCTTCCCCTAAGCATGCGTTCTAGGTTGATCCGAGCCAGTATGCCACGAGGCCAGCTCTCCCCAGTTTCCGACTGTGAACCCCAGGGCTTCCTGGAAGGAGGAATTGGCATATTTCCAGTATCCAGAGAGCCTGAAGGTCTCTGAGGCTGAGAGAGTTTCAGGATGGACCCCCTTGCTGAGGTGTAGTTTAGTTTTCCAATCACCTGAGGTGAAGGACCAGGGCTTTCTTTTTCATTTTTTTTTTTTTTGGAGGTTTCCCAATTTGTTATAGACTTGATACTTTTTCCATATCCATTGAAAAGTAATTACTGGAGAAAACAAAATGAAAACAGACTTGGAAGTCCATGATCTTGCCTATGAAACTGTGCTAGTGTATCAAATCGCTACAAACATTTCTAAAGGCTAGCAGTCAAACATTTCCCCGAGAGACACTCGCCTCCCAGCAGACTAAGGGTGGCACTGGAGTGTGGATCAGGCTTTAGAGTCATATCTGAAAGGTGAAAGGAGACTGGGAGGGGATGGCTGGGGCAGGCAGGTCATTTAGTGTTTGCCCTAAAACTTAAACCATGGGCCGTGGGGTAGAGGATGCCAAACTTATGCTGTGAAGCACCAGACAGTAAATGTTTTAGATTTTATGGGCTTCATGGTCTTTATGAAAACTACTCAGCTCTGTCTTTGGGAGATATAAATAGCTGGAGATGGTTTGGAAACAAAGGAGGTGGCTATGTGCCAATAAAACTTTATTCATATAACCAGTTGGCTGACTTTTGCTGTAGGTGGTAAGGACTGCCTTAGTTTCTTTTCCTGTTGCTTTGATAAAATGCTCCAAGAAGAACAACTGAAGAGAGACAGGTCTTAGTGACTCACAGACCAAGAGTGAAGTTCATCATGGTGGGGCAGTAAAGGTGGCAGGAGCCTGAAGCAACCATCACATGACATCCACAATCGGGAAGTGGAGGGTGATGACTGTGTCAGCTCCCTTTCTCCGCTTGTACAGCTAAGGGGATGGTGCCGCCCACAGTGGGCATGCTCAGAGGTGCATCTCCCAGGCGATTCTAGTCTGTCAAGTTGACAGAGAACACCAGCTGTCACAGAAACCTTTGCTGGCTTGTGGCAAGGAGCACTGTACCAACTCATCTCCAAGTCTGCTTTCCACTCCCTCTTGCCAATGGACATGCTCTTCTTTATTACGAGGTAACTGTGACTCTCCCATGGTAACCAAATGCCCAGACATCCAGCCAGACCCTGCCTCCCATCTCTACCTCGGGCATACAGAGCTTGGATCTGTAAATTCATATCTTTAACCACTCATCCTGGAAAATGTGGGGTAGTTATTCCTTCGATCATTTTTTAAAAATATTATTACATTTATCCATTTATTTTATATTCCAATGGCAGTTTTTCCCTCCCTCCTCCCCTCCAATTCTCTCCACCCACCTCTCCTCCGCCCTCCTCTCCACCGAATCCACTCCTCCTCTGTTTCTGTTCAGAAGGGGCAGGGCCTCCCACGGGTGTCAACAAAGCATGGCATTTGATCTTTTTTTCCTTGCCCCGTTCTGCCTGTTTCTTGGACGCCAGCTCTGCATGTCAGGTTTTTACCCCATGTGACAGTCCACTGTCATTTTATTTTCATTCACTTTCCTTTCTGTTCTCCGGGTTGGGAACTTTATGCTGATGTTTTCAAGTTTCCCCCTCTCCTTCCATCTCCTCTTCGATCTGCTGTGAAGTCTTTCGTAGATGAGAACAAGATCAGCCCCGGCATCAAGGAAGGGGACATGCTTGGGCACATGGCACTGTCCTAAGGATTTTATCAGTAAGGGAGGGAGAGATGGGGAAGCACAGGTGGTGTGTGTCTTGGCACCCAACTCTCTACCTCCACCCTTCCTATGTGTGTTAAAGAATTGTAAGTTTTCTTTCAAAACCGTATGCTCCCATTCCTCTGCCTAATGGCTGCTCATCATCTCTTTAGACAAGTGTCGACACTAACGCCTTGGACTCTAGTCTCACACAACAGTTCCGACCCCCCCTCCCTGCTCTGATGTCCACATCCTTGGGTCCATTTGGGTCCCACTGCCCTGGACAACGTCTCAGACCCTCTGTGTCCCTCACCCCTGCTGAGTTCATCACAGCCTCTGGAGAGTTGCTCATCCGTCCAAGGCCAACCTGAATATCCCATAATCCACCTGGTCTGAAAATATTGACCACTGTCTAGCTGGATGTGGAGAAGAAGGTCAAAGTCAGCTTGCCCTCCATATCCAGGTCCTGATGTTGGTGTCAAAAGGCAGGGGTGTATGGGACTAGGAAGGTCGACCCTGGCTTCAGAGAGCATGCCTGCCATGGCATTCTGGCTTTGCCATGTTTCCGAGGCACAGCACCATTTTCAGGAGCTGGAGTCCTCTCAGGCAGGCAGAAAACCTCTCTCCTAATTCCTCCCTTCCCTTTTGTTCTTCCCAAACCAAGCTCTCCAGTGTGCTTGGCAGTGATGCTAATGGGGAGATGCCATCAGCATACATTACCGTTTTATTAGTCTGTTTCTCCATTTTGATTCTGAAAATATCCTGATTTAGTCTAATTGCAATTTCACTGTGTTCCACAGGCAGGGACGGTAGGGATGGTTCGTCCTGGGGGTGGTGGTGGTGGTGGTGGCGGAGACGCGACCTGGTAGGATTTTTCTTCCTGCCCATATGTCTTTGAAGCTGGACCATTAGCTCTAAGGCATGCATTTCATCTCTTCACAGTGTGACTCAACCTGCTTCTGGGACAAGGAAGCGCCCAGGGTGTGCATCTTGCAGAAAGCAAAGAAACACTCTAATTCTAGGTATTTTTGCGTTATCTAATGCGGGAGCAGTTCCTGTAGCCATCTTATTCCTAAATAATTTAACTATATTCAAAGATAATCTGATGTTATTGTAGGAAAGTGTATTTCTAATAAATTCCACTTGATCTGGGTGAATCAATTCAGGCGGTACATAATTGAGTCTGTTAGCAAGGACTTTAGCAAGAATTTTGCAATCAGCGTTAATTAAGAAGATGGGACAATAATTTGTGCATAATTCCGGATCTTTTCCTGGCTTGTGAATCAAAGTAATAAGAGCAATGCTCAGGCTGGTGGTGGGATAGTGTCATTAGGTTCTGATTTATAAGTACTTAGAAAGGTTTAATTTCATTTTGCTGCGAGCAGGGTCTCCCAGCCCCCACATGCTCTGACCGGGTGAGCAGCAGAGTTGGTAGGGAACATGGCTGTTTCCCTTCCCTGCCATGGATCCCCTCCTGCTTCTGATGTCTGCTCTTACTCTATAGAGGAGCATCTCATGTATTTGCCCTTCCTTCTTTCCTCCCTCCCTCCCTCCCTCCCTTCCTTCCTTTCTTCCTTCTGTTTTTCCATCTTTTGCTGAAATGTTCAGAACTAGGGACTCTGAACTATTAATATTGCAGGAATGTGTGAATGCACATGCATGCGTGGTTGCTGGTGGGTTATGGCCCTGGGGCACCAGCTCAGTTGGTTGTAACATCTCCCATGGGAAAGTGCCTTCATGAACCTTCTTGCACAGTGTCTTCAGGTGGGCAGGGAGCATGAACATCCTGGCTGCAGGCGGGAGGACCTAGGCGCCACTCTTTTTTTTTTAATTAATTAATTTTTAAAAATTTATTTTGCGGGTTGGGAATTTAGCTCAGTGGTAGAGCTCTTCTTGCCTCGCAAGCGCAAGGCCCTGGGTTCGATCCTTAGCTAAAAAAAAAAAATTTTGTTTTGAATCATGACCCCAGCTTCCCCTCCACCCCTCTTCCCATTCCCTCCTCTACCTTCCTCTGCCTCCCCTCCCCAATCCACCCCTTCTCCAACTCTGTTCAGAAAGGAGCAGGCCTCCCATGGGTGCCAACAAAGCATGGTGTATCAAGTTGAGGTAGGACTAAGCTCCTCCCCTTATGTTAAGGCTGGGCAAGGCAACCCAGCATTAGGAATAGGTTCCCAAAAGCCAGCCAAAGCATTAGGGACAGGCCCTGCTCTCACTGCCAAGAGGCCCACAAGTAAGCAGAGGACCTAGGCATGCAGGCTCTCTAGCTGTCTGTGAGCTCCCATAAGCAGGCCAGTTGCTTCTGTGGGTTCCCTTGTAATGACTCTGACCTCCTCCCCGCCACCGGCTCATACAATCCTTCCTCTCTCTCTTCAACAGGATTCCCTGGGCTTGGCCCAGAGCTTGGCTGTGGGTCTCTGCATCTGTTTCCATCAGTTATTGGAGGAAGGCTCTCCGATGACAGTTAGGGTAGTTACCAATCTGATCCCAGGAGATGGGCAGTTCAAGCTACCTATTCACTATTGCTGGGAGTCTTAGCTGCAGTCATCCTTGTAGATTCGAGGAAGTTTCCCTTGCACCAGGTTTCTACCCAACCTAGAAATGCCCTCCCCCCATCAAGTCACCTCTTTTATTACTCTCCTCCTCCATCCACCCCTCAACCTCATTCCCCATATTCCCATCCCCACCTGCCCCCAGCTACCTAGGAGATCTCTTCTATTTCCCCTTCCCAGGGAAATCCATGTGCGCACCTTTGGGCCCTCCTTATTACCTAGCCTCTCTGGGGCTGTGGATTGTAGCCTGGTCATCTTTTACTTTACAGCTAATATCCACTTATGAGTGAATACATATGTTTGTCTTTCTGGGTCTGGGTTACCTCACTCTGGATGATTCTTTCTAGTCCCATCCATTTGCCTGCAAATTTCCTGATGTTTTTTTAACACATGCTCCTCTCCACTCTTACCTGGTTCTTGATTATTAAGTGAACACAGTGAGCTTTGGTGTCCTTCCAAGTGCAGCCCCAGGGTGAACTCTAGGTATCATGAGGTACCAAGGGGAGCATTGGGTACACAGTAGCTGGGAGAACTCAGCTGGGTCCTTAACACCTCTGAGCCTCATCTGAGCCATTTTCTTCCTCAAAGTGGGAAGGTAACACCTTTTGAAAGCAGCAGGTCAGTGTGGCATCGCTGATTCCTCTCTCTCTGGGGTGGTTTGAAACAAAATGGCCTCCAATGGGAGTGGCACTATTAGGAGGTGTGGCCTTGTTGAATTATATGTGGTCTTTTTTTAAAAATGATTTTTTTGCTGTGGGATGGTCTGTATGTCAAATGTGTTGCTCTGATTGGTCAATAAATAAAACACTGATTGGCCAGTAGCCAGGCAGGAAGTATAGGTGGGATTAACAGAGAGGAGAATGGAGAGAACAGGAAGGTGGAGGAAGACACTGCCAGCCGCCGCCATGATAAGCAGCATGTGAAGATGCCGGTAAGCCATGAGCCATGTGGCAAGGTATAGCTTTATAGAAATGGATTAATTTAAGATATAAGAACAGTTAGCAAGAAGCCTGCCACGGCCATACAGTTTGTAAGCAATATAAGTCTCTGTGTTTACCTGGTTGGGTCTGAGTGGCTGTGGGATTGGCAGGTGACAGAGATTTGTCCTGACTGTGGGCCAGGCAGAAAAACTCTAGCTACAATTTTTATTTATTCTTTTTTAAAAATTTTATGTGCATCAATGTTTTGCCTGCATATATGTCTGTGTAAGGATGTAGTTGTGAGCTGCCATGTAGGTGCTGGGAATTGAACTTGGGTGCTCTGGAAGAGCAACCAGTGCTCTTAACTGTTGAGCCATCTCTCCAGCCTTAGATGTGGTCTTAATTGGTGGAACTGTGTCACTGTGGAGGCAGGCTTGAGGTCTCATAATGCTCAAGCCACACCAAGAGATAGACCACTTCCTGTTGCCTGTACAAGATATGGAAC
Organism: Peromyscus leucopus; assembly: GCF_004664715.2. Taxonomy (NCBI): domain Eukaryota; kingdom Metazoa; phylum Chordata; class Mammalia; order Rodentia; family Cricetidae; genus Peromyscus; species Peromyscus leucopus. The sequence continues at coordinate 6,696,221 of NC_051074.1, forward strand.
TCCTGGCTACCTCTCCAGCACCATGTCTGCCTGCATGCCGCCATATCCCACCCAGTGATAATTGACTAAACCTCTGAACAGTAAGGCACCCCAATTAAATGTTCTCCTTTATGAGAGTTGCCACAGTCATGGTGTCTCTTTACAGCAATAGAAACCCTGACTAGGACACTCTGCCCCTATGGGAGCCTGACGGCAGGTCTGGTCCACTCTGCTGAGGTACTTGCTCCCCTTTCCCTTGTAGCCTGGCTTTGGCTCATTCTGTGCACACGAATGTGCAACCTGGTTTCCTACCGGCCATTTAGACCATACCACCACAGACAAAAATCAGTGGAACCTTCTGCTAAAGGCAGGCGCTGGTCTGCATAGACCTCAGTGGGAAGAACTACTCAGGGAGGCAGGGTGGCTGGGAACAGGTGATGCTAATCTCCTTCATGGACACAAGTTCTTCTCAGAACCCTAGCTAGCCCAGTTTGCAAAGAGCGTCGGAGTTGACACAAACTGGGAAATTAAGCTGCAGAGGACTGGGCTGACACATTACCAGCGGCAGAGTGAGAGTCGAGGCACTTCATTGAGACCTTTGCCTTGCCCACGGCACCACCAGTCTGACCCTGGTCACCATGTCTTCTTTGTGGCAGGGGCCACATGTGCCCTCTCAACTCAAACGTCCCATATGGTGCCCCTCTCCGTATGTAAGGAAGTATGACATGGTGGCACGGTGCATAAGGCTAAGTGTCATGGCACCTTCAGCGTACAGCCTTGGGTAAGAAGTCCCATTCACATCTGGTCCCCATTTTCACATGTGTGCACGTCTGTTGCATGTTCGTGTGTACTCATCCCACCTATGGATGCTACTGGGGAGACCTCTTAATAAAAGCCCAATTAGTCTTTCGTTAGCTTTCCCCTGAATGATTAAATACCATTGCCCTAAACACAGCATAACACATCCATTCCTCCATTTCCATCAGGAATTCAAGTAGCATCTTGACTTGTATATGACGTACCCTCAGCAGAATCACAGAATGCTGATACCCTTAATAATAGCAATTAGTAATCAGTTGTTTCTTAAGTATGTGATTATGGCAGTTACTAAATTGTACAGTTGATGCATTTGAGGGGCTAGGTGGGTCTTTCCACCCTCCTCTCAGCTACCCTTTCCCTGTCTCTGTACTCCAGCAGGTATGGGAAAGGAGCCAGAAGAAATGATGCGCTTGTCATGAACAATCAATACTTCAGCTTTGGCTTGAAGTAGAGGGAAATATTTCTCTGCAGAAGCACACTGTTAATAGGGTCTGCATCCATCCAGTGTAATGTCAACAGGGGGCTTGACTAGTGCATGCCAGCACTGTACCCCATGACTGAGCTTCTCTTCAAGACTGAGACCCTGTACAAGGCACTGGGCACAAAGTGTGAGGCCAAGGAGCAGTGTGTGAGTTTGGAATATCTGGTGGCATTAAAAAAAATAGCCCAGGGAGACAGCTCAGTGAGTAGTGTGCTTGCTACCTACTCTTAAGGATCTGAGTTCAGATCCCGAGCAGCCACATTAAAAGCCAGGCACGGTGGGTGGCACAGGTCTGGAATCTCAACACCTGGAGGTGGAAACAGGATGATCCAGGCTTCTGTGAGCAACATTAATTAAACTCAATAGGATGCACACACACACACACACACACACACACACACACACACACACACACACTCTACAAGGACAACCTGATTGGGAAAAGGAATGGGATCAGCAGGAACATGAGGGAGTCAAGAGAAGGTAGTAGGTGGGAATATGATCCAAATACATGTATGCAATGTCATAGTGAAACCCAGTATTATATATAATAAATGCATGATTATATATATAATATATAATAAGTACATGACAAATAATATAAAAGAAACCTCTTCTCTTCTGTTTAGAATGATTTTGCCCATGACACTTGGCTTTCGCTTTCCTCATGCGGTAGGTATTCCCCACTCTGCCCCTCCTCAGCTCCTTCCCTGCGTGTTCCCTGTAGAAGTAACCGTCTTATTAAATAAGAAACACAGAGCCAATGCAAAGAAGAAAGCCAAGAGAGCAGAGCTAAGAGCCTTTACCCTTCACTGCTGCAGCTATCCTCTTCAGCCAAGAGACCTACTTCCTGTGTGTTTGTGTTTATACAGACTTTCTGTTCTGCCTTCTCATTGGTTGTAAACCCAACCACATGATCGCCTCGTCACTGCCTGTCTGTACAGACCTCCAGGTCTTCTATGGTTGGTACTGAGATTAAAGGCATGTGTCTCCATGCTGGCTGTATCCTTGAACACATAGAGATCTGCCTAGCTCTGCCTCCCAAGAGCTGGGATTAAAGGTGTGCACCACCACTGCCCAGCTTTTGCTATGGCTCTAATAGCTCTGACCCCCGGGGAACTTTATTTATTAACATACAAATCACATTTCAGTACAAATAAAATATCACCATAGTTCCCAGTCTTCTACATTCCTGACTTCTGTACAGTGTCTATGTGAGCTTGAGTCTTCATTCCCTGTCCAGGCTGCAGTCACATATGCCGCAGTGACCCTTTCCAGGAATCCCGAAGACCTCCCGTACATTCCAGTCCCAGTAAGTCTTGTGAGAACGAAGGGACACAACCTGTGACCTAAGGCAGTGGGTCCCAAAGGATAGCTAAAAGTTAGCAATTTCATGGGTCAAAGTTCATATAAGAAAAAAGCATGCCAACTTCACCTCGGGACCACCGCGAGCCTTTGGGATGCCAGTGTCTCTGAGGGCAGTGCAGAAAGCAGGTCCAAGTTCAGCCCGTCCAGGAGCTCCTCTGTGAAGCTCAAGGAACTCCCAAGGAAAGGCCGCTCTCGTGCCCTACAAAGCGCTCAGAGACACTGGCCAGACAGACACAGCACCAATGTTGGCTCACACAGTGTGTGGTGTCAGCCCACCTTCCCCTCGTGCTTAAGAGAAGTCTGTATCAAAGTCCGTAACCCACGGACTCGTGGTAGAGGATTGTGACTTCCCTGACATATTTTGTCTGTTTCCAGAATTCTGCAGAGTAACTGGATGGGAAAGACTTTACCACATCATCAGCGACATGGGAAGAAGTGACGCTCTGAAGAGAGAAAGGACCCCAGTATACAAATCTTAACCATTCAGGACACGTTAGCAAGAGATGTGCAGAGAGCACTCTTGCTCTGGCCAGGGTCCCCGCTGGTGGCAGGTGGCACTCATGACTGCAGGCTGTGAGGAAGGCAGCAGGTTAAGGGAAGCCCCTGAGGTGGTGGGAGCTACAGGCAGGAGCTGGCCATGTGCAGGAAGACCTTTGTGGATTGAAACAGTGACCTGGCCCTTCTCTTTCTAGCACATTCTACACTACTGCCCTGAACAGGAGTCCAGAGGTCAAGGAGGAGGTGAGGCAGTTCATGATGCTCGGCCTCAGGGCAGAGTGCAGAGTGGGTCAGGAGGGAAGTACTTTATTTCTAATCCCATCGCCATCTGTGAAGACAAGACCTCCTCCTTTCAGTTCTCCAGCCTGGCTCCTGGACAGATGTGCTGAGTTGAAGGTCGAGGCTGATGGCCTGAGGACCTCAGAGGAGAGGAATAAGAAGTGCCTCTCTGAAAGGAGCTTAAATATCACATACCATAAGGAACGTTTGTCTAGGGAAGATACTTCAGTCACAGGGCATGGGATGGATCCCTCTCAGAGGTTTCAACCATGGACTTCACTCCTCATCCATTCTGAGTTGTTCCCCAGCAGCAATGCCCCATGCATGCTCCTCATGCTAGTGCATATATGTACTTAGGTATGCATGAATGTGTCATGTCATGTGTGCTCATAGATGCACATACATCGGGAGGTCTGACCAGGGGATGGACCTGAGGGCTCAGAACCAGCACCACCAGGATAATTAGACTATCTAGAAAACAGTTGACGATGACCAGAGGTCATCTACAGGCTAGGATCAACTTTGCAGCAACTGTGGCCAGGAGGTCATGTCAGGTAACAATGACCAGAGGATTCAAGGGTATGGGAGACATTGGCCATGGATCCACACAAACATGGAACACAAAGAGGAGAACTACAAGGCCATGTCTGGTGAGAAAAGGAAGGATAATCGAGGGCTGGGGAGTTGGCTCAATGGGAAAATGCTTGCCAGGCAATCATGAGGACCCAAGTTCAGTTCCTAGAATCCAGGTAGAGATGCTGGGGGTGGCAGTACATGCTTGTAATCCCACAGCTGGGTTGGCCGAGATGGGTGGATCCCTGGGCTCTCTGGCCTGCCAGCCTAATATAATGGTGGATTCCAGGCCAGGGAGAGACCCTGTTTCAAAAACCAAGATGGGTGGAGCCTGAGAAACAATACCTGAGGTTGATCTCTGTGTTCCCCAGGCACACACACATATATATATACACACACAGGCAAGTCACTTTCCCAACACACACATCCTGCTAATTACATCTGTACCCCCATCCACATATGCACCTATGTAAACACACACACACACACACACACACACACACACACACACGCAGGAAGGGCCTACCAGGCAGTGAAGAATTGTCAGCACATCCTCATTAAACTGGCAATTTCAACACAAATTTTCAAAACCAACAATGCTTGTGCTCTTGAGGCCAGGGCAAAACATGTTTCCTTACTTCCTTTTGGATTTTGGAAATACATCCCAGGAAAATTTTATATTTTTGTATCTGCCACATGGTTCCCAAGAACTTATCTAATGATATGCCCTATATAAGAATGAAAGCATATAGATGGTACCAAAGACTTTGATTACAGCATTATTTATAAGAACAGTAGTATAAAGGCATTCGGTTTAAGGATTTTGTGGTTAATTTCCACATGTAATGAATTTATTTTATTTTTGATTATGCATGCATGTGCACAGTTAAAAAATTAAATTAATAAGTGTGTGTGTGTGTGTGTGTGTGTGTGTGTGTGTGTGTGTGTGTGTATGCACATTTGTTTGTGCATGTGAGTGCAGTGCCTGCAGAGGCCAGAAGAGGATGCCAGATTTCCTGGAGCTGGAGTTCTAGGCAGTTGTGAGCTGCCTGACTTGGATACTGGGAACCCCACTTGGGTCCTCTGCATGAGCAGCAGTATATGCTCTTAACTACGGGGCCATCTCTTCTGCCCCTAGTGTCAATCTTTTGGATATGAAAAAAGACCATCAAATGGCCCCTGTGATGCAGGAGTAGGTCTTCGAAATTTGCACCGTAAGTGGATAGAGGAGGAGAAAGATGGATGTGAGCACAGCTCGTCCTGGGCCAGAGCAGAAGCTCAGCTCTTCTCTTGATTATTTTGTGTGATGTTGAACTTGATGCTGAGGTAACACACACATGTCCTCAGCATGTGTGATAGGCAAGTGTGTAAGCCTATGTTGAAGACGAAGTCACCTGTGCTGAATCCTAAGAACACTACAAAAAATGCAGCCAAAACTGGGGGAGAGAGGACTTTATGCCAGAACAAAGGCTACCAAAACCTTACACAGAAAGTGTCTCTGTAGGCATATATGTCTGTCCAGTGGCTGCCTGTCCAACCTAAACAGATGTGGCCCTGGAGACCTGTGTATTCTGCAGTTTTGGGGATGGAGCCCAGAGTCCTGGGCATGTTGGCCAAGCCCTCTGTCACTCAAAGACACCTGCAGCCTCACCCTTGTTACTGACCTTTGCAGCAATATCTTACGTTGTTCTTGCTTCCTAGGGCAGTTTGAATGAACACGGCTCTCACAGGCTCACAGGGAGTGGTGTTATTAGGAGGTGTGGCCTTGTCGGAGTAGGTGTGGGGTTTGGGGAGCAAGTGTGTCACTAGGGAGGGCTTTGAGGTTTCAGATGCTCTAGCCAGGCCCAGTGTCACTTCCTCTTCCTGCTGCCTGAGGATCCAGATGTAAAACTCTCAGCTCCTTCTCCAGCACCACGTCTGCCTGCCATGCTTCCTGCCATGACAATAATGGACTGAACCTCTGAACTGTAAGCCAGCCCCAATTAGATGTTTTCCTTTATAAGACTTGCTGTGGCCATGGTGTCTCTTCACAGCAGTAGAAACCCTTATTAAATAATACCGTTTAACAGTTTCCCCTTGATATGCATTCTTGAACACACCCACAAATTACTGCCCATCACAGTGTCTACCTGCCAACGCAGTTACTGTCCTGGAGAGTCTCTCCATTTGTTATTTAGTTAACAAACAGCTATCCAAGAAGTGGATGTCAAGGATGTATCACCACCTGTCTGAAACCTTGCCTTCTCTCCCCAGGGAAGACCCCAGCATGCATTAGTAATTGGCCTGTGGCCTTGTGTGGCTGTTACCTAGCAGGGCTCCCGTGGGCAGCTGAGCTGAGGGCTCCTTCATCCAGTCGTCATTCGCCAGCTCTATCACGGCGTCCACGGGCTCCACCTCAGTGCAGATCAGTTCCTGCACAGTGTCCTTGTCCCCAGTGGCCAGGGCAGACTTTAATCTCCTCACTAAATCTGAACTGAGGGGATAATCTGGTGGTGAGTCCCAACTGGACATTGTGGCGTCCCTGTGCGCAGGAACCAGCCTTCTTCTCTTCTTCTAAAGCATGTCCAAAGTTAGCCTGTCCTCAGAGGAGCAGAGGTGGCTATAAATAGAACCAGGGCTGGGTTACGATCAGCAGGGGACAGAGTGGTGGGGGAGCCCAAGCTGCTGTTACCTCCATTGCAGGGCCGAGGAGGTCTCTTCTCAGGGCCACTGTGCAGGCTTCTAGAGAGATGGGCATAGGCAGTTCAGTGTGTTTGGAGAAATAGAAAGGCCCTTTAGAGGGAAACTCTGGAAGTGACATTGTTTGAGAAGGTTGGGTCAGTTATCTTTCTTATTGTGGTAACCAAATTCCTGGCAGGAAGCAACTTAAAGTGTGTGTGTGCTGGGGTGTGGCTCACAGTTGGAGGGGCCACCGTCCGTCCGGGAAGTACAATACAGTATAGCGGGGGTGGGGGGGTGGGGTGTGGTGACAGGAGAGTCAGGCGGCTGCTCACACGTCACTTCCACGGCCATGAAGCCTTGAGCAGACAGGAAGGGGGATGGTGCCAAAAGACCTCCAGGCCGGCCCCTGTGACTCACTTCCTCTAGTGAGACTCCGCCTCCTAAAGGCTCCACAATCTTCCAAAACGGAGCCACCAACTGTGGACCAAGTGTCAGAACACACGAGCCTTGGGGGACATTTTACCTTGAAACCACGCCACAGGGTTTTACTATGTCGCTTAAGCTGAACTTGAACCTGCCAGCCTCCTGCCTCAGCCTCTGGAGTGCAGGGATGACAGGGATGCGCCTTAAGGCCAGCTTAGAGGTACTGTTGGCTGTTTGCTTTCTCAACACAGGCCACAGAAACATCTCCCTGACCTGGTCTTGGGTCTTCTGTTGTATTGAGAGGGGGCACATGCTGATCTTCTGTATTATATATTTACAGATCGATTTAAAGACATCATGTAGTCCAGGATGGCCTCGGACTTATTAGTACAGCCTTAAACTCCCAATCCTGCTGTCTCCTCCTCCTGAGAGCTGGGATAATAGTCTGTGTGCTACCCGATCCAGCTGTATGTGGGGCTGGGGATGGAACCCTGGTCTTCCTGCATGCTAGGCAAGTGCTCCATCCCCAGTCCTGGCATTAGGGTCTTGAGTTTGTGCTCCCACAGGCAGGTGGTTTTCTGTGTGGCTGGGGAGTGGCCACAGGGACCAGTGACTAGGTGTGTGTGTGTGTGCAGAAACACAGTGACATTGTGCTAGGCTGCTATCAAACCCCAAATCAGAAGGGAGGCGAGGGCCCAGCACTCGTTAGGCAGATAATAGGATGACAATGTCTCAAAATACGGCCCTCGCCGATCTTAATTACCCAGCGATCTGCTGGGTGGTTAATCAGCGGCACATACACTATGCTAATGATCCTGGCTAATTTTGTTATAATGTAATCCTTTATCAAGCCCGTGATGTATAAATTAGGAATTGAAATGTAACTAACACAAATTATATTTAAGGCAACATGCATTTCTTTATTTCAGTATGAAAATTTCTCATCTTGGCTTCTTGCTTTGATGGACTTTCCCTTGTCCCTAATGCACCCCCCCAAAATAGGAGAAAGGAAGACAGTACCCCTAAGTTCCCCCACCCCCACTTACTTCTTAGAAGCCGTGGATCTCACTTTCTCCTTCAGTGGTTGTCTTTTGAAAGGCTCACAACATATAAGGCAGTCATGGCAGGTGGATCTCGGCTTCCTCTAAGCGGGGGAAGCTTCCTTGTTCTCTTTTAACTTTTAAACCATCACTGGTGTGGAGGAAAGACCCACATTTGAGGAAACTGCTTCCCCCCCCCCTCTTTTTATGTGTGTGGTGTTTGCATACCTCTGCATGTATGTCCACATGTGTTGTGGGTGTGCATGCATGTGTGCATTTGTGGGGGCCCGAGGTCAACGTCAGGTGTCTTTATTTGTTTTATGGTTCTACCATATTTACTCAAGCAGGGTCTTTCTCTGGTCCCAGAGTCCACTGATTCATCTGGCCTGGCTGACCAGCAAACCTTGTGTCTGTTACCCCCAGTGCTGGGGTTGTAAGTGCTCTTCGCCACGGCCAGCTTTTAGATGGATGCTAGAGAATTCAGGTCCTCAAGTTCGTGTGGCAGGCACTACATTGGCTGAGCCATCTCCCCAGACCTTGGTCTGCCTGCATTTATGATGGAATTTAGCCAATTCTGGGAGGTCCAAAGGACTATGGCAAAAGGTGTCCCTATATAGCTCAGGCTGGTTGAAACTCTATCTTCCTGCCTCGGCCTCCCCAGTGTCAGGGTTATAGGTGTAAACCATCATGCCCAGCTCAAGGTAGGACTTTTGGAAAGTGATTAAGTTAAAAGCCATGAGAGTGCAGGCCCCATGATTGAGTCTGGGTGGTTTTGTAAGAGAAGAGAGAGAGACACACACAGTGCTCCATGTTTCTTGTCACACAAGAGACTATCTCGGGAATCTACCAGCAAAAAGGCCATCACTAGATAAGACCTTTGACTTTGTACCTCTAGAACCTTGAGACATAGAGAAACTTTCTACTTTATAAAGTCACCTGCTTCAGGTATTTTGTTATAGCAACAAAGAAGGATTTAATTGATCTTTTTAGTGGCTTCCCTAACTGAGAGCTAGGGGAGCCAGGAACTTTACAATCTGGCTGAAAAATCTCTGATTTTTTCTAGCTGTGTCTCTCACACCTTTTTAAGTTTCAACCAAGGCTCGAGAGTGAACATGTTCACTGTTCTGTGTCAGGATTGGCTTACCCATCAGCTCAGTGGGTGGCACAGTGGTTTTCATGGCAGCTTTTTGTGCAATGAGGGAGCAGGGCCATTTACTCTTCTCTGTGTTTTGACGGGGTGTGATACCAGCCAGGCATGCTGACTGAGGTCACACTGCTTGTCCTAGTTAGGGTGACCATTACTGTGATGAAACATCGTGACCAAAAGCCACTTGGGAGGGAAAAGATTTTTTTAAAATTTTATATTTTAATTTTAAGTTTTTTATTATTTAAATCTATTTATTCTATGTATTTTTCACATTGTATATCTTGATTCCATTTATTCCCTGTTCCTTTGCATCTGCCCTCCACCCCTGTGCCCCCCCCAATAAAACAAAATTCAAGAGAAAAAAAAATGAAGAAAATAAAATGAGAAAAATTAAAAAAAAAAGGGGGGGAAGGGAAGGAATTAATAATCTCATAATGGAAGCTTCAGTGTGACTCAATAAGTCACACCATATACTCCTTGGTCCATACATTTGTACTTGCAAGTGTTCATTGCAAGGAGTCTGGTCTGGTTCGAGGCCTGGTCTCCACTACACGTTTGATGCTGGGCCCCCATTAGGACTCTCCCTGGACATCCTGCTGGTGCCCTGTATTGTGGAGATCCTGCAGCTTTGGGTCTGTGGGTAGGGTCCCTTCACGTGCTCCAGCAGATCATAGATGGAATGGAGGTTGGGGCAGGCCAGGTCATAACCCTGGGTCTGGGCCTGGGCAGCTGTGGGGTTGGTCCTCCAGACGGGAGATGGAGATAGTTGTCCCATGCCCCCATTTCAGGGCTGGCTCACCCGCACCTCTGCGAACGGAGTTGGCTCTGTAGTGCTGCCCTGGCGAAGCATGGGCCTGTTCTCCTGAGTGCTGCAGCTGGTGGGGGTCAGGGACAGTTCTCCCACTCTTAGGACCACGGGGCCATCTCTCCCACTTGTCTCAGGCACTGATGGGTGGGGTGGCCGGAAGGGGAGGGCACTTCTCTTCCGCCCATGTTGCCACAAGATAGCTATCCGGGTGATGGGGGCAGCTCTCTCATGCTCCAGACTTCTGGGCTGGCTCACACCTGCACCGACAGGGCTGGCTCTGTTGTGCTGCTCTGGAGGGGCTCAGGGCCCGCTCTCCCAAGTGTTGTAGCTGGTGGGGGTCAGGGACAGCTTTCCCGCCCTAATGACCACAGGCCCAGCTCTCCCGCCTGCTCCAGGTGTTGATGGGGGGGGGGCATCTCTTCTAGCCTATGTCGCTATGTGGCAGATGAGGGGTGGGGCTAGGTCTCCCATGAGGAAAAGTTTTATTTGGCTTACACGTCTATATCACAAAAGGAAGTCAGAACAGAGACTCAAAGAGGGCAGGAACCTGGAGGCAGGAGCTGAAGCAGAGGCCATGGAGGAGTGCTGCTTATTAGCTTGGTCCTTATGGCTTGCTTAACCTGCTTTTTTATAGAACCCAGGACCACCAGCCTAGGGGTGGCACCATCCACAATAGGCTGTGCCTTCCTACATCGCTTGCTAATTAAGAAAATTCCCTACAGGTTTTCCTATAGCCAGATCTATGGAGGCATTTTCTCAATGGAGGCTACCTTCTCTTGGATGACTTCAGCTTGTGTCAAGCTGACATAAAACCAGCCAGCACTCTGCTGTTCTTCCAGAACACCCCACTTCACTTCCCAGCACCCAGATGGTGGCTCGCAACTGCCTGTCACTTCAGATCCAGGGGATCTGACTCCCTTTTCTGACCTCCACAGGCACTTGCATTCAGGTACACAAGCCCCTTATGGGCACAGATACACACATAATTAAAAATAATAAAAACAAATCTTGACCACACCATTTGAAAATCTCTAACCTCCATTTCTTACCACGTCTTGTAGTAAACTAGAGTAAGTGTGAGAGAGACTGTCTTTGTGGAAGCAACAGCTAGCATCTTAGCTGAAGTGGGGACATATTTTTCTCTACCATCAAAAGGGAAAATAAAGCAGATCACTGTCCCCATTTCCTGCCTGTCTTGGTTTGGAACCAATTGGAAGGAGGCACCAGAACTAGGGGGTCAGAGTGTCAGCCTCATTACTGATGAGCCATCTGCAGAATGTCGCTTCTGATCTGAAGCCAGATGATCTTTCTAGAAATCCCTGAATTAAAGGACGTTCACAGTCACTGCTGCCTGGTTTCTTCCTGTCATGCCTGACTGGCCCCACCCAGGAAGCTGAAGGAGCAAAGGATACTTCTCAGTAGCAGAACCAAAGAGAACCCAGAAGGACAAAGCCACACAAGCAAACTCATTCTCCTAAATGAAATCCTCGCTAGGGAAATGCATGAGAGATGAGAAGAGGGCCAGGAGCATCCGGGAGTGTCGTGGTGACGCAACTTCCTCCATGCGACTTTGTGCGTGAGGAAGCGTGAGGCCAAAGAGACCCCTGAGGTGTTCTCCCTCCTTTGAGATGTTTTAGAAATTGGTCTAGGACAGAAATAGGAAATAAGAACAACACATATTTTAAAAACCACAAAATGACAGGGCTAGAGAGATGGCTCAGTGGTTAAGGGCACTTGCTGTTCTTGCAGAGGACCCAGGTTCAGTTCCCAGCACCCGCATATGTTGGCTCACAACTGTCTGTAACTCAAGTTCTAGGGAATCTAATGCCTCTTCTGACCTCTGCAGACTTCCGTATAACATGGTACACACAGACAGACAGACAGACACAGAGAGACAGAGACAGAGACAGAGAGAGAGAGAGAGAGAGACAGACAGACAGACAGACAGACACACACACACACACACACACACACACACACAGATTAAAAACCCATGATGAAAATCACTCTGCAGACGATATGGCTTGTAGAAAACACAAGTGTACACAGTGGAGCTGGCTCAGTGTGTAAAGTGCTTGCTGTGGAAGCCTGAGGACCTGTGATTAGGTTCCCAGCACACAGGTCAAAAGCCAGGGCAGCGGTGTGCACCTGTAGTCCCAACGCTGGGGAGCCAGAGGCAAGAGGATCTTGCCTGGCCAAGTCTTGCTGAATGGGTGAGGTCTAGGTTTAGTAAGAGGTTTTGTCTCAAACAATTAGCTGGAGAGAGCTTGAACAAGGCACCCAATGTCAGCCTCTGGTCTCCAGATGCATCTGCACATGTATGTGTGCGTACAGCTGAACACACACATGCCCACACATACAGAGAAGAAAATGCAAGCAGATCAACTCAAATGTATTTATTAGAACCTATAAAATGTTCAGTAAGCAAGGCTATTACCCCACTGAAGGACAAAAATAATAGCTTTTCCATAGACCAACAAAGTAGAAAATTGGACTAGGTGTGAGGAGGGACTCCTGAAAAACAAGCCACACCAGCATTGAGGAAATTTAACAAAAGAAGGATGTTGGGAGAAAACCCCTCTCTACCAAGTGTGTGCTGACTGCAGAGCGGCCCAGAGTAGCAGCCGAAGAGCCCCAGGCAAAAGGGGCCAAGGACATTTACAGCGAATTCACAGGAAGGGGAAATACCAACAGATCACTCAAGGTAATGCTAAATCCCACCAGTATGTGAAGAAATACAAATTTAAAAGAGACATTAAGTTAATAAAGGAAGGCCTGTACCCACCTGAGCTGGACATAAAACTCTGGAAGGAAGAGCATGTAGTCTGATTTTCCTTTTGGTAGCATGCACATAAAGGATGCAGAGAGAAAGGGGAAGAAGTCTAGGTAATGCATTAACAGCCATTGCTAAGCAAGTACCTTTAGTTTGTAAGAAGTTGGCGCTAGTTCTGTGAATAGCTGATGCCAGGGATAAATCCCAGCACCTCATTATGCTAAGTGTGTGGTCTACCACTGAGCTGCATCTCCAGCCCCCAAAGCTGTTACTATTATTACTACTTATTTTAAAAAAGAATACATTTGTGGGAAAAACTTAGAAAATGTTGAAGAGTAAGTACAAACAGTGCTCGCAGACAAGAGGAGACCGTGGCTGGGAGCGTGTTTGTGGGCCTGGGGATTGGGGTCTGATGGAGCAGAAAGTCACAATTGTCCTCAGTGGATGGTGGGTCTTGAAAGCGTTGGGCTGGAGAACCGTCATTTGCAGGAGAGTGAGCCTTTTCTCCAGGGGGGACTTTTCTTTGGGAGGGGCCACTGGATGAACCCGTGCAATCTGGAAGCAGCCCAAATATCCACAAAAGGGAACTGGTTCAGTAGGCTGTGGTGCATTAATCCAGAGGGGCTCTGTCTTGCGGGGAGAGCATTGTCATGGCAGGGTATTTAATGGCACGGAAATTTGCTTACTGTTTATTGGGAAATGAAAATCTGTTTTTAAACTGAGGGAAGAGTGAGTTTGATCATTGTTTGTCAAGGATGCACTTTTTAGGGGAAAGATTTGAAGATTTTTTTTTCTAATTTTATCTGAGTTAAAAAAATTAGTAAAAAGCAGAAAAAAAGGAGATGTATTTAGTGTAGTCATAAGAGACACAGAGAGATCCAATGACCCCAACAAAGTCTACCTTTGGGGTCCTGGAGTGAGGCTGAGGGTTCAAAGCCAGAGTTGTACATATTTAAATGGTTCCCCTGGCAAGGTGTGTTCCTACCCTCTCCCGACCCACCACTGTGTCCTCTGTAAGGCGGTCTAACAAGCTGTGAATCTCTTCCTTGAGAAGCTTCCCTTTGGCTGGTCCAGGCATTTTTCTATAGTGATTTTTTTTAAAGCAGGAGAGCACTTTTCGATGGACATCCATTTGACAGATAATATAGGATGGTTTTCCTGTAAGATGTGGCTTTTCAGTGGTTGAACAAGACAATAAATGCAAGAAAAAATCAACCAGAAGGTGGTTGCCGTACAAAGAAGGGCTGAGGGTCAATTCCGTGAGTGAGTGAGTGAGAGAGAGAGAGAGAGAGAGAGAGAGAGAGAGAGAGAGAGAGTGCATGCGTGCGTGCGTGCGTGCGTGCGTGTGTGTGTGTGTGTGTGTGTGTGTGTGTGTGTGTGTGTGTGTAGCAGGAATCTTAAAAGTTCTTATTAATAAAATCAAACCCGAGGCGAGTTATTGGGGTCCATGCTGGTAGATCAGAGAGACAGAACAAGCCACAGCTATCTCACCTCGCCGGATCCTCAGCTGATCTTGTCTCCTCAGACTGGAGGCCTCTGAGTCCTCATCCGGAATGGGTCTCAGCTGAATTACTGCTCAAAAGCCTGAAGCTTAACCAGCCACATGCTTAACCAGCCAAAAGCTTAACCAGCCAAATGCTTAACCAGCCAAATGCTTCTAGTTTCTGGTCCTCACGCCTTATATATTTTTTTGCTTTCTACCACCACTCCCTGGGATTAAAGGCTCACTTTCTGGGATTAAAGGCGTGTGTCACCATGCTTGGCTATTTCCAATGTGGCCTTGAACTCACAGAGATCCAGAGGGATTTCTATCTCTGGAATGCTAGGATTAAAGGTGTGAGTGCCACCATTTTCTAGCCTTTGTATCTAGTGGCTGTCTGTTCTCTGACCCCAGATAAATTTATTAAAATACACAATATTTTGGGAAACACAATACCACCACGTGTGTGTGTGTGTGTGTGTGTGTGTGTGTGTGTGTGTGTGTGTGTGTCTAAGAGACAGGGGTAGGGAAGGAGTTCCTAAGCCCCGCCCATGGAAGGAGACCTTTAGCCTCTGGACTCCGAGCTAGAGATCCAAGAACAAAACCATTGTTCTGTGAGATGGAAACTCAAAGCCAGCTGGTGCCTTTTCTCTAGGCTCCCTCTGGCTTTTGTCAAGGTTTCTACAGCTAACTGCTCATGTTACACCAGGCTTGGATGGTAGAGAATGGATTAACAACACGGGCCGTCACATTACATTAGCCGTGTTTTTCTAGAGAGCTGAGCAATAGCAGAAGACACAGAGATAGTGATGTTGGAAGGGACACAAGACTGTATAGCTGTGGGAAGGGAGAGGAGGGCTGCCCTGGGAAGGGAAAGGTGAGCTTGGGGTTGTCTACTCACATACCAGGACCTGCTGACCTGCAGATCTGGGTCAGTATGTTTAGATACCCACATCTTCCAAGACTCTAAACATTTTTTTTAAGTTTTAGTTTTTGAGTGTATGAATGTTTTGCTTGCATGTGTTTATGTGTATCATGTGTATATAGTACCTACAGAGGCCAGAAGAGGGTGTTGGATCCCCTGGAACTGTAGTTAGACAGGTGTGAGCTTCCAGGTGGGTTCTGGGAACTGAACCTTGGTCCTCTGCAACAACAGCCTGTGCTCCTACCTGCTGCACGATCGCTCTAACCCCATCCTCCAGGACTCTTGGCTGGAAGAATGAGTACAGGGCATTCGTATATCAGATTTCCACCAATCATAGAGAACGTGAGAGACACGAGCTGTTGTCATGGTGATGCTTGACACTTGGACAAGGAGCGGGGAGGGTCCACAGGCAGTGGAAGGGACTGACCAGAGAAGTGGAGATCTGCGTGCATCTCAGTGAAAGTAGGTGTATGGGTGTGAATGGGAGACTCTGAGGATAGGCTTTCATGCAGCAGGGGCTGGGTTTGGAGAAGGAAATATGCATCAGTCATTGTGGGAGAGTACAGAGATGAGCGTGTGTGCCCCTCAGAAGGTGGACGCTCATTGGGAGGGACTTTACTGAGAATGCTGCTAACAGAGCAAGTCTAGAAAGGGATGGAGGAGCAGATGACCTGAGAGCCAGGGGCACTGGCAGGGACATTCCACTGATGCGCGAGAGATGAGACAGATGTGAGGCTGTTCCCCATCCAGATGGGTGAGAGAGTTCTCACGGTGTCTTCTCTGCTGCTGATGTAGAAGTCAAAATCACTTTCCTGAGCAGGGCCCAAGATCGGGGTAGAGAGCTGAAACTTAGCAGGAAAGACTAGAAACAGCCTTGGCGGTGGGTGGGGCGGGAGCTCAGGAGGGGCAGAGAGGTGAGTGAGTGGAGTCTTTTCTGTGAGTCAAGGAATGGGCAGAATTTTGGAAGATGGAAATGTGTTTGCCTAGATTCATGGTTCTCAACCTGTGGGTGGTGACCCCTTGGGGAGTCAAATGGCCCTTGCACAGGGGTCGCCTAAGACCATCAGAAAACACGTATTTACATTATGATTCATAAGAGTAGCAACATTACAGTTATGAAGTTGCAACACAAATAATGTTATGGTTGGGGGTCACCGCAACGTGAGGAACTGTATTAAAGGGTCGCAGCGTCAGGAAGGTTGAGAACACTGCTCCAGATGGAGGTAGGGAAGAGAGTGAATAACAGGGGAGACAGGCACAGCTGGGCCCCCAGAGGTGGAAGGCACCATGGGACCGTGCAGTCTTGGGGAGGGGACACTTAGGCTGGGTCCCTGGTGCCAGACATGAGCTGTCAGTGAGGAACTATCCAAGTTCTCCCGAGGTGTCTTGTGACCCTGGAAGGATGCGGTTTGACGAAGGTTAATCTGGCATAATTTATGGGCAGGAGCGGAAAGGGGACCCTGGGAATAAGGAGAAGGCTCTCTTGTCACAGACATCTAGAAAGAATGGCTAATGAGTGGCAAAACAATGAGATTAAACAATCCATTGATTGTGCATTTCAACTTCTAATTTTAAATCTAGCACACTAATTAAGCATAAATTATTTTGCCATTCAAATGTATTCTGGTTGAAGCTTTCTCTCTGTTGGAGGTGACAGGGGAGGAGGGCGGAGGGGAAGTAACCTCAAGTCAATAATCAGCGACATCTCAGCTTCCCCTGAGAAGCTCGGGTTGTGCAGCCTTGCGAGGCCCTCACCTCCATACACACTCCGCACCATGCAGTTGGGACCAGGTTCTGCTCTCTGAGAAGTGTCGTTCTTGAAGGTGGATTGGAACTGCCATGGCTTTTCCAGTTCCTCGACTTGCCAAAGACATCTGGAGTGAAGCATGGGAGCCGGGTGCTTCCAAGCTGGAACAAGCCAGAAGGCAAACCGGATTGCACACTGAATAGATGGCCTCTAAACAAGGTTGTGTGGGACACCAGCCATTTCCCCTGGGGTAGACCAGAAGGTGCTTGGCAAGTTTAATGGGGAAGGAAAGTAGTGCAGTATCTTCAGCCCTCCATGATGGGCCAGGCTGCTTGGAGGAGAAGCAGGGTAGATGGAAGAGGAGGCAGAGAGGTGAGGCATGCTCCCTGTTCCCTTACAGGTGTGTCTGAGGACCTGGGCCTCCACAGAGCTACTGTTCTCTCACTGCTGGGGCAGATTCACCTTACTCACAGTCTCATTGATTCACCTGCTAGACAAAGCCACATTTACAGACAGAAAAAGCTCGCTTTCCTCCAGCTGACCTGGAGGATGGGCCCCCATTATGGGAAGAAACTCTCTCTGAGTGATCTATTGGCCTGAGTTTAGGCTCAAACAAAGTGAGTTCCTCCTGGCCCTGAAAAGGTGGGGAGTACAGACAGTGTGACCCCATCATCCCTGTGTGAGCTTTGTGACGAGGCTGACAGGACAACCAGACAAACGTGAGTCTGTAGGACTTAGAGGTAAGGGGGCAAAGGTGGACCAGATGATAGGCATGCAATGGCAGAAACATAGACGTTCAGGAACCTGGCTTTTATTCTGGAGAATTCCTCGAAGAGATGAGACTGAGCTACTCTAGAACAATGGATGATGCTGGAAGTAGGCAGAACGAAGACCCGGCTAAGGAGACACCAACAAATGCAGGATACAGCAGGACCCTGGGAGACAGAGGACATATTGATGACCATATGATCATCAGCGTCCTGCGAATATAGTGGTGAACCAGAGAACTTCCTTTTGTCACGGAGCACAGGTGCCAGCATTGGGGGTGGGCAGTGAATGTACACAAGGTGCCACAAAGGAAGATGAGGGTTGGGGAACTTGGGGTGGGTGGCTGCTGTGTATGAAGACCAGGAAGTCTCTCTGGATTAGGTGACATTGGGACAAAGACCGAGGAGAGAGTGGGAGAAAGTCATGCAGATACAGTGGTTTGGAGTGGAAGGGGACATTCCAGGCATTTAACTATCAGAGACAAAGGCATCGGAGCAAAGAAAGCGCTGGCCGCCTGGAGAAGAGCCTGAGCTGGAGCAGAGTGAGGCCCAGCCAATGGGGGCTTCGTCATGGAGGGGCTTCGAGGTCATGGTAAGGACACTGGCTCTTCTAGAGGAGATGGAAGCCCATGGAGGGTCTGAAGTAGAGGGCAGCTCACCCTCCTTAGTTACTGAGACAAGACGGCGGATGCAGGAACAGGAGCCTCCATGGATGGGTGTGAACGAGGGGGCAAGGTGAGGAGGGGTAGAGGGAGCCTGGGGTTTTTATGGGCCAAGCTGGGGAAAGCCGGGGGAAGAGCTTTGTGGAGTTGATGTGGACTTTTGGAAGAGTGAGTGGCCTGTTCTGTGTCTAGCGGAGGGCTTGAGTAGGCAGTTGGAGACACACCTGCCCATTTAGTTAGAGAGACCAGAGCAGAGGATAGGAATTTGAGATGATTAGCACCTAGATGACCTTTAGTACCTTTCATCTGGGATGCTGTTATCTAGGGAATCAGAAGAGCTAGAGGACCAGAGTCAGGCAGCTAGGAAAAGAATGTGATGGGGACCACAGGAGAAGAATGGGCCCAGTCAAGTCCCCTCACTTTAACGGTATGCTCTGAGTTTTGACAACCTATTTGACCATGGAGTCGCCCATTTCGGCACTACCACCTGGGGGAAAGTGAGGAAGTGGAGGTGATGTTGGTGGGAGTGCTGGCCAGAGGGACTGTCCCCTGCTCTGGTGGCATGGGAGTCCCCTGAGCATTCTCCAGTTGGAGATTCACTAGTGAGTACCAGCCTAGGAAAGGTTGTGACATACAGGTAGGTTGGAAATGGTACTATTACCGTTTCCCCAGAATGATGTGCCATAGAACGCCAATGATGAACCTCCCATAAAGGAGACTTTGTCCTTAGATAGAGGAAAACTCCAAACAAATCCAAAAAGTCTTCAGGCAGTATTGCATACAGTTGAGCTCCCCCATTTAAAAAATACTTTAAAATTCTGCCCTCCGTGTGTGTGTGTGTGTGTGTGTGTGTGTGTGTGTGTGTGTGTGTGTGTAGGTGCAGGTGGAGGTCAGAAGAGGGTGTCAGATCCCCAGGAGCTGGAGTGGGGAGTTACAGGCAGCGTATGTGAGCTGTCCAACACTCGGATGTTGAGCCCAAGTCCTCTGTAAGAACAGTGTATGCTCTTAACTGCTAGGCCAACTCACTAGCTCCGAATTCCCTTATTCTAAGTGAGTAGTTTGAGTTTTGGCAAATGTATTAGGTCTTGGTTATACTGTTGGTGATAAGGATCAACTCTGGTGGGAAAAACCAAAACCTCCCTCAACAGCTTTAGGCCGATGCTGTTGTCGTTCTTGGGCAGTGTTTCTGTAGTGACTTGAGGCAGTCTGTTAGCCCGGCAGCCAATGGCTGAACACTTTAGCCTTTAGTTAACAAAATCTCATGTTTAGCTTGTGCAGAAACAAGTGTGGTAGAATTTTATCCCTCAGAGCTTACGTGGCTATTCTTGCTTGCCAGGTCATAGTGGGGCCCTGGATATCTCCTCAAGTGTGAACAAAGAGGCAGACCATTTCATCCAAGAACAAGTCCATCTTGCCCACATTTCAGACCAGTATAGTGTCACCCTGGTGAATTGTGGATTATTGTCTGTCCAGAGGCTCAGCTTCATTCCTGACAGGCCTCGGATCCCTCCCTGCAAGGAATCATAGGATGGAAACTTTCCCTTGGGATGAGGGGAGAGTTCATGTCCAGGCTTTTAACTACCACTGGTTACACCGGGGAAATTGGGGGAGACTTCCTTGGGGAGCCTGAGGGAGCCATATCAACAGCTCTGCCCATTCTTCAGGGGATACTCACTCTCTATGAATGGAGGGGCTGTTTCATTCCAGGAATGGCCTTCACTGGCCAGGTGACAAGGATGACATGAGACTGTGCTCACACTCTACCTACTGTGAACTCTCTCCATGTAGCAGGCACCTATTTTATACAGCGAATTTCTCCCCATTTGCTAGCTGAGTCCTCTGCATTCTGAGGGGTCCTCTCAGACCCAGTGTTTTCTGGGCAAGCCGGAGGCTGTTTTATTACAATGCAGCTGTCCCCAAGACCTGCAGGGAGGTAGCAACGTGACAAGTATCCCGTCCCAGCTTCCAGAGTTCCATAGCGGTTGGGCCTTGGCTCCTAGGGAGGTTCAGGGAGACTCAGGAAGACTTACTTACCTAATAACGCACATAGAATAGCTTGGGAGAAAGCAGCCCGGGTTCCTAACCTCCAAGCACCTCTAAGTGACCCCAGTAACAGCACATGTCCCCTATCTTCTGGTACCTGTTATGACCCAGCCATTCTTCACCCCAGGGAGAACTGAGAATGAGGGAGGTCTTGAACTGTCCTGCTCAAGGGGTCTCAGCATTCCTCCAGGGTCAATGGGGACCTTTAGGATGTTGTAGGGTCCTAAAGTAATTGTCCAAGATAACTAAATGTTCTTATCCACAGTGTCCACCAAGTCTACCATTAGAGTAGAAGACTTGCACCTTAGTGGAGTCCCTGACAGCATGGATCCGATCTGAGGGTGATGGTGAGTGGAGCTTGTACATCTTCACTTTAGGGATCCATGAAGCACAAGTTGCATGGGTGTCCTTGAGGGGACCCTGGGCAGGTGGCCAATGGGCAGGTCCTCAATCTCTCCCCATGTTCCTAGAGGTGTGAGGGATGGTTTCACACCCATAGGGATGGAGGCCATGAGTTGAGTGACTGGCTGTATCTGTCTGCTCAGCATGGGGACAGGGCTAAGTGTCCTTGGCCACGGAAGGGGTTGTCACTAGAAAGGAGACTGGCTGCCACTTTCTGCAGGCACAGGGAATACTCTGGTCTTTCCCATACTGTGAAGCCTGTCTTCCATTTGATCAGTTGGTTGGGGAGAGCCTGGGTCCCTCTTCCTCAAAGAGCCCACAGTTGGGCTAGCCTTACGAGCATCAAGCTCACTGCCAAGTTGAGGAAGTCAGGTCCCTCAAGTGGCAGCAGAGACCCTAGCCTTCCTGGCTGCCATCTTACCGCTGGTTGACCCTAGAACGACCTATCCTTCCTCACTTTCCTGAGCCTTGAAGAAAAGGCAGGGCTGCCTTCCCCATGGCCACAATAGCCCCAGCCCATGTATTGATCCCGTGGAGGATGGCACAGGCTAATTTCCATAGGAACAAACAACCTGAGCCCTGGCAGCCCTGAAGTTTCTCCCCACCCGTATTCACGCCACCTCGCCACAGGGGCAAACGTGGACTCGCGATGATTCGGTTTTTATCAGCTCATTACCACCGGCGCTATTTAATCCTGGTTGCGCAATAATCCTTCCCCCTGTGTATGAACGAGTATGTATTATGCGTGATTCAAAGCCCCTTGATGCTATGAGTAAAAAGACTCTGCATAGGGCAGAAATAATTTGCAAGACCAACTTGGGGTAGAGTGTTCTCAAATGAACTCCAGTGGGTCCCACAGCTTTCACAGGGCCAGGCGGGCAGCGCTGGCGAAGGGCTCCGTGACAAAAGGCCTTGGTTGGGTGCATTATAATTTGCTCCAGTCAGTTCCAAAGTACTCGCATTTCCAACGATGAGAGAGGAAATCTGATGGCACAGGACGTGGGCATTGTGCTTAGGATAAATACCCACACAAAGGCGAGGTGAGGCGAATTCGGATGTCTTGTTGGGGAGAATGCAATTAAAAGTACTTTGCGAAAGCTTTGAAGTCTGGGGCTAACCATTTTACAGAGAGGTGGTGTTCCCATCAGGTGCTCTGCCAGTCGCAGAACACTAGCAAATCGGGAAAGTTGTGGAGGCAGAGTAATCAATTGGGGTGGGTGTCGTCTCTATCTCGGGTGTGTGAATCAGTGCCAGCCTTACTGGTGGAGACTGTGGGCCTTGAGGGGTGCTGACCATCCTCATAGCCACCAGTGTACACAGCGGAGAGGCCTTGGAGCACCCTGGGATCAGCCCAGGCCGAGCCTTGCCTGACTACCCTAAGATGAGATGCCTCACTCCTCAGAGCCTGTGACCCTTGCAGCCCAGCCATCAGGAGGAAAATGCCACAGCTCGCTGGCACACAGCTTTGTAAGTGACAGCTAGGGCACCGCACCCCAACTGAAGGTGTTGGAAGTGGCTGGGTGTTGTGTAGATGGTCTGTGAGTGTAGGTGTCTGCCTGGAGTTGGAGGCTAGCCTTTTCCTCTCAGGGCTTCAGAGTAAGCCATGCTACACATCTATTGTTCCCCTGGGTCTCCTTTCTGGATCTCACGGACAGAGAGGGCATGTGTTTATACCAGGCTCTGAAAGCTCAGGTCAGCTCTCCTGCATCCACTCTGCATCCCCAGATCTGACCTGGCCCTGGCCCAGTGCGCCCCGTCTCCTAACATCCTGGAGTGTGAGAGCCACCATGGCCCAAGAAGATAGACGGGTAAGGAGACAGTGGGTTTCAGGGCCAGGCAAGGCAGAGAGTAAGAGGGAGGAGCCAGGACAGCTGAGTATGGATTTGGTGGCTGGGAAGGGCAGTGTGTGAGGCTGTATTAACTTCCGGTCTCCGTGGTGAACTTGTGGTTGGCCATGGGTGTCACAGACACATGGGTGTGTGATCTAGCTCTAATCCAGGCCCAAGGGCAGCAGCTAGGAATGAAGGCAGATGGCGGGTCCAGGAGACGGAGCTGTGTCACCTTCTGTCCCTCTGTTCTTGTCCTCTAGTGTTTCTATTCTATAAATATTCCGAGGTCGCCCTGTCCCTTTACTTCCTTAGCCATTGGGTAGTAAACGCGTTCATTCATCATATTTTCACTACCAATTGAGTTATTAAAACTTAGAATTTCCATCATTTGATAGACTAGCCACTAATCCAGAAGATTGTAGATGTGTTTCCCTGGGATATGCTGAGAAAAGACAGTAGGACAAAAATTAAAATAGACTATAGGGTCAAGACACTACAGATGCTTCCTTCTGTAGCTACTAAGTTGATGGTACTGAAGAACCATTTCTGTTCTTGCCCAAGCGCCACACATGGCACTGTGTGGCCCCGTCTCCATTTCTCCATGGTATCTTGTTTCTCCTAAGCAATACTTGATATCATAAATCATAGGTATTTAATTCTAACTGCAAATGTGTCACAAGCTAAATAGAAAGGGCCCATCAAAAATTAACAAAAATGACAAAGGAAATAGGCATTTTTGTAAGTCCACTATGTACAGAAGACAACTGACTTTGGTATACAGCCTTCTGATTCTATTTGTACAGGTAAACCCTGAAATGCGTCACACCTAACATTTTCCATACAACTGTTTTTACTTTAATCTTAGTAACTCTTAAGTGAAAGATTTTCAGAGGAAACATACAGTCGTAATTAATATACTGAAAAGAAGGAAGGCTGAAAATTTAAAGAATTTTCTTCATTCTGAGAAAATAAGAGAGATTGAATTAAGTCACAAAAAGGAAAGAAATGAAAAAGACCAGAAATCAATAAGAAAATAAGCTATAATAAATACAGCCATTAAATCCAAAAATTGACCCTTTGAGAGGTTTGTTTGTCTTTATGTTTTAAAAAGATAGAGACCCTATGAAGCCAGTGAAGGAAAGAGAGAAGGTAGAAGTAGCTAATGCCATGAGTGAAATGCAGTGTGAGGTCACAGACACTAACATTAGACTGTTTGACCTTGACAAATGCTAAAAATGAGAAAAGAATATCATGACTGCTTTATGCTAAAAATTTAAAGGCCAGATGAAATAGACAAATTTCTTAAAAATATGACTTCCCAAAACTGACACTAGAAGAAATAGAAAATCTGGTCTTATCTATCACACATTATTAATACATGAACTCTGGAAATTAGAATCCTTTCTTTAAAGAAAACCCCAGCTCTGTTTTCCTGTAAATGTTACCAAAATGTTAAAAATATCATAGTGCCGACTTTGTACAAATCCTTCAAAGCATAGAAGGAAGAATATATGGCTACTGACTTTTGTGAAATCTTGATGTGAAAGTTTAGTAAGAATTTTGTATGAGAAGCAAGTTACACAATGGTTTCATGTGAGAACATACAGAAGAGTTGAAGCAAAAATATTACCAAGTGGGATCTGATGATGTGCAGAATAGAAGGGAGGTCACAGACACAACCTTGGACTTGAAAGTGCAAGGCTTGTCTAATGCTTAGTAGTCAATCAGTTATTGTACAGTTATAATAACAGTATCACATGTTGAAGAGCATGTAGAGAAACCGAGTCACTCATACACTGCCATGGAAATGTAGTTTTTGCCAATTCAGAAATTTTGTATATTATACTTGGGTATTTGTTTCAAAATTTCTTGGGAGAATAAGTTCACCCTAAACCCCATACATGGATGCTTGTAGCAGCTTTGTTTGAAAAAGTAAAAACAAAACAAAACAAAAAAAACTGGACACCTTCACATATCTTCCTTAGAGGAAAGGATGGATAACTGTGGTACCTTCAGAGCACGGGATGAGAAAAACCCTGGACCAAATAATCGAGGAGTCCTCTATGGAGTCATATTGAATAAAGGAAGCTATTTACAGCTGGACAGTGGTGGCTGATGCCTTTAATCCCAGCAGAGGCAGGCAGATCTCTGTGAGATCGAGGCCAGCCCGGTCTACAGAGCAGAGTTCTAGGGCAGCTAGAGCTATTATATAGAGAAACCCTGTCTCGAAAACAAAACAAAACAAAACGAAATGAAACAAAACAAAACAAACAATAACAACAAAAACAAAAAGAAGCCATTTGCAAAGATTCTGTCCAGCTGTATTATCCCACTTATGTAGCATTCTGCATAAAGAGCATTTTGGAAACAGGACAGATTTGTGGTTACCAGGGGCTAAAGGAAGAGTCCTAGGAGGGAGGAAGACTTGGTGACAGCCGGGCATTGTGTGTCAATGGGTCTGCTGGTGTTAGAATTGCTCTGTGTTTGACAATAGCCATAGATACCCAAATATATGCAGATGAAAAAATTACATAAAACTTGACACAAATATGAGTAAAATTATACTGGGAAACTCTGAATATGATCAATATGTTTTAATGCATAATAGTTATGTGCAGTGTTACTATTGGAGGATAGTCAAAGTGTACAAGAGATCTCTCCGTGTTATTTCTTAGAAGAATGTGAATAATTACTTCAATGAAAATTCAATGAAAATCATTTCATTAAATCCAACATGACAACTATGAAAGAGAAAGGCGATTATCTGACTAGACAGAGAAAAGTACTTGATGCACATTTATATCCACACATGGCCTAAAAAATCTTGGCATGCCAAGATTCGTAATTAGACCTTGTTATTTATTTCACAGGTTTCTCTCTATGTGCATGCATGTATGTATACACAATCATGTATGTGGTCATGTGTGTGGTGGTACACATGTGGATGTGGGTATGGAAGCCCGAGACTGAGGTTGAGCATCTTCCTTGATCACTCTCCACATTGTTAACTGAGGTAGGGTTGCTCGGTTGAACCCAGAGCTTGATGATATATCCAGTCTAGCTGGGTAACTTGCCCCCCACCTCTGTGGTGGGAGCAAGGTGGATGGGTAGGTGGGGAGGATCCTTGTCCTCACCTTCTGAGTGCTAGGGTAAGCTGCAGGCTGCTCTGCCCACTTGGTATTTACATGGGCTTTGGAGATATGAACTCTGGTCCTTGTGTTTGAATGGCAAGCATGTTATCTGATATAGCATCTCCCTAGCCCCCAAACAGGTTTTAATGTGATAAAGTATATTTTCATAAAACTTACATGCACTCTTGTACTGAATAGCAATATGCTGAATATTCTCCCAATGGAAGTTTGAGATTAATATTGTTCTGTTGCTACTTCTATTCAACATTGTAATGAAAGGACCAGTCCAGTGCAATGAGGCAAGAAAAAGTAATAAAAACAATGATAGTTGCAAATAGATCAAACTTATTATTCAAAGAGGCTATGAGTGCTAACATAGAGAATTGCAGGTAATACTTAAAATTTGATTGCAAGTTAACACATTTATGGATATAAAATTAATATAAAAACTCAGTCTTAGTTCTATATATCAGCAATGAATTGGTATTAAAGTCTCAAAAATAATGTAAAGACATATACCAAAAAGAACATCTTAGGAAGGTTGTGTAAGATCGCAGAGACACGGGTAAACCCACATTCATTTCAGTACAGTTCATGATGCCCAGATATGAAATCAGTATAGCTGTCAATCAACAAATGGAGGGATAAAGAGAATGTGATGCACACACAATGGAATTTTATTAAGACATAAAGGATAAAATTATGTCATTTGCAGGAAAATGTATGGAACCGGAAATACTCATGTTAAAACAAATAAACCAGACTCAGAAAGACAAATCCCACACATTTTCTTTCATATACACAACCCAGGGCTATTTTCAGGGAGATGGGGGAGCATCAGGAGGGCCACAGGGAAGGGGGAAGTGGGGGTGAATGAGGAAAGCTCAATGATACCCATGAAGAAAATGTCACAGTGAAACATGTTGCTTTGTGCACTAAAAGTTAATTAAAATGTGTGAGATTTCTATGCATGAAGAACACAGAATCATGAGAAAATTTAAAAGTCTAAGCTTCATGCTGGGAAACTCAGCTTTCATGGGCTGGAAAATTCAATAATGCAAAGATGTCTGATCTCCTCAAATTAATATGTTGATTTGATATAATGTGCATTAAATATCAGGTGTTTTGTTTTGGTAGAAATAGACAAACGGACTCCAAATTTGTTAAGAAATGCAAATGGTCAAACCTACCTATGACACTTTTGGAGAGAAACAAGGTCGGTAGGACCACTCTAGGGACATAATGAATCCGTAAGCTCCCGTGACAGAGGGAGCCATTGGCAGAATGAGACTCTTGCGCATTTGGTTGGAGTGGGGCGTTCCTAAGCAAGTTATTGCATCTATGGAGACTTGTTTTAGTTTTTCATTGTTAGTTTTGAATGCTTGTGTTGACATCACAGAGAACCCTGCAGAGGCCCAGGCAAAGGGGCCTTTAAAATGAATGGTCCTGGACCATTAGGTCAGTGGTATGTTCATACAGATCAAAAAATAAAACTTATACCGCTAGCAAAGGTCAGTTCTAGGTGAACTGGTAGACAGGACTCTGCTATGTAAAATAACTAGACTTCTAAGAGATATTAGCAAGAAGAGCCTCATAGTCTTCAGGCAGCCGAAGAGTTCACTCACAGGACACAGAGAACACCATCCACATGGGAAAACTGATCAGCAAAGTGATGTTACCGTTAAGAACCTTTGTTCAGCCAGGCGGTGGTGGCACATACCTTGAATCCCAGCACTTAGGAGGCAAAGACAGAGGCAGGCAGATCTCCATGAGTTTAAGGCCAGCCTGGTCTAGAGAGCTTGTTCCAGGATAGCCAGAGTTACAGAGAGAAACTGTGTCTCGAAAAACCAAACAATGACACCACAACCAAAAGAACTTGTGTTCATCAAAAGACCATTTTGACAGTTGGAAGGAAACTAAAGAATAGGAGACTGTATTTGTGGCTTCTGTATCTGCAACCCCCCGCCCCGCTACAAACTTCAAGGAACCTAAGTTGGTAGGGAAGATATGACGCAGTGGGCAAGGGGCCAGCCAGCTTCCCAAGCACATTACACAGACTGTAGCCGATGAATCTCAGCCAAGGGAGAGCTGTGTCACCCCAGTGGTCACCAGGGGAAGGAAATTCAAACTCCCCTGTGATACTGGCTCCCACTCCAGGGCAGGGACAGTGAAAACAGCTGGTCATGCTAAGTGTGGGGATGATGTGGATACTGAGAGTCTGTGTTGATGGGGAGTAAGCCCCAGCACTGCCAGTCACCTTGGAGGATGCTCTGCCGGGAGAGCAGTCACGTGTGTACATAGAGAGGTTCTTGCACAGACGTCCACGGCAACATCACGCACAGAGCCCCCAACGTAAGGCCAAAGATGTATTCTCCTTAATTGTGAAATAAACACTCTAAACGCAGTGTCTACACAGCAGTCCTGTTCCATGACAGTGGGTGGATGCTGCTGCGGAGGGAGAGCTTAAGAGACTCCGTCAACATGTGGATGAGAGGAAACCTGGCAGAGGAGGGTGTGTGCTCGCATCTGTGTGAAGTTCAAAACCAGGTGTGACTGGTCTGGGCTGCCATCTCAGGAAGGGGTAGACAGTGTCGGAAGGAACTGGTCCATCTGGAGTCCTTTTTCTGTATCTGTCAGCATTTGGTAAACACAAGGCATTTAACCCCTCTGAGGTATTTGCATTTTGGTAAAAGATTATATGAAAGTTTTTCTTTCAAAAGAATAATGACATTTCAGGCAGATGAGGGAATGGTATTAATTGGACTGTTAAAGAGCTATCATCTCTCATTAACCTATTATCAATCATCTATCTATCTATCTATCTATCATGTATGTATGTCTGTATCTATCAATCATGTATGTATATATCTAGCTATTATCTATCAATCTATCATCTATCTATCATTATCTGCTTACCAATCATCCATTCAATCAATCAATCAATCAAAAATCTATCTTTCTATCATCTATCTATATATCTATCATGTAAGTATCTTATTGGCTATCAATCTATCATCTATCATTATCTATCCTTCCATTATCTACCTATCAATCATCTATATATTTATCATCTCTCATCTATTCTATCTATCTATCTATCTATCTATCTATCTATCTATCTGTCTATCTTTCTATCTATCATCTATTCATCCTCCACTTATCTACCCTATCATATAACCATTCATCTTCAGTGTCTTTGCTTGGAAATACTGAATTTACTTGAATTGGACACTTGATTCCACAGCCAGTATATCTATATTTCTGCCTGTGGTGGAGGCCGGCCACACAGGCAGCCAGCCTCCCCCCTTCTCTTGCATTGGGTGTAGCTGTGTCTGTGTGGAGAAGGAGATGCAGACATGTCCATGTCACTGTGGGGCTGTCTCAGAAAGCCTTCCTTGTCTTGCTCATCTACATGCAGGATGTGAAGTCCAGGGTGAGTTTAGGAAGTCCTGGGTGCAGGCCCCTGCATGAATCCAGAACTTAAAAGCCAGAGAAGTGTTTCTTGTGTGAAACTTTGGGAGTTTATTGGTAGCAGAGTTGCATACGTTAATTTGTATGCTATTTATGCGGCGTTGAAGCCGCACTTGTCCTAGCTCTGGAACCATAACAGCAACATGGTCATAATCTTGCTTTCCCGATTCTCTCGTTCCAGCACAGCGTGGGGAGTGCAGAGAGCAGCCACTTAGACTTTGTGTCTAGAGGCCACAAAAACTAAGAAAACACAAAGCTTATGTAACAGAGTTGTTGGGTGGGGCATGACCAGCAAGCTGGTAGGTTTTGAGTCATGAGCCGGCAACATTCTGGGTGAGAATGTGGGCAACCTCTTTCCTAGCAGCCTCCTGGGGCACAGGCACAGCCTGGCCCGGGTGGCTGTGTGGGTAGCTAGCTAAGATCAAAGGCAAACATTACCTCTGCTGTCTGGGATAAAGGCAGCCTTGGACTAGAGTGGGTTCTGGCTCCAACACCAAAGTTCAGGCTTATATAAGACAGGATGCTCAGAGAACCATGCGCCCCGTGGGAGTGGTCGCTCTGCCTTCCAGCTGTTCATGTCTTTGCCGAGTGTTGTGTCTTGGCCTTTCAGGATGGAAACCCCAGCATGCTAGTCTGTCCTCTGGGTGTGTCGTACCACTCCTTATCTCCAGAAGGGCCCAGAGTCTGTCATGGCTGAGGCCCTATTCTCTTGTCCTCTGAGTGACAGAACTCAGAGACTGGAGGAGCCGTCTGGAGTCCCCCTAGGTCTTTCAAGGATGAAGAAGAAAACAAGGCCACAGGCCATCCAAAGCTCCACCTCTGTCCCCAGCTGTCCGGTCAGACTTGATATCTCAGGACTTGCATCTGCTCCTGGCTTCTCTGAGCCCGATGCTTAGGGAGATGCCCTCACCATGTGGCCTCTATCCACAGCGCTCTCCTGGGGAGCAGCTGCGGGTCCATCCTACCCGACTTGTGAATGAGGTCCAGCTGGGAGCTGTGGGTCTTGCATCAGCTCTTCTGATGCAGCTGGGGTGTCCTTTGACTCCCGTGAGGAGCAGCAGGAAGAGGATGTTTACACAGAGTGTAGTGAGTAAACAGCACCATCCGAACACCTGCCCGAGTGTCTTCCGCATTTGCTGCGCTGGTTTGGTTCCTGCTGCAGCTCCCAGATGTGGCCTGAAGGCCCAAGGTTATGCAGGCCAGAGGCACCTGCCATCATCCCTCTGAGCAAGTGGAGGCCTTGGGGTTGAGTGTGTGCATGTGTGTAAATCTGTGCATATGTGAGTGTATGTGACTGTATGTCTAATCTGTGTATATACATATCTCAGTTTATATATCCATCTCTGCACATCTGTAGTGGGTGGTATGTGCATGTATATGCACATTCTTTGTATGTATGTGTAGTAGCCAGGTATGTGTATTTGGCATAGTTTGTATGTGTGCGCGTGAGTTTATGAATGTCACATATGGTCACACATGTAATCCGCATACAAGCATGCAATGTGTTTGGGTCTTCCTTTTGCAAGTGTGCCGGTATGTGTGCGTGTGTTTGTGTGTGTGTGGCTGTACTGGCTTAAGCTGGATTCAGCCCTGTTGCACTTGGCCCAGAGTAGAGGACCATGACCCTCCTCTTAGCCTGTGGTCTGGGTCTAACTTCCTGTCAGGTTGGGGTTTGAGGAGAGGAGGGGGGACAAGGCTCTACAGGTGAGGTCAGGGTGTGTAAGAGTGATGCACAGAAGTGTCCTGGCCCCCGTCTTCCGAGGGGCTCCCTGCTAGTGAAACAGATTAGATGAAAGGTTTGAGATGGAGGGCTGGAGGTGTCTGCAGAGGGTCCCCAAGTTCTGTAAGGCTACAGAAGGACGTCTCTCCAGGTTCTCTGGCCCCAGAAGGGTGTTCACGGGACCCACGCAGGTGGAGACCTGGCTCTAGGCTACCGCTGGGCAGAACTGCCTTGTGCTGGGCAGCCATTAGCTTTCCCGCTTGCCGTAGCTTCATTTACCCATCGCCAGCACGCCACGGCCTAAGTGGAGGGCCATTAAAATGGTGCACGTGTGTAGGCCTTGTGTGCCTCATATGTCCTGGGTTTGGTCTCCAGTACTCAACAAAACCAAAACCAAAAGACAGAAGAAGAACACGCTGGGTGTGCAGAGCTGACGGAGAAGGCTGGGATTGTGAGTTTGAGTCTGGCAGAGCCTTGCTCCGTACAAGTAAAATTGGCTGTCTAGATACTTTTAAATTAGAGTCCCTAGTCCTTTGGCTGGGGACAGTTACCCTGTGATCACCCGCCAGAGAGCTTGCCTGGGCCGCGGATGCTGAGGGAAAGCCTCAAGAGCGGATTCTTCTGCATTAGGAGGTTTTTTAAAACTTGTGATTCCTGAGCAGAGGTGCGTGTCAAAGGGCTGGCAGTCTCTGGGGCATTTTGTGAGGAATGCTGGGATGCCAGGCAATGGGGTGGGAACAGGGGTCTACTTCTTCACAAGTGCAGGCTGGGTGTGGAACCACCAGAGAACTCTAATCAGATGCCATTCCATAGAATGCTCCCTTAATGAGGGTTAATGACATTAATTACTGCCCCCTTCACTTAGGAGCATGCTCAAGAGGAGCTAATTGCCACACAATGGCCCAGGAATAACCGAGACCTTGGCAGAACTGTAGAATAGAGTGTCCCCTCTTCTCAGCCACCCCTCACCCCTCCATCCTACCCCGCCATGCCATCACTGCTTCCTTTCCTCACAAGAGGCCTCTGTGTCTCCTGGGAGAGCACAGGCTGGGCCTTAAGTGTGATTTCAGGCAAGCCTAACATCAAGTTTGGCATCTGCAGCTGCTCTGTGGAATACAGTGGGGGACTTCCCACAGAGCCTGAGTGACAGGGCTCTCCTATGTGCCCCCAACTCTTGCAAAGGGGAGCAGCGTGGAATCAAGAGAATGCATCAGTGACTGGGTCCAGAAGTTTCTCTTCTAGGAATTTATCTGGGGCAGCTGTGCTTTCGGGGTGCACAGGGCATGTCCAAGGCTTGGGGGTCAGTGAGGGTCTGTGTGTCTGCTTGTTTGCACTGCCCACCACAGACAGATAACCGCAGGCTGGGGCATGTGTGGCTGGCTGGAGGACTAGTCTTCCTGTGAGCCATGGGCCGTGCTGCTGGGTCCTGGAGAACTTGGGTATCTGACATGGTGACTCTGCTCCACCCCAAACTGTTAGGTGAGGTATCCTTAGCGTCGAAATGAAATTACCGCATCTCAGTTATCTCTCCTTTCTGTAATTAAGCCCTCAACACTTTTTTTAATGTGTTTCCCACCAAGTAGCTGCTACATTCTTACAAAGTTTAAATTTCTATGTTGACCTCTTAACTCATCTGTCCTCAAATGTTTTTATTTATCTCTTTAGATTTCCTCATTTGGGTTTTATTTTACTTGCTATTTATTATTTTTAATTATGTGTGTGTGTGTATGTGTGTTTCTGTGTAGGTATGTACACATTAGTGCAAGTGTCCTCAGGCCAGAGAGGGCATTGGATTCCCTGGAGTTGGGATTCCCTGGAGTTGGGGTTACAGACAGTTGTAAGCTTTGTGATGTGGGTGCTGGGAACCTAACCCAGGGCTTCTGCAAGCACAACACACACTCTTAACCATTCTTCATCCCCTACCCCATTTTTATGTTGTGGTTTTTGCCAAGTCCTTGGCCTACAGAGGTCATGTGGCTTCTGGGGACCAGCCATCTCAGGGCAGTGGCCCAAAATATCAGAGGGGTCCACCGCACTTCCTGAGCCTTATCTACGCGTTAGGAGACTGACAGACTCCACAGTGAAGACCTTGCTTAACTCCAGCAACCAAATGACCAAGTCAGTTCAAGAACAACAGCTTTATTCCATTAATGTGATATCCATTACAACAGCAAATAACTAATTAAAATATGTGCAATAATAATATACAATGCATATGGGTTAATAAACAGCTAGTGTGCTGACAATACAATTCACGGTACTCTCATCACAGGAGAGACCTCCCTAACATGTTGTGATCTTGGAGCTAATACCGACAAGCGTGTGAGTTGGGGAGAGCTCGGGGCGTGTGGAAAGCAAACTTCAACTATAGACAGACCTGGCACGAGTTAAGGAACAGTGGCAGGCAAGCAGTAGGAATGGCTGTGGAGGACACCTCGCGTGGTGTCCAGCCTCCTGAAGGATGGCTGAATAAACACAGTGGTGAGTGCGCGCGTGTGCGGTGCCCGAGAGTGGCTGCTTGCCCCCTGGCTTCTCCTTGGGCTTCCCCAGCTGGGCAGAGGTGAGCCTCTCCCCGATGAGCTGGGGCCATCACCGTCTCAAAGGTGCTCAGGGTGGCTCCCGAGGAAGAGGTTACTTCTTTTTCCCTTTTTTCCCTTTCTTTTTCCCTTTTTCCTTCTCCTTTTCTCTGCTGCCACCAACCGTCAGTGACATGACTCGCTTCCTCCCCAGAGGGGTTTTGTCATACCAGTTCTGAAATGAGAAGATGTGTAGGAGATGATCAGACAACACAGACAGACTGAGATAATCCTGGTGGTGAAGACGCATCTGCGGAGAAGGAAGCGGCCGTTAGACACCGCGCATTTGATGTGTGTTCAGTACCAAGGTCTCAAGGTCTCAATGTATTTCTAGCTTGGATTTCTGTGACTTGAAACTTGTCCTCGGGTACTAAGGACAAGCAGTTCTAGAGATCCACATACCAACTTCTACGAACAGTTCTGCCTAATTAAGACTTGCCCTGAGGATGTGGCTTTCCTGGTAATGTGGCCATTACCTCACATGTGGTCAGCCATTAGTAGCTCAATTGGTAGGCATGTATGACCACAGGAGGCCACTCAGCATCCTCTGAGGGAGATGTGAAAAACGTGGAACTGATAATATTTTATTCAAAACCCGAGAATCATTTCAATTTATAATCTTACAATCTCAGGAAATGATTATATTGTATGCTATTTATCAGTTTTCTTACAGTTCAGTTAAAAAAAGGTTTCTCCCTCCTTTATGCTTTTTTTCTCTTTCGTGTGTGTGTGTGTGTGTGTGTGTGTGTGCCTACATGTATGTAGGTACCTGGGGAAGCCAGAAGAGGGCATCAGCTCCCCTGGAGCTGTAATAATAGCAGTTGTACATCACCTGACATGGATGCTGGGAACCAAACCAGGGTCTTCTAGAAGAGCAGTGAGCACTCTCCTGGGTGCTCTCTCTCTAGTCCCAGTGCATAATTTTACACGCTCCCTGTACATACGCGAGAGGACTTCTCTAGGAACAGTACACAGAAAGTGAGTTCCTGCTGGTGACATGACATGGATCAACTTGCTGTTGCTCTCTGTGAGTGAGAGACTATTTCAGTCATTTGTCTCAGAATATCTTTGTTTTCTCCTGTCACTTGGGCTAGTTTAGCTGGATATAAATATTAGTGAGATGATCATTTTTCCTCAACACTCTGAAGTTATAAGTTAGTATTTTCTGGTATCTCTTGTTGTCAAAGAGACATTTGATTGCCGATGTTGTTTCTTTGGGGCAATCTGATAGCTTTGAAGTTTAGTTTGTTATCTTGTTCTTACACGTCTAATAATGGACAAAAATGGATTTGCTCCTATTTGTCTAGCTGGTTGCCTGGAATGAATGAATGAATGAATTTATTTTTTGTTTTTCAAGACAGGATTTCTCTGTGTAGTTTTGGTGCCTGTCCTAGATCTTGCTCTGTAGACCAGGCTGGCCTCAAACTCACAGAGATCTGCCTGCCTCTGCCTCCCAAGTGCTGGGATTAAAGGTGTGTGCCACCACCACCTGGCTGGAATTTATTTCTAATCTGATATTTTAGGCTTTTAATTTGGGAAAATTCTCTGCAAGTATTACTTTAGTTTTATTTTGTGTTCTTTTCTTCTGAGAGTTCTGATAGTTGAAGGTCAATTCTTTTCAACTTGTAGATTTTAATTTTACTTTTATAGATGTTATCTCTTTTGTTTTTCTGTGATTCCTTTTTAGGGGAACTCCCCAGGACTACTTTCCAGTTCTGTGATTTGCTCTTCAACTTTATCTACTCTAGAGTTGATACATCTCTTAGTTTTTGCTGTTTATTTAACAACTATACATTTTAATCTATAAGCTTTGTTTTGTGGTTTTAAAAGAGAATTATCTCTTATTATTTAATTTGGCTTTTTTTCTTTAAGAGTGAATTTCTACTGGAAGTCATATTTTCACTTGAATATTCATATTTTTCTTGAACATGTAATTATATGTATTCCAACCTTTTTGTCATATTGTTCTTTTTAAATTATTTTTTGAGATTGTAATATAGTTATATCATTTACCCCTCCCTTTTCCTGTCTCCAAACCTTCTCATATATTTCTCCTTGATCTCTTTCAATTTCATGGCCTCTTTTGTCATTAATTGTTGCTACATAAACACTATATTTTCTACAATGTTTTCCTGTTTTGATTTTCACATTCATTTTAACAGTCTGTGGTTCCCTGTCCATCCACAGGCAAGGCTTAGTGTTTCTTATGTGTAGTCAACAAAGAGCATATTCATTGAATGTTTAATGTTTTTCTCTTTTTTTAGTATCAGATATTCTATTTGGTTCTTTTTCTCAAGTATATGTGTTTCCCCCTTGTAATGTTTCTGGCTTTTTGTAATTTAATCATACTTAACATGTAGTGTTCCTCAGAATGTTCTATAAGTATTAAGGGCTCTAATTCTGTTATTGGTATGTGCTAGGTCTCCCCCATGTTATTTCCTTCCGGGTCATAATGCTTTTATTATGAACTTGTTTTCTTAAGTTCAAAGACTTCAGTGATGAGTTCTTAATTCTATGGCATGGGGTCCAGCTAATGAACGTGGTCTTGGAGCAAGCCATGAATCAGCTCCGATGCCCTTGGTCAAGTGCCCTGTAGTTACCTGTTTCCTGTATTATTTTCTTTTCTTCTCTGTTGCTTTGGCAAATTACTCAAATCAGTACTTAAAAGCCACACATTTAGGACCTCACAGTTCTGGAATGATCTCACTGATCTAGGTCAAGGTATCGGCAGGGCCGTGCATCTCTCTGGAGGCCCGAGAGGACAGCCTGTTCTCCTGCCTTCTGCAGCTTCCCCAGACCCCTGCTCTTTCGGTGTGTGGTTCCCTGACTGTGCACAGGCTAGTGGCATTGGGCTAAATGCCAATGAGTATCCCTCCAGCTGTCTCCTTTCTCAGTCTCTCTTCTGATCTCCTTGTCTACTTTCAGGATTCCACTGGACTCCCTAGAACAGTTCAAGCTAGTGTGAGGAACTTAGGGTCAGGCTGCAGCAAACCTGTTCTTCCTTTGCCTGGCAAGCTCTGCATACCAAGATGTAGGCACCTTGGAGGGACTTTTATTTACCCACTGTGACAGTTTGGGGGGAAAAAAAGCTCCCAAAGGGAGTGGCACTTTTAAGAGGTGTGGCTTTGTTGAAGTCCGTGTGACCTTGTTGGACCAGTATGTCACTGTGGGTGTGGGGGGTTGGGGTTGGGTGGGAGGAGGGGGCTTTGAGATCTCTTTTGCTTCCCTCAGTGTGACACACAGTCAACTAACTTCCTGCTGCCTGCAAGACGCAAGACTCTCAGCGACTTCTCCAGCACCATGTCTGCCTGCACACCACCATGTTGCACCATGCTGATTGATAATGGACTAAACCTCTGAAAATGTAAGCCACGCCAATGAAATGGTTTTCTTTTATAAGAGTTGCTGTGGGCATGGTATCTCTTCACAGCAATAGAAACCCTAACTAAGACAGCCACCACACCTCTTTACAGCTCAGGCTTTTTACCCATAAAACAGAAGTCTATGAGGTCTAAATGATTATATCATCCATACATTACATGATTACTCCACCACATCCAAGGAACAGGACAGAATGTTCTTGAGGAGCTGTGAGCTCAGTAGATAAATTCTCAGAAGCACAGTTAAGGAACATTTATGGGCCCGATTGTACACCATGTCAGCACTGGTCATCACAGTATTCAGGAGTGTGATGACATCATCCCATCTGTTCAATAAATGTGTCACTAACAAATCTATGGAGCATCTACTTGGGGTAGGCACTGTGCCTGGTGCTCCACTAATGACTGGGGAGTAGGCTAATGGTGGGAAAACGATTTCATTTCTTCGATGAATAGAATGATTCAACCCACGAAGAATGGAGGCAAGAGGCATAAGCACTTGTGCCCAGAGTCAAACACCCATCACAGGCGAAACTCCTAGAGACCAATTTGCAAAGTTAAAAAAAAAAAAACAGCTTTAGGTCTTAACATGCGAAGCCACATTCCTCAAAATGAGGAAAGTCATTGTTTTAGAAAGGGTTAAAAAAGGCAAAATTTCAGAAAAGATTATCTCACTGGGAGATGATGAGTATTTGTTAACTAAGGCAGTTAATGCATCAGGATGTCAAACAGTTAACAGGACAGCATAAAAAACTCAAGCGCTCAACAAACTGGCTGCAGTTGAAGATTTGTTTTTGTTTTTGTTTTTTTCCTTTTCAGTTTTGCAAGAGCTGAGCTCCACAAAACATAGCAATGGCCAAGCCCAGCCTGTTGTCCGCCCTGCAGAGAGTTTTACTGGGACACAACTACGGCCATTTGTGTATGCTCTGTGTAAGAGGTTCCCGTGTTATGATTCACAGGAGGCCCAGGCAGCAAGGCTGTCAGAGCCCCAAGTTCACTCGGGGTCTTTTCCTTTCCTTTCTTTCTCTCTCCCCTCTCCCCCTTCTCCTCCTCCCCCCCCCTCTTTTTCCCTTTCTTTCTTTTTCTTTTTGTTTTTTGTTTTTTTGAGACAGGGTTTCTCTGTGTAGCCCTGGCTGTCCTGAAACTCACTCTGAGGATCAACCTTTCCTCAAATTCAGAGATCTGCCTGCCTCTGCCTCCTGAGTGCTGGGATTAAAAGCGTGCACCATCATACCTAGCTCTCTCTCTGGATCTCTGCAGCAAATGATCACCATCTTCCAGTTGGGACATTATTTTTACATTTTCTCACTTCCCACGGAAGTACTTGGGGACAAAGCAGGAGGGAAAAAGTTTTAGGCTTGGTGGAAAAGTGATGCACTTTAGAGGGGAAATTTGAGCAGGCTCTTGGAGGTGAGAATCTTGAATGAAAATTTGAAGTCTCCTTTTGGTGATAGTGTAACACCGTGGTGACCTTCTTTGGCACAGACAGTTTTCAACCCTTGATTCTAGGACACAATTCTATTCATATTGAGCTAAAGGCAGTGGTTCTCCTCCTGTGAGTCAAGATGCCTCTGTGGGCTGAATGACCCTTTTACAGGGGTCGCCTAACACCATCAGAAAACACAGATATTTACATTACAATTCATGACAGTAGCAAAATTACAGTTATGAAGTAGCAATGAAAATAATTTTATGGTTGGGGGTCACCCCAGTATGAGGAGCTGTGTTAAAGGGTCACAGCGTTAGGAAGGTTGAGAACCACTGGGCTAAACAAAAGAAAGCAGCCTTTGAGGAATGCCCGCCAGCCTAGGCATTGGAACAAGGGTTCCTGACTGCCTCGGCCCAGCTATGTGAATGGAGAAGCATGGATCTGGGCAGCTTTGTTCCTCCATAGAAAGAAGGACTTGGGATGAGTGCTCTCCGGGTCTCTTCTGGATCTAAAGCCTCCTGTGAACACATTAGAATGTTCCCAAGCACTAGCAAACTGAATTCTGATGAGCCAACCCATGTTTCTTATTGTATGTACATAGGAGACTGAGAAAGGAGGGACCCTGAGAGGTCAGGGGCTAGAGAGCCTTCAGCTTGAAAGGTATTTCAAGAGTAGTTTTCCCTATCCCAAACTTGTTCCATAATATGAAATGTAAAGTGAAAGCTGGTGGTGCACGCCTTTAATCCCAGCACTCTCTGTGAGTTCGAGGCCAGCCTGCTCTACAAAGCGAGTTCCAGGAAAGGTTCAAAGCTACACAGCGAAACCCTGTCTCACCCCCAAAAGAATGAGTGAGAAAGAGAGAGAGAGAGAGAGAGAGAGAGAGAGAGAGAGAGAGAGAGGTGCACTGAGCTCCACCCCCACATTCCCAGCTCTGAAAACAGTGGCTTTGAATCCATCAGTTTGGCTGTTACTCTATAAGGCCACAGAGGACAGCTTTGTTGAGACCTAGAAGACACATGCTCTCTCTTCCTGGTGCAAATGAAATTCACAAGACAAATGCCTCATGGCACAAAAGATTTTGTCATCTCAGAATGGCGAATTTTAAACTGTCCTGTTTGTGGCAGGACTGGAATCCACAGAACCCAGGAACCTGGAGGGAGAGAGGAGGTCATGTGATGAGTGTTTGCCTAGGATTTGGCTAGCAGGGTGTTCTGTTACCTTAAAACACTCTTCTTCCTCTTTGTACACGGGGTTCATGCTGGTCATCATGGTGATGAACTCGACACCAGTGAGGGGTTTGTAAGCCTGCTGCCGGATTCTGCGGTCTGTGAGCACATCCTTGACCACTTTGACGATCTGTCCTTGTGTGAAGCCATCGGTGACTTTAGACAGGCAACTGATGTTCAGAGCATTGGTGAGCACGCCTCCGTTGCGCAGAATGATTTGTTTCCACAGGACTGCCAACATCCAAGACGGTGGGAAAGACGGGGGACAGAATTAGGGCACAGTCAG
Organism: Peromyscus leucopus; assembly: GCF_004664715.2. Taxonomy (NCBI): domain Eukaryota; kingdom Metazoa; phylum Chordata; class Mammalia; order Rodentia; family Cricetidae; genus Peromyscus; species Peromyscus leucopus. Next base: position 6,736,144 of record NC_051074.1, read on the forward strand.
CACCATTAGCCAAGGTCTCCACTCTGAACCCAGCCTCATCAAGAGGAGGATTCTCAGAGAAACCCACCCAGCTGATTTGCAATTCAAATGAGCAGACAGCTGAGTCAACTAGATGCATCTCCTCTGGGAACTTTTCCAGCATCGGAGATGCATATTGGAGACCCTCAAGTCTGCAGTTTCACAAAGGAAAATGAAACTCAGGCGGTTTTAATGTAGCACCTGTAAAGATATTTAAAAACTTCCAAGACCTCGGGTATATGCAGACTCCAAGGAAATTCACCTCAGGTGTGTGTGATGTCACTGTTCATCAAAGTATCGTGTGTTCCCATGAGTTTGGATACGTGGGAGATGCATGCCTTTCTCTTTTTAATTACAAGGTTCAATCCTTGTATTGTCGTTGTTACTGGAATAAGAACATAGATTCCCGCTTTTATTAGCTGGTGCCAGGCTCTACATGGCAACGCCACACACTGAGCCAAATAGAGCAAGTATGCTTTCTGCTTCCCCCGACAGCTGTCAACACGCTGGCTGACTGCAGCCCAGCAGATGGGCGCTGGTCAAGGGACTTTGCTATCCGAGTACAAGGATGCTGTAGAAATGAGTCACAAAATGCTTCATGGTGCTCAACTGTAGAGACAGATCGATGCCTTACGTGATCTTCACAGTAACATCCAGCTATGACCCCAGTGCTCAGGGAGCTTCAAGGGGATCTCTGGGGCTTGCTGTTTCCAAACCAGGCCGGGTGAGGAGTGTTCCTGTGACCGTCTGTCTCTTCATTAGGAAGGTCTGGTGAGACCTCAGAGCATTTTAACTTTCTCAAGGAAAACCAAAGCTATATTTTCAAAATGACTGTTCTAATGGAGATCTAATGGTTGGGTCCATTGGTCAGGGGTCCATTCTGGGTCTATTCAGTGACTCCATGAATCCATTCACCCAAAGCAGCCAAGATGTAAAGTTCTGTTTATACTGCAATGATAGATAAAATGCCTGATGGAACACCCATGGCTATGCTAAGGAGTACCACTGCCTATAGAAGAACTACCCAGTGTTCACCCATGGGTTGGGTGTATGGCCCCTGGCCTCCTGGGTTGGGTGTATGGCCCCTGGCCTCCTGGGTTGGGTGTATGGCCCCTGGCCTCCTGGGTTGGGTGGATGGTCCTTGAAGGAGCCAAACTGCTGTAACATTAGGAAAGGTGTTTTGGGAGCTTGTGGGGAAGCGGCCAGGGCCATGGGGGAGCCCCTAATGGCTGAAAAAAGCAGCCAACTTCCTGTAATTCTGCTATGTCCTTGGTGGGTCATTGGGGTTGGAACCCCAGTCAGAGCTAGTGGGAGAAGGAAGTAGAGCTATGTACCTGACATACTTGGAAGTCCCCAGCATGTGACAGGGATTTTTCTGTAACTGGATTACTGCTGTTATTCAAATTATTAACATTGTCTTCAAGTTTCTTAACCCCATTCCCCAGTCATCAACTATGAGACATGAACTACAGAACGTGTGCGTGTGTAGATAGAACATAGCAAGCCTGGAGAATCTGCATCCAAATATAACCACCGCTGAGTTAGAAATCAGAAAATACAATCTCTGGCAAAAAATGGCAGACCGCACGCAGCCCCAACTAGAAAATAGTGCCACTTGCAAACATCTTTAGTTTCTGCCCAAACATGTTCCATCTACAGAAAAGACCAGGGGTTTCCAGTGGTGACTCTGGCAGGTAAGGAGGGGAGAGAGAGTCACACACAGCTGGAGAAGCCCCGACAGAAGCCAAGATGGGACCTCAGATGGTTTCAGTCTTTGTGTACCTAGGACTGCTACCTGTGGCCCAAGGTGGAACTGTCAGGGCGTGGGCAGTGAGAGCCTGGGCACCCCAGAAACAGAGCCTCCACCCTGTCTCTGCCACATGTCAGGTTGTAGTAGGTACAGCCTTGGATGTTCCTGGCCCAGACCATGCAACGGCCTAACATGAGCGATGTCAATCACCGGTAAGGATCACTAGTCATGGAATGCACATAGTCTGGTGTAGCAAGGAATGTTTCTTATATACAGAAGCCAGACTTAAACACACACACACACACACACACACACACACACACACACACACACACACGACCTGAGAGCAGAAGGAGAAGGGAGACTCTCTGGGGGAAGAAAGAGGCCAGAAGGTGGGGGAGAAGGGAGCAGGGAGGGTGGTGGCAGTTCCATATTAGCAAGCTACAATGATGTGACATTGGTTTATATTAATGAAACCCACTATTTTGTATGGCAACTAAAAATTATTAAAAAAAAAAAAAGAAATGTATGATGGCAGAATTTGTGTAGCACTGTGTTGGAATTCCTGGCCACTCCCCCAGCTACACGGTCGCATGCACTGGCAAGATGATTAAGTCATTTCAGGGTCTTATGTCCTATGTAATCTATGTGCTGCATGATCATGTGATTTGCAAGCAGCATGATCACATACTCTATGCACATGTGCATGCATGGCATAGCGATGTAAGCCCATATGTGCATGTGTGGGGGAATCCATTAAAAAGCAGATCACATACCCCTCCCCCCTCTCCTTGTAGGACCATTTCTCATAGGCCTAGGCACTCCCCTCTGTTCCCCTTCCCCTAAAAAACTCTTGTAGTGGGTTTTGTTGTGCCTCGTGGCTTCTCTCGCACGGTAAACAGTGCTGCTTAATGAATAACATTGCACCTCGGAATAACTAACACACTGTCCTGAAAATTCCTCGGTGTGCACACATTGCTGGCAGTCACAATGTAAGAGCAGTGAGGGGACTTGTCCACCTGCCCACAGCCACCTCAGGACCCAGGGTGGATGAGAGCAGAAGCCTGATTTCCACCTTGCGGTTGCTGCACTCGACCTATTAACCTTTAAAAGAACGTGTCTGATGGGTGCGGTGGCACCTGCTTTTAATCCCAGCATTTGGGTGGGGCAATGGCAGGCAGATCTCTGGGAGTTCAAGGCCAGCCTGGCCTACACAGTGAGTTCCAGGTGACCTAGAGCTACATAGTGAGAGTCTTTCTCAAGAGAAGGAGAAGGAGGAGGAGAAGAAGAGAAGAGGAAGAGGAGGAGGAGAAGGGAGGAGGAGAAGGAAGAAGGAGGAGGAGAAGAAGAAGAGGAGGAAGGAGGAAGGAGGAAGGAGGAGGAGGAGGAGGAGGAGGAGGAGGAGGAGGAGGAGGAGGAGAAATCTGTGGTGGTACTGGAGCCACCGTCCTCAGAGCCTATGGGACCTGGCACAGGAAGTCTCAGTTGAGGCCGGAGCTGCACAGTGGGCCCAGGGCTGGCAGGCAGGCGGCTGGTGTGGTCTAGGAGCGCAGACGGGGAGGAAAGAGTGCAGGTGTCCTAGGGCTGGTGTGGGTCGGGTGAGGACCTGTCAGGACTCAAGAGTGTCCATGACAGCAAGGGCCTTCTGGTGGGGACTGTGTGTGTGTGTGTGTGTGTGTGTGTGTGTGTGTGTGTGTGTGGTGTCTGTCTGCCTGCCTGTCTTTCTGTGTCTGCGCATGTCCATGCACTCCAATGTAGAAGCCGGAGGTTGATGTCTGAGATTTCCCTCAATTGCTTTCCACCTCATTTCATGAGACAGGGTCTCTGGTTGAACCCAGAGCTCACTGATTTGACCAAGCCAGCTGGTGGGCAGGTGGAGGGAGGGAACCCCTGTCCATGCCTCCCCAGAGCTGGGATGACGGGTGTGCATCACCATGCCCAGCATGGGAAGTGGGAGCTCAAGGCCCAAGCTCAGGTCCACATGCAGGTCAGCAAGCTCTTCACTGCCTGGGCCATCACTCCAGGCCTGTCACGGGCTCCCTCTTTTGGGAGGGAAGGGCCCTCACTCTGCAGACCAATCAATGCACATTCTCCTTCCTTTGTGGAGAAGGGGAAGAGTCTTACTCTGCCCCCAACTGACCTGACCCTGGCTGGGCCTGACCCTGGCTGGGCCCGACACGACATAGCAATCTTAACATTCATTTTGTCTTGAGCTTCATGGGTGAAAAGAGTTAAGTGATGTGATTTGGGTGAGCGTCTGACCCTCTGGGGCCTTGAATTCCAAACAAATGTGAAGACATCGTCTCTGTATTCATCCCATGCAGGCAAGGGCCTGTGATGAATTGTGTAATTAGCCAGGTAGACCCTGGGGAAGAGCAGCTAGACTGAAGCATTAGGGCGGTCCAGGGGGCTTCTGAGGACCACATGGGGCATCCATCAACCTGGGGTGGTTTGTAGAGCAGCTTGGTTTGGGGGCTAGGAGGGAGGTGGACACTGAATTATGTCTAGTAAGCCTTACTTCGAGCCCGCCAGCTGCCTGCTGATCTCACTGTGCACATACCGCCCCACTCAGCCCTGTGGTGTTTGTGAGGTGTGTGTGAGTGTGTGTGTGTGTGTGTGTGTGTGTGTGTGTGTGTAGGTGTGTGTGTGTGTGTTTGTGTGTGTGTGTGTGTGTGTGTGTGTGTGTGTGTGTGTGTTCATAAACCTCTGGGCTCTTGCTGCTGGTAGATAAATGGCAGAGAAGTGGCCCAGCTATGGATCTGCAGCTCCTGCCTGCAGGGTTGGAGGAAACCACGGTGATCACCTCGGAGGCAGGAGAGGTCCTTCTCTAAGACAGATGCTCTGCCGCCCTGATAGTGACGGCCTCAAGGTACTGCAGGAGACACCGACAGCATTTATAATGACGGCAAAAATGGCGGCCAGACAAATCACTGCCGGGAGGAAATGTGTGAGAAGCAGGCACATGGTGGATGGGCCCTGGGCCCAGGAGAGGTGCTTTCTGTCCCAGAGGAAGGGCTGCCTTCTCCACCACGATGATGAAGCCAGAGAACACCCAGGAAAGAATCCATGGCATGACCTGAGTCCCTGGAGGTGCCCGGCATTTTGTCACAGACTACACTCGTCTGTGACATCCATGGATCGCTTCCCTTTTGTCAGACAACCGAAGCCACTCAATCCAAAGTCAAGCCTCATGCTGAGGTCCCTCAAAGTGACCACCCCATCTCTTTGCAAGAAAGTGATGTAAAATACATGCAACAAAAGAGGAGGAAAAGTGGGTGAGAGGGAGAGGGAGGGAGCCCTGGGAGGAACGGAATCCTCCACCCTGCTGCAAGAGCAGGGTCCTCACTGAGGCTCTGCATGGCACCCTGTTCCTCGGCTCCCCACAGGCACAGCCTCTTCACTTCTCCCCATCTCTGCAGCCTCTTCACTTCTCCCCATCTCTGCAGCCTCTTCACTTCTCCCCATCTCTGTAGCCTCTTCACTTCTCCCCATCTCTGCAGCCTCTTCACTTCTCCCCATCTCTGCAGCCTCTTCACTTCTCCCCATCTCTGCAGCCTCTTCACTTCTCCCCATCTCTGCAGCCTCTTCACTTCTCCCCATCTCTGCAGCCTCCTCATTTCCCCTCATCTCCGCCTGGCTCCTTGATTCTCCATATTCTTCTTTCCTGTCATGTCACCTGTGACGCCCACCAACCTACCTTCCCTCTGTCCTTCTGGTCTGAAGGATGGTGAGGAACACTGTGGGCCTCCATGACAGACAAGCCCTGGGTGGGTAGAGACATAACAGGTCCCAGATTCTTCCTTGCTGTGTATGTAATATGGATTTTATGAAGCCAGGGCCACACTTTGCAGCCAGAGTGAACAATAACCTAGTCCCTGAAGTGCCCAGGGTTCTCTAAGCCGGTGATTCTCAACCTGTGGGTAGCGACCCTTTAGGCAGGGGAAGGCGGGTAACCCTTACACAGGGTCACCTAAAACCATCAGAAAACACAGATATTTACATCATGATTCATAACAGTGGCAATGTTACAGTTATGAAGTAGCAATGAAAATAATGTTATGGTTGGGGTCACCACATCGTGAGGAACTGTATTAAAGGGTTGCAGCATTAGGAAGGCTGAGAACACTGCTCTAGAGCCCACCCACAGCCCTCCTTCTCTGCTCGCTTGCAAGCAAACCCCAGTGGCCAGGCTTTGGTGCTGCGTGGAAGCCCTTACGATACTTGCCATATCTGGAAGCGTAGTCGGGTCTGGGGACCAAAATAATCTTTTGGTATACCCTGCAGAAGGATTGAAGCTCAGCATCAAAAGGGCGCTGTGTGGTCCCCACAATCAGGATCCTATCATCTGGCTTCAGGAGCTTCAGGAGTTTGGGAAGGTGTTTTTTAAGGCGTTTTGGTTCATTCTGGGAGGAGGAGAGAGGGGAAAGATTAGGCTGCGTGGAGAAAATGGAGTGGAGTGTGTGGTGACGTGCACTCGGTGAGATGACTTTGAGGCTCTCTAACCGTGTCCCTGGATGAGCCCTGGGAGGTGCCTCCTACTTGGCTGACTTTTTACTGTGGTAATTTCCTGCCTCTGGTCTCTGGCATTCAGACTTGGAATTGAGAAGGATGGAAAGAAGGAAGCACCCGGTGACAGAAGAGCCAGGACTTTGACCCTCAGTTGGCCACCCCAGAAGGCTGATTTCTTAACAAAAGGAACCTCCTTTGTTCTGAGCTGTCTAGATGATGGACTCAAGCTTTCCTTTGCTGCTCAAGGCATCACAATGAACCTGAGGTCCTGGGCTCTCGTGTCACCAAGGTCTCTGCACCTGAAGCAGCTTGATGGCAGCAGGAGGCTGCAGGATTTCAGCGTCACATTTGCACCCAGAGGGAGAAGCTGGACCCCAGGGAGAAGCAGAGCTGGCCCTGTTGCCCTGGGCAATGGCTGCCTCAGGGTTAAGCCTGACTGGTACAGCTAGACAAGAGGAATCATGGGAAGGGAGCTTGGACAGGGATGCTCAAACCCAGCCTTGGCCATTGTGGCTCCTGTTGGCTGGTGACTAATGACAGTCTGCATCTTTTCATGAACTTAGTGGTCAATCATGTGTCTTCTTTGGAAAAATGTAGATTTTTAGGCCATTAAAAACTTGGGGGCTTTATTATTTTGACTGGGTCTCTTGAATTTCCACACCGACTTTAGAATTAGCTTTAAGTGTATGTGAACCAGTCAGCTGCCATGTTGATGGGGGTCGCACTGCACCTGTAGGTGGATCTTGGGGCAATGTCATCCGTGCTGGTTAGTTTGTCAACACAAGCTAGTGTCATCCAGGAAGAGGGGACCTCAGTGGAGAAACCGCCTCCAGCAGGTTGGCCTGCGAGCCCAGCTGTGAGGCATCTTCTTGATCAATGCTTGATGTATGTAGGAGGTCTTAGACTGCTGTGGGCTGAGCCACCCCTGGGCAGGTGACCTGAGTTATGTAAGAAAGGCTGAGGAAGCAATGGGGACCATGCCAGTGAGTAGCATTCCTCCACGGTCTTTGCTTCATTTCCTGTCCCACGGGTCTGCCCTGACTTCCCTCAGTGGACTATAAGATGTAGTAAACCGTTCCTTCCCCAAGTTGGTTTTGGCCAGTGTTTTACCACAGCTCCAGAAACCCAACTAAGACTCCTTCTTAGCAACATTAAATCTTCCACCCACGTATGCTGAATGTCTTCCTGTTTAGTTAGGTCTTCAGAATTTCTCAAGGCTTTTAGGGCTTTCTGAGGAGTCGCGTCCTACTTTTCGTGCCACGGTGCTTTTTAAGAACATTTTCTGTGGAGTGGAGATGGGATGGTGGCCGGTTGAGAGGTAAGTAGAGATGAGGAGGGTAGACTAGTCCTTTAAGAAGCAAAGTAGGGCCAGCGAGCCTTGTGGAGGTGGGCAGAATGTGAGGGGTGCATGTGTGGGCCACCCAAAGACTGTGGAGAAAGGACTGATCCGAGGGTTCTAGAAGGCTCCAAACAGGGACACACCTGCATGGCCGAGCCCGTCCATCCTTAGTAGCCTGGTTGCTATGGCAATGGCAGTGCCCACTCTTCCTTTTTGGAAGCAGGGTATTGCTACTTGCATGTCCTGAAATGGCAGGGAGATCTCAAATTAAGTAGCCCATTTGGATGACAAATGTTGATCCTGGGTGGCATCCGTAGTGACAGCTTTACACTGAGGAGGTGCCTTCTCCTGAGTCGGGAATGAGAAAGCAGGGGTGTGTGTTCATCCAGTCCCCAGCTCCCCAGTGCTCAGGCCAGTCCAGTTCCATTTCAGAGCTGTTCATTCAGCACAAGACCTGCTCATCAATCACGCTGGGAAATGTCTCCTGATTAGCTGGCCACCTCCACATCCGCCACCCCCCACGGCTGGCCCGCCAGTCTCTCACAACTGTATTACTGTGGGCAATTTCAAATTAGTGGCTAGCATCCACACGGCAATTGCAATTTGCTTTTTCTGCAGTTAGCTCCACAAAACGAGCGTCATAGCCCGCGCCAACAAAGCAAGCAATTCCCTGGTGGAGACCTATTGTGGCGGCGAGGAAGGCCGGGGCTAGATGAAGTAACAAAGGGTAATGGTGCAGAAAATGCAGGAGCAGGCACCCTTGCCTCAGTCTTTCCCTTCATCTCTGACAGGACTGACCGTCTGGTTACAGCAGCATCATAAGGCAGGCACCAGCAAGCGTCTACCAGGGGAGGGCTGAGTTCCTCAAAGCAGCATGGGTGGAGCCCCCACCCACCCACCCACCCTGAGGATTTGACTTTTCTGAAATTCCTGAGGTCTTATCAAAGGTTGCTGGAATGACACAGAGGATCAGGAGTGAGCAGGAGGAGGGGGTGATTTCAGAGTTTCTCATCTTTGGCTCCTAAGACAAGAAGTCTTTAAAGGCAGGACCCAGGAGAGGTCTAACATGGTCCCCGGGGATCTGCACAGAGTCAAACAGAGAGGCACAGAGGACTGGCCCTGTAGCAGAAGGGAAAGTCAGTTTCACATTAAGGGTCTTCCAGGCACCCAGGCATGGAGGTATGGCCTCCATACTCAGCCCGGTTCTGAATCCCACACTACCCCTTCCCAGTTGTGTTCTCTTGAATCTCTCCTCTTTCACGAGAGAGGGCCAGGCCTCCTCCCAGGGTGGCTGGGAGTTGCCCCCATGGGTTTATTTTGCTTCTTTTATCTGCCATCTCTGTCAGAACCTGTCTTCATACCCCACAAGTGTGGCGTCCTGACACAGGCTCCACCTTCCGGTTTTCTCATGGCTGGCTAGGCCTTCTCCATCAGCTCATTGCTCAGAATGGGGTGAGCTCCATGAATTTTACTGTACTGGGCGGGGGCACATCACCATGGATATGATTTCAAGGGATGCTCGTAGAATCTCCAAACATGGCAGGTAGTCACCCTGGGCCAAGTGGCCTTGTTCTTTGTGCCATGGCTGTGGCCAGCCAGAACTGGCCTCCTGGTTTTAGGTACATGATTTCTTCTCTGGGGGTTTGTAGTTTGGAGATCAGAGAGTCCTTTGGGATAGAGGCTGGGACATGTGGGGAAAAGGACTCTGGGTCCCATGTGGTCAGGAGAATGCTGCCCCCAGTCCCCTTTTCCACTGTAAGAGATGCTGGCCTGGCCTTTGGTCCTCTCCTTCTGAACATAGGTGTCCACTGCGGTGGGTCCCCAAGACCTGGTGGCTGGGGAACTTGGGGAGAGTGAATCTAGCTTCAGACCTGGCATGGTGGAAAGGCATTGAGAACTTTGGGGCCCTGCTCCCCTGGGTCAGGCTGGAGATTGCCGTGCCTAAGGTCTTCTGGAGCTTGCCATGCATGTATTTGGCTCTTTCCAATAGCACTCACCTCCTGCTGGGGTGGCTGGGTCATCCCTGGGCCTTGTGTTCAGACACCTTAAGAGTGCTTTTTATTCAACTTCAATGGGATATTTTACGTGGTGGTTTGAATGATAATGGCTCCTATAGGCTCGTATATCTGAATAATTGGTCCCCAGTTCGTAGAACTGTTTGGGAAGGATCAGGAGGTGTGGCCTGTTGAAGGAGGTGTGCCAATGGGGGCAGGCTTTGAGGTTTCAAGACTCATGGCATTCCCAGGGTACACTCTGCCCCCAGCTCTCAAGTCAAGATGTGAGCTCTCAGCTGTTCCTGTTGTTATGACTTCACTAGGCCATGGTGGACTCGGACCCTCTGAAACCATAAGCGAAATTAAGTGCTTCCTTTTATAAGGTGCCTTGGTCATATTTCATCACAGCAATAGAAAAGTAACTAATATGTTCTGGGACTTGTCCAGGGTGAGCTTTGTGGTCTTCAAAGTGGGGAATTCTGCTGACAGTCAAGGATCTTCTGGCCAATGAGAAGAGAGCCAAAGTTCAGTTTGTCCACAGTGAGGCCTGTGCCTCCCCAGCCTCCATCTCTTACAGAACGGACTCAGCTATGGATGTCATTTGTGGGGTCAGGGAGACAAGAGAAGAAGGGTGGGTGTGGGATCTGGAGAGGGGGGTCTGTCTGCACCGCCACCGTCTCCATCTCTGCCAGCTTCCTGCCTTGCACGCTGGCTCCCCACGTGAGGAACCTCATCTTGTGGCTGCCACCAGAACCCTCTAAAAGCAATCCCGGCCCTCCCCACTGGCCTCGAGATCTCTCACCAACAGGCCACATCCTGCAGATTCTCTGTGGATTTAGGTTGCTACAGTTTCTGACAGCCATCTAGCAGAGCTAAGGGGTCACGAGAGAGGAAGCCAGAGGAATGTCCTGAAGTTGGAGGCTCTTCTGGCTGATAGTTAAGTATGTAGAGACTGAGAGAGGTTAAGTTACTCGATGAAAGACACACAGCCAGCTAAGGTGAACGGCAGAACCAGGCCTGGGCCTATGCCTCCTGAGTTTCACATAACTCAGGTTGAAGGCCTGTGGGAGAGCAAATCACCATGTCCACTAACAATCTACATTGTGATTACATCATATCTATATATGACCACTGGCTGACCACAGCCCTGCATGCTCTTTAGATATACAATGCCTTTTAGACGTATAATCTCGAAGTGATTTCTGTCATCGGTTTCTCACATTGGGACTTTTTTCATCCTCAATGTCTCAGCATGGGCAGCAGAGGGAGCTAACCACCAGATTCCCAGAAGAACTAGAACAAATGAGTCTTCCTAAGAGGTTTTGAAATGACAGGGCAATCAGGGCTCATTTGGAGAAGCAGAGATTGAGCGTTCGGGCTTTACCCACATCACCTCTACCTGCTGAAAATGATGTATAATACATAAGTGATTAAAATCCTTACGGATTTAATCAGAAATTCACAGCTAACCACTATTTGCTTTGCTACAAATTGGTGTGGAATAACAAGCCTGTGTATCTCTAATTTTTTTTTAAACTTGTGGGAAATTTGCTGGTGATTTGTGGGGGGAAGTGTGGGGGAGGGGGGCCATTGAAAAGCGAGAAAAGGAGGAAGGGAGCAATTGAGACTGAGCTCCCCAGAGGCCCTGAATGCAGGGCACTTAGCTTTGCTGCTGATGGCATTTGTTCACGAATTTCAGGCCCTTTGCTATTTATTATTATGAACAATAGGAAATTGTAATAATAACTCCGTGTGTGCCCCTGGCTGTAACTGAGCCGAGTTCTCTGAATTGTTTCTTTCCTCTGAATCATGTTTGGGCTGAAAAAAAACCCACCCTCCTTCCTTCTTTCCCGTTTTCTTCCAAATTATGCCTCATAAAAATCAAGGCACTGGCTTCTTTCAAATACTGACAAGCACTTAGGGCAGAGAGAGCCTACTGTGGAAGGATTTAAAGCCCCCGTCTCCTTTACTGCTTTGAAAAGCTAAAACTGTCTTGAATAGTAGAGATGGTCCCTTGTGAGGGGCCCTGTAGAGGAAGGGGAAAAAAAGTTAGAGACTAAAAAGGAACCCCCCAGGAGGACTCACCAGCTTCTCAGCCTGTGGGACTCTTTTGTAGAAGGTTTTCTCCGTGTCTTGGATCCACACCACAGAAGGCTGAAGCTCGCGAGCCACCTGCAGAGGCAAGAGCAGGCCTGGAGGTGAATGTGTTTCTCCTGAAGGGTGTCTGCTCTCTTTCCCCACACCATGACTGGGACATCCCTGGCCCGCCTCAGGAAGGCCCGCCTCAGGTCACCTGGAAGTGTGGCTGTCCACCTGCCCCATGCAGCGGTCATCCATGCACTTTGCATATCGGTTCCTGCCTGGGAGGTGGGGCCGTGGGGTGGCCCCCTCCTCCACAGGCCTGTCTTAGGGGACACATTCCTGCGTCAGTGCCCGGAGCCCCAGCCTAGTTTGGTTGGCAATAAACCACCGGTTCTCAGCTGCAGGTGAATGGGAACTGGGCCACGTATTTTAATCACAGCCTACTCACAGTTCCCAGGGCCATTCAAGTTTGCTTGCTATGAGAAAACAGTTTCATCACAGGCTCCCGTGAGGCTATTTGTTCAGCTCTGTTCACCTGTGTCTTTGTGACTGAGGCCCCCACAGGACGGTGGCTCTGAGCCTTGCTAGAGCGAGCAGGGCTTCATGGCCGAGTTGGACTGGACTTAACCAGGGCATGTGAATAATGGCCGCACACCAAACAATTTCTTCAAAGCACCCACCTAGTAGCGGAGTTCAAGTATTTTTTGCAACAATTTGAGCTTTGTATGAAATTGTGGTGGATAAAGGCAGTATCAGCTACAGCACACACACAGAGTTAGGAACTCTTGTTTATGCATTTCTTGAAACATTGTTGAGGGAACATCGTTTAGGCAGCGGGCACGATTTCAAACCCAGTCATTTGTTCAATGGCTGATAGAAAAGTCACTAGGGGCTTGATGGCGAAGTCTGTCTCCCTGGCATTATGTGCCAAGTGGGAAAGTCGATTGTGTACCTTAAAAGACAAAGGAGATGTTGACTGAACTTGATCCAGCACCTGTGCCGGACGCATCTGTGTCCCCAACACACCAGGACACTCAGCAAACTGTGGGATTCAGCGCAGCTGGGGAGATACAGGCTTTTAGACCCCGTGGCACAGAGCTGGAGAGTTCAAGTCTTACTTTTAAATCCCAGTCCTCAGGTGGTGCGGAGTGTCACTAAGGGCAGTCTAGCAGTGAGCAGCAGAACTGCTTTGTACCGGACACAGGGCACAGGCAGTGCACAGCTCAGAGTCAGTCTGCACGCGACACAGCCATCACCCGCCGGGCCCTGCTGCTTCCCCGGGGCTTCACCTATATTCCATGTCCCCAACTCGATCCCACAGAGTATGTCCCATTGCCAACAACCTATTTATAGACAGGGATGCTGAGGGGCAGAGATGACCTGAGATACATGGCTGCAAAATGGCAGAAACAGGACAGAGGCCGGAATGATGCAGGGCAGAGGCTGGAATGATGCAGGACAGAGGCCGGAATGATGCAGGACAGAGGCCGGAATGATGCAGGACAGAGGCCGGAATGATGCAGGAAACAAGGCTACATTTGTGTTTCTCTAGTCTGCTCTGTACCAAGGATGTGGGGAGGCTCCAGAGTCCCTGCCTCAGAGGAGAGAACCAAGGCCCTGGAGATGAATGCATGGAGGACGAAGACCCAAACACTCTCTGCTGATTCCACAAACCTAGCTCTTTCTTCACAGACATTACTTCCCCTGAGCCCCACCCTGAACCACTGCGACTTGTGAATTTGGGGCAACCTCCATCTGTGGGTACTCCATTTTTTGCCTTGTTTTCTGTGGTTTATTTTTGGCACCAGAATCTGAATAGATGTTTTCCCTTTCCCAGAGTTTGATCGCTAGAGAAAAAGAGGATGAAGAGGCTCACTCAGGGAGAGGGGCAGACGGCTCAGTCAATAAAGTGCTTGCCGTGCGAGCGTGAGGCCCTGAGTTCGAATCCCCAGAGCCAAGGTTAAAAGCTAGCATAGTGGTGTACGTCTGTAGTCCCAGTGCTGGGAGCCAGACACAGAAGGACCCCTGGGGCTTGCTGGCTGACATGTCCAGCCCAAACAGCCAGATCCAGCTTCAGTGAGAGAGACCTTGTCTCAAAAAATAAGGTGGCCAGTGACTGGAGAAGACAATCAGGATTGACCTCCAGCCTCCGCACACACATGGACATACACACACACACACACACACACACACACACACACGCACACGCACACGCACACACACCCTTCTGTCTGTGCTAGTACCTGACTAAATCAGTTTGCATAGGTTGTGTCTGGCCTGGCCCTTCTCACGCAGCACCCTTCTCTCCCAATCCCAATCCCATCCATTGCAACAGTGTCCCCTGAAACACCACGGCCACCCCCTCCAGGTCCGGGGTAGCTTTGCATGGCTGCCAGTGAAGGTGAGGAGTGACCAGCACAAACCAGGCCACCTGCCCCTCAGCTGTCACCCTTGCGGTGGATACATGCCACAAGATAAAGGAACACCCTCCCTGCTTCCCTCTTCCTCATCTGTTGTCTTTTATGTGACAAAATCAGTGCCCAGAGACATCAAAGCAACTTATTTAATGACTCTCCAGCTTCAGCATCCTTCAAGTCTCAGGGAAGATCGTGTACATCCTGCAGTGGGAGGGGCAGAGCTGGCGATCCCACTCCACTCTGGCAGTGCAGAATCCATCACATTTGGGCATCAAGGTCTTTGCCGGGGTGATGAGCACTCACACACAGGATGTAGGCTCCACCTGAACAATGCCAGGCCCGGCTGGGAAGCCATGAGAAGGGACAGTCAGAGGAGACAGAATCAGGGAACATTGCAACTTGTGCTGAAGAAGATTTTACTCCGCCGTGTATGTATGCGCTGGTCAGTGGAAGGTACATGATGGGGCAAAGAGGAGCCAGAGTCCCAGGCAGCCTCCTCTCCCCACAGCACAGCAGCTTTCCTTGGGACAACACTGGAAGCTCTAGACCAGTGGTTCTCAACCTGGGGGGTTGTGACCCCTTTGAGGGTTGAACGACCCTTTCACAGGGGTGGCCTGAGACCACCAGAAAACACAGATGTTTACATTCTGAGTCATAACAGCAGCACAATTGCGGTTATGAAGAAGCAATGAAATAACTTTATGGTCGGGGGTCACCACAACACAAGGATCTGTATTAAAGGGTCGCCGCATTAGGAAGGTTGAGGACCATTGCTCTAGACCATGATGTCCTGACTGGGGAAATACACGTGTGTGGCTGGGTACAATTGGCATCATGATTTTTAAAGTTGAAAAGCCAACATTATAGATGGTCATGTGAGGCCATTTTCATGCATGTATACAGTATATTTGAGCAGATTCCCCTAATTCCTCTCTGCCCTCTCCTATCATTCCCCCTCTTCCTCCCACGACTCTCCCCTCCCCATGATTCCCTTTCCCCCACTTTCCCGTCTACTTCCTTCGGGTCTGTAAACACTGTGTCTTGTATCTTCTTTCACCCTATCAGAAAGGTCACAAGAAATATAGTCACCTTGCTCTTGAGAGCACGAGTCTAATTTTCCTGTCCTTCCTGTGGGAAGCTGAGTGGAGGGTGGCCACAGGACTTCTGGTGCCTGTGCGGTGCTGGCCAGAGAAGAGAGGCCCGGGTAGCTGGACAGTGAGGGGGGATTAGAGGAATGCGGGCCACCTTTGAATGAAGACGTAGGGGTGAGGGACTCTGAGGAGAGGGACCAGCGCTCCCAATTCTGGCCTGAATGTAGAATAAAGATAACTTTCTTTCTTCCTTTAGAGGCTCATGACAGAGGAGATCGGAGGCACTGTGTAGAGTGACTGGGTCATAAATCATAAAGATCAATAATGCAGGGACCCGTTTCAAAGGAACTAGGACCTCAAGGAGCCAGCCAGGCAGGAGAGGGTGGGTGTGAATCTGCAGGTGATTCAAGAACAGCAAAGACCAGGGGACTCGGAGGGTGGCAGGGGCAACTGGGATCAAGACTGTGGGCACAGATGATGGCAGACAGAGCCTCAAGGTTCCCAGATGGTCACACTGGAGGGGTAAAACAGCTGTCACGCTCTGGGAGGGAGCCAGGCTCTTGGGCACTGGTCATGATGCATAGCACAAGGGCTTTTTATGGCGGTCCCAGAAGGGGTCAGAGGCCAGGGACCATGCAATGGAATTTGCTTACATCCTGGAAGCCATGGAGAGCCTGGGAAGACCTCAAGGTACTATCTGTGTCAAGGTCGGTTTGTGAGGTCTGCTGTAGCTGGCACTCTGCAGGGGGAATGGGCAGCCTCGGCTCTGTGGGCAGTGGGCACTGAGAAGGGCAAGGCTGGAGGGGGGGGAGCAGAGGCTTCTGAAGGGAGCGGGTGAGACGGGAGCAGTGCCTGCCTGGGAAGGCTCGAGGGGCACGTAGAGCTGGCCACACACACACACACACACACACACACACACACACACACACACACGAGAAGTGGACATGGGGTGAACAAGAGGATGGTGAACTAAAGGGGACCGGATGAAGGAGGAAATGATGAGGTCAGCCTTGAGCCTGACCTTGAAGGTACCCGACATCAGAAAAGCCAGTGGTCCAGGAGGGAGATTATCCAGGAATGGTGTGTGGGTATCTGCAAGAGGGAGGGGAGGGTTGGATAGATCATGGCTGGCATAGTCCAAGAACTCTTCCAGGAAGCCACTGATGAAGGGGCCTGGGAGGGAAAGTCATCCTGGGAACAGGAGCAAGATGGGACTGCTGGCTGTTGGCAAGGCCGGTCGGGAAGCTGAGTAGCTGGGATGTCACCGGTGGCCTTGGCAACGGTGCAGAGGACAGAAGGCAGCGACAGGCTGCTGAAGGTGCGTGGACAGAGTCTAGAAGACAAAGAGGGCCTTTCAGGAAGATGTGGCAATAGTTCATCGGGGGAGTGTAGAAATAGCTAGACAGCTTAGTGTGCACAAGACTTAGTGCAACAATACCATAATGATGTCATGTGAGGAGGTGGGAAAGCCGGAGAAGACAACCTTGGAGGGTGACTAGGTAGAAGATGTGGATGGAATGAAGGAGAGAGGACTATCGCTGTGGGACAGTGTGTGACACTGTGAGAGATTGGAGTTAGAGTCCCTGGTAGGCAGACAGATAGCGTCATTGCTAGGCAATAAAGGTGGCGGATCTCCAAGATGGCCAGCTTCTTCCTCAACCTTCTAACATGAGACAGAAGCCTGGCAGCCTAAAACAAAGTCTTGCAAGCTTCTGTCTCCCATCAGCAGACTCAACAAGTTCAAGGCCTGCTCAGGATGTGCCACAACAGTTCTGGACTGATCAACCATCCTTCCTTTCTTCCGGTTGGCCAAACCTAAATTAGGGGAGGACAACTCTTCAGAGGCTTTAAGACCTCTGGCCTTCAAGAAGAGGCTTCTTCACCCTCTGCGGGGGCTTTTTCTCTGTGTGCACACTGTACGTCTGTTTCCTCATCTCCAATAAACGCGGTTCTTCTGTCGGAGGTGCAGGAGATTTCTCGGCTGCTACCTGTTGCACTTCAGATTTTTCCTGCCTTTTACTTTTTAAAAAAGATGTATTTATTTATGTGTATGAGTGCTCTACTTGGGTGCAGTGCCTGCATGAGAGAAGAGAGCCTCAGAGAGAGGAGGCCATCTGATCCCATTGTAAATGGTTGCGAGCCACCCTGTGGTTGCTGGGAATTGAACTTGGGACTTCTGGAAGAGCAGCCAGTGCTCTTAACTGCTGAGCCATCTCTCCAGCCCCTGCCTTTTAATTTTTTAACTGGCAGAGAAAACGAACCCAATCAAGACCCCTAGACTGTGTTATTTTGGGGACTCTCGTTGGATTTCTTCTGAAGACCGTATCAACTGGATACATTGGCAGAGGTACTGGACAGACACCTGCCAAGGAGAAGGTCTCTTTTTACTACAGCACCCACCAGTCAGAACTCTGGAGCAGACTGGCACAGACCCCTTGACTCCATCCATCTCACATCTGTCTTCAGACACTTCGTGTCTTTACAAACCCCTCCATGCCAGTCACAGAAATGGGAAGTGTCCGTGACTCCATGAGCACTGCCCTGTGGACTGTTGTGCTGGCTGACCAGTCTCCAAATAGGAAATGTACTTCTCTACCATCCTGTAATTCAAGGGACTGTTGTTCATGGTTCTAACCTTATTTTGAACATACAGATGGCTTCTGACCTATCCTATACCTATCAGTACTTAGATAGGCATTTTGGGAGCACATGGTTGATATTCCCTTAGAATGACCTCTGAGGAGACAGGGCCTGGTAGAAGTCACACATAGGCTGTGTGGTTTTAGGGCCACACAGCTTCCTGGAGGTTCTATAACCCCCCATACCCTTGGCGAACAGATAGAGACCACCACAAGGGGACCAAAAGCATGTAAACCCTGGGCCATTAATCTGTCATCTGTCAAAAGCACAGTATGTTTTCTTTGCCCAGGTCCTTATACTTTCCCAAAGCTTTGTCATAAAACACCAGCTGAGGCCACAAAGGCCAGACTCTGACTAGGCCAGCAGAGGACTATGTGTTTAGTTTGCTACAAGTATTGCTGTAGATAATACCTCTTGCATGGCAGTTATGATAAATAATGGCCACTTTGGTCACCTCGCAAAACTTGAAGGCCACTGTGGTGGCTTGAATAAGAATGGCCCCCATAGGCTCGTATGTTTGAATGCTTAGTCATCCAGAGTGGCACTACTTGAGAAGGATGAGAAGGATTAGGAGGTGTGGCCTTGCTATAGAGAATGTGTCAATGGGTTGGGCTTTGAGGTTTCAAAAGCTCACGCCAGGGCCAGTCTCTTTCTTTAAAGTTCTTTTCAACTTTCTCTTACAGTACTTTTTGACTATCAGTCTCATGCTAGTATTCAGCCTTCGATGGAGTTTATTACCCGCTTTGGGCTTCATTCCCAAGCAACCTGACTCTGAGAAGAACCAGGCCCAGGGTGCCAGGTCTACTACTGGCCTCACAATGCCCACAGTCACTGCGTGGATCCCACTTGTTTAATAACACCAGTTCTTTACAAGATCCTGCAGACATCTGAAGTGGTACAAAATGCTAGACATCTGTCTTCATATCCTATCTATGCCCTTCACTGTCTTAACTGGGGCCAGACTCTCTTTAGTCCAGCCTGTTGACCTGTTGATCATTTAAGAAGAACTGTGCCGGGTGGTGGTAGTATATGCCTTTAGACTCAGAACTTGGGAACCAGACACAGGTGAATCTCTGAGTTCGAGGCCAGCCTGTTTTACAGGGTCCTAGTACAGCTAGAGCTACACAGAGAAACCCTCTCTCAAAAAACAAAACAAAATAAAGAAGAGAGAGAGAAAAAAAAGGAAAAAGCATTTTGCCTAAGCTAATAATCCAGGGCTAACTTGGACAGTTGCTTGCTAGACCAGGTATATCTCTTCCACCCAAAACCGGCATTTTTCTACCAACTTAATCACTGAGAGTCAGTAAGCCATCATAAGGCCAGGACATTGTGCAAGATGACTCTGGCCTCAGTGGCCCAGCAGTTCGTTGAGGAAGTCGACCATCTCTAGACCACCAAGTACAAGGCCAGGTTGTTTCTACCCAGGAGGAAAAGCTGTGAAAACCACCATGATGATTAGCAAACTGTAGCCAGCTCCACTTAACCAGCAACCGGAGCAGACTGGCCGCTCCGCGCGGCACTGGCTCCTTTGGCTTGAGTTGACGAGGCCCGGATGGCTGGGTCTCACCTCTGCTATTTCCATGTCTATGATGCTGACAGCCACTGTTACTGGAGGCTCTACCTGGCTGTACCTCAACCTTCGAGAAGCTTCGCCTGTCTATCTACCTCTCTTGCTTGGAGGTTCCGATCACCAACAATGAATGCTTGGATCTGCTGTTCCACTCTTTTGTGTGTATGTGAGTATTAACCAAAAAAAAAGATTTGACAATTTGCTACTGAAAAATGGTATCTTTTGCTCTTTTAATTTTCACGTGGCTATGGAGAAGCCTCATTTAAATCATGCAGATAGCTTGAGGTCATGGCCAATTAAATGTAATTGAACCTCCAGAAGTCATGTGGGATAATTCACACCTTGGCCAGCAGAGGGCCCTTCAGTCCTATCAAATATCAACTGTCTCTGTCAATTACTGACTAGGCCGGACCTTCATGAAAACAAGGAGGCCTCCATCACTGAGTTCTGTGAATCCTCGGAGCACACCGCCCAATGGCCACCACAGGTATCAGACCTCAGGACACCTTGTCTGAGCTGTTAGAACATGCTTACATCATGTATGTTATGGACACATGCCCTGGATGCTTTTAGGATTCTCTCCCACAGGATCCTGCTTCACTGGAGAACATTAGGAAAACAAAACCCAGTCAATGCTTTCTAAGCTATTGCCTCAGTTTACCAAGCTGGAAAGGACCAGTTACACTCATTCACTTTTCTATTCCATGAGGACTGGCTGAGCATGTGCCTTAGGCTGGAGGGAGGGGACCTTTGGCGGTGGGAACCCCTCCTTGCCTGCAGGTGTGCAGCATCCTGGGTCTGTGCGTGAGGTGCTGCCATGCTGGCGGGGAACAGAAGGGTGTTCCTTCACATTCTGCGGCTGACAGTGCAGGGTGCCTACAGTCTGGTGCTCTCTCTTCGGGCCCCACTTGTCCTCGGAGGGCAGTTAAAACTAGTATTTCCGAGGAGAAATCGGCCCTCTTGTTTCTTTCCTCTAGAATCCCACCAGAGTTGGAGACAGAGCTACACCTACTACATGGCTCTGTGCCCCGGAGACCTTATCTTTCTTTTTCTTTTTTTTCTATATTATGACATCCCTGACTTGGGGTGGACTTTCTCACATGGTTCCATCTGGGCTCCTTCTGGGGTGTTCTCGCCTTTGACTCTGTCCTCCCAGGATTAGGCACTGAAAGCCCACATTAGTGCAAGACAAGACAGAGACCTCTCTGGCTACCCAGATGCCCAGCACTAACAGGCATGACGAAGTGTGGCCTTGTACTGATGACATGGCATTCTGAGTCCCGGACCGCAGCACACACACACTGTGGGGTGCTGGGTTAGGGATGTGTGTGCGTGGGGAGAATACGGTGAACTCTCCACACATGCTACTTAAACCTGCCATTGGCTTAAAACTGCTGTAAACAAAGGACGTGTGCATCCCTCAATCTGAAACCACCTTTATCACTCTGTGGAAGGCATCCTTGGCCTTCATACAGACACCCTTTTAGGATTCATGCTCAGTGTCCAGGCCCCTTATATAGGCCTTATACAGAGAGAGAGAGAGAGAGAGAGAGAGAGAGAGAGAGAGAGAGAGAGAGAGAGAGAGAGAGCGCACACGCATGTGTATATGTGTGCATGTGGTGCCAGAGATCAATCTTAGATGTCATTCTCTGGAGCCATCCTCTTGGTTTTCTGAGACATGGCTTCTCACTGCGACCTGGGGCTCACTGATGAGACGATGCTGGGATGGCCGGTGAGTCCCAGGGATCCTCCTGTCTCCACCTCCCCAGCCCTGGGATGACCACAGCGGGCTTTTCATGTGGGTGC
The DNA here is from genome assembly GCF_004664715.2 of Peromyscus leucopus. Taxonomy (NCBI): domain Eukaryota; kingdom Metazoa; phylum Chordata; class Mammalia; order Rodentia; family Cricetidae; genus Peromyscus; species Peromyscus leucopus. Next base: position 6,757,360 of record NC_051074.1, read on the forward strand.
TTGGGTTGGCACTGAAATCCTCATAATGCTTGATGAGCCCTTTACCGAACGAGCCACCTTCCCAGTCACCCCCTCTTTTCATTAAGTCAGCTCTGTTCTGAGGCCATGTGTGGCCTGTGACATGTACATCACATTCTTCACAGATCTATGTTAGCAATACGCCACAAACAGCAGCAGTGTCCTGGTCTTATACATCAGAGTCCTCGTCCCCAGGAGCTATGGAGCAGGGCTGTCCAGGTCCTCTTGGGACTACGGCATGAGCCTTGGACAACATCTGGGCAGAGTCCTTTCCTGGGGGAGAAACTGAGCACCAAAGCATTGTGCTTCCTTTGTTTCTGGCTGCATGCCCTAGACCTGACATCCCCACCCCCCACCCCGCACCCCCAGCTGAGCAGCCGCCCTAGCCATCTTCTCCTAGGACCCCCCTCTCCTGCTGGCCCTTGGCTGGGTTGCTGATTAGAAGGGGGAAGGAGAGAGCCACAGGCCAGCAGGGAAGAGCCAGCACCTCCCCAGAGTTCAGGTGCAGCCTGGTGAGTTCTGTTTGGCTTGCTCTGATTTCCTGTGAGTCTCTGTGGAGAATCCTGAAGGGTCAAGGTCTTTCTAATGAGGAGAGAGGAGAGTCAGGGACAAGCAAATGACTTAGGAAGATGGGGATCCTATGGCTTTGAAGTCAGGCCTGGGCTTAAGTTTAGATTCTAGCCCTCTAGTTCTTCTTAGCCTCAGTTTTCCTGTCTGGAGCATGGAGGCATTATTGGATTTGGGCACCATTAAAAAGAACAATATGTATAACTCCTTAGTGTGTGCCTCACTTTTGGTTAGATGTCTCCAAAAGTCCTTTTGGCATCTCCACCTCTGATTTATTATCATAAGGATCCAAAGAGACTGTGGATTCCTGGGAAATGGCCTTTCTGCCCATGCATACTTGTTCAGTGTTCATCATACACCAAATCAGCCAATATTTCTTTCGTTCTTTCTATCTGCTTAAAAACAGAAATGTATTGTCTTATATTCTGGGGGCTGCAAGGCTGGGATCAAGGGATCTGCAGAGTTGGGTGTGCCTTAGGGCTTCCCCATGTCTCCTTCCTCACCTACGTCCCCTTGGGTTTTTTTGTTGTTGTTCCCTAAAGATAAATGTTCTTCCCGTGTCTCCCCACCTTCTAGTCTTCTCTCTTGGTGTCTCAACTCTCCCTGTCTACACCAGGAGCTGGAGGGACCGTGAAAGTGTTCCAAATGTTTAATTGATCAGATGAGTAATCTCTAATATTTCCTTAAGGTAATACCTTCTTGTCTCCATCTTACCCCAACTGAACAGAGAATCTGAAGTAACTGTTGTTCCCATTTATACCGAACACGTCTTAAAGGAGACCCCTCTCCTGGCCACCCTATGTAAAATACAGGACTCCTTCAGGAGCAGTAGCCACAAAATGGATTTGAATCCGTGTGAAGCAAACCAGAGGCTTGTTTTCCCACCCTGTTTTCAGGGTAGTGTGGAAAACTGAGCGCCCCCAACTGGCCACAAGAGCAAACGCAGGTTCCTAGCAGTTACAGCTTCTCCCCAAAGATTAATCCAGGCAGAGGGATTAGTCTCAAGAGGCATGATGGGTAATAAGACCCTTCTGTATTCATCTCCAGCAAATCTCATAGAGCCAGCCTTGCTGCCCTTGAGCCCACAGCCTGGGTCCTACATTCGACAGTGAGCCACACCCTCCAGCTTCCTGGGGTCCTAGTGAGCCACACCCTCCAGCTTCCTGGGGTCTTAATGAGCCACACTCTCCAGCTTCCTGGGGTCCTAGTGAGCCATACCCTCCAGCTTTCTGGGGTCCTAGTGAGCCATACCCTCCAGCTTTCTGGGGTCCTAGTGAGCCATACCCTCCAGCTTCCTGGAGTCCTAGTGAGCCACACTCTCCAGCTTCCTGGGGTCCCAGTGAGCCACACTCTCCAGCTTCCTGGGGTTCTAGTGAGCCACACTCTCCAGCTTCCTGGGGTCCTAGTGAGCCACACTCTCCAGCTTCCTGCCCTTGACTCTCGTAAGCAAGCTCCCAATCCTGCCTTCCTCTGGTTAATTAAATGCAGATAACGGCTATGTCAGTCATGCTGGGGCACAGTGGCCTCTTGGAGCAGTCTTAATTGAAGGACTCCCACTCCTGAGACTCTGGGTCTTTCATTAATCAGCTACATACACAACAAAGGTGACGCTTAATGAGGTGTGTGTCAGGCTCCCAACACGAAGGGGCCTAGGTGGATGATGAGCCAGGCTACATTTTAATAGCCTGACATCTAGCATTTCCTGTCCACATAATGTCGGGTTGTGATTACTCTGGTAAGTGCAACGATTCCTTATCTGGTATCAAGACAAGAGCTCTCACTTTCCTAGAAGGAGAACCCAAGGCTCAGGTCACTGGCTGTGCTCAGAGTCACACCAGGAGCCGTGTGTGCAGTGGAGAAACCCAGGCACAAACTGTGTGTTCATTACTCAGGCTATGAACCATGGAGGCTCCTGCTGGACTTTGGGGGTCACACAGCAGCACTATGACCCCAGAAAACTATTCTCTCACTTTGTACCTCTGTTTTCTTATTGGCGATGGAGGTAGCAGCAGTGTTGTAGGGAGGGAATACCGTTGCAGTTTTGTTTCTGTTGCTGTGATAAAGTATCACAGCATATTTTATCATATCATCATATCATAAAATATCACATAAAAGCAACATTGCAGTGGGGTGTTGGGGCTCAGCTCAGTAGGAGAGTGCTTACTTAGCAAGCTCAAGGCTCTGGGTTTGGACCTCAGCTCTGGGGCGGGGTGGGGGTGGGAGTAGGGAACAAAACTTAAGAAGGGTCTGATTGGCTTACACTTCTAGGCTGTAGTCTATCATAGCAGAAGCCAAGGCAGAAACTTCAAACAGCTCGTCATAGCACATTCACAGTCAAGAGCGGAGGGGAACAAATGTCTCTTGCTTGCTGGCTGGCTTATGTTCAGCTCGATTTCTTTATTCTTACACAGTTCAGAAGCCCCTGTCTAGGGAATGGTGCTGCCCACAGTGGACGACGGTATCTTTCTACATCAATTAAGACCAACCAAGACAATCCTCACCGACCAACCTGATCTAGAGTATTCCTCTTTGAGACTCTCCCCAGGTGGTTCTAGGTTGTGCCCCAAGTTGACAGTTACAACTCACCAGCACACACACAGAGCAACGTGCACAAGAGTGTTGTTTGGGTGGGAGCTCCACCTCAAACCCTGGCACCCTGGCACCTTGGCACACTGGCATCCCTATACCCAAAGAGTCTGGAATGTTTGGAAGGAGTCTGGTGGAAGATCCACCTTGGCTTCCTTCCCCATCTCCTCCCCAAACCCGCCCCCTCAAAGCCTGCCAAACATAGCTCCTCCCCCAGAGAGGCTCAAGACCACTCCCACAGGGTATATAAGCAGCATCCCAGAAAACAGACTCGGTCTCACATCCCTGTCTTCTCTCTGTGGGCCCTGCAGGCTGGGCCTTCTGTGTTTCATTGACACTACCAGCCCCATTTTTTTTAAATAGTTCTGAAAGGCAGGTTCGGCCCAGCGCCCAGCCTGGATGGTGTGTGCAGCCACATTGGTTTCTGTAGTCAAAGGTGACATTCTAACGACTACAGGTAGGCTGAGCGGCTGGGGGATGACCTCAAGGTCCTCAGCCAAGTCACAATTACATCTTATAAAATCTTCATATTATCTATAAAAGATTCCCATCAGAGGTATTTAAGATTCATTCCTTTTGGTGATGGGACCCAAAGGGGTTGTTAGGAACTTAACAAAGGTCACAGAGCTGGCAGAGCAGTTGGTGCTCTGAGATGCTGTCCACGACCCCATGTCATTCTTGTCTGTCAGCCTCCTGTGCTGGGCTTAGCTCTCCGCAGGTTCCTCCTTGAGACTCGCTGGAAGAGCCAGCGCTCGGAGAGGAATGGAGCGCCGTAATTTATACCACATGAGAAACAATACAAGCACAGGTCTGACGCTGGTGAGCTGAGGACGTCAAACGTGGGTTTGATTTTCCAGGAGACACATAGGCATTTCAGGAAGGAACCCCGTGGCTGCGGGAGTCTGGTCCAGGCAGCACAGTAGGGCGTTTATGCTGCAGAGCAGCTGTTTCTAATTGTGGGATGCTCAGCCAGATGTGAGCAAGGGTTAATTTATGGAGAGACGAAATGGGAGTTCAACACAAATGCGTCTGCCGGTCTAGGAAAATGGCCTGCAGGAAGCGTGCATCACTTGGAACAGGAAAGGGGAGCCACAGCACATACCTTGAAGACCAAGTGGAGCATCATCTGCAGGCCGCTCTTGCCGGGGTACTTCCCGGCGATGTTGGAGGCAGACAGGTTGAAGAGGTTAGCTCCCGTTTCTGTGCAGATGGCATGGACCAGCATTTTCTTCCCTACCCCGGAAGGCCCGACCAGCAGCAACGACTTCACCCAGGGAGCTTTCTCGTGCACTTCTGCGGACCCTGGAAAGGGCAGGGGCCAATGCTGCTGAACGCTGCCAAGAAAACCAGAGGTCCTTACTACGCTAGGGTGCCTCAGGCCGTGATGCATTGTATGAAGGGGTCTCTGGGGCCGTGATGAATACACGGAAATCATGCCAAGCCTAAGGCTCACCTTCTGCCCCAGTGGGCTCTGGGCCATCTGGGGTCCTCCAGGTCAGCTTTTCTTCCCCGGTCCTGCATTTTTCCAAACTCACAATTTTACAGAGCATTCCTGTAATAGCTTTGTGTGTGTGTGTGTGTGTGTGTGTGTGTGTGTGTGTGTGTGTGTGTGTGTGAGATAGTTGTGGGGTTTCTCTGTCAAGGGCTTCACTAAATCATCTGACAGCTTGGGAAAGGAACGCAGAGAGACAATGAGGTTGGCTGAGACACGCTCATTTCCACTACATATTGAAGTGTATGAGACAGAGTGAAGGCCAATGGCCAACGGACACAGCCTTGGAGGTGTTCCTCCTGAGCTGGCCCCAGACTGTCAGGGGCAAAGGTCACCTGGCACTTGGCAGGAAAGCAACTTGGATTATCATCATTCCTGCCTCTTATCTTCATCCACACAGTCCATACCTCAGGGCAGGTGTTCGCAAGCACGGGGGGGTGGGGGGTGGGGGGGGGTGGGGTGGGGGCAGAGCAGAGTGGGCGGGTACTCAGTAAGTACAAGGTACAGAGAATTCAGTGCTGGTTGGTGTGGTGAGTGGATCAGCTGTCCTTGGGGGGTTCTGGTTTGGGTGACTCTGAGTGCCTATGTCTTGGCTGTTAATATGTGAATGTAATGATAATAATATTAATAATAAAATCTGAGACAAGGTCTTATCCTATAGCCCAGGCTAGCCCAATCCTTTCCCTCTGCCTTTTTTTTTTCCAGAATTTTTTTTTTTTTTTTTTGGTTTTTTCAAAACAGGGTTTCTCTGTGTAGGTTTGCACCTTTCCTGGAACTCACTCTGTAGACCAGGCTGGCCTTGAACTCACAGAGATCTGCCTGACTCTGCCTCCGGAGTGCTGGGATTAAAGGCATGCACCACCACCGCGTGGCTTTTTCCAGAATTTTTAAGGCTGCTTTAAAGTAGCAAGGATGGGGACTTGGGACCCCAAAATCACTAGGTTCTAAGACAGCCAGGGCTCTGTAGAGAGACCCTGTCAAAACAAAACAAAACAAAAAAACCCAGAAGAGCTAATGATGTTCAACGTGGACAGTATTGGAAAAGAAAGTGCCAAAAATTATTCAAAATCCTGACTGCCTCCCCTGCACTTCCTTCTGCCTCTGTGAACAAGCCAGTGAGGAAATGTAAACGGACTGGAAAGGCAGCTGGGTCATGCTCACAAAGGGCAGGACAGGCTGCCTGGAGCCATTCAAGGGTCAGGCCTGCATTGTGATAGTCCTGTCCTGGGAGGGACCATGGTCCCTGAGGGCATCTGGACTGAAGTACTCCTGGCTGCCTGTGGGTGTGCCTTGAGCCTCTTCCTAGACTTCCTGGTTTATCAAGGCTGCTGCTTTACTGGCCTGGGGGGAAAGTTCCAGCACCTGGCTGACATCTTTGGAGGTCAAAGGACAACTTAGAGAAGCAAGTTCTCTCCTTCCATTTAGGTCCCCAGGCTTCACTTGCTGAGCGATCTCAGGACCCTATGGTGTCTCAAGGGTCAGGCAAAGTTGTAGGCACCAGCACAGGCCAGAGGTGGTGGAACATCTGGAGCTGGAATTGCGGCTGTTGTGCTGCCAGATGTTTGTGCTGGGAACAGAACTCAAGACCTCCTCCTCTACCTCCTCCTCCTCTTCCTCCAGATGAAGGGGGGGCAGGGGGAGGGGCAGGGTGGTTGTTGATGCGGTGGGGGAATCCTTGGGGGCACGGGGAGGCTGCTGCCAGGCCTCTGGGGCTTTGGTGGGTGGAGGCAGGGCATGGGATGTGCTCCTGGGGACAAGATTCTAAGAGCAAGGCTGTCCAGCCAGGAGCCCAGATACTCTCGTGCTCCTCCAGGGGAAGGCGATTCCCTTGGGAGCTCCTCCTCTGCCTTTCTAATGCTAGGATCACAACCAGGGGCCATCATGCCTGGCTCAATACAATCTGTCCCTTCCTTTCCTTTCAGGTATGATTGAAAAGATGCAGGGAATTGTGTGAGAACCAGGAAATTCGTCATTCTCCGTATTTCAGGTGACATAAACAAGGGCGTGTTGTTTGTGGTTGGGGGAGTCACAGCAACAGGACACATGGGTGAGGTACAGCTGTTTTGGTGCCCTTCCTCTTTGGTTCATACTTGGATGTGGAAGGATGCTCTGGGCATGGCCCTGGCAAACCGTGGGTGCTCCTGTGGCTAAACAGGGTGGTTTTAAATGTGGAAATGTCTTGAGATGTGCTGCTAGAGTTTAGGGTCAGGGGGGAACTGAGCCCTGGGAAGGTGAACCTGCAGTGGGAAGGTAGGATGCAACTGAGCCTTAGGCGTGGTGGTGTTTGTTTCTGCTCTTTTTGGTCTCTTTTGGGGGGCCCGGCACCCAGCTCCCAAATAAATTCACACGGAGGCTTATTATTAATTATGAATGCGCGGCCTTAGCTTGGCTTAGTTTCTAGCCAGCTTTTCTTAACTTTTTCTTGTCTATCTTTTGCCTCCGGGCTTTTCCTCTTCTCTTACTCGTGTAAATCTTACTCCTACTCCATTGCTTGCAGTGTAGCTGGGTGGCTGGCCCCTGGACTCCTCCTCTTTCTCTGGCTGCTAGTCTCCCTCTTCCCAGATTTCTCCCTCTATATATTCTCTCTGCCTGCCAGCCCCGCCTATCCTCTCTTCTGCCTTGCTATTGGCCAGTTCTTTATTAGACCATCCGGTGTTTCACACAGGCACAGTAACACAGCTTCACAGAGTTAAACAAATGCAATATAAACACAAGTAACAGCCCTTCAAATATTCTACTACACAGGTGTATCTGCAATGGGAGGCAAAGGGAGCTTGGACCTCAAGATCCACAGATGGTGGGTAAGCTAAAGCTAAGCTGGGGGCCTCAGCTGGCCTCTGGGAGAAGGGGAGATGGATGCTGGACTTTGGAGGAGGAGAGCCCAGGAGCATCGTGTGAGGAAGATCCCCGTGATGGAGGCACAGTGACCAATCAGGTAGGTCTCCAGGGAGCTGTGTGCATTTTGACTGGTGAGGTGGCGGGGAAAGACGGGGAGAGGGCAGGTGGGGAGACGGGTGACAGTTTTTGGGTGTCTGAAAGAAGCATGGGAATTGTAGACTTGACAAGGGTGCTGGCTGGGGCGAGGGGTGGGAGAGTCTAGAAAGGGGTCGAGGGATGGGGTGGGGGAAGCAGTGTGGATTCCGGGGAAGGGACAGGAGACTTGGGGAAGATGTGCCAGATGTGCATACAAGATGTCTCTTTTTGAGGGCGGGATCACCCAGACCACTCAGAGGTGAAGAGGGTGGTCCAGGGAAGGTCCCTGTGGTTGGAGCCCAGCTAACCCAGGGAGCCAGGGGGCCTCACAGCTCTGGTGACTGCAGCTCTTCCTGACACGCTCTTGTTGTGGCTTAGAGATTCAGGACACTTCTAGCTTTGGGTATGGGACCTGTCTGAGGTCTGAAGGACTGCAGAGTAACAAGAGGGCTGCTGCTCAAGGCCCGGGCCCCATTTCTGCCATCTGGAGATGGAAGTCTCTGGAGGGTAGGGTTCAGGAGGGTATGTTACCATAGGAACAAACCCAGATCTACCCAGCAAAGCACCCTCCCCAGCATCCTCAGCCTCTCCTATGGATCTTCCAGGACCTGATGAGATGCATCCTGGGCTTTCTCTTATACCCCGAGGGGTCCACAGAGCCTCAACCCCAGTCCTCGTCACTTAGGATGGGGCTCTGTTTCGTGACCAGATGTGTAAAGTGGCCTCCATAGGCTTCTGCCAGTGGCTGCCACTGAAGTGCCCCGAACAATCAGTGCCCCCTAAGGCCTCGTCTCCTTCCTTCTGTAGCAGGACACCACTTTCCACAGGAAGTTTCTCCTGTGGCTGTGGGGAGGCAAGTGGCAGCTTTAGGAATTGTGCCGGGCGCAGCTGGCCCCTCCCTAGGCTGCCCTCACGTGCGTCTGGAGGTGACACGGGAAATTTAGATGAAACACCCCGAAGGCATGTCTGTGCACTCAGCTTATCTGCCCTACGCAGGTCTGCATTCTTGACAGGTGACATAAAACTCTCTCAGGAGAACAAGCTCTCCAGCTGACTCTGCGGCCAGGAGGGGCTTGGCAGCTGCTGCTGATAGCTGGGGTGGGGGTGGGGTGCAGTGGGGTGCAGTGGGGTGTGGGAGGGTCCTCCATGACAAAGGGATGAGGGAGGTAGAGGGGGCAGGCTGCCTCCCAAAGGAAGGCTTTTGGAGCAGAACAGAAAACCATGCATCCCGGGAACCTGCAAGCCAAGGGAACAGATGTAGCACCCTTGGGCAGGAGGAGTTCCTTGTAAACTACTGGCTCCTCGTGTTTTCTGTCTCCCAGCAGGTTACAATAAGGTGTGAGGCTCAGAGTACTTTATTAAGTTGGCCCCGTGAATGTTACATATTGAGTTTGTTGACATTCAATCATGTGCTCCAATATGTTCTATCTGTATGAGATACAATATGAAATATAGTACCTGTATATTTATATTGCCCTCAAATTACATTTACTACTAGTGATGGAATGCCAGGAGAGGATGTAAGGCTTTCTTGCCAGCAGACTGAAGTTCTGAAGTCAGAGCGGGAAAGTTACTGAAGCAGGTGAAAGGAGCGGAATTTCTAGTTTCAAAGCTGTGGGCAGGGTCCCACCGGTTGGGATGCTGCCCTTCCCCAGGGGGAAGAAGACTGACTCCATGCCTTCCTGCATCCCTAGGCACATCCTAGAGCCATGTCTGAAGAACTGTGATGGAATTCTTTCAGTGTTGAGAAAGGATGTAGGGGGAGATCAGGAGCGCCTCGGGGAAAGGCTTAGTACACAGGAAAGACCCAGCCATGGAAGGTCGCAAGTGAAGGCACACAGCCACCTTAGCCCCTGGGCTCAGCTGGCTGACTTCACAGAGGCCACCTCTCTCCAGTGGATTGCCATAACACAAACGGGACCCAAAGATGGCACAGAAGCCCCTCTTCCCAGCATGCCCTTCTCTGTTGGGCTTGTACTGTGGAAGCGAGACAAGGCTTCATCGTCTCAGGCGGGATGGCGAAAAGTCCTTTTGGGGTCAGACAGGAAATACCATCACAGCAAGAAGGGAGGCTGCTGCCTCAGCCTGTGGGAATGGCTGCCTCAGCCTGTGGGAATGGCTGCCTCAGCCTGTGGGAATGGCTGCCTCAGCCTGTGGGAATGGCCAGTCCTTACCCAAAGGCAGGATCCCATACAGCGTGATGAGCTGTCGGACGTCCAGGAGGGAAGGCATGGGCTCTATGGCTACCTGGCGCAGAGTGGTCCCCAGGTAGCTGTACTCGCCTGGGGAGGAAGGAAATCTGGATGAGTGAATGGGAAACCAAACTGGTCTGAACAATGCAACATGACAGAGCCACCATGGAGGGTGTCCTAGTCACATTGAACTAGTAACCGGACACAGAACAGAGTCATCTGAGTCATCTGAAAGCCTTGATCAAGGAATTGCCCAGATCAGCGTGACCTGTGAGCTTGTCTATCGGGGAGCTGTCTAGATTACTAATTGATATAGGAAGGCTCAGCCCACAGTGGGCGGCTCCACCCCTATGCAGGCGGTTTGGGGCTGTATAAGAAAGCTAGCTAAGCACACAAGAGTAAGGGAACAAAAGCCAGAAGAGTGAGGCCGCAAGAAGCCTTCCTCCAGGAGTGGTTCCCACTTTGAGTTCCTGCCCTGACTTCTGTCATTGGTGACCCGTGACCTGGAAGTGTAAACCAAATAATCTCTTTCCTCCCCAAGTTGCTTTTGGTCAGAGGATTTTTATCATAGCTCCTGAATGAACCCAGGGCATCTTCTTTTAGATAAGGTTTGAAGAGAAACCAGGCAAGAATGCATAGCTACACCAGAAGTAATAAAAAGTAAATTATATTAACCGTTAGAATAATCTCACACAGAATAAATACTGGCCGCTTAGCATGCACAGGCCCCGGATTTGATCCTCAGTATTGTCGTTCATGGTCACCATAAAGAGAAAAAAAAAAGTGCTGGGCTGTGTGAAGTGAGCTAAAGTTTTGAGTGACACACAAAGACGCTAAAATGCGGCAGGTTTTACTTTCGACACTAAGAGATTATTTCTTAAATTGGCAGAAAGTTCCACAATAAATTATTTAAGATCCATGTGGAATGTGTGCCCGAGCCGTGCACTGTGAAAGGAAGGGTCTGAGTCTAATTTAGGATAAATAGAAACATCTCCTGTTGAGGGTAATATTAATTTACATTTTTATCATTTTTAAAGGGTTACCAAAGGAATAATACGGAAATAAATCTCTACAGGTTTAATTAAAGATATCAAAGGGCTTAATTGTAACTAGCCATAAATCTGAAGTGTTATTTTCTAACTCATTTAGATAAGGTCACCAAGAAAATTAGTTTGGCTGTCTCCATTTGTCACAAGGATGGACCTTTATGTACCGCTATGACTCCTGTGATCTGTTTCTGAACCCGCGGTGAAAATACTCCCGGAGTGAGGCAGGGCATTTGACCGTGCTCCCTAAATGCTTTCTTTCCTACTTCAGGTGCTCACTGACCCTGGTGTGTGTGTGTGTGTGTGTGTGTGTGTGTGTGTGTGTGTGTGTGTGTGTGAGAGAGAGAGAGAGAGAGAGAGAGAGAGAGAGAGAGAGAGAGAGAGATGCAACGTGCACACTACTGTATGTGAAATGTCAAAGACACCCAATGCCTATAGCATTTCCAAACGTGTGGAAAATTAGGGCGACAGTCGAGAGACGGGCTGCCGTCTCGTGCAGGGCAGCCTTCCAAATCCTCGGCATTAAAAAAAGACGTCCTTGGCAAGGACGAGGGTACTGGTTGGCGGAATGAGTGATAGTGGACACTTCCATTACGGATCCAGAGACTCCCGCGCTTTAACAAGCAGGTAATAAATAGCAGAATGGTTAATTTAGCCTCTACCAGAAGGGAAAGAGACCCTGCAGTAACCGTTAAATCTAGTGCTTGCTGCCAGTAAACACGACATTAGAGGGCTGTGAAAGTGACCTCAATTTTCTTGCTTATGTAAATCCATATTAATATCCAGGCGGACCATATTTTCTGGAACCTAGCAGATTTTATTTAAACAAATTATATTAAATTAAATTAGTGGGTGTTGGTTCTGATAGAGAGAAGGGTCCAACTAGCCCGGGCTGTTTGCCAAGTTATGAGCCTCACTCTGAAAGCATGTCTCTGTGTTTTATGACTGCCCGGAATGGGAGCCATTATTCCTTCCCACCTACAAGAGTCAGAGCTCAGAAAGTTCTGGATCCCCTGCACAAGCACCAGATCTTCCAGAAGGGAGAGAAAAGGAGAAAGCCAGAAGAAAGGGCATTTGAGGTAGAGGACTTGAAATGGGGATAGAAATGTAGAGCAATTGAAAGAGAAGAAACAGAGTGCACCGAGGGCTGAACTGAGTTCTGTACAGGCTCCGTGTTGGAGTCTTTAAGCCCGGCTTCTCACCATGTGACCTCACCTGTAAGGAGGGGCCGCGAAGATGCTTTTAGATCACAGGACCACCAGGTGGCCTGAAAATGAGCAGGATTCCTGGCCTTATGGGAATGGGAAAATTGGATACAGAGAAAGACAGACCTGGAGGGAGGACAGGACCCAAAGATGAGGGTACAGAAGGGACATCCACACACCGGAAGCAGGGGAGAAGCGCAGAGTGCTTTCCTCACAGCCGCAGAAGGAACCCACCCTGCCTCGTCTCAATCTCAGACTTCCAGTCTGCAGAACTGTGAGTCGATTAGTTTCTATGGTTTTAAACGGCCAGGCCTGTGGTCCCCGTTAAGACAGTCATACTACACAGGGACAAAATAAAGAGCAAAATAAAGAGACAAAATAAAGAGCAAAATAAAGAGCAAAATAAAGAGACAAAATAAAGAGCAAAATAAAGAGACGCAGCGTGGAGGAGCATCTCTGAAGGAAACCGGAAACACAAAGGATCCCGGATATCAAAACAAAATCAGCTACCTGTATTTCCACTCTATTCAATGTAGAAATAATAAAGGAAGGAAGTATGAAGTAGTTTATCAAAATACCCGTGTGTGTGTGTGTGTGTGTGTGTGTGTGTGTGTGTGTGTGTGTGTGTGTGTGTGTATTTGGAGGTCAGAGGTTAATCTCTGTTGTTTCTCAGAAGCTGCCCATGTTGTTTTTGAAATAGGGTCTCTCACTGGCCTGGAGCTCAGTAGGTAGGCAGGCTTGTTGGCCAGTGAGCGCCAGTGATCCACCTGTCCCTGCTCCCCCAGCACTAGGGGGCGCCACCATACCTGCCTCCTTGTCTGTGGGTTCCAGGGCTAGAAGTCAGATCCTCATGCTGACTCACCTATCTTCCTAGCCAGTAATCAGACTTCTTAAAGAAATCCTTCCGGGGCAGGGCACACGGGAGCATCTATGACCATGAACAGCGCTCCTTGGCACATGGCCAACACTGGCTATCTCACCCCTACCACTCAGCGCTCCCCACGCATGGTGGGGACTGAGGCATCATGGTCTATGGGCAAGCCTAGTGTTACATAGTTACAGAGTCAACGTCCGGCTATAATGACGTGTATTGAAAACTTCTGGAAATGCTGAAGAACTACATTTGTGTTTGGTGTGAGTTCCCCAGGCTCCAAAAAGCACAATTAAGTGATCTGACAGACATTTCCAGGCGAACTCTTTTGCAAGATCATGCTTGTGCACGATGCTGGCATACTCCATAGCTTTGGGGACTGGAGTTCTGGAAGCGTGCAGAATCTTCCAAGCTTTAGCAGAGGTGATGAGCACCGGGGAGAATGTGACTGGCACAGGGCGGGCTTTGGTCCATTTCTCATCAAGCACAGCCGCTGCTGAGCCACGGTGTGCCAAGAGCACTCAGGAGAATCTTCGTTGTGTGTAGGCGGCTGGTCTCTGGGTGCTCTGAGTCGATGTGGTGTAGGAGAGGGGTGGGGGCACCCTGAAGGCAACGCCTCTTCTCATGGAAACACCCTGAGTCCACCAGTGAAGGCGGCAACAGTATTGGCGGAGGGTTAGCAGGAGCAGAGGCTAAGGAAGGTCTGGGAACTGGGGGTGTGACTCACTCAGTGTTGACATCCCTTCACTGAGGCTGCTGCCATTGGCATTGGCATTCCACAGTAGCAGAAACGGAGGCATTGGAAGAGCCAGAGAAGGACAGCAATTCTGGAAGGCTGGAGTGGGCTAGCTTTGGCTACCCCGATCAAGGGTCCCAAGCACTCGACATCCAGCCTTAACCCTGTGGTAAAGGAGTCTGGGTGGGAGAAGTGCCCAGAATATTCCTCACAGGAACCTGGAGCTTGCTGCTCCCTGTGTGTGGGGTCTGGGCTCTTCAAAATGAGTGTGTTTGAACAGCATTGACTGTGCGGTGGTTGCAAAGCTAAATTAGTTGTCTTGTTTCTTGTGTAGCTGAGATCTGGCCAGGAGCCTGCGGCTGGGCTTCTGGGTACAGGGCCAGTGCTTGGAGCTGAGCATCTGGGCAGGGTCAGAGCTGAGCACAGGGAGGGCAGCCTTGACCCGCTGCGGTGTGGATGACGTCTGGAATTTTAAGGGAGCTAACATGAGAGAGGAACTGAAAACCACAGGACTCCAAAGCTGGCTTGAGGTCCGAGCATTGTTGAGCACTCACGCCTGGACCCTGGTCTTCAGAGTGTGCAGACTCTGCAGTCTGCTGTGTATGAGCTCCTGGCTCTCTCCTATTAGGAGGAGGAATCCTGGGGGCCTAGCCCACACACTTGCTCTCCTGTCCACATACAGGAAAATCAGGGCTCTGAGATGGTATCTGTCATAGGGCACGAGTCACCCAGGCTCGACTGGGGGCCGGCCACCTTTGTATAAAAATGCTAAAGAAACCAAGAAAATAAAATCAAATTCAGTGAGCCAGAGGACGAGTGAGAGCTGATCATTTTCACTGGATGAGGAGACCAGATACGAACTGGCTGAGCAATGTTGAGAACGAAGCTCTTCCCAGTGGTGGGTAATTTGTTTAAGAATATCTCACACTTACTTGACTACAGCTCCCTTAATGTGGGAAGTCTGTCTGGCTTTTCTGATGAAGGGCACCTGCAGAATTGAGGTGGTCAGTCCCCAAATCAGAAATGGATCTGGGGAGGTAATGACCAGTCATCAAAGCACTAAGCAAAGATCCTCCACCCCTACCCTGGTCTGGCTGGCAGGTCCAGGCCCAGTCAGAGGCCGGGGAGTGAAGGACTGGATTGTAAGTAGCCTCCTGTTGACCAGCTCTGCCAAGAGGCCTGAGTTAGATTAAGGGAGGTGAATGAAACCAGAGCTGGGGATATGACAGTGTTTGCTGAGCAATCATGAGGAACTGAGTTTGCCAAAGCTAGGCTCAGTAGTCTACATCTACCCCAGTGCTGGGGAGGCAGAGACAGGAGGATGTGGGGAATTCATTATCTAGCCAGGCAAATCTGGGAGCTCCAGGTTCAACAAGATACCCTATCTCAAAAAACAAGGTGGAGTGTAATTGTGGGAGACACCAGAGGTCAATCTCTGCTCTTCACATGCCTGTGCACATACATGCACACATACCAGCATGTATACATGCATAATGCACACGTACAAAAATCTGAAAAAGTAAACCATAGGATGGTGGTATAGTGAGCAAACAGGTAAGACTGTAGAACAGGATTCCATAATCAAAGCTCAACAAACAGAGCCAAACTCCTGAACACATGAAGGTTGGAAGAGGCTTGCCTGAACGAATAGGCCAGTCCTCGAATCTGAGAGATGAAGAGGTAAATTGGCATCTGGGTGTCAAAAATCACCAGTAGATTCTCAGGTGTTTGCATGAAAGATGGCTTGGAACAATCTCTCGAGTCCCTGGTCCCACCCCAGGGACTGTTCATCATCTGGAAATGAACAAGGAAGCTTTCCAACAGAGAGTGTCTGGGGACGGTGCTTTCACCACCGGTTCAACTTAGAAGTCACAGGTGAGACAGAGAGGCTCCAGGTTCCTGCAGTGAAGGGCCTGAGGACAGACCAATGCATGCAGTTCTCCTGCCAAAAATGCTTAACCTGGACGGGATAGTGGAGAAACCATCAAAGAGACCCAGCGGAGGGGGCCGGCTGTAAAGCAACCCAGACTCTTCAGAAAGCTGCAGCTGTGATTGGGTCAGAGAGGTGGGTGGGCTGCTTACAGTTGATTTTGTCAGCCTGGAGTTGTCTAGAAAGAGGAAACCTCAACTGAAAAGAAGCCTTCATTGGACTGACCCACCGGTAAGCCTGTAGGGCATTTTCTCAGTGATTGATGGGGAAAGGCCCAACTCATTGTGGGTGGTGCCATCCCTGGGCTGGATTCTATCAGAAAGCAGGCTGAGCAAAAACTACTGGCAGCAAGCCAGTAAGCAGCACTCCTCCATGGCCTCTGCCTCAGCTCCTGCCTCTAGGTTCCTGTCTTGAGTTCCTGCTCTGACTTCCCTCAGTGATGCACTGTGATCTTGATGTGTCAGCCAAATACATCCTTTCACCCCTAAGGTGCTTTTGCTCATGGTGTTTATCACAACTAAAGAAACTTAACTAAGACAGAAGTGATGGGTTCCAGACAGAAGGAGTCGCAGGAGAATAGAGAGCCACAACTACATGCACACCCCCACCGGGATGTGGGACAGAGAAAGACATGCAGTTGTGACGACACATTTCAGGAGTGGTGAGACCGCATTCCAAGTGCACATTAGGCAACAGTGTTAGTGTTAGAGTTAGTTTTCTGAGTGTGACTGCTCTTTGTGCTTATGTTAGAGGCTGTCCTTGACCACCAGTCAAGTTTTCTTCACCCGAGTAAAACGCAACATCTCCATCAGGGTGCAGAAGTGTGGGAAATTTTAAACAGCATGTTCTTAGGTCATCACAGATATGTTTTTAATTTAAAAATCAACATATACCCTTAGTTGAATAGTCACTGCTGTCCCACCTCTGTCCTCCCAACGCTTCTGACCCCACTCAGAGTTCTCAGGAAGGAACACCCCGTGAAAAGGCTGTGCACCCCAGAAGTGCCAGAGGCAAGGCATCGGCACAAACGCATGAGCCATTCATTTCTTTACATCAGGTCATGCCAGAAGGGACTTCTGCCACCAGGTGGAGAAACCCAGCTTCGGCCGTACTAAGGGATTGGTTTTATTTAGGGGGGCCCCTTGGTTCGTAGCACCCCCTTAGGTTGTTAAAATCCATTTACCAGCGGCCACCATGACCAGGCTGGAAAGAGACACAAATGAAATGCATTTCTAGAACCTCGGAGTGTGTCATGTGACAGGTGCAGACACTGTCCTCAGTGTACTTTACCAATGTAGTCGGAGAGGTTGACCTTCAGAGCCTGGATCAGCAGGCCTTTTTCAACCAGTTCCTTGTACAGCGATTCGATGGTCCTGGGGAGGAAATACACGGTCTCTGTCATCAGCCCACACTGACACACAAGACCACACCTGCTCTCGAGTACGCTTTCATACGTGCAAATAAATGCGTTTTTGCAATGTTCTACAATTGGGGATAAATTAGGCTTTCTGAAACCAGCGTTTTCAGCCAACCATGCAGATACTGAATATTTCCAATTAATAAGAATGGTATTTGTGGGTGTCTGAGACCTGCTATGACTCCATCAGTCTTTATGATGGTCCAAATATGAGTTAGAAATTACCCGATAATAGTAATATAATGTTCCTAGAATTTTATTTTCAGTTAGCATCTGTGAGCCCATAGATCATTAGCCTTTGTGAAATTCCTGTTTAACTTGATAGTATAGTGGCTTAACATCTACAAGGAGTGAGAGTGGGTTATACAGGAGATAATTCTGTGTGTGTGTGTGTGTGTGTGTGTATGTGTGTGTGTGCTTGTGTGTACATGTGTGTAGGCCAGAGGTTGATGTGGTTGTCTGGAGCTTCACAGGCTGACCATCTTTCATCTTTTTCAGTCCTGAAGTTTTTTTGTTTTTTTTACATAGCTCCTGGCTGTCTGGAACTCACCATGTAGACCAAGCTAGCTTTGGACTCATAGAGCTCTATCTGCCTCTCCCTCCTGAGTGCTGGGATCAGAGCGTGTGCCACTGTGCCCAGCCTGAAGAGAATTCTTTTTGTGTTTTGTTTGCAACAGTGTCTCACTATGTATCTCTGGTTGTCCTGGAACTCACTATTGTAGACCATGCTGGTCTTGAACTCACGAAGATCTGCCTATCCCTGCCTCCTGAGTATTGGGACTGTGCCACCACTCCTGGCTGAAGATAATTCTTATATGGAAGACAAATCGTCCAAAGCTGTGTTTGTGTTAGGTGGGTGTAGTTCTCTGTGTTATACATACACACCAAAACAACAACAAAAATATTCTCAAAAAGAAGCTTGGCACACAGCCAGGATGAGGATAATTTATAACCCTCCGTGTGACACAGCTAAGAGTCATCGAAGAAAGGAGTCTCAGTTGAGGGGTAATCTAGACCGGACTAACCTGTGGGGATTGCCTTTATCATTAATTGACACAGGAGAGTCCAGGCCACTGTGGGCAGCACCATTTCTTAGGCAGGTGGTCCTGGACTACATCTGAAAGCTACCTAAGCATGAGCCAGTGAAGGAGCCAGCTAGCAATCAGCATCCTCAACAGTTCCTGCTGGACTCTTGGCTGTAAGTGACATCCTTGGCTGGAGGTAATGCTCTGTGGACTACCAAGCAGGCTCACCTTCAAGTTCCCATTCTGACTTCCCTCAGTGATGGACTATGACCTGGAGTTTTAGCTAGAACAGCTCTCCTCTTTCCTAAACTGATTTCCATCAGTGTTCTTACCACAATGTCAGAACGGAAACTAGAACAAACTGCTTCTAACTTGTTTGTGACAGATTCAAGTGCAAGGAAGCATTCCAGAACACCTTCAGCATCCCAGCAGTCATGGTGGGGGAGCCACATCTGCGGCCATGCCCGTCAGCACCATTGCATTTGGTGATGCTTCAAATGCAAAGGGATGTGGATGAACCCTTTAACTAGGAGGGAGCAGGGACATGTCGGGGGGCCCAGTGTTTGCTCTTGGTTTCTCATTACTTCACTCTGTTTTGGAACTAAGGCAAAAACAAAGGAGGAAAACACTATATAAAAACAGTGGCTCTATGTGTCCACCTGGCCAGACCCTCCTCAAAATGACCATGTATCACGTATCTCTGTCCTGGACAGCTTCAGCATTACGCAGTGACAGATGTCTGTCTTTCCATGAATGAGTATACCTGAGTCCCAAAATGTACCCTAGAACACTTGTAGGCACCAAGCAGCCAAACAGTGTAACCTCAAGGGGAGCCACTTCCAAGCATGCACCACTGTAGGGTACTGTGCCTCAGGGGTAACTGTAGAGGGGCTTGCAAAGAATTCAGGTAAGCTTCTTTTCCCGTGGATGTCATTCACGTCTGCTATTAGCAAAACCCACAGTAAGAGAAGGCTGCTTCAGAATGGTGCCTGGCCTCCAATCAGCAGGGGTTAACTGAACTTCCTGACAATGTGATGCATGCCTGCAGGCCTGCATGCCCACACTCGAAGTTTACAAAAACACAAGCATTTGAAGCCATCTATTAGCACTGGAGTTGAATTAATGAAACTCAAGATTGCCAACATCGCTTGGAGACTCGGCTGCATTACATCTTTGGACTGGTTCCCTCAGCAAGCAGGAAGTAGGGCACAGGGCACAGGGTGAGGCTATAAAGGAAGTGAGGTTCCCTCTGCCCAGAAGGAACTCAGCTTGCATGTTCTGAAGTCTCATGATGTTATTTTCTCAGCCATTTTTTAAATAAGCACCACCTCCTGACTCCCACGTAAATACTAGAATTTTTCAAAGTTACAGAAATCTCCAGGCAAGTGGTCCTGTTGGGCATTTTTCTTCCATCTGGAGTCTATACAGAGCTTCCTCTTGTGCCTACCACTCCCCACACTCTGTCTAGGAGGGCCGTGGTAGGGCTGAGAGGCGCTGCCTCACCTCAGCCTGCTCTGGGATTCGGGCTGCATCTCTGCATTTCTTATTTGCTCTTCTGCCTGCTCTCTGCATCTGCCACCCCCAGAACAAGCCCAGGCCTCACCTGTCAGCTGTCAGGTCTTTGTCCTTCTTCCCCCGTTTCCCCTTCTTCTTGCCTTTCTTTCCTTTACCTTGCTGAAAGAAAGTGGGAAGGAACAACGTTTTCATAAAAAACGAGCAAGCAGGTGACTCCCGGAGGCGCCTTCCCGCCTTTAAATTGCTTTTGCATCTTCGACAGAAGAGGAGTTGTGTGTTTGTGTGCAGGGCTGCCTGGGCCCTCTGTCCTGCTGCATCTACATCCACCTGCCTGCCAGTCTGTATGTTTGTGTTCTCTCATGTACAGTATAGTGTTGACTAGCAAAGCTGTGCGGCATGGAGGTAAATTCCTTCTATACCTAATTTGTTGAGAGTTTTTTTTTTTTTCCATAGTAGAATATTGATCTACGTCACATACCTTCCCATTTCTGAAAGGACATAGAACAAGGTAATTGATTGCGACCATGAACGACTCAGGCTTTTCAACTCCATTCCGTCAACGTGGTGGGGCACAGAGACCTATCTGTGCATGTCGAACCATCCTTGCATTGCATGGTCCTGGAGCAAAATCCATCTAAATGCTGCCAAACTCAGTTTGCTAGTGTTTTGTTGAAGCTATGTGTCCCCCGTTAGTCAGGAATATTGACACCTAGCTTTCTTTTATTTTGGTGTCTTTATCTGGTTTTGGTTTCAGGGTGCCAGTCGGATAATAAAAGAACTTAGAAGTCTTTCCTCTTCTATTATTGTTGGATTTTTTTTATACTAACTTTTCTTTTTCTCTTTCATATTCTCTAGAAGCCAGACTGTGACACCCAAGACATTCATTTAGTCTTGGGGACCAATCCCCATAGGAGCTAGACTTAACAATTAGTCCATACAATAATATACATTGAGGTTTGCTCTGAGCCAGAGAGGGTTGCTTATGTCTACACATTTCTACATTTATGGTCCTTAGGTATGAGAAAGACATTAACATGGTGTCACCAGCAAATATAACACCGACCAGTTATAAAGCACAAGGAGGACACAGAGTGCCATTCACATGTAAAGAAACAAGAGCCACTATGGGGTTTCCAAAGGCCCCCCTGAGGGAGACTGTTGTCTGTTCCTGAGATACAGAGAGGCTATTGGAAAGTGTGAATGGGGAGTGTCCAAATCAGACTTGCATTTAGGAAGGACCACTCAGGATGCTGGATAATCTCTGACCAAGTTGCCATCTCCAGAAAGTGCAGGAAACTGCCATGGGCTATCCTTCTTTTTGAGTCTCATCCCTGGCTAATGGTTTCCCTATAAGACTCCTCGTAATTGATTATCTTTTAGCTTGCCTTGAAATTCACCTTAGGTCACCTGGGCTGGAATTGGACTGTGAAAACTCTTCTAGCTACACAATCACTAACAATCCCTTGAGAGCACCTGATGGTGCTGTGACATGGTGGCATCTTGTAGATGCCAGGTTGCAAGGAACAAGGAGAGAAGTCAGAGGAGGGAAGGAAGGAAGCAAGGCTGGTATGGCTTTGGGCTTAGCTGGTGAGGAGGAGGACGCCTGCCATCTGACGGGGGGTCACAGCCACCTCCGAAATACGTTTCCCATGGTGATCAGCTTAGTTTCCGTGTCTAGTCATGAACACACCCCCTTTTCATAGATGAAGACACACATTGAGTTTAACAGTGGCATCAGGAGATGTCCTTGGAAAGGAGAGGGGATGGCATCAGGCCACCATATTGTGTCTTCAGAACAGTGCTCTGAGGGACAATTTAAATGACTTCAGAGTTAAGATATATGTTCAGCACAAAATGGACTAAGATAGCTATCCTAAGGCCATGTGTCCCCTGAGATGCCAAGACTCAACACAGTGCACCTGAGCTCATGAGCCACAGGCCGGTGGTTTAGTGTCTCTAACCTGCATGTTTCTTTTGTCTCTGACAACACTGCCAGGGGAGCCTTGGATTTCTTCTTTTGAGCATTCTGGCCCAGTTGCTGGGCTGTCTGTGGGATGACGGTGGACACAGCAGGCTAAAGGAATGAACTGCACATGCTTTAGTCTGACTGGCTGTTGCAGACCACCGCGAGATGGATTTGTGGGAGTTCAGGAGTTGACCCACCCAGCTTCTTTCAGTCTGATTCTCACACTCATAAACCCTGCTCACTGTTAATGGCTTCCACTACAAACTGACCTACGGGAGCAGATGGGGGCAGAGGGATTGGGGCATTTTCTGTGGCCCCTCAGATAGTGCTCATCTTGTGTAGGGTGTTAATGGGTGGTCCTGGGGAGGAACCTCTGTGGAGGTGAGAAGGCCAAACCACCAAATACTGAGTGGTGAATAGTGAAATCAGCAAAAGGGGGAAGCTTGATGCCTTAGTCAGTATTCTATTGCTGTGAAGAGACGCCATGACCAAGGCAACTCTTATAAAAGAAAGCATCAATTGGGGCTTGCTTACAGTTTCAGAGATTTAGTCCATTTTCATGGTGGGGAGCATGCTGGCATGCAGGCAGACATGATGCTGGAGAAGTAGCTGAAAGTTCTACATTCGGATCCACAGGCAGCAGGAGAAGAGAGAGCCACTGGGCTTGGCTTCGCCTTCTGAAACCTCAAATCCCACCCCCCTAGTGACATACTTCCTCCAACAAGGCCACACCTCCTAATCCTTCCCAAGCAGCACCACTCCTTGATGACCAAGCATTCAAATATATTAGTTTATGGGGGCCATTCTTATTCAAACCACCATGTTTGATGTGGGGCATCTTGGGTACAACCAGCTACCCAGCAGGCCCTGCTGTCCGTGGCCAACTCTGCTGCCCACGCGTGTTTAATACCCACCTTCTTCCCTTTCTTTCCCCGGGCCGGGTGTTCTATCTCTTTGTTCACAGCCAGCTTAAGGTTTCTCAGCTCCTGTCTCATCAACTCATCAACCTAGGAGAAAATGCAAAGTACACACACCGCTTTCAGGTGACTTCACATGCCTTGTGTCTCCTTGGGGTAAATTCTCGGATTGCTTACCGATTTGGAAATTGTAAAAAGCATAATCGTGGCAGCAAATGGCTTTTTTTTTTCTACTGGAGGCAAGTGTAGGCATACCTGAACCCTTATCTCAAACTCTAATTCCTTCCGTTTCTCCTCCTTGATCATTTCTGGGTCATAGTCCTGAGGGAAATTCCAAGACTCATCTTTATTCATCCACGTGTCTGTGTTCCACAAGGACAGAGAAAAAGGAAATGAAAAAAAAATTAAGTTCAACATCTAGGTTAATGAGGGCTGTTACTGTAATCTCAACACACATGAATCTGTCCAGTTTCTGAACAGAAGTTTGAATAGAGAAGCCAGAGAATGAGAGGGTTCATAGACCTGCCATATGATGTTCTAAAAAAGGAGAGAAAAATGGAATGTGAAAATATGAGGTAAAGATATAGGAGTAGTTGGTTTTGTCAATTTAACACAGCCTAGAATCTGCTGAGGAGAGATCTGAGGAATTGTCTAGATCAGGAATTGTGATGCGCCATTTTGGGAGGCCTGAGGCAAGAGCCCTTGGGACAGGATAGCTCCAGGGAGACATGGACACAAAGGTCTAGTGTCTAAGAGTGGGTCAGGTCTGCAAGCTATAGACATTAACCCTGTGGCCATGTGGTCACTTATGGAAAAGCAATGGATGTCCCCATGCACCAGTAAGGTGGGTCCACATGAATGGATGTCACCATGCAGAAGTGAGGTGGGCCTACTTTAATGGATGTTGCCATGCAGAAGTGAGGTGGAACTACTTTAAGGGATGTCGCCATGCAGAAGTGAGGTGGGTCCACATTAATGGATGTCACCATGCAGAAGTGAGGTGGGCCTACTTTAATGGATGTCACCATGCAGAAGTGAGGTGGAACTACTTTAATGGATGTCACCATGCAGAAGTGAAGTGGGCCCCCTTTACTTCCTAGACAAGCTCTGAGGTCAGCAGATGTTAGCTGGAGCAGAGCCTGGACAGATTCCAACAAAGTCTAGCAGGGATCCTCACTCACCTCACCTACGTCCTGCCTGAGAAAGATGTGAGTTGAGCTGGGTGAGTGTATCACAGTCCCCACTTTACCACACCATACGCTACACCACCACGATCTGGGAGTAAGCCTGTGAGTGATGTCAGAAGTGAGATGCCAGTGGGTCATGACAAGGGCTTGAAAATGCAGAATGTGGACTTGTGAGAAACAGAAAAAACAGATTTCACGCTGGCGCAGACAGGGCAGCTGCATGAGAAGTGTCTTAATGACTGGGTCCAGAGCACAGGACAGATGTCAGGGTGGGGAGAGGGGATGAAAAGTACCACTGGAGGGACTCTAGTTTGAAGGTAATGAAAGAATTTCAAGGTATGTCATCATCTGGTCTGGCAGGGGACAAGCCTGGAAAAAGGGGGTACCTTGCATGGCTAGACAATGCTTCTATCAGAAGACATATTTTATAAAATGAAAATCCCAGTGTCGGGTGTGGGACAGTTTCCTATAAGAAGCTGTTGGTCAATGAACCTCCAGAGACTCCTGAAAGCAACCCAGGCTATGACAAATATTTTTGGTTGCCCATCAAAACCATATGGTGAGACTCTATTGCTAAAGACATACAGAAATGAAGCTAGAGTTGATCAAAGCTTCCTCCATGTCTAGCTTACATGGAGCTAGAAGGTGTTATACAGTTGCTGGGGGGCTACCCGCCCCACCCCCACATTTCCCCAGAGTGCTCTTGAGTAGGAGCAGCAGGACATATTAGACAGAACGATTAGAGGCGGAGATAAAGATAGAAAATACAGGATAGCCCCGAGAGGGCCTGGAACCTATTCCAATGGGCCCCGACGGTCTCTGCCCCAGAGTATTTGTAGGAATGCCAAGGGGTGGAGCAAAAGACCCCGTCCCCCAGCACAGCCAAGTGCAGACCATCTCAGACACCTGCGCTCAGGCCCGTGGTCCAATCATCCTCTCTATGCAGACGTGCTGGATAAAGCCACTAGGAACCTGAAAATGGGCTCCCACAGGGAAGAGAAGTCATATGTGGTCTCACCCACAGCTGGACCCTGCAAGCTGCAAGGCAAGATGTGCCTGTCCACTGGTGCAGCGGTGGTATCACTGTCGTGGGGCAACCAATCACGTTCTGATTGGATTTGAGGCCTGCACGACAGGAAGGAATTCACGCCTAGAACTGTAAACCTGGTCAAAACCCATGGCTGTGGAAGTCACAGACCACAGCGGGGAACCCTCTCCTGTTGTCTTGATAAACAGACGACTGCCTCCTAAATATTTATGTCTATACCATAGATTAGTGCTAGCCTTCACCCTGGTCAGAGAAGCTTCTGTCTGAAGCGGGCAGTTTCAGGGGGGTTTAGAAAGAGTGGGAAAGGCGAGCTGGCGATGGATATGATCAAAAAACATTGTATACATATATAAAATTATCAAAGATAAATAAAAATATTCTTAATAAGCTCATTTCCCAAAATACACATTATTCTAATATCTAGAATAGTCTAAATGTAGGGCTGACAGATGCTTCTTATTTTGAGACAGGGTCTCACTATATAGTCCAACTGGCCTTGACCTAGAGGTCTCCTATTTTATGACAGGATTATGGGTATTCCCTGCCATGCCTGGCTTTTTTCTCTGTGTTAAAAACAAACAAACAAACAAAAAAACCAACCAACCAACCAACCAACCAACCAACCAAACAAACAAACAAACAAACAAAACCTTACATTTGCCCCTAACAATAGCAAAACGAGCTTCAGTGTATTACAAAGTGTCGTTTATTTTTGCTAACTACCTGACATGTTTCCACCTTGCAGGACTGGTAAGTTTTCAGCCATCACAAGTTTACATCCTACATTAAGACATCAGAGAGCAGAGCTGCTTCGCTATTTACAGGGACTCCCTTCTCCGCGCATCGCTAGAAAGGCTCCCCAGACTCTGAGAACAGGACAGACGTTCAGCCGTAGAAGGAGCGTGGAATACTTAACAGGGAGGGAACAGCGGCCTGAGCATTCCTGTCAGTCGCAGGAACGCGTCCACACGCTGGAGTCGCTGTACGCTTTCTAACACAGCTCCTCACAAGGGGCCCTGTGATCTCCCCTCCAGAAGGTCTCAATGGGCTGATTTTTTTCCTTCGAAATGTTGCTTTCTCATGACACTTCTGCACAGGGCACTTTTCAATCCCTTCAGGAATTTCATGGGCGTTTGTAAATGCAGGAAGCTCTTTGGGACCCTCAGAGGGTACTTGTTGCCTCGCTCTCCTGCAGCCAGAAAGAGCTTTTTATCCCGGACTATGAAAAGCAGGCCAGAGCCCTTTCACATAGAGGGGAAGGGGAGGGCGGTGCAGTGAGGAGGGGCGGAGGGGGCTTAATCTTAGCGATTAAAATGCTAATGCATTATTTGAGAAGGCAAACCTTTGGTTTTAATGAAAAGGAATCTAAGATGAAGAGATTTCTATTTAAGTTACCGGAGACCTGGAAGATGACAGCTGAAGCCTCCAACTAGAAGACACTTTGCGGCTTCTCCCTACGTGATGGATTTCCTGGAAACAGGCTATGCCCAAGAGGTGGTGGTGAAGGCAGGATGTTGGAGGTGGCAAGATCTGGCTTCCCATGGGAATGCCAAATCTCCCCCCAAATTCATTTTGCTTTTTGTCAAAAAAGAAGCGCTTACATGGTGCTTGCAAGTGTTAAAAGACCGCGAAAGTGAAACTCTTGCGCCATCTGCCTCTGGCTCACACAGTCTGATGAATTCATTTCTGTGTTCATTCACTCACGAAGGAAGTCAATTCACTGTTAATTACGATGCTGCCGAGCTGATGAGTCTCAGACCAAGGCCTTGCTTCCAGAGCAACTAGGTCCTTTGGGACTTGGGCCCCACTGCAGGTGTGTGTGTGTGTGTGTGTGTGTGTGTGTGTGTGTGTGTGTGTGTGTGTGAAGCACATACGCATTGCTTGGCATCTGAGCTGGGTACAAAGGGGCAAGGTGGGTGCAGGTGGGGAGGAGACCGCCACTCAGCCGAGGACCCCAGAGGGGCTTTTCCTGGCGCAAGGCCTGGGGGGACAAGCATTGTGAGCAAGGAGAGAAGACAGCACACAGCTGCTGTGGGAGTGTTCCGGGCATGCTAAGAGAGGAGAGGTGTCAGTAGGCTGAGGATGTGGTCTCCGGAGCTCCTTTGGCTGGTCAATGTATTGCTCTCTCGGGCCTGCGTTGGGCGCCCCTCGGTTCCTTAGGACATTCAGAGTTCCTGAGAGCCTGGCGTGAGAAGCGAGGCTTTCCGCCCCCAATGTCTTCCTCTGCCCTCCTCCTCCTCTCTGCACAGTTGTATGAAAGGGGAAGCAGGGAGTCAGGCCTTCCAAATCCTGAGGGCAAATATGTGCACGCAGCCCCTCACACCTGGAAGTCCTTCCTGCTGAGGACATCTTGGATGATGGTGCCACCAGAGCGAGGGAGAGAAGAGAAGAAGAGAGTGTGGCTGGCAGTGAGCAGAGATCAGGGAGGGCCTATGATGGGTGCGAAGAAATGGAGGGCTCCCGGGGGAGGACGAGGGTGAAAGGAACATAGCATTACTCGGCTCCTCTGTGTGGAAACCATCCTGAAGGCCGGTGGGAGACAGTGACCACATGGCACAACACAGGGTGGTAAAAAGGCCAAAAGACACGACTGTCTTGCCAGTTATCATTCTTGTTCTCTCTCTCCCCTCCCTCTCTCTCTCTCTCTCTCTCTCTCTCTCTCTCTCTCTCTCTCTCTCTCTCTCTCACACACACACACACACACACACACACACACACACACACTCACGCACACTCACGCACACATGCATGCATGCATACATGAGTCAGTGGGACCCCAGTCAGGCCTGGACTTGCAGAGTGGATTCCTGAAGGTCCTGACTGCTCAGGGCGCATGTCTGCTTTCGTTCTAAACTCACACAGCTACGCATCTTGGCCCCTTCCCATCTGGGGCCCTGCAGGCATGTGGATGGGTGACATCATTTTTGGACCTCCAGATCAATATCGCATCCAGCACGGTTTGCTGAGTGAATATGTGAGTGAATGGAGGTTTTTGATGGTAACTGTTCTGCTCCACTGTAAGTAAAGGTTTGGATGAGTTCTCAAACTTGAAAGATGGCAGGCTTCCCTATGGCCCTTCCTGATGTGGGCAAGGACTGAGTTCATTGCCTGGTTCCTATGAAGATGGAATGACTTGGGCACAAAAACCATCTGTCTTTGCATGTTTTGGGCACCTGGTAAATGTTAGTTGGTTCCTTTGGCTTCCTTCTTGGACTCAGGTGCCATATGCTAACAGTGTCATGGGCACCTCTGGCTCCCCCCAGAGCACCCTGAATGTCCCTGCCACTAATGGTCTGTAGGAGGGTACCTGCTAGAATGTATTTAGCGTAGTGAATCTATAACTATAGTGAAATTGTTAAGGGTATAACCCAATTTACTGGGATAAATGCCTTGAATCAATATTAAGTATATACATATCTGTCTGTCTATCATCTATCTATCTATCTATCTATCTATCTATCTATCTATCTATCTATCTATCCATCCATCCATCCATCCATCCATCCATCCATCCATCCGACCCAATGTTGTCCAGATCAGACTCAGATTGGGAAGGAGGTCCATGATTGACTGACATTTGAAAATTTTCTCCTTTACATCCTTATTACATTTCCCAACAGTACTAGAGACCAAGGTCAAAGTGGTCAATCATCTGCTGCTAAAATTTATCCCAAGGGTACAGTAGAACTAAGGAGCTGGATGACAGTCCTGGCAAATTACGGCGGATATCTGAGAGGGCAGAGCCCATACGCTCACACACTTGGCTAGGTTCTGGCCATGCTGTTGGAGTTGAGCCACAGACAAAACAATCATCAGAACGAGACGTGTCTTGGTCTGAGAGGACTAAGATGTGTACATATGGAATTCATTTCCTTAATGGAATGCCTTTCTTTATGCCACTAAGCAAGAGCTCGGTCAGCTGCGGAGTGGAGGGCTCAACTGGGGAAAGTTCTAGAATGTTCGCGCCCTGTGTGCGCGTCTTCCACCTCCATTTTCCTAGTTTCATTTCTGTTGCGGTGGAAAATGCCCTGACTGGAAAAACAACTCAGGGGAAGGAAGATTGATCACTTCAGGGACCTCCAGGCTGGGGCTCACTGGCTAGTCTTATCACCTCCACGGTCAAGAGCAGGCAGACACGACTCTCCCAAGCTGCCTTCCTGTCATCACCCAGCTAGCCCTCTCTACTCTCATACAGTCCAGGGCCTCAAGCCAATGAATGGTGCCACCCACGGTGGGCTGGGTCTTCCCACATCAATGAACACAATCAAGACAGTCCCCTACAGATGCGCTCACCGGCTGACCTCATCTAGACAATTCTTTGAGACTCTTTCCTAGGCTACTTTGGGTTGTATCAAATTGACAATGAAAAACTAACTGTGCTGATTAATTATTATTATTATTTTACTAAATTAACATAAGATAGAGTCATCTGAAAAGAGGGAGTCTTAGTTTAAAAAATGGCTCCATTTCCAGGTGGCACACGCCTTTAATCCCAGCACTCAAGAGGCAGAAAGCAGGTGGATTTCTGTGAGTTTGAGGACAACCTGGTCTACAGAGTGAGTTCCAGGACAGCCAGTGCTACACAAAGAAACCCTGTCTGGAAAAAAAAACAAACAAATAAACCAAACCAACCAAACAAACAAATTGATTCCATCGTATTGGCGTATAGCCAAGTCTGTGGAGGCATTGTCTTGATGAATGATTAATGTGGGTGGGCCCAGGCTTCTATGGGCTGCGCCACCCCTGAGGTGGTGCTATAAGAAAGCGAGTGAACCAGCCATGGGGAGCAAGCCAGTAAGCATCGTTCCTACATGGTCTCTGCTTCGGTTCCTGCTTCCAGGTTCTTGACTTGAGTGCTTGCCCTGCCTTCCCTTCATGACAGACTTACCTGAAACAGGTCCTTTCTTTCCCAGGTTGCTTTTCTCAAACTAGGACAGCAGCCACCACAACAACTCTATGTTTTTAGGAAGCATAAGGAGCAGGAGAGGGACAGGTCTGGGCTGGATTCACAGAACACAGCCTTCCGTGACTGAGCACTTAAGACCTGTCCACCCACTGGAGCTTGGGCACACTCAGCAGATAGGGCGACCCCTCGAGGACCAGGCATTCTCCGGGACTGACCTTTGTATAAGCTATTTCCTTCTTCCATCAGTTGAAGGAAAAGGCTTGGTGACATTTTCCATTCCTCGTCTTCTTCCTGTTCAGGGCAGAGTAATATTCTTGTGAATTGCAGGCGCACTTTATCTGTTAAGACCAGACAGCAAAAAGGCACACACGATGTAGTTGACTGGACTGGAGGTCATGCCTCAACCACCAGGGAAGTCCCCCTGCTAGTGACCTGAGCAGGGAGTGCCACAACCAGCACTGGAGGCATGGATGGCTAGCCCCAGCACAGTTTCTGCATGGTGGCTTTCCCACAGGGCCCATCCCTGGTTTGGTCCTACCAGGGCTGAGCACTCGGCTCGAGCCCTGTCTCTATCCCTTCGCCGTGTCCCCATAGCCAGGCTTTGAGCTTCTCCCCACCCTGGGCTTTCCTGTACCCCTGCCATTTCCGGGCTTCTGAGAGACATGTGCTGCTTCTTCCTCTTGCTCACGTGTCCCTTGATCCCGGGAACCAGCCAGAGGCTCGTCCTTCCCGGGAATGAACTGGCTTCCCCGTGGAGTTGGGGTCTACAGAACTCAGATTCCAAGTCCCCACTGCAGAGAGCTCAAACACGTGGCCCTTGGCTTCTCCTGTCAGTTCTGTGCATCAAGACTGGAGACTGCCATCTGCCATCTGCGTGGTCGATAGCTCTGCACTGAGCCCCTCTGTCCCTGATTGTGAGAACCAGCCTTGCAGGCTCTCAGCTGGTGTTTCTATCACATCAAAAGTTTCTGGTGACAAATGTCATGGTTCTTGTTACTGTCAAAAAGGTCCAAAGGAAGCATGCTGGTTGCTGTGCCCATGGGTTGTCTCTAGAGCTCCCTGAATACTTTTAGCATCTACGTGAGGAGGGGACTGTGTGTTGTTATGAGAATCTCTTCACCAGGATGCTGTGAATCCCTGGACACTGGAGAACTGACAGCCCTTCCTCTTCTGGGCTCTAGTGTCGGGCTCTGTGGTGGTACCAATCACCGTGTGTCCACACTCCCTGGAGACGGCATGACCTTTGGGCTTCCACTCTTTCCTCCTCCTCCTCACCATCCATAGACAAACGGCACCAAACCACACCTGTTCTGCCTCCCCTGATTCCAGGGATCTTACCCTCTTCTTGTCTCAGCCACTTGATAGCACCCTTGCTTGTACACTGTCCGACTTGGTGCCTCCTTCTCTGTCCTGCCAGAAGGGACTCAGGCAAGATCTGACCAACTTGAAGACTTCCTTCAACTGAAGCCCTGCAGAGCCCTGATTTCCCCATCAGATCTATCCGCACAGGACAAAGCCCAGCCTGTAGCAGACTGCATGCAGCCCTCCCGGCCCTGGTCCTCAGGCTACTTCCTTGTTCCTGACATTGCTACATCCATACAGAGGAGGATACTGTCATGTGTGTACGGTGGCGTGTTCTTTTCTGCCCTGTCTCCTTTCTTTGGTCCCCTTCTTCTGGCTGCTAATGCTTTCTGATAATTTTGGACTCAGGACACCCTCTTCCAGGAATCCACAGCAGCCAGCTTTACACCCCAGCAGTGGCTGGAATTTGCCTACACTCTCAGGAGCCTTCCTTCCTGTGAGCATCCTCCACTTCCCAGCAGACAGAGGATCACAAATAGTGGGATGCCCCTTCGTCCTGGAGTCGGCATGTCTGTGTACCGTAAACACTTATTGGGTGAAATAAGAATATAAAACATATATGCCCAGTCCATAGATGAATAAATACTATGCTGCCCTTTACCCATGGGAAGGAATGAGGCGCCAACACCTGCTATAAGGATACACTGAGCGAGGGAAGCCAGACACAAAGACCACATGTCAGAGGGTCCCACACATAAGAAACACTCAAACTGTATCTAGTTAGACCCCAGTCAGTCTCTGGCCCCAGATGAGCCCCATCTCTGCTTGGTCAAGGTGGGACCCCCTCCTTCCACAGGCTTTTGCGAGGCTGCAGGTGCCAGGAGGTCCCTGCTCACCAGGAGAGATGCCTGAAGCAAGTGGTACAGGCTGTCGTGGAGATTCCCAGGGTGCTCCTGGGGGTTACAGAAGGAGTCCAGGACCACAGCTTGTCAGGCAGTCAAGGAAGCCACCTGCCTTGCACAGCCAGAAGAGAATTTGGTCCCAGAAGTACCAGGACTCAGAGTGGAAGAAGAAGCTAATCTGACTGCTGGGTCAGATTAATCTCATATTAAAGTCAAACTCATCGGTTAAGAAGCCCAGCCATTATAATAAATTTCGGTTTTACTCAATTACTGAGCAAACCTCAATGAAACAACTCACTATCAAAATAAGAATATATACTCTATCAAGCTGATAATAGAAAAATTAATTAATTTTAAACAATAAAAAGCAAAAATAAAAGAAAAATTTGAAATATTAAACAAACAAACAAACATTTTACTAAAGTTAAAAAAGGGAGAACTAGGGACTCATCATTCCTCTCCACATTCTATTCTTTTCCTTGTTTTATATATTTTAAATTTTTTTATAGGTGGATTCTGCTGGAGTTTATCGGTGGATTCTGCTGGAGGATCCAGTGCAGATAAGCACTGGAGGGCCCCTGTTGCAAATCACCCTCTGGAGCGATGGAAAGATCTTTCTACTAGCACGTGGAGGAGACCTGGTTTAATGTTGGCGTGGCCCCGGAGTTTGGTTTATGTCTTTCCTCAGGACAATGAGGTTCCTCTTTGGATTCCTGAGCACTGAATGCACCCTGTGGCTGCTGCTGAAGCACAACATGACAGAGACCTAATGGGTCTTCATGAAAAAAAATCTACCCTTCTGATGCCAATGGAGATTGAGAGCCCAATATGGCCAGCTTTGGCAAGCATTAATGTAAGCCTAGGAACTGTAGCCATGAGATTAGATTCTCCAGAAGAGCTGCCAGCTAAAGTCATGCTGGGATCAAGAAAAACGGGCCTTAGCGGTTTGTGTTCCTGGAGTTGTATCCATGCCAGTGGATGTCCACACAATCCAGAAGAGAATTTGACATTGCTGCTGCCGCTGTTGCTGTTATAACAATGGTGCACACCGCTGCTACTGTTTCTGGGATTACCATTTCATAATTGCTTACTACAGCTAGCACAGTGGAGACCCTGACAACAAAAGTAGCTACCACAGTTAGTTAATCTTCCATTCTATTGGGTATGATAAATTTAATTCAGTAGTTATATACATCCTGATTGGCTATGAAAATTATAAACTTATAAACTCAAGTTCCAGTTGCTTTTGGAATACTATTTTATAAGGACTCCAATGTACAGTATGGCTCATTAAGGAAGGGAATGGCTCAGTTGCCTTTAGCTTACTGGCTATGGGTGAGATAGGACCTCTGTTGGTCTTTTCTGTATCGAACACACAGATTGCAAGCCCAGTGCCACTTTGAGATCTTTGGCAGCAATTAACCATGCAGCTCACACACGATTGGGCCTGTATGATAATGAGTATTCAGAGATGGGTAATGACTGGGGGGCACTCACCAACCTAAGACAGAGCACCTGTGTGGCCTGGGCAGGCGTCTCCATGACGGGTAAGGTGACTTGCTGACGTCCCATGCAACCCAAGTCAGAAGCTCATTTTTTAATAAAAGGGGGACCTGCAGGGCCCTGGCCCCCATTTTGGGTAACTGTTGCCTTGCTTGCAGACCTTGACCTTGATATCCTCCCAATGCTAATTCCCTGCCAGGTTCCACCCTCCTGAATGCTTACGGGAAGTTCCTTGTCTGTGTATCCTGAATAATGGGCATTAACAGCTTAGATGCAAGATTGTAAAATATCAGTAGCGAACTTCTGCCCTCTGGGGTCCTCCCATTGTGCTATAAGCCTGTATTTAACTTCCTACCCTCTTCAAGAAATGACATTCGACATTTAAAATAAAAAAAATACTGCAAGTGTAATCTATGAATACCACAAATATGATTAATATCATGAGTGTAAGTAATGAATATCATGAGTATAATTTTAAAAAAAATTACCTGTAAGCCAGGCAGTGGTGGCACCCACTTTTAATCCTAGCACTTGAAAGACAGAGGCAGACGGATCTCTGAGTTTGAGGCCAGCCTGGGCTACAGAGTGAGTTCCAGGACATCCAGAGTTACACAGAGAAACCCTGTCTCAAGAAAACAAAACAAAACAAAAAAAGAAGCCCAGCCATGGCACCGTTAGCTCAGGTTGGCCATTGTCCTACCCTTGGGATGGAGATACCCCAGCATGAGCAAAGAAATCTGCAAGGGCAGTGTCAAAACCAACAAAAACAGCAGCAATGATAACTGGTGCTCAGGGGCAGAAGTCCAATCTGTGTCCGATTAGAGGACAACACTCTTATCAATGTCATGTGTGCATGTGCATGTGTGTGTGTAGGTGACAAACACAGGTGCACATGTGGAGGCCATAGATTGACACTGGATGCTTTTCATTTTGAGACAGAGTCTCTTTCTGAGCCTGGAGCTCTCCGGTTTGGCAAGACTAGCTGGCCAGCAGGGCCAGCGATCCTCCTGTCTCTGCCTCCTACTGCACTTGGCTTTTTTCTTCTTCCTTCTTTTCTAATGTGGCCTCTGGAGCCTTTCACTTTTTTTTTTTTTTTTTTGTGGTTTTTCGAGACAGGGTTTCTCTGTGTAGCTTTGCGCCTTTCCTGGAACTCACTTGGTAGCCCAGGCTGGCCTTGAACTCACAGAGATCCGCCTGCCTCTGCCTCCCGATTGCTGGGATTAAAGGTGTGTGCCACCACCGCCCAGCTGAGCCTTTCACTTTTATCTCAGCGTCTACACCATGGATTCTCACTTGTGATCTCCAGCTCAGGTTCCAGAGCCTCACAAGCTGTGGTCATGTTTCATTTGGTTTCTTTATTGCTGTTGGAGAGCAGTGTGTCCTGAGCCCTGACTTCCATCCTGGAGAGTCTCTCTTTAGCTTGATCTACTTCGTTGATGGTACTTTTGTGGATTATATTTTTGTTTTGATTTTTTTTTAGGTTTTCATTTCTAAAAGTTCAGTTTGTACCTCTCTTCTCTCTCTTTTTCTTTAAAACATTTGTTTTTTTTTCCTCTGAATTTCTTATCCATGCTGCCGACTTTCTCATCCACTTCCCAGCTTTATTTATCTATTTATGTCTCCTTTGAAATCACTGATGGTTTTCAGTTAGTGCTGTGCATTCTTGGCATTTTAGCCATTTCAGTCTGTTTGGATTGTTTTTTCATCAAAGTATGATAATTTATTTGTTACACAAAAGACTCATTTTTTGATTGGGCTCAGACTTATAAAAAACTCCTGCCAGTGAGGAGAGCCTGTGTCTCTTGGCAATCCATTCTGGGCGGTTTTCTTTGGCTTCCTTCATTCTCTTGGCCAAGAGTTCGGCATGTTCTGCAGCCTCCTCCTTGCTTTTCTTTTAATTTATTTATTATGTACAGTGTTCTGCCTGCAGTATGCCTGCAGGCCAGAAGAGGGCATCAGATTTCATTACAGATGGCTGTGAGCCACGATGTGGGTGCTGGGAATTGAACTCAGGGCCTCTGGAAGAGCAGCCAGTGCTCTCAACCGCTGAGCCATCTCTCCATCTTAACACATTGTTTCTTCAGCGCACTATGTTGGCATTTGTGTTTCAGGACATTGGAGTAAAAAGATGCTGAATCTTGGGTGCTTTGGTCCTGGGCTTCTTATCTTCTTTGTTTAGGACTTTCTGACAACATACTGATGGACATCATTATTATTTTTTTTTTTAGAGATCAAAAAGCATTCTGATTCTGCTAGCTCTTTTAGGTCGCAATGGGTGAGACACAGTAGTATCTGTCAGTCCAGGAATATCCTTCTCTCTCTCTCTCTGTCTTTCTTTTTTACAATAACCAACTTGAGAACACTCAGACTGGCATCCTCAATGCATCTGCTTCCTCTCTCAATTTCTCCTCGCTCTAGAACAAGAATGCCCCTCACTCAACAGCAGGCACACTCTGCCATGGGTCAAGTTGCCTGGCTTCATGGGAAAACCCTGTTTGTCATTCCCACCACTGATTTGGACCACATAACCCTTGTACTCTTCACCACAGCCTCAGCAGCCACTTCTGTGGCATGCCCTTCTCATAGAACGTACAAAGCTTTCATTCACCATCTACTTCAATGCGTTTCTGGCAGCCGGTGACAGAGGAGGAGATATTCAGCTTCATCTTGACCTCAGCTTGTTTTCCAAGGAGTCTGACCTTTGGAGTGGTTCTACTACCTTGCTTTTCCCAGGTACTTGTGTTTCTGTGTTGCAGTTTGGGCCTCTGTTGGGATGTAATTGCTCTTTTGGTTTTATTTGTGGAGTTCTCAGTGAGGAGCCCATGCCTGAGGACTCAGTCCCTGAACTTCTCAGAGAGGAGGAAAGAAAACCCTGCAACAGCAACCCAAGCAAACCCAAGCAGCTATGGAAACACAACCCAGTCAGTTACAGCAATGTCGACACTACCAAGGACCACAGAACAATAGGCGGCAGAGAAGAGGAAGAGGAGAAGACAGAAGAGGATGAGGATGAGGAGGAAGAGGAGTAGTAGAAGGAGGAGCAAGGAGGGAGTGGGCAGGAAGATGAAGAAGAAAGAGGAGAGGAGCAGGATCAGAAAGTGTGGGAGGAGGAAGAGGAGAAGCAGGAGCAGCAGCAGCAGGAGGCAGAGGAAGGAGGAGGAAGAAGAGGAGGAGGAGGGGTAGGAGGAGGGAGAGGAGAGGGAAGAAGAGAAAGAGGAGGAGGAGGAGGAGCAGGAGCAGGAGGAGGAGAGGGAGGGAAAGAAGGAGAGGAGGAGGAGGGGGGAGGAGGGGGAGGAGAGGGAAGAAGAGAAAGTGGGGGAGGAAGAGGAGGACCAGGAGCGGGAGGAGGGGGAGGGGAGGAAGAGGAGGATGATTTCGGGGAAGGTGCCCAGGCAGAGCCACAGAGCCACAACCGAAGAGGGAAACGCAGGTGGGAACTCTGAGCTGCAGAGCTGGGACTCTGAACAATGAGAGGTCATCAAGTTAGTGTGAAACACTGGGGCACAGACACACGGGTGTGTGTGGGAGAGGGCAGGGGAGGAAAGCGAGAGCTCCAGCAGACACATGCAGAGAAAAAAACTGTTAAGCCTAGAGGAAGAGCCTGGGAAGGCCCCGGAGCTGAACTCTGCACAGACCTTGGACTTGGCCTAAGGGCAGGGCGGCAGAGGCAAAGTTGGCCACTGGGACACCGCTTTGGCTGGAGCAGGCATGGGGTGCTGGGGGGGGGTGCTTTCCCTTTTATGGGAACCTCTTTCTCTGTACACATTAGGGACTGTCAGTGTCCTTGTCCTCGCTGCTCTGGGCTGAGGCACTCTCGAGGCAAGGGTGCCATCTCACCCAGGCCTCCGGCTCTGTCTGAAACTGGCACACACCTTCGAATGCAACAGGTATTTGAGGCACGGACATGAAAGCAAAACCAGAGGCCTGTTTTCATTTCTACAATACAGATCAAGTTCTCGAGCGCAAAAACCGTTGTGAGACTGGTTTGGCAAACTTCTAGTCCTGGTGACTTTAAAGAGGGAACACTAGACATTCCCATGACATAATAGGGTCCGGCTTTCCATGCGGTAATGACATAATTGGCGGGTACTTGAGCTGCCTTCTCACTGGAGGGTAAAATACAGCGGGAGCTTCTGCTGCCCCCTCGAAATGCATTTCTTTCTTTGATAAAGAGCCTTCAGCTTCATTGAGTAACTCTCCTTTGGCTGCTGTTCTAAGCATCCAATACATCACGTCTTTGGACAAATACTGTAGAATTTTCCTCCAGGAAGTTTGAATCTGCCATCTTAATCCCAAGGTCATTTATTTCCCATGAGTCTTTACTTGGATAGGGTCGTATAAGTGCACTGAACACGTAATCACAGCCCTGTGTTTTACTGACAGAAGCTTTCTGACTGTGACCCTGCTGTCCTCAGCTCAGCCAAGTGGTTGGAGATTGTTCTGAACAGAGAAAGGCCTGGCCCCAGGCTCTTGTGAGTGTCCTACAAACAGCTCCTTCAGTATTGAGCTGGGAAGACAAAGGCCAGGTGGGTGAGAGGTGAGAACCTGGCTGCTCATATCTATCTGTTGTGGGGTATTTGTACACTGTGTGAAAGTGTATTGGTGTAATAAAAAGCTGAATGGCCAATAGCTAGGAAGAGGTATAGGCAGGACTTCTGGGGACAGAGAGGACTCTGGGAAGAAGAGAGGCAGAGAAGCCAGCCAGAGGAGGAACAAGTCAGATACACAGAATGGGACAGAAGTAAAAGCCATGTGGTAGAACGTAGCTTAGTATACAGGGGTTAATCTATGTTGTGAGCTAGTTAGAAACAAGCCTAAGCTATAGGCTGACCTTTCATAATAAGAAGTCTCTGTGTCATTATTTGGGAACCGGCTGGTGAGAAAAAGAAGACATCTTCCGAGGAGATGGATGAAGGAGCTGGCTCATGGATCTGAATTCGTAGCCTCTTCCACTCCACTCCAGGGAGGTCACACCTCTTGTCCCTGCACTTTGCAGGTCCCCCCATCTCATGTTATCACTGGTGACTTTAGCAAGCTTGTTTTTGCCACTCCACGGGCCCAGTGTTTCCAGGGAAGGAGTGTGAGCCCCCAGAAGCTCCACCCTTGCGTTTCCTCAGAGCCATGCCGATGCCACTCAGGGCCTGCCAATGCCAGACAGCAGGCTCTGGCCCCCAGAAGGCACTCACACCACCCCCCGGACCCTCCCGCTGCCTCACAAATGACGTCATCACACACAGCACTGTGCAAAACCTAAAACCCAATGGAAAAGGGCCACACTTACTGGTCTGGACTGAAGGAACTTTCCATTGTACTCTGCTGTCTGCCTGCCTGTGTGTTACCTGCCCGTCATACCACGATGCCAAGTGGTTACAGGTTTTACCGGGTGAATAGGTGCAGCAAGCCATTTCATTTTGATTCTTACGTTGTTGGCTGGCGTGACTAAACTCCATTTGTCCTCCCTAAACCCCGCCACCACTTAGTGTTGTTTCCTCATGGCCACTTCTCAAACAAAACCCAGGGGCATCCTTCTGGCAAAAGTCAAACACAAAATCATCAAAGAAAACTGAGACAGATTTGGGTCACGGTGCCATAGTTTCAGGTTTCCTTTTTCAAATTCTATCAGCTCGGTTGCTGATTTTGTGTGGGTGGGAAAAGACTCCTCAAACTCCTCAAACCCTGACAAGCACGAACAGCTCCAGGTCTAATGGGGATAGAACACGACACACTAGCACAAGGTCAAAAGTAGTTCCAACATGCTGATTATATGTAATGTGCTGTCACGTGATCTTGGCATACTTTATCTTCAAATACAGTTTCCAGCCATGATCATTCTCAGTCAGCAATGGCCTCTATTTCAGGATCTAAGATCTAGAGATGGGAAGATGCTATACGGTAAATGTTTCCTGTACCCCAGGACAGTGGCCGGGGTGAGTAGGAGACCTGGAAGCCACCAAGGGGTCATCTCTCCTGCCCCTTCTGCAGTTCAAAAACCATTATGGATGCATTTTTGTTATTTATTTTATGCACATTTGTGTTTACCTGCATGTGTCTGTGTGTACCATGTGTGTGCCTGCAGAAGTCAGAAGAGAACACTGGATCCCTTCAAACTGGGGTTCTGGATGACTGTGAGAAACTATGTGGGTGCTGGGAACTAGACCTAGGTCCTCTGCTGGAGCAGCAAGTGCCCTTACCTGCCGAGTCATCTCTCCAGTCCCACCCTTCTTCAGCTTTTGATGAGTCAGTCTTTAAGAAGCCACCTGACAGTCTCTGTTACATTCTTAGCTCTCTCCTCTCACAGCTGAGGGACCGAAAGCAAGGTGTTGTTGTTTTTGATCTTCCCATATGCTGACACAGTTAGACTTTTTAATATGGTCTTCACTCTGCTGGGTTTCATCATTGTCCGAGGCTGTTTCTGCCGATCACTGGTCTTATCTGAAGGTACCTGTGATGGTTAATCTTTGTTGCCAACTTAATGGGATTTAGACTCTCCATGGAAACAAACCTTTGGGTGTGACTATGAGAGTCCAGAAAGTTTTAGCAGAGCAGGAGAGATACACTCTGTACGTGGGTAGCATATGGCTGGGGCCCAATTCTTCAATATGGGGGCTCCTCCTGGGGCCCAGAGACTAGAGAGAAGATTGTGGCCAGTCATGGCGGGGTGACACCATCACCCAAGAACTCTTAGACATGACTGTGCTATTGGGGGCCAAAGATCTTCCCAGCAGCACTCAGTTTGGTCCTGTTCTGCTTCAGTCAAAGCACTTGCAACGATTCCTAATGGTGTACTGTGTGGCTTTTGAAAGAGGGACCAGTTGTAGGATGGGTTCATCTCTCTTGTTTTTGTTCCGGAAGCCACTATGAGGACCATGAAAGCCACAGCAGACAAATGAGATTACTTTGCTGTGGACAGCATGTTTGCAGAGGTGACCACACATTGGCGGAAAATGTCCTTCTGGCTTTAGTGGTTCCTCACAGAGGTATCCCCTCCCTAA
Organism: Peromyscus leucopus; assembly: GCF_004664715.2. Taxonomy (NCBI): domain Eukaryota; kingdom Metazoa; phylum Chordata; class Mammalia; order Rodentia; family Cricetidae; genus Peromyscus; species Peromyscus leucopus. Next base: position 6,797,656 of record NC_051074.1, read on the forward strand.
GGTATCCCCTGATGAAGGTATCTGTCATGGAGGTATACACTCATTGAGAAATTCCCCTATGGAGGTATCCCTTCACAGAAGAATCCCCTCACAGAGGCATGCCCCCATGGACGTATCCCCTCACAGAGATATCCCCTCACAGAGGTATCTCTTCACAGAAGTATCCCCTCACAGAGGCATGCCCCCATGGACGTATCCCCTCACAGAGATGATATACCCGCACAGAGGTATCCCCTCACAGAGGTATCCCTTCACAGAGGCATGCTCCCATGGACGTATCCCCTCACAGAGATATCCCCTCACAGAGGTATCCCTTCACAGAAGTATCCCCTCACAGAGGCATGCCTCCATGGACGTATCCCTCACAGAGGTATCCCCTCAGAGAGGTACCCCTCACAGAGGCATGCCCCCATGGAGGTATCCCCTTCATGTGGATGTATGGTAACGGGAACTCCTTGTCTAAAATCCTCAATGGGTTCGATGACAAACCAAAAACCTATGGAAAAGCATTTTTTTTTTTAAACAGTGAAACTGTGAGGCTTTGCTCTGCAATCTTTAGATATCCCTTGTGAGGTAGTTTAGAAGTGTTTTCTTCTGGCTGCAGCTTGCCATTTCACTTTTAAATCCTCCTCAGGTCGTACACACTGCAAGAGGTTTTGCATTTGACGGAGTCTAACTTGTCAAGTTTAGAAGGGATTCTACTCCCCCCTGCCCCAGTTTCTTGGCTATGCGTGTAGTGTGTGTGTGTGTGTGTGTATGCCTGTCTGCATGTGTGTATGGGAGGATGCATATGTATGCATGTGCATGTAAAGGCCTGAGGCTAATGTGGGAATCATCCTGGATTAGTTGTCAATCAAACATAGAACTCATTGATATTATGTCTCACTAGCCAGCTTGCTCTGGGTCTTTCTCTGTCTCCTGAAGCTGGACTTAGAGGGAGTTTGTCAGGCCCAGTTGGCGATTATGTGGGTTCTGGGGATCTGAACTCTGGTCCTTACACTTGTTTGGTAAGCCATTTCCCAGCCCTGGGCTCTACTTAAAAAAAAAAAAAAAGATTTTTATTTTATGAGTATGAGTGCTTTCCCTGTATGTATGTATGTATGTATGTATGTATGTATGTGTATGTGTACCACATTCATGCCTGGTGCCCATGAAGGTCAAAAGAGGGCATCAGATCCCCTTACCTGGAGCTACAGATGGTTGTGACATTCGGCAGGTGCTGGGAATTGAACCTGGATCCTCCGGAAGAGCAGTTGGTGCTCAACCATCGAGCCATCACTGGGCCCCTTTGGCAAATCTGAAAAGCTCTTTTCTTAGACCTGGTCATAAAGCTTCTCCCCCAATGTTTTCATCTCAAACTTTTTTTTTTTTTTAATGTTCCAAGTGTACAGCACATTCTGAGCTCACACAGAATGTGAACAGAAGGTGTGAAGTTTAGGGACAGATTGATTTTCTTGACTATGGGTGAAAACTATTTTTGTATGTTTGTGTGTGCACTTGTGTGTCCATATTTGGTGCATGTATGTGAGCATGTGTGTGGAGACTATTGATTAACCCCAAGCGCTCTTTCTCGGGAGTGCCAACATGTTTTTAAAGACAGCTCTCTCCTTGCTCTGGAACTTGTCAAGTGGCCGGGCTGGCCTGTCTGGGAGCCCAGGGACTCACCTGTCTCTACTTTCCACACTGGGAGTACAAGTTTATGTTGCCACACAAGGCCAAAATCCTAACATAAATAATATCTTTCTGAAACTCTTACATGAAAAACTGGAATTTAGCAGCTCAGATGTGAATGTGCCTTTTGACTTTTCTGTTTTCTCCTCCTTTAACCCCAAAGTGAAGACGACCGTTCCCGTGAGCTCTGTCTTCTTTAAAAGCTCACTGCTGTGTCTCTAGATGGACCCAGGAAAGGAGGAGAAACAGTCCTGTTTTCACTATTTAATTATTTTGCCATGCTTCTGACGAAGGGATCAAGTGACCCACAGGGGGTTTATTTTAAAATATTCTTTTTTGAAAAAAAATTTTTTTCTGTCAATTGAGAATTTCATACATGTACATAATGTAGTTTGCACAAATCCATCCCCATTCATGCCTTCTTTTTTTCAAATCGACTGGGTCTGCCTGTACAGCATGGACCACATCCTTGAAGAAAATGGAATCTCCCTCCCCCTGAAGCCGTCAAGAGCCAACAGTTCCTCAGCCGGGGCGGGGACTTCACAAGCCCCTCCCCAGCGCATGCTCGATTGGGCTGGATTGCTCCTTAAGAGTCGGTCTTAAGAGTCTAGTCAGAGTCATTGTGCGTTCCTGTGTGCAGCGGCCCTGTCATGTCTGGTAAACACTGTTTCACTGCAAACGTCTGCTCCACATCTCTCACAGTCTTCCTGCCCCTCTTCCATGGTGATGTTCTTAGGTGCAAACACAGAGTCCCAAAGACAGTGACTCCACCCTTTCCTCATCCCACTGACCCAGGGGATGGTAGCTCCAGACACCAAGTCACAGGTGATGTCACCCAGAAGTCCAGTGCTCAGATCCCTGTTTTCCACTCACGTGGCTTTTTCTTCCCAGTGATGATGTTTGAGACTGTCTCATGAACCTGCAGAGTGTCCGGCTTTCTGCTTGTGTGATATTTTGGAAAGAGCATACTTTTTACTAAGAGATCTTAGTTAAAAAGGTAATTGATCATTTTTAAGTGAAGTCTCTCCAAGGTTTGGGAAGAACCAGCCCACCATGTGCCGCACCATTCTTTAGACAGGGGTGACAGTGTCCGGGTGACAAAAGGAAGCTGAACACAAGCAAAGCATGCCATGGGCACGCTTTTATTTCCCTCTACTCTCGACAGATGTGACCACCTGCTTCAAGCTTCCTCCACGCCACCATGGCTTCCCTGCTAAGAGGGACTGTGACTGACATGTGAAGACATGAATGGGGATGGATTTGTGCAAACTACATTATATGCAAGTGAGCTACAATAAACCCTTTCTCACCTAAATTGCTTTCCCCCTCCCCCAGGGTGTTTTATCATACCAAGAGAAATAAAGACCAGGACAGTATGTAATTAAAACAAATAAGGCAGGGCTAATATCTTTTCCCCCAACTGTCTCCCGGGGTAAGTGCTAGCTGCTTACACTTCACTGGTGATTTCTGAAGGTGCTGTGGAGGCACACCCTCCGTGTCAGCGTTTCTGATGAATTCAAAGGGGCACATTTGGGCTAACAAAGAGGACTGCTTTCACTTCACAGTGGGTCCTTGGTTTGCCAAGCAGCTTGCCTTGAAGAAAGACAAGTGTGAGGGTTTATTTTGGGGAGTAATTATGTAAATTATGTAAACTGAGTTGTCCACACTGACAGTTATCCTGGTAGGCATTTATAAAATGTAGAAAAGATTGTGACCGGATGCTATCAACCTAAAACACAATGAAATCTGAAGCTAGTGATGGCGACCCCAGCAGACTCGAGGTCACCCCTTGCCAGAGTCCAGCTGGAGGAAGACAGACAGTCTTCTAGAGCTCTCCTGCACTCCTTACCTTTACAACCTTCTCTTTCTGGTTGCTTTTCTTCTCCTTCCCTTTTTTGCCTTTTTTGGGCTTACTCTCCTTTTCCTCTTTTTTCTTTTTCTTTTTGAGTTTTTCTTCTTCCTCTTGGCTGGTTAATATATCCTCAATAACCTATGGAAAAGACCAAAACAATCATAGCACCTCACGGGAGGAGGACCGTTTTCCCCATCCTGTTGGGCTCCGTCCCTGCTGGACGAGGCTAGCTAGCTCTCCTGAGGAGGATTTGTCGGGAGAAGCTGTCTGTCCACTCTCAGAGGAGGGGTAGATGGAGGTCAGACACCTCTCTCCATATCTCCACACCTTTCAGGGGTTGCATTGACACCAGAAGAGACCATGCTTTCCCCAGCCGGTCAGTGGCAGCAGGACATGTCTGTCCTGTCCCATTTTAAACCCAAGTAATTCAACCTGAGGACTGCTCTGTTTTCTACCCAGATGATGGATAAATGCGTGTGTGTATACATGTATGCATTCATATGGAAGCTGGAGCTTTCAGCCTTTGCCCACCTAAACAGGCTCCTAATAAATCATGTTTTAATACCTGGCAGAGATGGTTTCTCTCCCCACAGGTCACTTTTGCTGGAGGCTTGACTGGGTATCCTCGGCTATCTGAAGCTTAGCGAGTTCACCCTCACCCCCTCTCCTCTCAAAGGCTCCAACAAGTAATACAATGAGGGTTATTTTTTTGCATCAGTTACATCTATAGAACAATATTTAGCAGAACTGGGGTTCTGTGACGCTGATCATCCCAACCCAAGGGCAGCCCCCACCCTGTGGTCTTGCCTGTGACTCTCCTGGCACACATCATTGCTGAGTTTACCACAGGCATTGCATCTTTATGGTGATGCTGGTGCTCTGAAGGGATGGCTCCTGTGGTGTTTCCTCTCCACCAGCATTTGCACACACAGACTCACTGCTCTGCTCACTAAGGCTCCGGTTCCAGCCCTCACAGCATTCAGTTCTTTAGCTTATTCTCTGGTTTTTCTGTTAGATACATCTGCAGTACTTGATCCTTTGCCTGTCCCCATGTCTGTGCCTTGCCCTTTGCCTTGTCTGAGAGTGCACAATAGTTCACATAAAACAATGCTTAATAGTGGTGGTGTAACGGCCATTCCTGTGTATTTCTGCCATTCGTGGAACTATTTCTCATGAATTTAATTAGGCATGACATTGGGTTTCAAACCAAGATGGAAGTTCGTTGTTGTGTTAGAGAAGGGTAGCTATATTTCATTTTATTGGATTCAATTTTTATCATGCATGCATATAATGTGTTTTGATTAAATCCACCCCCATTCTTACCTCCTCCAGTCTTCCCTATCCCCTCTACCATTATTTCCTCTCAACTTCATGTGCTTGCTCTTGAAAACAAACAAGCAAACAGACAGACGACAGACAAACAAACACTGAGTCTACTGGGTGCGTCCTGTATGTGCATTGGTGGATGGATGACCATCTGCTGGAGCATGGGTAGCCTTCTCAGGGGCCACATCACCGAAGAAAACTGGCCCTCCCTTCCTCGGCAGCCACCAAGTGCAGGGAGCTCCTGAGTTAGCAATGCCATTTCATAAGCCCCTCCCTCCCCTGTCCATACTGGGATTTTGACTGGTTTGATCTTGCTCAGGTCTTGTGTACGCTGTCATGGCTGCTCTGGTTTTCTGCCATGACCAACAAATAATGTTTCTCTGTGGACATCCACTTCTCCTGGCTCTTATAATTTTTCTACCTCCTCTTCCACAATGATCCTGGGCAGTTTATTACTCTGTCCATTTAGCAAAATAATAGTAGTACATTCTCCCTGTGGCCTATGACCCACCCAGCCATGGGTTTAGGGCCCAGGCACAAATTCTGTCTCATGGAAGGCTTTAGATCGAATCAGAAAGTATTTGGTTACGTCCAGAACATTCGTGCCCACTACTGCGCCAGTGGGCATATCTTGCAGGGTCAGTCAGTACTGAAGTTCATGGGGTTCACAGCTGGGTAGTTAAGATGGCTGAATACTTTTCTCCCTTAGTATTGCAAATAGAACCTTCTGGCACTATGCGATCTAGCCAGTAAGGATGTAGCAACTTGATTTCTTCATGTCCTGTGCCTCAAGTGTGTAGTATCTGCAGGAAGAGGGTCTTAAGGTCAAGCCCTCGAGGGTAACCAAACGCAACAGAAATGGCTTGTAATGTTTGGGGTGTCTTGGGGACCCCACTGACCAACAACTCAGAAGAGGTTTTTATTTTTTAGTACCAGAGAGAGATGCTGAGTTTGGAAACGAACCTTCCACATCCATGTGATGAGTCCATGCTCTTTTCTTTGGTCCACTTCCCATGATGCAGTGCATTCACACATACCTTAAACTCAAAATGTTGCTGCATTATGAAATAACTGCTGCTTATTACCACGGTTTACCTCTTTAGTGTGCTGCTGGTTTTAGTGAGCCAGTATCCCACCCTCCCCCACAGTGCTGGGAACTGAACTCCGGGCTTGATGCACTCTCTCATCTGATCACACATGGTCCAGGCAGGAAGCTTGAGCTGGATCTCCAGACTGGCGGGCTCAGGCTCCAGATGCAGCCTTTGGTGGAATGTGGTCTGTAATCACGGCTCTGTTCTCACTCTCCAGCAGCCGGCGTTTAATGTCAAGCTGCCCTGTGGTCCCCTTTGCTTTATCGGAATGTATTAACCAGGCGCCCCGAGGTTTGTTTTTAGTTTGACTAGCATCAGCTCCTCCTTTTCATGTTTCTTGTGGACAACTGAGACATTCCACCAACATTCTTAATCCCGTAATCACTGCTCTTTAAACTACAGTGAAGCATGTTTGGCTGCTTGCCCTGGTCTGACTTTCAAGACCCTGCTTGTTCCTGAAGACTTAGCTGCAGGGCAAGACCTACACACACACACACACACACACACACACACACACACACACACACACACACACACACACGAGAGAGAGAGAGAGAGAGAGAGAGAGAGAGAGAGAGAGAGAGAGAGAGAGGAAGAAAGAAAAGAAACAACGCAGAGTTAAAAGAAAAAAAAAACACAGTTAAAGTGATGGTCTCTCGGGGCAAGGCCTGCTGAACTGCCGAGCAGCCATGCTGGCATTGCATGCTTATGGTATTCTGGGGGAGGGCCAGAGGGTGGTCTGGCGTTATGAGAATGAAGCTGGCCTCAGCATGAACATGTCAGGTTTAAGAGGGAACCTGTACCTGACCCCATAGGCCACAGGGAACACGGTGGGCAGTCTGGCTTAGGGGCTGGTGTGAGGTCTCCGACTCTGACCTTAAGAGTGGGTACTCCAGTGCATGGTGCTCCCGGTACTTAGCTCTTCATAAGAATACTGGGGGGGGGGACTGGAGAGTTGGCTCAGCAGTTAAGAGGACTAGTTGGTTTTGTTGAGGACCCAGATTCAGTTCCCAGCAACCCCATGGTGGCTCACAAACACCAGTAACTCCAGCTCCAGGTGATCCAATGCCCTCTTCTGACCTTCACAGGGGCCAGGCACACAAGAGGTGTATTTATATATACATATATGCAGACAAAACATTCATATACATAAAATAATATAGATCTTAACAAAAAACACCAAAAAAACCAAACCAACCAACCAAACAAAAACCCCCAAACACTAGAGGGCTGGCTGCCCAGCTGGAAGGGTGCTTGCCCAGCATGCATGAAGCCCTAGCCCTGGGTTCTGTCTTTAACACCACACACATGCATGTGGTGGTACACACCAGTGAGCCCTGGTTAGGGACTGGAGTCAGGAGAATCTGAAGTTCAAGGATATCCTTGAGTTTGAGGCTAGCCTGAGCTACGGAGACTATTTCAAAACTCTCTCTCTGTGTGTCTCTCTCTCTCTTTCTCTCTCTGTCTCTCTCTCTCTGTCTCTCTCTCTCTGTCTCTCTCTCTCTGTCTCTCTCTCTCTGTCTCTCTCTCTCTCTCTCTCTCTCTCTCTCTCTCTCTCTCTCTCTCTCTCTCTCTCTCCTGTTCTTCATCCATGCTATAAACAAGGCAGACATAACCAACTTTTACACTCACCCACAGCAGGGGTAACGAGGCACTGGTACTCAGGGCAGATCCGCACAGCCCCATCACTTCCGCACCATCATGGCCGCCTTCCTGCTATCGCTCTATAGTGCTCAGCTGTGGCAGAGGGTGTCCACACCCAGCCTGGGTCCTTTTTATTTGCCCCATTGCCTGACATTTTTAACTTTTGGCAACTTGCCTTGTTATTTTATTTAGTATAAATTCTTCAAATGGTATCCCTCAGGCAGAGAACATCCGTATTGAAATACTTGATGTTAACTTGGTCCATGTGCCTTAAAAAAATGCCATGCTAATGAATTCAGCAGCCAGAGTGTTTGAGAGTGACATTTTCCTACAGGCACACCAAGCTGGTTTTCTAACTTAAAATTTTTATTAGTTGAGTGGATAAAGAGATGCAGCAAAACTGTTTTACAGTGAGAGGTCAGTGCCAGTAATTAAAACTTTTTTCTTTTAAAAAAGTTCATATTTTTGATGTCTTTTCCATGGAGATGATGACTTATTATTTTCTAAGGACTCTTTAAATATGAACGAACCTTTCATCAGAGATGCCGCAAGCCCTCTCCTCAGTTTCTTGTGACTCTAATTTCTCTTACGGTGTTATTTTTCAACTGCTTGAGTTTTACACACTCAGTTATATCAGTCTGTTTTCTACATGATTTCTGCCTATGGCAACATGCTTCCAAAGTTATCCCCCACCCTTCTGATTATTAAATACTCTAGCAATGTCTTCTGCCAATTTGTGGTTTAACATTTTTACATGTAAATATTGAATGCAAGAGGAATTTATTTTGCAAGTCAAGGAAGGCTCGGGATGTCCTGAATCCTGCCACAGAGGGAGCCTGGCCGTCCCTTAACCTGCTGGTCCATCCTCCTTCCTTTGAAAGGAACCATCAGGATGACTGACTTCTAATTTGTGTCTGAATCGGCTTCTGAACACAGTATTCTACAGTTGGCCTCTGTGGTTTGAATCTCAGAACCACAGTTTATCAGCTGTGAGTTCGCCCTGCTTGCTCGATGGTCACAGGATTCGTTTGCACGTCTGTGCACAGCAGCCGGCACAGAACGTTTCCTCGTGTGTGAACATGCCACTACTGCGGCTGCCACCTGCCTGTTCTTTCTGTGATTCTGTGGCATCACCACCGGCACAGATTCTCTTACTCAGCCTTTATTTATTTATTTATTTATTTATTTATTTATTTATTTATTTATTTATTTATTTCCATGTGTTCTTGCATAAAAACTTGAAAATGTGTTAATCAATATAAAAATGACTTTGGTTTTGATTGAAATTGTACCAAGGGTGGGGATTAATAGAGAAAGCATGCTTCTCTTCTATTGAGTCTTCAGGGAAATGATCCAGCAATCTCTTTGTCTAACTAAGGCTTCTCTCAACTCCCCTGTAAAGTTTTACCCATGTGATTCTGGACAACTGGGTATCTGTCAATGATTTCATCTTGAGATTACTGCATTTCCTAGGAAGTAATTTCTATAATGTGAAATAATAAAATATTGCTTCAAGTACTTATAACTCTTCTGTTTTTAAATCTTATTGTATTTGTTCGAGTAACCAAGGAAATATTAACTAATAGATCTGAGAGACGTTATCTTAGAGCAAGGGAGGGCAGCCTGAGAGAGATGTGGAGATCATGAAAGAGCAGCCTGAGATGTGGGCAGACAGGGGAGAGCGGCCTGATATGTGGGCAGACAAGAGAGAGCAGCCTGGGATGTGGAGATCATGAGAGAGCGGCCTGGGGTGTGGAAGATGGGGGAGTGAACTGCAGGGGTCACAGACCTGATGCTGGGGATGGAAGAGGGATGGGGAGGTACCAGGAACCGGAACTCAGACTGTTAAGAACTGACAGAGAAAATGGCCTGATGTGTCATCACAGCTTTTCCATAACTGGACAGGAGAAAGAATGAACTGATCATGAAACAAATCAGAAAGGATATGTGAGACGATATTCACCCTGGGATATGTAAGTAACCATAAATCATGGAGACGTAACACACTGTAAATCCATTCACGTTCAAGTCTAAGGAAATGCGACTATGATTTGATCACCTCATACTTCTCATATATTCCTTTACCTGCTCTGGGGTCTTGTTGGAAAATATGATGGCTGAGCCCCCGTCTTCTACATTGGGGTAGTCTGGAAATGTACCCGTTAAATTCCTGCAGAGAGAAAGAATGTGAGTTGAAAGAGAATCGAGATGAATCTCTTTGGTAACGCTCTTACCAACCCACGTGGTTTAATATCAGTAAGTGACGGCTCTCCAGGGTGAGGACCCTGTGCTCAGGGCTGGGCAGGGTCCCTGAGACGCAGAGGAGTAGGGACAAGCAGCCTGAGGGTTCCTGCCTCTGGGGACATGTTAGTCTGAGGTGGACATCGCTCTCTTAGACAGGTTCTATTTTTCTTCCTCTGCCTTTTTTCCATTTTAATATTAAAATTCTTTGTGGTTTAGTTTCAACCAAGACAGAAGCACAAATCATTTCTTCCTGTTTAAAATGTAGGGTAAACACAGGACTCTGAAACTAAACAGAAGGGTGGAGTTGGACAAATGGCATGTCCAGCAAGTGTCTGAAACATTCACGCATGCTTCAGGAAGTCTGGGCCCCCATTTTTGATAGGGTCCAACAAGTATTTTTCCTGCAACCACAGAGAAAGAAGCCGGTGGAATTTAGTGTGGAGAATTACCAAAGGAGGATGTGGTCATTATTTTTAAGAGAAACTGACTTTGACATAAGCGTTACACTTACTCCATGTGTAGGAAAAATATACTAGCTGCTAGATCAGAGCCTTTCATTCCCAGAAGTAGAAAGCCCAAGGCTTGGAGGTGATGGCCACATTTAACTGCTTCCCAAACTCAAGGTCTTCTTTTCATGCTAAATGATTCTTGAGGACCTCTAAGGGTTTCTGTTTATGTGAGCTGCACAACTGATATTTACTCTATTAGACAACTAAAACTCAGAAAATTCTAAAATATGCATATTTTAGTTCACTTTAAAACAATAAACCTAAGCTGGGCTGTGGTGGTGCACGCCTTTAATCCCAGCACTTGGGAGGGAGAGGCAGGCGGATCTCTGTGAGTTCTAGGCCAGCCTAGGCTACAGAGTGAGATCCAGGAAAGGCTCCAAAGCTATACAGAGAAACCCTGTCTCAAACAACAACAACAATAATAATAAACCTATTATCAGAGGAAGAGATTAATCACTAATCCTATCCATCTTTGAACACTTCGAGCTACAAAACCCAGTTGCCTAGCAAGGTGTGCCCATGGTTGCAAATAGTGGCCCAAATGTCATGGGGGTAAAAACCTACCACGTTCTGATTGGATTTAAGGCCAGCGTCACAAGGCAGAACTCTTACCTGGCACCATTTTTTAGGCCAAGAACCTATAGCTAGACAGGTCATAGGCCCTAGGGAAGAACTTACTGCTATTATTCTGCTGAGTGGGGATAGTAGTGAACCAATTCCTAATGAGTTACCACTACACCCATAGGCGAGCACATTTCTCAACTATAGTCAGAGAAGCTTCTATTTGTAGTAGACGGTGATGGAGCTGGCTAGTTTTCTGTCAACTTGACACAAGTTAGAGTCATCAGAGAGGAGGGAACACCAATTGAGAAAATGTCTCTGTAAGATCAGGCTGTGAGCAGGCCTGTAGGGGATTTTCTTAATTAGTGATTGATTGAAGAAGGCCCAGCCTGCGTTGTATAAAAAAAAAAGCATGGTAAACAAGCCACGATGAACAAGCCAGTAAGCAGCACCCTTCCATGGCCTCTGCATCAGCTCCTGCTGCCAGGTTCTCGCCCTGTTTGACTTCCTGTCCTCACTTTCTTCAGTGACAGACTATGATGGGAAACATAAACCAAATTAACCCCATTTCCCCCAACTTGCTTTTGGTTAGGGTGTTTCATCACAGCAATAGTAACCTTAATTGGGACAGCGATAGACACAGAGACCCACACTGGGACTAAATGAAGACAATAAGAGACTGCAGAATGCTCAGCCCTAAATGGCACATTTAAATCATACTCCCACCCTCTCCAGGTTCAGGAATCACTGTGGAAGAGGGGGCTGAAAGAGGGTAAGATCTAGATGTAGCGGATGACTTCAAGGGAACAGCATCTTCTGGACACGATGGGACAGCTGCATTTACAGACGTACAGTGATTGTGACAGTATGCATCAGACCCATCAAGCCAGCCCAAACCCTAACATTGAGAGGGGACGTGGTCATGAAGACCACCCCTAGCCAAGGAGCTACTGGCAATAATAATAACTACCGGAAGAGGGAGAGTCAGATTTAAGAGTGTAGCCTCTGGTGGGTTGGTTATGCTCCAATGGAAGGTCACACATCCAAGGCAGCACAAAAGGCCTTGAGGCCAGCCTGGCTATAGAGTGTGTTCCAGGAAAGGCTCCAAAGCTATCGACAAAGTCAGGTGGGTAGGGAAGGGGGCATAGACCTTGGAAGAGTTGGGGAGGGGGTGGATATGATCAAAACACATTGTACAACATTCCCAAAAACTAAAACTAATAAGCAACAAACCAACAGACAAGAAACAACCAATCATATGTTTGCATAGATACAATTTTATGAGCAATAAGTAGTTTCCAAAGCCATAGACTGTTCAAGCCTATTAGAGTCTGGTTTAATGGAAGCCGGCTGGATGTGCCACTCTGCTTCCATGTTCCAATGTGCTGCACTACGTTGTGCTAAATTCAGGAAGGAAATCTGGCCTCAGGAACGACAGCTGAATGAGTGTAGTTGCCTCTAGCTGCTTGCCGTAAGGAATCAACCCTCTCAACGAACTTCCCCTCGTCACTACCTCGCTGGCCGGATGGACCTATGGGCTGCACTGGGAATGTCAGGCCTTTGCTCACTTAGAAGATGATCGTCCACTGGGTTCTTCAAGGCATTTCATCGCATGGTGAGATTCGATATGGATCATCAGTTTGACGGAATCTAGAATCTCCTAAGAGACAAGACTCTGGGTTGTTTTCCAGTTTCTAGGCTAGCTTAACTGAGGTGGGAGGACCCTCTCTAGATGTCGTTGGTACCATCCCAGGGGCTGTGACCCCAGACTGGATAAAAAGGAAAAGTAACAGCACCTGAGGCAGAGGAAGGCAGGTCTCTGTGAGTTCAAGGCTGGCCTCAAGGAAAGAGATTACAGACTGAGCAAGTTGTATTTAGAAACACACGTGTATGCATGCACATGCACATGCATGCACACACACACACACCACCACCACCACCACCACCACTGTCAACAACAACAACAACAATTAATGCAAAATGAGGCCATGAATTTGAAAGAGCAAGGAGGGGTAGATGGGAAGGTTTGGAGAGAGGAAAGGGAAGGGAGAAATGATCTAATTATTATCTCAAAAAAGTAAAGAAAAAAGTAGAGAAAGTACCAGCATTCATTCATTTCTACTTTCCAACTGCAGACGCAATGTGACCAGCTGCCTCATGTCCCCGCTCCCTGACTGCCCTGCCACCTCAGCCTGCACCTCAAACTGTGAGTTGTCACAATAGGAAAAGCAGGAAAATGCCAAGGACACCATTCATCAATACCGGGAAGTCTGAGACCCGGAAGCTCTCAGACTCAGGGTGAGGGCCCCCGGATTCACTTCTCAACCCGTCACTCAGTAGTTGCATTTGGAGTGGAGGTTGGAGCAGTCTTCCTAACATGCTCACTAACAAGACTTCTGCAGACCCCTCCGCAAGGGACACCATCATATGACTCTCTCCTTGGATTGCTGAACTTGAATTTTTTAGGGATCATGACAAATTTAGTCTCTCTCTCTCTCTCTCTCTCTCTCTCTCTCTCTCTCTCTCTCTCTCTCTCTCTCTCTCACACACACACACACACACACACACACACACATTTCATTGTATGCATATATGTGTGTCTGTGTGAGCATATGCTGTGTGGGTGTCAGAGGCATTAGCCATCCTGCAGCTGGAGTTACAGGAGGTTGTGAGCCTCCTGAGGTGGGTGCTGGGAATTGAACTCAGGTCCTTTGGAAGAGCAATACATGCTCCTAACCTTAATGGCTGAGCCATCTCTCCAGCCTCATGACTTACACTTCCCCCCAAAAAACCCAAATTCACATGATCCCATTTTGCACATTACTTCTTAATTTTAGAATGTATCAATTTTCACAGCAAAAGTTTATATTAAAATTCCATGGTAATTTTTATAAAATAATATTAAATATATTTATATTTATTAATGATGGTACTTTATGTCTTGTGTGTCCCTGAGCATTCCAAGCTTTGGGATAAGCTCCCATGGGTGTGTGAGCTGCTGATGGTCTTTAAGATGGAACAGCGAATGTTATTTAGGCTTCCATGGTAATTTTGGCATTGTTTATGGGACTTGATAGCTGTGACTGCAGGGGATGCCCTTCTGGAGCCTCCCAGAAGGAACTGAAGACCCCAAATTATACAGTGTCACGACCCCAAATTATACAGTGTCAGCACCAAGATGCTTTTGATTAAGAATGGGACACAAAGTATCTGTCTTGGGGACTCCTATGCCTCTGCTCTCGACACACACTCTCCCCACGGTCTTGGGTCCTATGGATGGTGGACCCCTGAACACCGGGACACATACAGTTACACTACCCATGGGACTGAGAATCAATAGGCACGTAACTGTGCTTCACCTGAGAGCACTGAGTGTGGGACCTTTTCAGTGATGGGCACTTGCATCTTTACAAGCTCCTATAGCCAGGTACTCCACCCGACAGTGAGCCACCACCTTCCTGTCACCTCCTTCACACATGCTTCTGTCCCTAAGGGCTTGGCTTTGTTCGGTAGTCTCCGGCCTTCTCAGGGGCCACTCTTCTTGAGGTTCCTTCTCCCTCAGTCTCCCATACTTCATCTGCTCCCCCCCTTCCCCCTCCCCTCGTCATCTGCCGTCCGTGAATCCTGCACCCCTCCGTCGGCATGCTCACTTCTCTTAGCTCTCACCCCGTGAACTCAGCTGGGAGAACTGTTCACACGCACCGCCCCGTTAAGAGAGCTCTCTCGGGTGTGGAGTGTTGAGCTGTGACCCTGCCCCTGCCGATGGTTACGTTGAAACTCTAACCTCAGCACCTCAGCTATGGCCTTGTTGGAAAGGAGATCCTTGCAGCTGTGCTTGCTTAAGACAAGGCTCCACCTCACGGTCCCCAGAAAGAACCAACCTGCTGACCCTCTGGGCTTCCTGCCCAGCACCCAGACAATGCATTCCTGCTGCTCGGCCACCCAGATTTAGGACATAATTATGGCAGCTGGGGCCCAGCATCCTAGTATACAGCTTATGGCCTAGCATTGCTGTTTTCTAAAGGGCATTCCATCATGATGCTGTGTCTTAGGGTTTTTATTGCTGTGATTAAACACCATGATTGTATGCAACTTGAGGAGGAAAGAGTTTATTTTATATTATGGTTCCGTATTATGGTCCATCACTGAGGTAAGCCAGGGCAGGACCTCAACCAGGGCAGGAACCTGGAGGCAGGAGCTGATGCAGAGGCCATGGAGGAGTGCTGCTTACTGGCTTGCTCCTCATGGCTTGCTCAGTCTGCTTTCTTACAGCACCCAGGACCACCAGCCCAGGGATGGCTCCACCCACACTGATCTAGGCCCTTCCACAATAATCATCAATCAAGAAAATGTACCACAGGTTTGCCCACAGGCCAATCTGGTGGAATATTTTCTAAATTGAAGTTCCTTCTTCCCAAATAACTCTGGCTTGTGTGAAGTTGACATAAAACTAGCCAAGCACATGCTTTTTTGCAGTTGGAAGGCAAAGCCTTATTTCTTGAAAGGTTCTCTTGCTTCAGTTCCCAGTGTCCCCCCCCCCATTCCCGAGGGTCTTCCTCTCTCACTGAATACCTTCTTTCCTCCATAGAGACAGCTGGACACATACAGGATGGGCACAGTTCCTGTTCCCTTCTTGGCGGGGATCCTCTGTGGGCTCTCCTTTCTCACACCGATCTCTGCAACCCAATCCTCTCTTTTGGGTCCTTTTCCCACCTTTATCTACGTGTGTCTGTGTGAGCATATGCTATGTGTGGGTGCTGCAGAAGCCAGAGGTCTTAGGTCTCTTGTAGCTGGAGTTACAGGAGGTTGTGAGCCACCTGAGGTGGGTCCTGGGGATTGAACTCAGGTCCTTTGGAAGAGCAATACATGCTCCTAACCTTAATGGCTGAGCCATCTCTCCAGCCTTGTAACTTACACTCCCCCCACCCAAATTCACATGATCCCATTTTGCCTCAGTTTCCAGTGTTCTGTACCCACCCCTTACCTTGAGCTCAGGGCTCAATCTTAGGGCCCCCTGTTCTCTGTCTGTTCACCCTCACAGCCTGGGGTCTCACCCAGCTCACAGCTTGACTCACCCCCCACATGCTCAGCTCCTTAATGGCATCTCCAGTTTTTGCTTCTCCCTGGCTTCACTTTTCCCCGGCTCTCACCTCTCCCTGGTACTGACCCAATCTAGCTGCCCACCCAACACCAAGGAACACAGAAGCTCTGAGATGTGTCTGCAGCCCAAGTCTTCTTGCCACTCTGACCCCCGAAACTCCTCCTACTACTGTAGAGAATAGACACTTTGTTTCAGTCATTCCAGGGAGTGCTCCCAGGAGCACGGCCCGGAGTCATCCTCAGCTGTCTCTTTTCCAATGGTTCCACCTTCCCAGCATGTGTTGAGGGTGACTGGTACACACCACTGCACTAGACCCAGGACACTGTCACCAAGCGCTTGCTTACACCAGGAGCTGGCCTCTTCTTACTGTTCTGTGGCCACCTGGGGTAGGTGGCAGGTGAGTGACCCCTTTAAAACATGAGTCATAGTGCGTCACTTCTTTGCTCAAAGCTCATCTATCCTCTCCAAACTTTTGTCCATATCATTAGGTTAAGCTTTGCTCCAGCTCTCTTGGGACAATTGATCCAAGGGCCCCTTTTATTCTTAAGGGGCCTTAAGCTGTCCTAGTTCGGGACTTAAGTTACCTTGTTTCTCCAGTGACCCTGACCGCACGTGATGCTGCACTCAGCCTCCCTCACCCTGTCTCCTATACTGTTTCCTGCATGTCTAGCTCTGATGGATTTGGCTACCTTCTGATTCCTTCCTTCACTTTAAATCTGCTCAAATGTCATAGCATCAGACAGGCCCTGCCTAATCACACCATATGGCATAAACTGACCAAATATAATATTTTCTCTCTCATTTTAAAAAAAGATCGGGTAGAGGCACCTATCTGTGGAATTGTGTTGAGGGTGGTAACCTGGGTCTCTCTCTCTCTTTCTCTCTCTCTGCAGTCTGGAAAATAGTTTAATAAAGGCAAGAACCTGTTCTATTTAAAATGAACTTTGAGGCAGAATTTTCCACACAGCTCCGAGATGTTCAATATGTTGAGATTATGCATAATTATTAAAATTACAGCTTTCCCTCGGCTATGATTCTAAAGCCTTGATTATCTTTAAACTTGCACCATCTTGCTGACACACAGCGGGTAGCAAGCTAGAATGCCATTCCCGAATTCTGTCTCCTCCCCGCCTCCCCACCCTTTTCCATTCACGCTGAAATTGCTGGGCAGGCATGGTCAGAGAAAGACTCTCCATGTGGGCATCAGAGCCTCCAGGGGAGACAAACGACACAGAAAGCTTTGTGGGGATAGCCAGAGCCGCCTGCATGGGACCTACCAGCTCACCCGTGTCTACAGAACAAAGCGGGGTTGGGGTGGGAGGGAGACGGGAGGGAGAAGTAGGGAGGCGAAGGGGAAAGGCAGCTATGTGGACAGAAAGCTTGCAATAGGTGCTGTCTTGGTAGAGCAAATCTACAGAAGCTGTGAACCAGTTGTTGACATTACAAGCAAACACTGGTGTATTTTATTAGGAAGGACATTTTCTACAGCAAACTTTGCGGGGTATTTATGTATTGCATGTGCATGTTCACAAGTGTGCATGTGTGTACTCACGCATGTGGAGGCTGGAGGACAACCTTAGCTGTTGTTACAGGGTCTCCCACTGGCCTGGAACTCACCGAGTAGGGTGGCCGGCCAGCAAGCCCCAGCAAATCTCCTGTCTACCTTTCCCACCGGCTTGTCTGTTTCTCGGGCTCTGGGGGTCAAAGTCAGGTTCCCGAGCTCGCAAGGGGCAAATAACTTTACTGAGTGAATTATCTCCCCAGCCCATGATATTTAACTTTTAATCAAGACAAATACTAATTTCCAACAAGAAAACTTTTAGTTATTCCTGAACATGTTTCCTGAAAAGTACTGAGAAAATGAAAACACTCAATTTTAGAGATGACTTAATATTTTTAGCAGAATGAATGTCACCTCCCCATCACTAAGTGATTAATCACCCCTAGAATGTGGAGAGACAAAACCCCAGAGAGCAAGCGTGCCATCCCAGGGAGCCAGGAGCTCATCGGTGCTGGCGGCCACCAGACTCCAGCTTTGTGAGCTGGGGTGTCCTGGAGCACCACCGAGGTGGGGAAAGCTCTGGAGAGCAGCGTTTGACATTTCCTTTGCTTCTCCTGGGATCAGTCACGGGCTTGACTCTGAATGCTTTCATCCCAACCTCTCCAACCCCACTGCTCCTCCACTGCGGCTGTGGCCTTAGGACCTGGCTTTCATTCCCCTGTCTCGGCGCTCTCAGATGTGGCAGTGTCGTCCTGAGCCTGCCTCGGTATCAGACAAGAACCCCGGCCAGACACCATGGAGCCCAGTACTGCCTCCAGTTCAGCTAGGGCCAGTGGGTCTGTCAGCATCGCTCTTCCGACAGGGCATTTTCTACCTTATTTGTGAAGCATTTACCTGGCTTCTGAGAGACTCAGACAATACATACTGTTGCCCTGTCCTTCTGTGCATTAAAGACCACACTCCTGTACCTCTCAGCTCCGAGGCAGAGGTTACACTGGACTCCTGTGGGGAGGCAGCAGCCAGCCTTTCCTGCCTTGCCCTGCTCTGCCCAGACCCACCCAGCCCACCTCAGCCACGTTAGCTTACAGCCTGTGGGCATCTAGGCTAACAACAGCCTGTTCCTCAAGTCGGATGTTCTGTGTGCAAGGGACACTTTGCTGGAGCTAAGTTCTCACGGTTTTAAGCAGAGGGAACAGAGCTGTGCTACACAGTCACCACATTCTTCCTCCCATTGAGTGTTTGCAGGATGCTGGAAATGCGCTCAACACCCGTCAGTTCCTGAAGTGATGATACAGCTCCTAGCGGGAAAGACCCGGCAACGGGACGATCACCCCTCCTTGCTTTTGTTTAAGAGCAAAGGGGACAACAGGTGATCCCCTGCCCGTGTGTCTTCAGGGCCTGGGGACAGGTGAAGGCCTGGGAGTGGGCTGGAGCAGGGCTGCTGAGTCCTTGAATCCGCTTCACTATTGATTTCTTCAGCACAGCAAGTAGGAACGATGTATCAAACGCAACAAAGCACAGAGCAAAACAATTTGTAATCACAGCAACTGTCATACTCGGCTGGTTTCTCTCCTTTTGTAGAGTCTTAATACTGAATAGGCCTCATAATTTTTTGCAGTGGGTTTGCCCAATTTTATTTTATAATATTTACGCTTCTGTGGCGTCTTTCCCAGGACATTAAATTCTCCGTTTCTGTTACCAGCCAGCTCTAACAATGTAGTTACCGTAACTGTATTTTTATGTTCTGGCTCCCTTTTAAAAATGCATTTATCAGAAATTACTCATCCCATATACGTCTGTCAGCTCCCGGGCCGCCCTCTTAGTCCACTGATCTACATTTATGCTTTCTTATTAGCACTAAGCAGCTCTTATTTTTCTTTATAATGTACTTTAGAATACATGGCCATTTGTTCTTCCTCGTTGTTCTTAGATCTTATTTCAATCCTAATGACTTTAATAATTATATTTCCTGTTCCACAAATAATCCTGTTGGGATTTTAATTGAAACTGTTTTATCCCTATAAATCTCCTGGGGTCAATTCATCGTCTTTCCATTCAGCCGGCAGCAGAGTCCATCTCTCTGTCTATTCCAGTGATTCTTCTGTCTCTTCACCGCCCACTCTCATCTCACATAGGGCTGATGTTTCCCTTGCATCGTCGTCCATCATTATTTAACGGTATAGTTCCCCATTCTCCGTAAGACATTGATTCTCGTTATTTCCCCTTGGTACTATCCTGGTTATCAACTCTCATTCATATCATGGCAGCAGTTATGGGTAGGGACAAAGGTTGTGCCCAATGTCTGTGAAGTGTGTCTCTCTTGAGGACACAGCATCTTTGACTCACCCATTCATCCTGCATCTGTTCATTTACAATATGCTCATTGAGTACGTGTGGTGTGCTAGACAGTGCCTATGGCTCTGAGAAAAATCCTCAGGTAGAAGATATAACAGTCTCTCTACACCTAGCTTACATCTTGCCACACTTAAACTACATGCCATTACAGTTTATGCCCCTGCTCCCATGCCTTGCCTTTTCAGATGAGAAGGGGACATTTAACTTGATCAAATGCTTTCTCTCTGCACAAGCAGAGGTGATAATATGACTTCATTCACGTCCAACTTCCCTACCATGTAACTGTATTTGTAAGGACGGATACTAGCATTCTAATTGTACATCTACTGGAAAGGGCCAAAGTGCTTTCTGAAATAACTGAATGAATCACAGAAATTCTGGAAGTACGAACCTGTGGGAAATGAGCAATCAAAACAAAACAGGATGTCATGGACTCCGCAGCAGCCCATTCAATCCTGCAGGGTAAGAAACAATATGAGTCCAGCCCACTCCCTGCCCCTTCACCAACACCTGGAGAATGAAACACAGAACACTAGAGACAATTCTGAGAGCATAAAAGCCCGGGCAGGCTCTCCTGAGCTAGGGTTCCCTGCGAGGGGGAAGCCGCACAGCCTCTGACAAAAGGGCATTCCTGGGTGCCCGAGAGCCCAGGATGTACTTGACAACAGCACAGGATGTCACACTTGCATTTTGGGCCCTCGACAGGACTGTTAGGATATTGTTTATGTGTCTATGCATGTGTGTGTGTGTATATGTGTGCTCGTGCGCACGAGCACGTATGCATATGTGTGTGTATATGTATGCAGTGCATGTGTGCATGCATATGCATGTCTATATGTGTGTGTGTATGTTTGTGATCATATGTATGCATGGGTTTGTGCATGTATGAGTATATGTGTGTATGTGTATACACGTGTGTGGGGTGTTCGTAGGTGTGTATGCGTGTGTGTGTGTGTGTGTGTGTGTGTGTGTGTGTGTGTGTGTACTGGGGATTGTACCCAGAAGCATGGTTGTATGTATGTTAAAACATACATCTCTATAACTGAGCTACATCCTCAATTTTAAAATATTTATATTTTTTAAATCTTGAGACCAGGTCTTGCTAAATTGCCCAGGTTGGCCTTGAACTCACTCTGTAGCCTGGATAGGTCTTGATTTTCTGATCCTCTGGTTTCAGCCTCCCGAGTAGCTTCCCAGGTCTGTGCCATCAGAATCCTCTCTGCTTTAGGATTTTAAAGGACAGTTACCCACCGGGTGTGGTAACATCTCTTGTAATAGCAGCGGGGAGACAGAGGCAGACAAGCGCACGGCCCGGGTAGATGCCAGTAAATTGCATTTACAATAAAGCTTCACACTAGATCAGGGAGCAGCTGGGAGACTAGAAGTATGATAAACAGGATTTTACTGGAAATGGGGAAAGCTGTGTGGTAGTTGCCGCTAGCCACTCCTGTGATGGGGTAAAGTAGGAAATCCCCTCGGAGTGGCCTGGACTGCCTCAGCAGATCAGGCCCTCGGCCCCGCCCCCAGGCAAGTCTGGCTATCTGAGTTCCATCCCTGGAACCCATGGGAAGGTAGGAGAGAGCTCACGCCACAGAATTGTCCTCCAACCTCTACCTACGTGCTATGGCATGCGCACACACATATCATAATAATAATGATAAATTAAAAAATCTCCATGGGGACCAGGGCATTTCTGTCTCTGCAAAAACCTTAGCTTTGTTATTTTAAAAATAGGAACCTTGTGCCCAAGAAACAATTTTTTTTTTTTAATTTTCTCTGACTTCAGGAAACTCTACTACTTACATGTGACAAATGATGGGGGCCTTGCTAACTTCTTATAAAATTTATTTAGTGACTAATGTTGTCTTTCTCACTAAAAATACGGTGGAAGTGGAGGGCTGTTTTCCTGCTCCTTTATCTGAACACGCTGAAGGGGAAACACTCCGGTCTCATATTTTTCTGTTAACAAACGGTAGGTGTGGTGCGCTTGGTCAAGTTAGGGCCTATTAAAAATTTATGGATATTGTCAAAAATTCTCATACAAATGTGCAAATGGCCAGTCTGGACTTCACAGTGATTTAGAAAGCAGAACTCCTCAAATGATAAATTTCCCCCCGAGGCCCGACACCAGGCTTCGACGGGTCTCACCGTCTCAGACACACAGGACAGAGATTTATCTGTGTTTCATCAAGTATGAAAAATATATGGATGGAGGGGTTTCCGGCCGATCCCCCCCAGTCATCCAGCCACCTCCATTAATGTCAGCAGCCCCATAAATTTCTCCCAAGTTCTAAAGCAAGCAGCTTGTGCCTCTGCACAGAAGCCTCTGAAGGTGTCACTTGCTGCCATAAATTCGCAGACACTCAATAAAGGCAATGGACTGCACATGGACTTGATTACATGGCCTCCTTGGGACACCGAGTAGGCCTGTGCTCACAGGAGAGCAAGAGAGCCCTGCGCACCCAGTCTCTTCATCCCCTAGAGCCAGATAAGAGAGTCGGTCTATTCATAGATGCCTTGCTTATTAGTGGATGTTATTAGCTGGTTCCAGTCTAGACCAAGGCTTCCTTCTTGGCCCAAGAGTATTGTCTTGAATTCTGCTCATGTTTGAACGTGACAAGCACACCCCCACATCCAGCCAGCCTGCCCTTCCCTTTACAATTTCATTAAAAGAAACAATTCCTTAGGGATGATATGAGAACCTATGTTGGTTTGCTCCTCTGTTGACAAAGTGACAAGTAGATCTTGTTTCTACTTTCCTATCCCAAATGCCATTTATGGAGGAGAATTAATGCTCAGGACAGAGCTGCTCCTGTCGGGATAACAGCAAAGGCCTTTCTTCGCTGTTATCCTTTCCCATCGAGCAAGGCTCAAAACCCAGCCAGCGTCTCCCCCGGCCCTTCCTCAGAAGGAGCTTCATCTTCCCATCCTTTCTCAATCCTCTGTCCTTGTTCAATCACGTGGCAAGGAGTGTCACTATATTTAGAAAACACAAAGGTGTGGCTGTTTCTGTCCTACAGTGTTTACACAAAACCATGGCTCTTCTGTCTGTTCAGAACCAGAAGTCCCTGAGTGCAAAGACCCACGTGTGATCCTGTCACCACAGTGTTACACACACTGCAGCAGAAATGCTTGGATGTGAGTCTTTAATCCACGTCTAAGCCTAAGACAAGCTTTCATTTCTTGGGTGGTGTTGGAGATAGAAGATCCAGCAGGGGCAGCTAGTGCCAACCTTGATTCTGTGAGGTCACTGTCACGGAGATGGCTGTTCTGTCCTTGCACTCTGTGGTGCACACTGAGAATGCAGAGGGACCAAGACAAAGGAAACTGGCACACTGCATTTGCTGAAGAGCCTAGTGTCTTTCAGCTCTGGTACCTGGACCGGGAACCACGAGAGCCCCTGGGTGCTGGGAAGAGCCTAGTGTCCGTCTTTCAGCTCTGGTACCTGAACCACAAGAGCCCCTGGGTACTCTTAATTTAATTTACTGTGATGAGCCACATCAAAACCTACACTTTCACATGGGTTATGTGCCTGTCCTCAAGGCCTCAGTGAATAGTGCCAGGACCGCGAGTTCTTACCCATCCTTTCTTGCGTGCCCTGCCCAACTGCATACATTTTCCATGAAAGCCATGGCAGGGAGGAGGTTCATTTGGCTTCTTATTCAAGCAACCCACACGTGTGTCTGCATCTCCTCTGCTGACTGTAGTGGTTTTGAAAATTCACTGAATGTGTAATTACACAAAGAATTCACAATAATGAGCCCTCGACTCGTCTCTCCATGTGTGACCACCCTGTCTTCCTTAAACTTCTGTCTCATTTTGAATATAACTCAGAGTTCCTGCAGAACATGTAGAAAATGTGAAGGAAAAAATCAAATATAGCTCGGATCCCAACCACCTGGAGGGTACCTGACAGGGGCAGGCTGGTGGCTTCTTTTGATGTCATTGAAAGTTCTCGGAGGGAAGCTCTGCCCTTTCCCCGGACACTACCCTGGGTCTACACAATGCCCACATCTCTAAAGGTCTCTCCCTGGCATCTTTATTCTCCATCTGCTAGTCACTAGGTGGACTTTGAGCCAAGCTGCCCAGCTTCCGTAAGTCTACGATGTCTTCTGTGAAATAACTATGGCAAGCCACAGCCAGCTTTCTCAAATCCCTGGATTCTCCTCCCTCTCTTCCCTCCTCACCCCCTTCTTCCTCTCTCTGTGGCTCCCTCTTTTCCTCTTAACTACATTGCATGAACACATGAAGCAGCCGAGGGAAGAGGAGGAATCAGGAGCAAAGACCTGGGCTCCCAGGAGGTACCTAATGAGCCCGACCGCTGTGAGCACTATTGTGATTTGAAGAAGAAATGCTCTCACAGGCTCCTGTCTTTGAACACTCAGTTTCCACATGTGGTGCTGTTTTGGAAGGCTGTAGAATCTTTAAAAGGTGGTGCATCATGGGAGGAAGTAGTCACTAGGTATGAACTTGAGGCTTGATAGCCTGGCCCTACTTCCTGCCGTTCTCTACTTCCTGCCTGTAAACTCCCTCACTCTTCCGCCCCCACGCCTTTGCTACCATGATCATCTGTTTCTCCTTAAGTTGAAAGTCAAAATAAACCCTTCCTCATTTAGGTTGCTTCTTGTCCGCCAGCACGCCTCTGTTCCCAGCCTGACCTTTGCGTTGACAGGTTGGTTCTAGAGTTCCCAATGCATGAGGGAGAAGACAGTTTCAAAGTCTCCCAGACTTAAAATGCCAAACTTTAACTCACAGAACTGTGCAATGAAATGGGGGTGGGGAGCAGACTTAACGTCATTTAAGCCGTATCTCAATTTTTTGTTTTGTTTTGTTTTTTGAGATAGGGTTTTTCTGGGTAGTTTTGGTGTCTGTCCTGGATCTCGCTCTGTAAACCAGGCTGGCCTTGAACTCACAGAGATCCGCCCAGCTTTGCCTCCCGAGTGCTGGGATTAAAAGCATGAGCCACTGCCACCTCATATCTCAATTTTTACGACACAAACATCAAAAAAGAAAACAGCAGTGAAAAAAATAATACAAGTGTCCACCATCCTTTCATACAAAGGGGTGGTGACCGTTTCTCAGTCTTTTGTGGCTTAGAGTTGAGGACACTTGGGCCAAGGGCCTTGTTGCTGGAGCCCTTGGGAGGAGGAAATGTTGGTGTGATGGTGAGTATTTTCAATATTTAATGAATTTAATAATTAATTTTACAGGACTTAGAATCACCCAGGAGATAACTTCCGGGCGTGTCTGTGAGGGAGTTTCTATCAGGCTAGCTGAGGCGAGCCCCTCGCAGGCTTGAGATCCTAACGGAATGAAAGGCAGGGAGGGAGCTGAGTACTGTGTTTGGCTTTCCTTGCCTCCTCACCGTGGCTGCAGTGTGACCAGCTGCTCATGCTCCCGTGGCCGGCTCTTCCCTGCCAAGACTGTGCTCTCCCAAACTGAAAGCCAGAATACATCCTTCCTTCCTTGAACTGCTTTCTTCTCAGCAACGGGAAAAGTAAGTGATGTCCTGGGCGTTGGGGATCAGAGCCGAGGGAGAATTCTAGTCAAGAACCCTGAGCGAGAAAGCCCCTCTCAGTCTCCAGTGTGTGTTGATCTGATTCGGGGATTACACAGCACTCCAGACTTAGAGCTTCCCAATCTCTGCATTCCTAATTCCAATGCCGTGGGCGGCCTACTGTTACCATGGTTACTCGGCGGGTTGTTCATCTCCTGTATCACGTAAAGAATTCAAGGTGGCCGGGCGTTGGTGGCGCACGCCTTTAATCCCAGCACTCGGGAGGCAGAGGCAGGCGGATCTCTGTGAGTTCGAGGCCAGCCTGGGCTACCAAGTGAGCTCCAGGAAAGGCGCAAAGCTACACAGAGAAACCCTGTCTCGAAAAACCAAAAAAAAAAAAAAAAGAATTCAAGGTGATGGTAGTAAAATTAAAATGAAAGCAACAGCTGAGGGGCTGGCTCCCACCGCTTCAGCCTGTGGGGCTTCTGTGACGCTTGTGTGGGCTAATTGCACTAGATGTGTATGGTGCGTCAGTGAGACAATGTAGAAGACTAAAGAACTAATTAGATGGGTGCTAATTACGAGCACCTG
Source organism: Peromyscus leucopus (assembly GCF_004664715.2). Lineage (NCBI taxonomy): Eukaryota > Metazoa > Chordata > Mammalia > Rodentia > Cricetidae > Peromyscus > Peromyscus leucopus. Next base: position 6,823,599 of record NC_051074.1, read on the forward strand.
GCACAGACCCCTCTCTCGCAGAGCAGGAGGCAGGCAGGTTCATCCGAAAGGGGCAAACTGTAAGGACAGAGCTAGCGGGAGCTGAGGGGGTCCAGCAGCTCTGTGTTCAGGCAGGGAGTGCCAGGGGCGGCAGTGGGGGAAACAGGACTCCATTCCCTCAGGCCAGCATCAAAGCCAAGGTTTCGCTGTCCACTGAAGACAGCGGCGTAGCCAGCAAGTTCCTGTTCCTAGACTGGCCCTCCCGGGGCCAGAGCACGGGGACTCTGCATTGACAGGTTGGTTCTAGAGTTCCCGATGCACGATCTAAGGGAGAAGACAGGGTCCCGCATTCCAGGTCTCCCAGTCCTAAAATGCCAAAGCTTAGCCCCCGTAACTAAGATTGTAATTTAGTTTTGAAAGCACAATCCCCCACCCCCCAAATGACTGAAACCTCCTCCAGGAAGAATGCACATCTGCACAGGACCTCAGACAAGCTGCTCCCGTGCCCTGGGGCTGGAGCACATTCCACACTTGCTGTTCTGATCACAACCCTATTGTGAGCCCTCTCCCAGCTAAGCCTCTTCCCCCTCTCGGGGGGCTTCCTCTCTCCACCACCCCCACCAGCCAATCTCTCCTTTGTGGGCTGGTAGGCAGCACTGTGACTAAGAGGCCACCAAATACGCCTATGGCTGGGGATGACGCAGGGATGAAAACATGGGCTACCAAGGATATAACACATGTTCTCAGCCATACGTTGTGTGTCTGATGGAGCACATGAGTCCTCAGCATTCTAATGGCGTCATATTTATTAATCTATACGATCCTGTCCACGAAGCAGGCATTCAGACTGTCCCCATCACCAACACACATTTAGATGCAGGAACAAAGGCAGAGAGAGGAGGTATGGCTCAAGGTCATAAAGACTTAAGTGGAGGAGTGGAGATCTGAACCCATGTGCCTCTTCTCTAGGGCCTCAACTCCCAAGTTAGCGTGAGAGCTTGTGTGTGTATGCAGCATTCACAGTACATTTGTGTGTTGTCTATACAAGATGCATCGTTGCATCATAACATTAACAGGCAGTGGTGGTGGCTGCATCTCCAGCAGGGGGTCACACTGCTGGGGTCCAACTTACCCTGCTGGAAAAGCGACACAGCCCCTTAGATCGCTCACAGCACTCCCCGGTTTGAATGTGAAATGTCACCCACAGAATCCTGTGTTTGAATACCTGGTCCCCAGCTGGTGGTGCTAATGGAGCCTCAGTGAAGGAAGTACGCAGTGAGGGTAGGCCTGCTGCACTTCCTTTCTACTTCCTGCTTCCGGATGCAACCCATCCAACCAAGGCCAGGGTTCTGTGCCCTGTCTCCCCTGCTGTGATGGCTGTATCCCCTCAAACTGTGAGCCACAGAAGCCTTTCCTCTCTTTAGTCCCTTCTTGTCAGGAACTTGATCCCAGCAATGGGAAGAGTAACATGGAAGCCTGCTGAAATGGGACTGGAGAGGCCATCAGAGTGTTCTGACTCCCGCGCTGTAGGCCCCATTTGAAATCCCTGGAAGTCAGGGCACTTTTTAAGAAGGTCAGTAAATGTTGATTAGTTTTAACAGTTAACTTGCCATAATCTAGAATAACCTGAAAAGAAAGCCTCAATGGAGGGATTGCCCAGATCAGGTTGGCTTGTGGGGCTATCTCTGGGGAATTGTCTTGATCAGTACCTAACAGAGCCCACTCTGGGTGAAACCATTCTCTAGGCTGGGTCCTGACTGGTATGAGTGAGGAGAAAGGAGCAGAAGCAGGGAGCAGGTGGGCACCATTTCTCCTTGCTCTTGAGTGGATATGATATGATATGATCGACTGCTTTAAGCTCCTGCTTCTGTGGCTTTTCTCTGCAATGATGGGCTGGAACTCGGGCTAAAAATACAAGTTAAACCTCTCCTCTCCTCTCCTCTCTTCCCCTCCCCTCCCCTCCCCTCCCCTCTTCCCCTCCCTTCCCCTCCTCTCCTCTCCTCTGCTGCTTTCTGTCAGGGTGTTTAATCACAGCAACAGAAATCAAACTAAGCCAGTGAGCAATGCACTGCCATGGGCAGAGGCACCACAAGACTCCCAAACAAACTTGGGGTTTTCGTCGGTAAAGATCTCCAGGCCTGGAATTAGCCCCAGTGTTCTGGTGATGAAAGCAGCTTACATGGTGCTGATGCAGGTGACTGAGAGGAGGAAAGGCCATCGCCTCTTCAGGGATGAGAGCCCCAGTTCCATAGACGGGCTCTGGGGGTTGCAGCCTGGCTGAGCTTCAGGGTTCTGCTTCATAAGTGCGTGTTGGATGAAGCTGTGGCTGGGACCCCTTCATGAGACTTCGGGATGAAGTTCACGACTGAGCCCAGAAACAATGCAGTGAATGGTGGTCTCAAGTGAGGACACTTGACACCAAGCACAGCAAGTGCTTTCTGGAAACAAGCATCCTCTCAGCTGTGCTGCTCCACATGCTAGCTACTGGGGACAGGCGGCTGCCCCAACCTACACTCAAATGAAGTAAAATAAAATACACGGTTGCTGTTCACCTTACAGGTCTGTGTCCCATAAACACACTGTGAGTTGGAAAGCACGTTAAGTGGAAAATACATTTAATATACCTGCCCTGCCGAGTGTCCCAGCTTAACCACACAGCACACCACAGAATCCCCTTGAGGTCACTGGACTGACTGGGAGCTCAGTCTCACCCCATACTCCATGCTACTACCCACTACTGCCCATCACCAAGGATCATACCACACAGCTCCAGCCCAGAAAAAGGTCCACGTTCAAATTAGGAAAGCCATTTCTGCTAAATGTGCCCTGGTTTGCGCATTGCAAAGTTGAGCCTCTGTGAGTCAGAGCCAGTCCACACATCCAGACGGGGTCATCTTCTACTACCGTGCTGGCTGGCAGAATCTAGAGCATTTCCAGCACAGCAGAGTCCTGTTGGGTAGTAACTATCTAGACCAACCCAAAGCCCTGCAGTGGGGACCTTATTATGCTGTCGGTGGGTGGAAAGGCACAGTGTATCTCATAGGGCTGTAGGTGTGGGGTGGGCTGAACAGTGAGCTCCAAAGACCCTTAGTCCTAATCCCTGGAGTCTATGACACCATACATGGAAGAATGGTTCTGGAAGATGTGACTGAACCTCCGATAGGAGTTATCTGTGTCATGTGGTATTCCCACCATGTTGCCCTCAATACCTTGCAAAACATGTGCCCGGTGGTCAGAGACACACAGAGGAGAGAGCGATGTGACCACTGAGCTAGGCTGAGTGACCTAGACACACAAGCCAAGGAGTGGCAGCAGCCATCAGAGGCTCGAAGGGGCAGTGACTGGATTATCCTTGGAGTTTCCCGGGAGCGCGGCTCTACCCCTTCATCTCAGAACATCCAGACTTCCGGTTAAGACACCAAGATTGCGGCGATTTAATTCGGCAAGAGCAAAGTAACACAAAGGTCGCTTTGTGTAAAGCATTCTTGAAATAGAAAAAGTATTCAGGAAATGACAGTCTTCCCCTCCTCCCTGTATGCACACCTGAGGTACCCAGTCACTAAGATGGCTACAGTTACCAAGCAGACCCTGGGAGTTACAGTGTGGAACCCCACTTTTGAGTTCTGGCCCTGGGGCTAGGAGGAGGAATGAAGGTGAAGCCTGGGAAGTGGGTTCTTGCTTAGTCAACAACTGGAACAACTTCTGACTAGTTATGCTTCCCAGACGAGATCTTCAACAAAAGCGCTGCTTCAAATAGCCCATGCCATATCAAGGATGACGTGCGCACTGCCACACTCTGCAGGAGAGCCCAGGTCACTGCCACACTCTGCAGGAGAGCCCAGGTCACTACCTCACTCTGCAGGAGAGAGAGCCCAGGTCACTACCTCACTCTGCAGGAGAGAGAGCCCAGGTCACTGCCACACTCTGCAGGAGAGAGAGCCCAGGTCACTGCCACACTCTGCAGGAGAGAGAGCCCAGGTCACTGCCACACTCTGCAGGAGAGCCCAGGTCACTGCCACACTCTGCAGGAGAGAGAGCCCAGGTCACTGCCACACTCTGCAGGAGAGCCCAGGTCCTTAGCGTGTGAAGAAGGGGAAGAAGACATACCAAAGGATGCATGTGGAAGGTACCTGGAAAGGGTGTGATGCCTCCCTTGGCATAAAAATGACAAATAAAAACCTCAACAGTCAGTATTCTAAAAATAAGCCAAAAGCTTAAGGATGTTTAACATTCGTGTATATTTAACTACATATCAGAGATCACTTGAAGAAAAACCCAACACCAAGACACAGAGAAGTAGATAAATGATAGAACAGCCCAGATGAAGAACTATCAACAAGCAAAAACAACTCAAATAAGTTGGGGAGACACACCTGTTAATCCTAGCACTCAGGAGGATCTTGAATTCAAGGCTAACCTGGGCTGCATAGTTAGACACTGTCTCAAGGCTAAAACAAAAATGGAATTATTCCCCAACCCCCAAAATAATTAAATTAGCTGGGTGCTGGTGGTGCACGCCTTTAATCTCAGTGCTCGGGAGGTAGAGGCAAGTAAGTCTCTGAGTTCAAGGCCAGCCTGATCTACAGAGCAAGATCCAGGACAACCAGGGCTATACAGAGAAACCCTGTCTCGAAAAACCAATAAATAAATAAATAAATAAATTTTAAAAATTTAAATTAACACAAATTCCAAGATCACTTGATAGCCTTTTTTATTGGCTCTGAAAAATATTAAAAAGATTACAATCAGTTTATTATCTAGTGCACCCATGCAATCGAATGCCAAGCATTCATTAAAAAAAAAAAATCTTTTGAAAAGCATTACAGGGCCATGGGAAAGTTCAATGTTGAAGTTTTAATGCAAAATATGTATAAATAAAACTAATTAAAACATATATTAGAGAGAAAAGAGACAGGAAGGAACTTGACCAAAAATGTTCACAGTTGCTGTCTGTATGCTGAAATGAAAACTATACATAGGCCAGTTTTTTTTTTTAAACTCTACCTCAAATGAATATGTGTTACTTTTGAAGTTTAACTTTTCAGCGCGAGGGGGAAGGCATGAGAGACAAAGATAAGATTGAAAACGACCTAAAATTGTTATATACATGTATGAAACTGTTAATTTTTTAAACCTTCACCTAGGACAGCTTGAGAAACAAATAATCAGAAGGCATGGTGGTGCACACCTGTGACCCAGCCCTCGGAGGTAGCTTCACCGTCAGCGGCATGGTGAGCTGGAGCCTGAGGCCAGCCTGTACACACCGACCAGATGAGCCAAGAGTGTCTGTTTATTGCTCATGGCTTCTCATGATCAGCTGACCTGCCCTGCGCATCTTTTTGGAATTTATTCTGAGAACTGACTGTGATTCATACTTCAAAAGACAATATTTGCTTTTATTTGCCTTTGATTTAAAAAGGCAGGGAGCAAAGCTCTTTATCAAAGTCCATCAGATGACTTTAATCCAATTATGAAAATAAATCTACCCTCGACCTTCCATTACTTCAAAAAGAGGAATTTTTATGCCTTTGTGAATTCTGCCCAGTGTACCCACGAGGGAGCCTCGAACCAGCCCTGAGATGGTGGGGTCAGGAGGAAGTGTCCTCAGAGGACCCACCAGCTGGATCTTCAAAGAAACTCATAAATGCTGGAACAACTGGGCATTTCCAGAGTAACAGCCAGGGCCTCCCAGGACTCAGGTAGGGAAAATAATTCATACCTGTTGCCATTTTACTTAATTCTGTACTGAGAATGACACAGTATAGTGATGACATCACATTAATCTACTTCCCTGAAACACAAGTCTCTTAAATATTTTAAATCAACACAAGCTGATTGCCTTTTTCCCCTCTCATAACTTTTTTTTTATCCTAAAAATAATACTGAAACAAAAGAATTCTCACAGTACAGAAGATCGACTCTAGATTAACCCCTCTCCCTGGAGCCTAGCTGGAGGCAACCTTCAGTTTCTGCTGCACCCTCCCAAAAGCTTTCCACGAGTGCCCACAAAGCTTAGCGTGTTTCATGTGTTGTGAGCACAGGAACGCTGTTATCTGTGGGTTTGGCTTTGGTGACCCACTGTCAACAGGGATCACTGTTGAACACTGAGCCCTGAATTCCAGAATAAACAGTCCATTCCTTTTAAACAGTGTGCCATTTGGAGTAGTATGATAAAACACTGTGCTGTGCTATTCCACACATGTACTACACACTACTACTACACGCACATACAGGTATTCTCTAGAAGCATCATGGCGCCCAGTCATGGAGGGAGGCTTGGGCATCCAGGTGTGTGTGTGTGTGTGTGGTGTGTGTGTGTGTGTGTGTGTGTGTGTGTGTGTGTGTGTACCCCTGTGATGTACACACAACAGTGAACTCACTTAACACCTCATTTCCCACCACACGACCCAGTATTAAGGTGATAAGTGACAGGTGTCTGTCCACATCCTTCAGTCTGGTCACTCTTCACCCAGCGTGGGGCTGGGTGTTTGCTGCATGGTCTCTGTGTAGGCAGGCTCCATAAGAAGAGAAAGCAGGCAAGATTCTTGAGAAGGGGACATCTGAACTGATGGCACATCGTTAAAGAAAAGACAGTTGACCTGAAGCAACCGTTTTAAACCAGAAGAGCAACTTATCCTTATGCTATGAGCAGCAGGCGTGGGTTGGGAATAAGGCTGAAACCCTGGGTTTTGATAGTCTGAGAAACAGCAAATTTGTGTGAATTTTAATAACTAACACAATGGCATATTGCTGGTACCCCACCCATCTTATAGCATTCTAACAGCTTGGCTTGAGGTATAATTGATAGGTGATAAACTGCTCAGATTTCAAGAGTGGGATTTGATAAGTTTTGACAAGTGTGTGCATTTGTGCAACCATCTCCTGGAGAAGAAGACAGGGAGATTGACGGCAAGGAATCTGTATATCCCTCCCCCAGGATGAGCCCACCTGTCTCCTAGAATAAGTTCCGAATTCTCCATTAAGATCATTAATTTAAGTGCCCCTCCCAGGCAAAGGAAAGTTCACAGATTCAATGCTCAATTTGAGAAAAATCATTAAATGTGTAGAAATGCCATTTATAAGAAAGAGTATAATCGTCATGCCTAACACCCACCACCAAGTTTGGATGAAGTCAGACTCCCATGCAGGGAACAAGTATTCGATTTCCACATGAGGTCAATACGGGAGGTTGACAACAGCGATACCTTTCCATTCCCGGGTCCACTCACATGGCTGTGGACAGGGCTTGGCTGTCCAGCTGCTGGAAACAGGCCCATGCCTCTTGCCAGTTGTCATCTGGGAGCCCCATATGTCCCTTGTGAGCCTCTACACTGACAAGAAGGTGAATGATGAACCAGAAGGAGGTCCATCTCTTCTGCTGTGAGAAACTTCCTAAGTTTGGCCCCAGGAAGGCAAGGATCCCCAGATGTCTGCTCACAGCCTGCCTGCCACACACATATACTCTTTGGTGTGATTTTATTTAAAGAGGAGATATGATTTTTCTATTCCCAAGAATTCAGTTTTCTCGTCCCAGTGAGCTGACCAGCATTCTGGAGTGTCTCAGAACCTAATGTTGGGGTGATACAACACCCCAGCATGGGAAGAGATGTCCGAGTCTCCCGCCTCGGCACCCATGACAGAGCACTGCTCTGGGATGTCTTTCTGTGTGCTGTGAATATGTGTTGCTCTGATTGGTTGATAAATAAAGCTGCATTGGCCTATGGCAAGGCAGCTTAGAGGCAGGCGGGAAATCCAAGCAGATATATGGAGAGAAGAAAGAAGAGGAAGAGAGAGACGCCAGCTGTCACTGAAGGAGCAGCAAGATACCAGCAGACAGGTAATTCCAAGGCCATGTGGCAACTTATAGATTAATAGAAATAGGTTAAGTCATAAGAGCTAGCTAGCAAGAAGCCTGCCATAGGCCATACAGTTGGGAATTAATATAAGCCAGTGAATGATTATTTTATAAGCAGCCTCAGACCAGGCAGGACCAGAGAAACTTTTGGCTACAGAGCACCCTTATTTCTCTCCTCTTGGGAAAAAAAAAAAAAACGTACTTTAAAACGTCTCCAGCAAACAAGTTTCAGACAATATAGCATTTCATTTAAAGGCAATAAAAAGTCTAATATAAGAATAGGCCTGGAGCCTTGGCCTCAGAACTCCTAGCAACCCAACACTTTAGGGAGTCCTAGGGCTCAGAACTCGCAGCTACCTCCAACTGATGGAGGACCAGGGGCTCAGAGCCGGAAGGAGGTTCCTATAAGCAATGGATTGCTGGTTCTCAAGGGAAGGGCAGTCAGACCTGGTTATTTCTAGTTCCCTCGGCTTTAGACACACCTGGCCATCTGTACCCTACCCAGCACAGTCTGTTTTATGCAGTCACAGAGCACTACATGGGCCATATTAAAAAAACAAACACAGACTGAGAAGCAATTTAATCAAAAACCTTTCTGAATCCTCAGCATCGGCATTTGACTTTTTCAAAATGAAGTCAAGAAACCTCACATCTTTATCCTGGGTCCCTTGGTGTTGAAGAACACAAGCCAGGCGGCGGCTCATGTTTGTAAGCCCAGCATGCCAGCGCTGAAGCAAGAGGCTTCCTTTAAGTTCAAGCCTGAACCAAACAAGTTAACAACCAACCAACAACCACAGCACAGAGTGAGCCGTGCCACCCGAGGGGATGCTGTTACCTGCATTCAATGAACCACTGCCGGATCTGGTCTTGAAGGTGCTCCTTGATGTCAGGGCCTTCCATTAACTTCAGCTCCTCCTTGATGTTCACCAAGGCTTCCTTGTAGTTCTGTTCATGTTTCAACTGCACCTCGTTCCGCAGGCGGGTCACGCGTTCAGACTGGATGGTGGCCGCACTGATTTCGTTATAGACATGAGGCGGCTTCTGAAAAGAAAATCCCCCACAAGTTGAGATTCTGAGAGTCACAGGACTGGGGAAAATATTAAAAGGGAATCCAATATGTTGTGTCTTGGAGGTGTCTCACCACAGACGCATTACAAAAATACATCTAGAGTACCAGATCATAGCCAGTGTGCACCCTGAAGAACTCGTTCACTGTGGAGGGAGGGAGAACGGGGCTAGCTCCGCGCCACTGCACACACTGAGATGGGTGATAGCTCAAAACACACATATTCAGATCCAAAGCAGTGAGGACCCATTGATTATGAACAACAATTCCAAAACTCTTAGGTAAAATAAGTCTTTTATATTTTAAGTTGATCATCTTAGATATTTTGCTACCGTGACCCAAAACTAGTACATTCAGGAAGCCTAAAAAGTCCCTTCAGAAAGCTTTCCCAATCTTATCAGTGGAGGAAACAGAATGCAGAGAAGGGATGTTTGTCACAAAGGCTACTGAAAGGAGTTGTAGTCTGATTATTCAGAATGATCTAAACATCCACTCTCAACTCTCTAAAGAAAGACATTGTGCAGCCCGTTCAGACATACATCCCAACACGTCTTATAGAATGTTCTTCCTCCAGATCTGTCAATCAACAAATCAGAAAGCGGTTGGTTGTGGTGCATCTTCTGGGCCCTGGCCCCAAGCAATGGGTAGCATCTACACAAGGTTCTAAACAGACATGCCTCAAAGGGTGTTAGGATAAAACACAGTTCTTCCAAAGCTCCAAGGGAGCAAAATCAGGAAGATCAGCCCACACCTCTGCAGCAATCTAACCAAGTCCCGCACTAGAGACGAGGACGCGATGATGTAGAGGGTCGTGGACAAGGAAGCTGAGCCTCGTACTTCCACTCCCCGAGATCAGAAACACAACATCAGGACAGTTCTCCCGTGTGAGGGAAGAGCCCGTCCTTTAGAGACATCCAAAGGTTCAATCAAGGCTCTCAAAAGCAGGCAGACTGGGTACTGAAGCCAGCCTTTCACGGGTACATTTCTGGGAAATTTGCATGTTGGTTTTAAACATGGTTATCTTTAAATCTAAAATTACATGGAATAATTTAAATCAATTATGTCAGTAACCAAGTTACCAATACTTAGCACTCATTACTTCTGAACTATCTTCCTGCTATCGATGTTCTTACAGACATTTGTGTCTGTTGTCTCCCTGGCAACGCCTACTGCATCAGTCTGAGTAACTCCTTAACTCTTGGGGGAGTAGTTCTGGTCAGTCCCAGGGATCGCTGTGCTAGCTAGTGGGTCGGTGGCTTTGCACTGATGTCTCAGCACAACCGGCAAATGGAAGTCCAGACTCAGTTATTCTCGAAATTCTGAACACACACACATCTCTAAGGAGCACTTCTGGAACTTCATGTAGGAGAGATTATCTTACCTTTCCATCTGCTAGAATTTAGAATCCACTTAAAGCCAAACAGTCGAGTGAAACAGGAGAGGAAGCTACATGTGTAACACTCTATAAACGTACCCACCAGAAACTACTAAAAATGAGACAATTTTCTCACTTGGTATAAAGAGAATTTAGTATGAAGAGTACAATTTTTATTCAGGTGAATCCAGAGTGAGAAATATAAAATCTTTGTTTTTCATGTGTGTGTGCATGCAGATACAATTGTGTGTGTGTGTGTGTGTGTGTGTGTGTGTGTGTGTGTGTGTGTGTGTGTGTGAAGGTCAAAGGCTGCCTTTGAGCATCTTCCTGGAGTCTCTCATCTAAACCCAGAACTCATGGATCCGGTCATTCTAGCTGAGAAGTCTGTTCTTGTATTCCCTTCCCGAGAGCTAGGATTACAGGTGGGCCGCCACGCCCACCCAGCACTTATGTGGGGCCTGGGGATCTGACCTCCAGTCCTCAAGCTTGCACAGTGAACACTCCGAACCCCCAAGCCATCTCTCCAGCCCCGTTAGAATCATTTCACAGGCTGATCTAATCATCTCACGACGTGGTTGTACTTTTCCTCATACGCCCTTGCACCGTGTCTCCTGGGTGACGCTCGAATTCATCTTTAGAAGTAGAAATGAGAGCATGGAGAATCCCACTGGACAGATGTGAAGGCAGAGGTCCGAGCCGATGGAGATGCAGCTGCAAGTTGCGGGCTCCTTCCACTCTGTTGTGAAGCTCCTTGCTGTGCCATTCAGATGGCAGAGTTCATGCGCGCTTCTCCATATAGACTTTCTTTGGCAAGAATACATCTGGGGCATCTGTAACCCTCTCCTCTTGCTGTTTCTGCATTGGAAGGTTCTAATAAATCTGCATCCTATGCTAATGAGTATCTTGTCCTTTGGGCACAAACATCTTATCTTCTTTAGCAACACTGGTCTTATGAATTCAAATTTGTTAGCTGGCCACATAAACAGCAACTCATTTAAAAATAAATTAGGGATATTAAAAGGCAGGGGAGAACATGATAACATACGATGCACTGAAATGCATGGGCTGTAGATTAATGCATCTTAATGAAGGCTCCCCATGTGAGCAAACCATTACATTTACCAGCTCTCCACAGTTAACGACCCAGAACGGAGTAACGAAACCTACATTTCCAGCGAGGTCCTCTGTCAGCAAAAACACACACATTAATAATTGATGTTGCTGAAGAAATGCGACGTGAAGCAATGCTTCTTGACTTTGGGGGAGGGTGGGGCGCTGGGACAAGACTCCACGCTCCGTTAATGTCCATGTTTAGCTAACGTTCGACAGGCTTTGGATTTAAAAACCCTTGTTGAAATTAGGAAGGGAAAACGGTCATGTACAAAAACCTGGTCAGTATATCAGTCCCAAATAGACAGGGAATCACGTGGTTTGGTGCTGGCGATTATCCAAAGAACGTCTATCTGTTGGTTGTCACCCGAAGGGGAGGAACGGACCTCAGCTAGTGACTGTGTCACACCAGCTCTCCCAGGGCCTGCTCATGTCCACTAGTGCTTGGGGGAGGTGCTTACAAGGGCTGCCTAGGCATCCAGGCTCTGATTTCATACTAGGAAGGCCTCAGATTACACAACACCCTATTCTTCATCAGGTCCCATTGGGAATGTGCCAACTGGTGGGTGCCCCATCATTTCAGAGTCACCTGTCTGTATGTATGCAGCTGTGGGTCTACAAACACACCCACTCTGCGCAAGGACAGGCAGAAGCCAAGGACTACAGGGAAGAGAACCTTTTTCTTTGGTTCTCTGGCTTGAAGGAGTTCAGTGTGAATCTTTAAGACCCACCATTTTAGCCAGCTCTAATCTGTTAAAGAGTAAGAATGTTTTCTAGCCCATTAGATTCGATTTCTTTAAAAACCTGGTCTTTAAAAGACAACCGCTTACTGAAGAACTGAGACAGGGTGGGTGTTGGTGAGCTTTCAGGCTGAGTCTGTCCCTTTGTGTTGTTCTCACAGTTTAAAGTCCTCACTGTGAGGCAAGTTTGAGTGGTTTACAAATCTGAACTCAATTAGTCCCCACAGCGGCCTTACCCAGAGAGAAGGTTACTACTTCCACTTTATATCTGAGGAAATAGGAGCACAGAGATGTCAAGGGTCTTGCCCAGGGTCACACAGGCAGAACACACAGACTGAGGCCACCCTTACTCTCTCTGTTTGAATCCTCTCTTGGTTGAGTCTCAGGCTTATGCCATTTTGTCTGAAAATAGTTTCTTATGGATGCTATAGATCATACTTGGAAAGCAATGTGTATTTGGACTTGGTGGCTCTTGCTGAACGGTCTCATGTGGTGGCTTTACACAAGGCCTTCTCCCTGCTGAGACAGTGCCCTTTCATGACTTCATGGTGACACAACCCTCCTGATACCCCTCTAACTTAAGTGGGTTACGAAACAAACAAACAAACAAACAAACATAAAAATACTTGCTAGCGCTTTACTGAGTGTGTCGGAGTTGCAAATGATGTCGGTATCTAACCCAGGATCTTACGCTTTCTGAAGAGCAGAACAGACCATGCTTGGCCAGTGTTCCTCATGTGCTGTGAGCTGGACACAGCTCCACATCATTTGCTCTCTGCGGGACAGCATGGTGGCACCAGCAGTCCCAGAAGGCCCTTGTGAGCCAGCCAGGCTGACTGGAGCCCCGAGCCATGCCACAGTCCATGCAGCATGGGGAGACTTTGTAAAGGGTCTCCTGTGAGATGAACGAAAGCAAGCCTCCAGCTCAAGAGAACCCACAGGCACTCCTGGGGCCAGAGGACAAAGAGAAGACAAAGAAAAAGATTATCTTTGTCCTTTAATGTCTGGTGACCTGGAAAGCCGGGGCCATAATTAAGCAGAATATTAACAACAACAAGTAATAGTAATATATTATTTCTTAATATACAATTGATATGTATGCATGAATATATAATATATTATATGATATATAATACATAATATACATATACAAATATGTATAATGAATATGTATATTCATACACACACACACTTGACTTGAAATCAAATGTATCGGTTATATCGGGTCAGGGAACTGGATGGTAAAATCCTACTTAATAGAAAAGACAGAGATAGCCTCGCCTTATCTCCAGCGCCTCTCAAGTGGATGGTGTTTGTGTCCTTTTGAAACAGAGCCTCACACTGTAGCCCAGGCTGGCCTGGAGCTTGTGAGTGTCTTCCTTTCTCAGTGTCCAGGATGAAAGGCAAGGGGACAGTGGCTGGCTGAAATGAGCTTTTGGAACCACTAAGCACTTTGGGGAAGCCCCTCACCACTGGGCGTGGTGGGCTGGAGGGGCGGCTTGCTGCCTCTGTGGGCTTTCCTCTGGCAGGCTCCAGCGGAGGCGGTCACAGCTTTGCTTTGGGGGAATCTCCAGACGGTCCCTCTGCAGCTTGGTCAGGAGGCATCAAGACAGACTCAGCCTCGTGGACTTTTCCAGATCAAAATTTGACAGGCTGGTTTTCAGTACACAGATTCAGTAGGGTGTAGCAATGAGAGTCCAGATACACTGGATCTTTGGGTCGTCAGTACATGTGTTTCACACAAGAGCTAAGTTTGAAGTGTACTGTGGTTTTGTATATGAACTTCCAGGACTTAAAATGTTTTGTTTCAGGGGTCACTCAACCATCATTACGTTTTATCATTTCCCAAGATGACATCAGCCACATTCCTCGGAGGTGTTTCCCACTTCACACTCCGGCAAGGCCTCTCTATGCTCTTCGGATGTCTCGCTTGCTGCTCTGTGATGGAAACCGTATTGTGCTGGCCATAGAGGAAACCGAAGTTCCCAGGGAGGGCGTGGGAGACTTGGGGTCCTGCCCCTGGCAAAGGATAGAGCCGGGCTTTAAACCAAGTCTGCCTCTAAGGTACGTGTTGCCAGCCAGAGGTCCCAGAGGTCCCAGTGATTGCAGGAGCAATGCTTGTGGCTGAATGCTGCCTCTGCTGGGACACGGAGGGGACAGGCAGCTCTTATAATGTTAAAAGATACAGCAGGGTCTCTAGGAGCTTCCGTCTCAGGGTAATCCAGACTGTGCTGGGGTTAACAAGAATAAAATTCTAATTTATTAGCCCCAAAGCGGTGGAGAAAGTAGCTCGTTTGATGGTAGAGTCTGAAAATGAATGGGGGTTTATGGTGCTTTCAGGATTCCGATGATGTTTGGAGAAGGACAGGCCCTACCCTTTAATAAGTGTCCCCAGAGTTCCTCATTACAATGCAAACAGCCATGGCTTCAGGGTAATGTAAAATATGTAGGGCCCTGACTGCGGGACGGATGGCTTTGAGGGGTCCACGGAAGAGAATGGATTGTGGTCATTAAGTTTCCTTTCACGGGATCCATGCCATTGGTTCTGCCAATTAAAATAGCCGTACATAAGTTTTAGACCGCTATTTATTTTCCTCTGTAGACTTGATAATCTAAATATTTAAAATGGCAGTATCAAAAAAATAATTTGTATGCCAACGGTTAAGAGAAACATTTGGTTGGGGTAAAAGACAGAGTGATGCCCTTTGCTCTGATTCCGCTTTCAGAGACCAAGTCGTTTGCTCCTGGAAGCGTGGTGGGCTCATGTGAAGGTACGGGCACAGCTGGGATCAGATAAACCACTGGCTTTCACAGTGACAAAATGGAAAACGGAGATTTGAAGTGAGGAGGCAACACCTTCATCAGTGACAGAGTGGAAAATATATTCAATTGAAAACATGCCTTTGGTTTGGGATAGTGGATTTTTTTTTTTATGGTCATCAGCCAGGAAACTGCAGATAACATTCTTTCAAAAATTGAATCCATGTATTTCTCAGTGGTTAAAATTTCAATAGCACATGTATTGTCAAGAGGCAGGATGCTGGGTAAAAAAGCATGCAGAGAAAGTCGCAGGGAACACGCAGCGGGGGAGCTGTTCTCCTCATTCTGTGCAAATGGCACTGTGGAGAGTTCTTATGCTTGGCTCTCTCGAGTCCAGCACGCGGAAATTACAGAGGAAAGTGGGGTAGTCTGAGCTATCCATGAGCGATCCACCTCAGAATAGTACCAGGGCAGGCAGTCAAGACCGAAGGGTGAATGCAAAGGTCTTTGGCTGTTGCCTGGGATTCTGGCCTTTTTTTTTTTTTTTTTTTTTTTTTTTTTAAAAAAATACAGAAGATAGCCAGTAAATGAATGCAGGCTAATTAATCACATTAAATAGAAGTTTACTCAAATAGAAGTTGTTGCGTCAAAAGTTTGACCACTGTGAAATTTCACATAGTGCTTAAGCACATGCCATGAATCTTAGATTGCTGGTTTGATTTTTAAAGTAAAAACCACCAATATAATTAGGTTATTTTTCACATGTATACGTATGTGGTATGTGTCTTTGTGTGTGTTTTTATGTGGGCATTTGTATGTGTGTAGGCACACCTGTGCATTCGGGTGCATGCCTTGATTACCCTTCACCTTACATGTGGAGGCTGGGTCTCTCACTTGAGCCGGATTTGACTAGTTTCCCTAGCTGACTTCCTCCAGGAATCCCTTCTCTGTGCCTCGTGCACACTGGGATTACAGGCAGTCTCAACAGAGGGACTGGGCAGATGCGAGCGGCCTGTGGGCATGTCTGGGAGGGATTGTCTTGGCGGATGACTGACATGGGAGGGCTCAGCCCAGCCCACTGGGAGCAGGTGACATTTCAGGTGTCACATCAGTGCCATCTACGGCTCATTCAGCTTTCAGTTTGTATTTCTGACCCAAAGTCCACAGCCAAGATTTATTTCTTCTTCTATCTTTTTCTTTCTATTTTGACCCAACGTATCTTGTCCTTTTACCATATCACTTGGTGGGGGAGGCAGAAACTGCTTATGACTGATTTTCCAACAACAATTCAAAAGCATGTAAAGTAAGTCCCAGTTCCTCTCTGGATCAACACCCAATAACAGCAGCCCTCCCTCACCCGCCTACCAAGGCCAGTGGAGTGGGGAGGTGACAGGGAGGCGGCAGCAGGGGGTGAGCTTTGCTTTGCTGAGCTGGTGCTTAGCTGCAGTGGTGGGGGGCAGTGTCCTGGTCACACTCCACTGTCATGTGCGCTGCCCCAACTATGACAGAAACAGCATACAGGCAAGGCCACTTCTGGTTGGTAATTCGCTCTGTCTCCCGACCGAGTGAAAATTAACTGTATTTGATTGGTTTTGTTTTGCAACAGAAATGCCCTATTCAGAGTCTGACCGTAGCTGAACTGCTTAGGTGGAGGAATGGAGCAGGATGGGGATGTGATGGACCTCTGGTCCTTCATGGGCAGGTGCTCCAAGCCCCGGGAGCAAGGTCCAGCCAGGTTAACTCACTGTGCGCTGGCGTTGGTGCTAGGCCACACAGGTCATCATTATGTGGACCATACAGTACCCCCGAACCACCTCCGCTGTACTGACTGGGCTCAGCTCCACCCTGGTTTCTGGAATGAAGTTTCCTGAATGACTTTGCAGAAGCATTGGCTCTGCCCTTGGCGCCTAATTCTCCCAGGCCCTGACTAACCCAGAGGCTGGAGAATCTGTCAAGCCTCTGCTACTGTGATTGGCTTAATTGAGGTTTCTTACGGCTTCCGTGAGTTTTGATATTTATATTTCCCTAGATGATCTTCTCTGTTCGGTGTCTTCTAATTTATGACCACAGAGGTTCAAGACACGTTCTAATAGTTTTTTTAGCCTGTTAGTGTCTGTGGTTATTTATGGTCTATTTATATTCCTGTTTCTCCTTTTCTTACTCAGCCTCACTAGAGCTCCACAGGCAGCTAGTTCCTTTCACATACCCAGTCCTTGCCAACACTGCCGTCGATGTGTTTTTATCTGAGGGCACCAATGGGGCCCCCAGCAATGCGGCTGGCTGCATGTGATACACCCGAAGCTGGTGCTGTAGGACTTGCTGGGATCTTAGGATTCTCCGTTAAAATTCCTTTAATGGAAACCAAAGCTGACAACAAATGAGGCCCCATCAGGAATGAGCACATGAGCACATCCCTGGTGATGCCAGTGTTACAGAGCTGATTTCCTGGGCTCTGAAAGGATGTCACGTGTAAAGGACACACGAGGTCTCCTGAGCTTCGACAGGGAACAGTACCCAGTAATTTAGCAGGACCCGGGTGGTGGTGGGGAGAGGGGGGGGATGGTTTCAGTTGAGGAAGAGAGGGATCTGAAAACGAAGTCGTGGGCTGCCCTGGGGGGCATGGGCTCTGATCAGGACACATGAGCCCTCTTCAGAAGCCCCATGCTCCATGCACAGAATGTACTGAGGATCCATTGCCCCAGACTCTAAGGGGATTCTGGTGTCCTGCCTTCTGGTCCCTACAACCTGCTGTAACTCCTCTGTGGGAACCTGTCACTCACTTTTAACTAACAACACGGCATTGTCAAAGGTCTGCATACCATGAGTGTACCTTCTTTCCCTGCTGTCTCTGGGAAAGCAAGCTGCCACATGGGAGATTCCAGGGTCCATGAGACCAGGTGCTGGCCTGTTTCCACTGAGAGCTGGCGAAGAACTGATGTTCCTGGTCTGATTGCCCACCAGGAGTGGGGCGCGGCTAACAGACACGTGGCCTTGGAGGCAGATCCTTTCCCACCTGAGCCTCAGATGAGACCCCTCAGCCCCAGCTTGCACAACAGTAGCCATGTGACACCCTAGGCAGAGAACTAAGCTGTGCCAGGTTCCTGATCCTGCGCCACAGCACGGATGGTTGCCTAAGCCACTGTTTTGTGTTGTTGACATAGCTACACGGCGATACACCCAGGACTTACTCATCTGTGGAAACGGACCCTCCAGGGCCAGCTGGACCAAAGCTGTTCCATTCTCACCAGGAAGACACTCAGGAAGCCGGGGCTCTGCCGGCACTAGGCAGGAGTGCGGGACTCCCGACGCAACCGCCTGCCTCCTGTCTGGAGTTCTCTGCATCTCGCAGAGGCATGCCAGTCACCAGTTCTGTTTTCCTTGCTTTCCCCAGACGCTCACTAGAGAAGCTGCACGTCCGGCAGAATCTGCTCTTTAAGGAGCGAACTTACCATCCCCAGGAATACCATCTCCTCTTCCCTCTCCTTCACTGTTTTCCGGCTTTGATGGAAACCTCGCCAAACCTGCGAACAAATGCATCATTACTCCCATCCGAAGTTCTCCTGTAGAAACTGCCCAGCTCTAGCCCGCACTTGTGGGTGCCACTAGGATTGATTTTTAAACGTTGGGATAACAGGCAACAGCTTTCTTTTATCCCTCCCTCCCTCCCTCCCTTCCTTCCTTCCTTCCTTCCTTCCTTCCTTCCTTCCTTCCTTCCTCCCTTCCTCCCTCCCTCCCTCCCTCTCTTCCTTCCTTCCTTCTCTCATATAATACATCCCAGTGGCATCCCTCCCCTTCCTCCACTCCTCCCAGTCCCTGCCCCCCAACACCTCCCATCTTCCCCCAGGTCCATCACTCCTCTGTTTCCCATCAGAAAGAGCAGATCTCATGGGGTATCAACCAAACTTGGCATAGCGAGTTACAATAAGATTAGGCACAAACCCTCATATCAAGGCTGGGCGAGCGAGGCAACAGCTTTCTTATATTTTTATTTTATGTTATGTGTACGAGTGTTTCACCTACATGTATGTCTGTGCAATACATGGATGGGAACTAACAGCCACGGAGGCCAAAAGAGCCCATCAGATCCCCTGGAACTGAAGTTATACACGGTTGTGAGCCACCATGTAGGTGCTTGGGAATTGAACCCAGGTCCGCTAGAAGAGCAGCCAATGCTTTTAGCCACTGAGCCATCTCTACAGCCCCTATAGACAATAGTTTTAAAGAAGGGTAATTACAGAAATGACTCATAGATGTCTTTGAATCTTACTTGGGATTCTTCAAGATAAACTTCTAGAAGTCAGAAGAATGAGGCTGTACCTAAAGATAGCACTTCATTGTTTTACAATTAAAACCTTCCAAAGTAACTTGGGAAGTAACAGCTCAGATGCTTCCAAAAACTGTAAAACTAAAGCGTAGCTTAGGGTGCAGAGGCCAGAGATAGAAAGGGATCTGCCTGTCCTTCTCATGTCCTCTCTCACAACTACCCAGACACAGCTGAGGACAATGTGCTGCATACTCAGGCTCCCTAGACTTACTCTCTTTTTAATTTAATTCAGATTTGTGCCACATGGCGGTAGTTTTCATCTTCTCACAAGCAACCTTGCCCTCCACTAGGAAAAAGACAGGGTACACTGCAAGACTATTTAAGAAGGAAAAAAATCAGTCCCTGGGGCCCCTCTAGAAGGAATACCGAGGTTCTGGCCCTTAGGCTGGTGGCTGGAATGTGCTAAGTGGCAAGCTTGTCTTCAAGGCCCCAGGAGTTGCTCCTGGCATCTCCCCAATTGTCTCTGCATGGATGCAGTTTTTTAAAATCTTGATTGTGGGTTTACATCCTTGCTAGAGTCTAGCAACATTCTTTCCAACAATTATCGGTGCCCTTTTGGAAGTCTTTAAACACAGTGTTCTGCATCTTTAACTTCCAAGTTTACAACAAACAAAATAAAAACAAGACGATGCTTCTCCAGGGTAAGCCAATAAATCTTTGTGGGGTTTACTAACTCAACACAGCTTTCCTATAGGTAGGGCTCTGGGTTTTGAATTTCAGAGCTCTGCCACAAGGATGGAACGTGTTGCCTGCCCCTCAAATCCAGAAGCGCCCCCATGTCCGTACTTTCTGGATCTGCAGTGCCGCCAGGCTGGTGTCTGCTAGTCTCTGGCCCAGCAGCTTGATCTCCTTGGCTCTGCACTCCTGGAGGAAGATCTGCTTCATGAACATTGCCCTGAGGCGACCCTGCCTTGCCCGCTCAGCAATCTGGATCATTTTGACAGCCTCCTCCAATGCTAGGCTCTTTACGGCAAATTTCTACAAAAATAAAAACAAAAAATATCAGGCAAATCGCTACTTATACATGTTGAACTAGACCAGCAAGACGGCTTAGCAAGTAAGGCACTTGCCGCCAACTGCATACTGTACTACAGCAACTATAGACTGTGATCCTGACTTAAGGGCTGTGTTCTAGATTGAGTTACTGTTGTGATAAAAGCCATGACCACAAGCAACTTGGAGAGGAAAGGGCTTATTTCACCTCATCGTCAAGGGAAGCCAGGACAGGAGTTGAGGTCAGAAGCATGAAGCAAACACCACAGAGACATGCTGCTTACCGGCTGGCTTCCAGCTCACCGTTAGCTACCGTTCTGGACAGCCTCGGCCCACCTGCTGAGG
This sequence comes from Peromyscus leucopus, assembly GCF_004664715.2. Lineage (NCBI taxonomy): Eukaryota > Metazoa > Chordata > Mammalia > Rodentia > Cricetidae > Peromyscus > Peromyscus leucopus. The sequence continues at coordinate 6,844,146 of NC_051074.1, forward strand.
GATGGCGCCACCCACAGTGGGCTGGGATCTCCTACAGCTAACAATCAGGGAAATGTCCCACATTAAAATGAAGAGAGGGAGAATTAGTTTCTTCCAGGGATAAGTTCCCAAATAGGATGTCCGATCTCAAGTGGTCATCTCAGGACACATGTACACATGAGCAATGTTAAATGGACTTAGTAGGTTGTAGATGCGTGTATGAATGTATTTATATGTAACATATTCATCATGTATAACATATATAATGTATATACACACATTCATTATTTTATAATGAACTAAAAATATGTTATATATAACTATATACAATTACATATGATATATATATATACATATATATATATAATGTCTCTGTATATATATGCAACAATGGTAAATAAAGAAGAGATCATGAATTTGGAAGGAGGGGGAGTCCCAGGAAGAGTTTGTGGGGAGTGGTGTAAACACAGGGCTCATGCACAAAATTCTCAAAAACCAAGCCAAAAGAAAAATCCTTTGTAAAAAGAAAGTCCTCATAGACATGTCCGCAGACCAATCTGATGGAAGCCATTTCTCAGTTGAGGTTCCCTCTTCCCAGGTGTGATAAGTTAATAACCAAAGTTAGCCACCATGGACCAGACCACTACCTTCCAAACAGAAAGCTAACTGACACACCAAAAGTTTAGTTCCATAGCAAATTAGACCTGAGATGACCAGAAATGTCAATCAGACATATTGATTAATGCTGGAGATTCCATCATTTGCTTAATGGGAAAATAGCAATGGAAACGATGTCTCTGAGATGAGGACTTAAATGTACTACAAGTAAGAGGCTGAGGTCAGCTGTAGACGGCAGTGACTAGGATGTTAAACCATTCAGAACTGTTTACTTCCATGTGTGAAAAGACAGGGGATGGGGAGGTGACTCAGTCTCCCTCAAGGCTGAGGAACTGAGTTTGAATTTCCAGCACTCAGCTAAAAAGCTGGGTATGACAGGGTGTGCCTGGAACCCCATGGGGCATAGCCAAGGGGATCCATGACACTCAGTGGCCAACCTGTCTATCGGAATCAGTGATGTCCAGGTCGGGTGAGAGGTCTTGTATCAAAAAGTAAGGTGAAGAATGATTGAGAAATACACTCAACACACAAGTGCAAGCACATGCACTTGTGTGCACATGAACAATACACACACACACACACACACACACACACACACACACACACACACATCCAACCATGATGAACAGAAAACAATGTGGGTTCGTGCTGCAGACTGTGGGGTCCCAGGTGGGGTATATAGCAACAGGTCTAGGTGACTGGTGTGTGCCATTTTTAGGGGTGCAGACGTACATAAGCAAGGCTGTTAGGGAGTCTTTAGAGGCCATGAAGACCTGAATGGGATCAGAGTGAGGCTACTGTTGTCCTGGAAGTGAGGGGGAAGCTGTACCAGCGTAGGGGAACATCACGGGAGAATGCCTCTGCAGGGGTAGAGGCACTTTTGCTGCCACAGCCAGCTTTACAAGGGCTCTGGGGTTTGAACTCCGGGCCTCATGCTTGTGAAGAGAACTCTTTACTCACTGAACCGTCTCCCAGGCCCTTCTGAGGGTTTCTTAAAGGCTTTCTTTTCCCAGCAATAGTCCTTCTAGGTGATTCAAATGTCACTCAGTCAGAACTCATAAAAGACCAGGGAGTGACTGAGAACACACAGTAGGTTTTGAGTTTGTGAATTCTGAACTTGGTGGGTTTAGTTCCTGACTTTACCTGGTGAATTAGAGATGAAAAAGCAAACCCAGCTGGTGATTGGCTCAGTCTTATGGCTCCCGATGTAACCCACGAAGCATTATCATTTGATTTTTATTTTATATAAAGTAATTATAACAAATCACTAACAACCACGCCAAAGTTACACAATCCCTTATAGGCCTCATATAGCAAGCGGGGAAGGGAAGCTCTTTTCTCTACTTGAGAATAAGGTAAATGTTTCCCAGACTGTCGGGGGCGTGGAGGAGGAGGAGGTTAGGCAGACAATGAAAGACAATTGTTAGAATGGTACAAACCACATCAGGAAGGTTCAATCCACATTCATTTAAGATCCGGGCGAGGATCTTCTCTCTTCCTTTTATGACTTCTAACCTCTCCTTCAAAAAATACCTGGGTATGGGGACGTCCAACTGTTGCTGAGGAAGAGAGAATAAGTGTAAGACCATTCTGTCAGGCTCTCAGGACTTAAATCCACCTAGAATCACTGCAGGATGAGCAAATCACAGAGACTTGCTTGTGGGAGTGGGGAGAAGGGGATGGGGGATGAGGGGATGGAAGGTGGGGGGATGGGGTGAGGGGATGGGGGGTGAGGGGTGGATGATGGGGGGTGGGGTAGAGAGAAGGTTCAGTGGCTGAGAGTGCTTGCTACACAGCATGAAGATGTGGGTTCACACCCCAGTGGTCACATACGGAAGCATTTTGAGTAACTCATAGGACCAAGGGCAGGGGTGGGATGAAGATGTCTTGCTATTCCTCCCCATCTTTCCTTCTGGCTCTAGCTTTATTCGCTCCACTCTCCACAGCTGACTGAGGCCCACCTTGGGAGGACAGTTCATCACAGAGACACAGATACCATCATTTTCTGGCTTCAGATTCTCTCAGGGAAGTTCTGACTGGCACAGCTCCCCTGGTGTCCCAATCTCTGTGGAGAGGACTTAAGTCCTACCATACAAACCGCTGGGGGCTGGCCAGAAAAACAGCAAGGAGTGTGGACTTGGTGAGAGAATGGCCGCAGTGGCCAACTGCAGAGGATGCTGGCTGGAATGGTCCAAAGGCAGGGACATCCCCAAGGCTCGCTTCTTTGCCAGGACACTGTTCACAGAACCCAGACGCTAATGCTGGCCCAGTGTTCTGGCCCCTGCACGTCAAAGACATCATATGGCTTGTCCACCAGTTCCAGGGCGGGTGGGAAACACTGATGTCATCCTATAGCATAGACTTCCTGAGTGATGTCTATTCCCGTCACCCCTCTCCTTCCTGGGCATAATTGGCTTCTCACAGCAGCAACATTTCCTAGTTGTAAGGAAGGTGAAGAGTTGAAGTTTGGAGCAGTGTGAATAGCAGGGAAAGTGGAGGGAGGCCAGCATGTGAGTCCCCAGACCTCTTTAGACTGTAACCATTTAACAGCCTTGAAATTAGATTTAGACATTGAATGTCACCTTACTAATTCAATTTGGGACTATAATTCAATAAACAGCGATTCCACATTTGTCCCAGGCTGTTCTTCTTCTTTTCACCCGGGTGAGCCAAGCACACCTGACTGAATCTGGTGGTTCACTTTTGTTCTTAGAAACGCAGGAAATGCACATGCAAATTCTGGAATGTCTCCACTCTTTCCAGCTACTTTCGTTAATCTATTCTGATGCCATCATATAACACTGCTAGAAGAATCTTCCCCAGAAAAAGGAATTGCATTTACAAAAATCAAACTATTTTCGAAGTGAAGAAGCCTTAAGTCCCATATAAAGACATTTTGTCTTTTTAACTCTACCTGAGGGAATCACCCTTTTAAAATTGAGGGTGAGCTCACAGGGCCTATTGCTGGAAGAAATGAGGTGTCTAGTGGTCCTTGAAATTCCATCCACCCAGGATATTAGAGAAACCTCAGGCAAATGTCTGTCAGCAAGGGGAAAAGGTTCAGTGGCAGTGACCACAGGAGATGCCCAGATTACCAGGAGGCAGAGGGAGGCTTCCTGGGCAATAAGGAGAGATGCCTTCTTCTGCAGTGCCTAAGGATCAAAGGCCATAGCTATAAACCTTCTGGATCAGTACTGACCCAAAGCAAAGGAAGAGAGTCATCCCGCTGGGCACAAGGTCCAGGCTTTCCAAGACTATCATCTAAGTGATGATGGGGTAGTAGAAGGCAGAAGGGCATCATGGACCCAAAGATTTGGGGGCATGGCCCAGAGAAAATGGGAGACTTTGGGCTATGGAGTATTTGTGCGAGGGTCAGTCTACTCCATTTCAACCACCTTGACATAATGGCATCTCTGTGATAACAGGACTTCAGTGTCAAACAGACCCATGGACGGTGCAAAGACTGGTCTACAGAGACAAGGAAGCACCCAACGCCTTCCTCATGATGGTGAGGTTTAAGTGAAGAGAACGTTCAGGCTTTTACTTCAACAAGGTCATCACAAGTCAACACGGCTAAGAGTCTACAGACCGTGTAGACTAAGAGCTACAGCCTCAAGTGCCTTATTTCAAGAAAAAAAAAAAGCCTGCCGAGGACACAGTGACAAAAACACTTACGGGAGCCAACTTCAGGTCCTGTAAGATGTCGTCAAAATAATGGAACTCTGTCATTTCCAACTCTACCATCTCGTTCTTCAGTTCCAGAACGCGACCCATCACTCCATCCAGGATCTTGCGAATCAGCAGGCGTTTCTGCGGATGGACTATCTGGTCATAGACATTCTCCATGTTCCTGAAGATCTGCACATACTTTATGTAGAAGGTGGCTAACATCTGGAAGACTATGACCTTGTTTCTCTGAGGCTCGGTCATCTTCTCAGACTCTTTGTCAAGCAGAGTATTGAGGGCTTCCTGGGTCTGGTGCCACATTTTATTGTACATTCTGGAGGAAGACACAGAGTTTAGACAACCTCATGTATACACTTGATCCCACTGGGCACCCGTACTGGCCACCTGACATCCTAAAACAGAACACACAGGCAGGTGTGAGCTCTGAACACAGTGAGTGGCTGAAAGGTTCTCTCTTTTTTTGTTTTGTTTTTTGTTTTCCGAGACAGGGTTTCTCTGTGTAGCTAGCCCTGGCTGTCCTGGAACTCACTCTGTAGCCCAGGCTGGACTCAAACTCACAGAGATCCACCTCCCCCCTGCCTCCTGAGTGCTGGGATTAAAGGCATGTGCCACCACTGCCTGGCACTGGAAGGTTCTCTAGACAACTTACAGTGTTTTAACATGCCCATGTTTGTCTGTTTCCCTACAACCATTGCTATGATTAGTAAACAGTTTTTAAAAACCTCTTTATAAATAATATAACTGTTCTTCAGCATGTCTGTGAAGCCAGTGTTACTACACTAATTTAAATAATAAATTAATGTATATCCAGAACAATTAACTGATTTTAACTGATTTAAATGTATATATGTATATATGATGGAGTGTGTATTGAAACTACCATTTTGGAAAGTAATTCCACATTGCCTTGTAAAGTTAGATCTGTGCAGACTCTGTGGATAAAATTTTATGACAACATATCAAGTATGATTGTAGCAGTATAATTTTTTTCTGCACTGGGGAATGAATTCAGGACTTTGAGCATGCTAGGTGAACACTTTACCATTGAAATATATCCCTAGCCCTTTAGAATCTTGGTGTGTGTGTGTGTGTGTGTGTGTGTGTAGGCCAAAGGTCAACCCCTACGTCATTTCTCAGGAGACAAAAACCTTGCTTCCTGAGATGGGGTCTCACTGGCCTTGGTATTCATCCCGTAGTCTAGAGTGGCTGGCCAGTGGGTCCCAGGGATTCCCCCTTTTTTCTACCTCCCCAGTGCTGAAAGTGTAAGAGTGTGTCATCATACCCAGCCTTTTTTTTTCTTTCTTATTTTTAATAAATTCAGGTCTGCATGCTTGCAAGGCACACCGTTTACGGGGTGAGCTACCCCTCCAGTTCCAGTATTTTAAGACATAATAATAGTGGAAGTCTGCGGCTGACAGCTCAGTGGTTGAGAGTATTTAGTTGCTCTTGCAGAGGACCTGGGTTCAGTTCCAGCACCCACACAACAGCTCACAGCCCTCTGCAACTCCAGTTCCAGGGGATCTGATGCCCATTTGTGTCCTCAGCAGGCATGGCATGCAGGTGGTCCACAGACACACACACATGAAGACGAAACACTAACACACATAAAACAAAACATTGTTTAAGAAAATAGCAAAGGTCTAGAGACAGTCCACCAATGAGACGTGAATAACCACAGTCGGTCACCAGAGAGACGGTTTCACACAGATGTGAGACTGTGTGGATGAACCACAGCTAAAGCCAACAGTTGATGTCCTTAGAACCATAACAGCGTATGAGAAGTGAGGGGCTGGTGGGGTCTGTGCCTGCTGGGGTCTCTTGCCCCACTCTACTGGGTGGAGTCTATACAACAAGAAGCTTGTTGAATAGCTGTATGAAATGCAGACTGTTCCATGCCCTCCTGGGGTGGGGTGGGGCAGCTGAAGGCTGGGGACATCATTCACCAAAGGCACCATACCATCCCTTTTTTGTTTTCTCTATTAATAGATAGTTCAGGCTTTAGATTTGCCCAATATGCCTGTTCAGACTGAAATAATTGTGAAAGAGATTTTCCTATCCCAAATTTTTGCCTTTGACACTTAAGAACTAAGGCTGAAATCAGCTAGATATCAAGGGTGTCTGAGCGGAGGCTGCTCTGGAAAGAATGAATACCCTGTTCCTTGACTCTGAGAAGCCAGAGCTTGAGAACTTGGACGCCCTTGTGGCTCCAGCCTGGACACTTTCCAGGTGTCCTCGTCCTGGTGGCCAACTACCTGTTTGCATGTGTCATTTTCTGCTGGACCTGGAGCCGCTTAGCCACCTGCTCCCTGGGGTGTGAGAAATGGGATTGGGGGTGACATGACCTGATACTGCCCTACAGTCAAAGCTCCTTCCAGACCCCTCAGAAGCTCCAGGGCATCCCCCTTGCAGGGGAGCTCTGGCTTTGGGTCCAGCTCCCCAACTGCTTCACGCCTCAGGCCCATCTTTCCCTCTTCAGGGTGCCTGATGGTTCTCAGCAGGTACTCAGGTGCTCTTTCTCCTTGTGAGTTCACAGCCTTTCAAGTCCTTTATTGTCACTCAACAAGCAACTGAGGGAGCACTGGGGGAGAGCACCACCTTGTTTTGATGGCATCCTAATGTCAGCAATAAGCTCCACCTTCAGATTTCCCTGACATCCCCCCACCCCCACCCCCCAACCCATTCCTCGGAATTGTGGCTCTACAATCTACTGTGCTGATAAACTGCAGTGGCCCCTGGCTGATGCCTGGATCACCAGTGCTGCTTTCGTCTAACTGGCCCAATGATAGATGCAGCCTCCTGATGTGAGAAGATTTTCAGGGCCATGCGGCCATGGTTACGGTGGTATGATGGTGATGGTGATGACTGTGGTGATGATAGTGGTAATGATGATGGTGGACATGGTGGTTAATGATTGTGATGGTGGTGAGAGTGGTTGATGCTGGTGATGATCTAATGATGAAGGTGGTGAGTTAATGGTGATAAAGGCGGTCACTTATTATATACTCCTTCAGCTACACCTCTGAGAGCTATCCACATAATAGTGCATGCACAATACCCTTCTGATGTAGGTAAAAGATTTTCCTGGTTCAGAGACGAGGAAGCCAGAGCATTCAGAAGCTCAAGTCACAGGGGTTGAGGGCACACCATGTGGTGGTGTTCTGGCCTTAGGGTTCATTGTTGGCCTTTTAAGCTTTACGGCTCCCGACTGTCAGGAGGAAAGCAAGCATGAGCAGTTGGGGCAAGACACAGGGTTACTATGAGAAGCAAAGGCTGTGTGAATCCCAAAGCAGAGCTTTTCCTTCCTCCCATGCCACTGAGTTAGGATGCCGAGTCAGGCATCCGCCACTCCATCCCACTGAGTTGGGATGTTGAGCCAGGCATCTGCCACTCCATCCCACTGAGTTGGGATGCTGAGTCAGGCATCTGCCACTCCATCCCACTGAGTTAGGATGCTGAGCCAGGCATCCGCCACTCCATCCCACTGAGTTGGGATGTTGAGCCAGGCATCCGCCACTCCATCCCACTGAGTTAGGATGCCGAGTCAGGCATCCCGCACTCCATCCCACTGAGTTAGGATGCTGAGTCAGGCATCCCGCACTCCATCCACAGTGTGTGCAAGCACCACACTTCCAAAAATTCAACATCAATTAGAGGGCTCTGCTAGTGGAAGAGCAGGTGGTTTCTCACAGAAGAGAACAGGATCCTCAGGAAGTCTGAGCTACGGCTACTGCAGGACACTCCACTCCCCAACTCCTTAGGGGTTAATGGTAGGCATCACTGACCAGAGGTGATGACTGTCCACGGAAGAGCGAGACCCACAGAAGCAACCGTGCACGTGCTCAAAGCACAGGTGTGCCCGACTTGCTGCATTTGTGTGTTCACACCTCAGATGCCCGACTTGCTGCATCTGTGTGTTCACACCTCAGATGCCCGACTTGCTGCATCTGTGTGTTCCCACCTCAGAAAGATAAGCAACAGGGGAGGACAGGAGAAAGCACAGATGAGCAAGTCAAAGATGATGTCAGACCTGGACAGAGGCAGCTGTGGCTGGCCATCTGCCTGGAGAACGCAATGTCATGAAGGGTGTAAAGTGAGAAGGAGGTCATGTCGCCAAAGCCCAGACTCCCGGAATCTGAGAGGAACATAACTTAGGACGGTCACTGGCCTGAGAGAACACAGGCCGAGCACACCAGCAGGCCCCACAGCTGGTAGCATCAAACAGAAATGTCGTAGGATTTGCTTTGGGGACAAATTGGGGCTTGAGGCCTCAGCCAACAGATATGGGGACAGGAGAAGAGCACAGGCTGATTTCGATCAGGACTCGGACCCGAAACTCCATTCAGCAAACCAAACACAGCCAGAAGAAAAGCATCTCTAACCAAGGCAGGGGGAATCTCGGAATGACTGCGGCTCAGCATGCAGGAGCACCTACTTACAGCCCTAGAATGTCAAAACCACAGGGTAGTTACGGGCATTTGAGAAAATACCCGGCAAACTGACAGACAGCCCATTTCTGAGCGAAGATGCCCTGTGCACACTAAAGAGATGGCTGCCGCAGGATGCTGGATCTAGGGACCACTGCATCCTCACCAGGGAAACACAAGCAACATGACCCTGGAAATACGGAGTAAAAGAGGAAGAAGGGATTGACCAAAAAAAAAGGACTTTTAACACTGCTGTTTATAAATGGCATAACTGCCAAATGCAAGGAAATCAGTAACAGTAAATGACGTTGATTAAAACAGCAAGGTTGCAAGGCTCAGACGACCCCTACATAAAGGAAGGGTCGAGGGAAAAATAGAAGTCCCATTTCTATTCCAGTTCAAACAAAGGGCGTTAAAGAATACTGGGGTGGAGTGGGGGGCCACACAGATCCAGCTGGAAAATATTCTAGAGTGCAGAAGTCAAGAACAAACAGAAGGCAAGATCTGCTCCTGCTCAAAGACATAAAATGTAAAAACAGCAAAGTCTGGAGGCTGGTATACAAATTTAATATGAACAAGAACCTGGGAATAATAACCTGAGAGTAAATATTATAATTTTAATGTGGGGATGGAACAAACAGTGAAAGACTATGGGTAACTGTCTTGGTAAGTTTTCTATTACCATAACAAACCATGGCCAGAGCAACTTAGAAGAGGCTCGTGGTTCCAGAGGGTTAGAGTCCATGACTGCCATGGCAGAGTGTGTGGCGGAGGGCACGGAGGCATGGTGCTGGAGCAGTAGCCAAGAGCCTACATCTCATCAGTAAGCAGGAAGTAGAGGAGCTAACCGGGAATGACATGGACTTTTGAAACCTCAAAGCCTGCCTCCCGTGACATACCTCCTTCAACAAGGTCACACCTCCTAATCCTTCCCAAATAGTTCCACCAACCGGGAACACATATTAAAATGCATGAGCCTATGGTGACCATTCTTATTTAAACCACCACAGCAACTTATACTTCAAATTGCTTATCCTTGCAGCAGCACTATAAAGGGGCTGCCTCCTAAAAGCATGGATGGGTGGCTTGACCCCACCCAGATCCACATGCATCAACAGACTTAGGCTTCTAGCATGGGGATCCACAGATGCCCCAGTGGAACAGAAAGGCAGGGTGAGTGGGTACTGTGATGGGGAGAGCCAGCTAGACAGGCTCACAGAGGGTCTGTGCCCTCCACAGAGTTTATGCCTTCATGCACCCACTTCAGCCAGGAAAGGACAACAAGGAACGTTCATGGCTATGGCAGACTGCCTATTGCTGGAACATTGAGCCAAAAGCAGTCCTGGTGACTGGAGCCTCACAGGTTCTCCCTGCAGGCTGAAGCCTCTCTCTTCCTCACCTGCACCTTTCAAGGACCCTAGGGGCATGGTGGTGGCTGAAGGGAAATATGGAGTGCTAGGTGAGCACGTGGATTCCATGTCTTGGCCTGATTTCTTCACCACTAAAGATGGCTCTTTCGCTTTCTGACAGACCTGTTCCTTAAGAGTCTAGGGCTTCCTGCCTTGATCCCTTCAACTGTATCTGTAGCCATACTCCACCACTCTGGCTGCCAGGGACCTGACTACCATGCCTTAGCCACACCAGGCTACAGAGTGCTGGCCTCCATCACAGACATGGTGTAGCATGAGCTCACGCCCTCCTGCAGCGTCTGGTCCTTCGGCTCCCGTGAGACATATGTGATGATAATGTGAGGTGAGAGACTCTGCAAGGCGCTAAACAAGAGCGTCATGGAGACACATTTCACAAACCACCAGGAACCCTGTCTTCCATGGGGTAGCACGGTGGCTCTCGTATATTTATGGTGCTGTACAACCATCACACTGTCCAGTTCTAGAACGTTTTGATCACTCCAAGAGAATCCCGTCCAGACAAATAGTCACTCTTGAGTCTGCCTCCTCCCAGCCCTTGGCCATGAATCCCGAGATTGCCTCAGTTGGCCTTATCTAGACAGTGCCACACAGAGCTGTACGTGACACACACATCCTCAGTGAAGACCTATTTCAATAGCATGGCACACTGCAGAGGTAGGAGTTTCCTTCTTGATTAAGAGTTGATCAGGCCAAGCATCCAGAGAACCAGACATAAATCATTAGCCCAGGAGAAGATCCACCTTCAAAAGTCACAGTATGGTGTCTTCTTAATTCCGACAGCTTTTGATGCCTCCATGATGCAGATGTAAGGTGGGCCATCTTTACTTGGGAGCGGTCTATAAACGGAGTCTGTCCTAACTCACTCTCTGTGGGTGTCTTCCTACACTCGTACTGTGTAGCAAGTTCACTCACGTTGTAGCACAAGCTGGGACTTCTTTTGGTCTAATGGCAAACAACCTGTGAGGCTGTGGGCACACCTTTGTGAGGCTTACCCGCCACCAGTCAAGGGGCCCGTGGGACATTTCTGCCCTGTCCCGAGCGTGGTGAGGATGCTTCAGTCACACGATTCTTTGTGTGGACACTGGTTGTGGCCAGGTGGGGGTCAAAGGGGAGAGCGCAGTAATGGTCAGGCTGTCCTTCCTCTCAAGACAGCTAGGTACGGGGCAGACTATGTCACCTCCTGAGCTCATGAATCCTTAGGAGTGGACCCCACCCCCAAGGCTCCGAGAGGCTGGGTCACAGGTATGATGGTGTGGAGAACTTAGGTGTATTTCAACCCTGAGACTGCCTAGTGGTTTAAAAAGCTCGTGATGGATTTCAGAGTTGAGAACACAACCTAGAAACGTGACAGACTCTGAAGTCAGGAGGGCGGGCCGTGGGTAAGAGCTGAGAAAGACCACATGGCTGCTCTAGAGCTTGATAGATTTCTTCCTGCCACCGATGGCTAGGGAGGGGCCATAAGCTGAGTTTCCTTGGCATGTCTACGTGTGTAAATGGGGATTATCTCCCACCACTGGCAGATAATGAAACCTTCTCTACTTCCCCCTGGGTGCCAGAGACCTGGCTTTTCCCTTCTCCCCTCCCCTTCCCTCCCCTTCTCCCCTCCCCTCCCCTCTCCCCCTCCCTGTGTTGGGGAGTTTAGGTATTTGTAGTGGGGGTGCTCTTTAATGCGGGTCCCCCTTCCGTCCTGGCTGTGTGCAATCCCAGGGGCCTCCTGGTTATTCACAAGGCCTCCAGACCCCTCTCTCTCCGACTCCCAGCTGAGTCCCACATTCTCAGTGGCTGCCATTACTGCCCCCCAATGTTCCTATGTTATCTTTCCATACGCCCTTCTCTCAGAAGAGCTCTCTCATTTGCCTTCCCTCTAGATGTTTGGCCACACTCAGCTTCGGTTTGCAAAACCAGTACCCAGCTGTCTGCTGGCCCACGTGCCCCGCCAGCTCTCACCATCAAGGGTGGCACCCGCCCACTCCCGGCCTCCTATACTGTCTCGGTTCCTTCACCACCAGACATTCCAAAACTAAAGTGTTTTCACGTCTAAGGACTCTGTCCGCTGCCAGGGTGGCCAGCCTATCACCTCTGTGGGGAAACTGTCAGGCCTCCACTGCACTGGCTTCCCTCCCTGTCTCCAGAATGATCTTTCCAGGCCACCACACCACTGTCAATGATGAGCGTGGACCTGATGCCTAATCTGGATCCATTCTTGGCTTTCCACCGGCTCACCCTGCAGCACCCAGCAGAGCCTGGCCTTCCTCCCCACAGGATTTTCCCACAGAGGGAGGCTTTGGTTCCTTTTCTGGTAGCTCATCGCCCTGCTGTCCTGGGCTTGCCCTTTTACCTACACTTGTTCCATGTCTCATGCACACCATCCTGTGTCCACACCGTCAAGTTCCTACTTCATCTCCAGGGAGCTTAGACCTGATGTTCAACAGCCTTCATGCAGCCCCACAGGTCTCCATCTGCTCCCCTGATCTCCCCATACCCTACTCCTCACCCCAAGCCTCGTGAGCTGGGATCGTCCAGGCTTAGGTTTCCTGGGAGCTGGGCCTAGAGCCATGGTCTACGGCTGCCACAAATGGATGCTCTAAGCCAATGCCCCGCATTGTGCTGGGATATGGAAACAGTACTCAGAGCTACAGCTTTGCAGAGTGCTTGTGACCATGGCTGGGGTCTGGGACTTACTCCAGTTAGTCATACCACATGCTCACAATATGGGGCAACTGCAGAGCCAAGTATATATAAGGAGGTGAGAGAGACACACTCAGCAATGGCCTGGGGACTAGGATGGGAAGCAGGGTGCTGATGCTTCCTCCAGATCTTTCTGGAATGCAGTTTAGGGTCTGGGGTTCTCACAAGCAACTCCTTCATAACTAACAGAAAAGCCGCCTGGGTCAGCCATGGGCATGTGATAGAGGCCTGGGAGTAGGTCCTCCCCCTGGGGACGGAGGGAAACAGCCTAGTGTTCTTTGCCAACCAGAAGGGATAATTGATCCTGAGGCATACTGAAACTGATGAAAGATTAAAAGGAGGAGAGAGGAGGGCGATGGAGAGGAGGGTGAGGAGAGCAGAGGAAACGGCAGAAGAAGCCACCCTGGAGAATCCGCAGAGGCTAACCGGTAATCCACCACTTACTGGTTCGACATGGCTGGCCTCTTTCTGTCTTTCCTTCACCCACCAGGAAGCTCTTCCTCGCCCTCTGAAGGCTGACCTACTGTAGAGGTAGGGAACCCCCTGAGGTTCCCAGGGTTTGGGGGTTCCTCTTGAGGGAGGGACGGGACAGAGTCCCTGTCTCTTGGGGCCCGGAAAGGCTTGGAGAAGTGGATCACCCTGCAGTCACCCTCCGGGGAGCGCAGACACCGACTGGGTTTCCCTTGCTCTGGCTGCTGCCGGGCTCTGGAACCTTGCTTCTCCTTCTCGCACTAGAGCGGCTCCAGGCCGCCCTAGCAACCGGAACTCTACGCCTACGCGGTGCCCTCACGCGTGTCCCGTTTCCTTGGCAACTGCAAGGCAGCGGGTGGTGAGGAGCTGGGGGCGGGGCAGGTTCTGCAGCTGGTCGGGTGCGGAGGTACGTCCGGCTTTCGAGGTCCTACTGGCCGCGGCCCCATCTGTCTCTGCCTAGGGTCTTGGACACGGACATTACTGACGGCAGACCTCAGTCTTCCCATCTTCCGAGTAGGCGCAGAAGTCACTCCTTCGTCCCGCACTCCGGCAAGCACAAAGAGGCCGGCGCTCCATAAAGGGGAGGTACCCTGTGTATGTGGGCCTTTGGCGACCCGCAAGGAGGCTTTCTTTCCTGCCTCCTCTTTCTTCATCCTTGGTTAAAGTTGAGATTTACTGGCAAACTTTACAAAGAGTCTACAGTTCCCCTAGGGGCATGTCCTGAACCCTCGCAGTGGGCAGTAGCGAGGGAAAGCGCCAAGGCAGGAAACAACAGACCTGGATCAATAACCCCCTCCCCACCATTACCGAGGGGGGCAGCAAAGGGGGCTGGAACGTCTCCCCCACCCGGTATCAGTCGCAGAGGAATTACAGGAATCTGCCGTGAACCTCCAATTGGAAACGGCAGTGGAGACCGGATCTATTCCCGCCCAGTTCCCAAAGTCCCCCTGGGGAAAGCAGCCGGGAGACAACACATCCGGGGTCTCAGAGATGCTCTTTGATGAAAGAGAACCGAATGAAGACTAATTAGAAAGGGATTAGAATAAGCTGAGAAAGGCCAGACATATCTCAGTGGCCCCTGACCTAGAGGGAAGCCTGAGTCAGCCACGGTGATGGGGCTGGCTAGGGAGATGGCTCCGGTGGTGAATTCCCTGGGGAAGAAATATGAGGACCTGAGTTCTGATCTCCAGCACCCATGTAAAAAGCCATGGCACACATCAGTGATCCCTGTGGAGACATGAGGAGCCCTGGGGAATACTGCCAGCCAATCTAGTCTGTTGGGTGAGCTCCAGGCGCAGGGCAGACGCTGTCTCAAAATAAAAAAGAAGAATGAGATAGAGAGTAGTTGAGGAAGGCTCCTGATGTTGATTCTGGCTTCTATGTATGTGTGTGTGTGTGTGTGTGTGTGTGTGTGTGTGTGTGTGTGTGTGTGTGCCCTCCCCCCCCCAAAAAAAAACCCACAAATGCATACAACACAACTCAGGGAAATGAGGCATTTCTAAGATGAAATAACTTAATAAAAAAAAAATCTTGCTGTGCTCTGGGAGAACCAACAACATCAGGAGCCAAGCTTCTCTCAGGAACAAGTGAGTTAGAAGCCAACTAGTGCAAACTCCTGAGGTAGAGGGAGACCCCAGTTAACAGTCAGCCAGCAAGGCCCTCGGGACCTAAATTGTAAATTAGCATGTTAACAAATGCAAATTGAGATCTCAGGACCCCGCAGCTTAACCCTAAGAGGTTGCATAAACTCCCTTCATTCACCTGCATTCCCAGGCAGAGGTAGAAGAAATAACCCAGTCAGGACTCAGCTGGCAGAGGACAGTGCCAGCCTTATATGGTCCTTAGGAGTCACGTGTGAGCTCTTTTAGAAAGCAAACTGCTTGATGATGGCGTTCCGACAGGCAAAGAAGGTACGCGTTGTGTCCAAAACAAACAAACAAACAAACAAACAAACAAACACCCAGCCCTTTTACATCCTCTGTATGCAGAGACCTTGGCGCTCCCTTGAGTTTGGTGCTAGGGTCTCAAGCATGGGTCTAACTCAGATGACGTCCTGTGACACGGGCCATCGCCTTACTGTTGGCAGTTAAGCAGGGTGGAAACTGAGAGCCAGAGGGCACAGGCAGCTGGCTTTGAGGCTGCGCTCAAAGGGACGCTGGAATTGATGCAAATCCAGGGCTGGTTGGGCTCCGAAGACCAAGCTCAGTTTCCACTGTGTAAAGAAGGGAACCACGACTTCACCTTGCCTCGTGATGTCCTTGAGAGGACAGATCCTCACGACAGGTCCTCAACAGTCCTGCCGTGGGACAAACAGCAGAAGGTCTCTGTCCCTATGTGGGTACCAACACTTGCCTTCCTTAAAATTTTGGGTTTCTGTGAGACCAAAACGGTGCGTCCCCAGTGGCTTAGCCATCAGGGAATCCCGACTCCCAGCTGTGGGGGCAAAGCAGGAAGTCCGCCTTATGCTCACCCTCTTGTCATTGATACCGCCTCGACATCGGGCTGCCAGCTCATTGGGAAGGGAGCGTTTCTTCTGGCTGTGTTTGGAGCAAATAGACATTTTTGCTGCCATCTGAAGAGCCCAATGGGGCAGCAGAGAGCTTTGATGGAGTGAAGTGCCTTCATGTAGTTGGGGAAGACGTGACCAGCGGGAGTGACAGGCTGTCCCTAGAGAAGGACACTTCCTTGAAAGTGAAGGGTCCTTGAGGTGGCCATGGACAGCCCCTTGAGCTATGCCCTCAACCGATGCCTAAAGGTGACCTCTGAACACACATCAGCGGTTTAGAGGTCAGAGGGGACAGAGCCGAGCCCCGGCATCCCTGCAAGTCTAGGAGTGGCTGTGTCCCTGGGGGCTTGGGCTGCCTAGCAAGCCCTGAGAGCCGCTGACCTCTTACGTTGGATGGTTGTCCCTTGGCTCCCTGGTGCAGGGTTTTCCTGCCTTGATATGACATGTTATTTCTGGGAAATGGGCAAATGTTAGGGAAGGAGGGAAGGAGGAGAGTGGGGCTTTGAGAAGGGGTTTCTGGAGTCCCCATGGGATTCCACTGGACTGGGGGGATAGTGGTGGTGTGTCTGCCCTTGCAGCTTGAGCTGTCCTCGAGAGTCTAGGCTCCTGAGCACCTGTGTTGGCCACACTGGCAAAGGGGGGCATATGGAAACCTCCCATTCCTCTTCCTGCTTTAGGCTCAGCTGGCCCCTGTCCAGCCTCTGCAGCAGGAGCAATTTATGTGTGCTTAAACTCCCACACCAGTCTCCCTTAAGTCTTCCTGACTGCGGTCCATTGGTATATTGTGGTGGGTTTCCTCTTCCTGTGTCCTTTGAGCAGAAAACAAGGATGCTCCACAGGGAAAGAGCAGTGGGAACCAGGTTGGCCCATCCAGAGCCTTCCTGTGCACCTTGCGTATTTCTGCGTGGCTGCTCTACCCTGGTGTTTCATGGGGTGCTCCTGGCCAGGCGACTCTATCAGCCTGCAATGTCTTCTGTCATCACATAGAGGTTCATCATCCCATCCAGGTCCACGCGGTCCCTCAGATCTAGCCAATGCCACTGATAAAAATGCCCCCCCCCCCAAATCGGAGGAGCCTTCGGTACATCTCAGCCCAAAGGCACAGTCAGTGGCAATCAGCAGTCCAGAAGCCCGTCCTGCTTCTGCCGTCATGCCCTGATCCCTGAGATGAAGACAGCGGCAGGTGCTGGGGACATATGGCTCCATCTCAGTGGTCACAGCATCATGCTGACCCATGAGGCCAGAACCGCGGGCTTCCACCTTCCTGCTGCCCTGGTGTGTTTGTGGGGAACCCAAGCAGCGGCGCTTGCTGTGTTTGCTTTCTCTACAGACTCAGAAATCATTTTAATGATCTGCGCTGCTTTCTGGGATCATAGGAAGTTCACCGGCCTCAACTCGACCTTCTTATCAGTGGGATGTTATTCTTCGTGACCCCAGTCTTTGTGACCCCGAGATAGTCCTGTCAGAGCAGGAATTTGGCTCCCCAGGAGCTCCCTAAATGTCTCCCCCTCAATGTACACCTTATCTACCTCAACTCTCAGGCCCCTTTCCTGCCACCACGACAGGCATACCATCACTGTCTAGTCCAGTGAGACTCCACAGGGACCCTGAAAACCCCTTCTCAAGGCTCCAGTATCTTTCTTGCCTCCTTTCCTAACATCTGCCCATTTCCCAGACATAACAAGGCATGTCAAGGCAGGAAAACTGCACCAGGAAACCACGGGACAAACCCCCCGACATAGGAGGACAAAGGCTCCCAAGGCTTGTTGGGTAGCCCTGGGGAGAGGACAGCCAGGTAACCTTGATCCATGAAGGGCATTGATCCCCGGGGACACAGCCCCTCCTAGACTTCCAGGGGTGCCTGGGCTCTGCTCTATCTCCTCTGACCTCTCAGCTGTTGCCGCCAGTTCAGAGGTCACCACAGAGGTGAGTGCCGAGATTTCTTCTTCCTCTGCAAGAACACTTGAGCACCTGTGGTCTGCTGTGCTGGACATCCGAGGCCCAGGTCACTGTTCCAGAAATTTCCCTGCATGTGATCAGTATCTCTTCTGCAGTCCCTACATTTTGCTTTCTCTACAGACTCAGAAATTTAAACTTAAAGAGCAGATTTGTTTCATGTGAAGTGGTGAATGGCTTCTTGTCCAGCCTCCTGGCCAGGCTCCCAAGTCTCTGGGATGACTCGTCTTCCTTGTCCCTTTGACTACTAAATTAATGGGACAGATATTTACTGATGCCTCCTCCCTCTGTGGAAGCACAGTGCTCCTTGCAGAAGTATGAAAAACACAGTACTCCACTCAGTGCTGTGCTGAGTACTTCACCCATTACTATGCAAAGCACAGTACTTCATTCAATCCTATACTGAACACGGTACTCTGTAGAAGAGGGAATTGTGAGAGGAGCCCAGCCTTTAGGAGGTGAGTGGGAGACAAAGATCCCCGCATGCAAAGTCCTCTAGAAGCCATGGTATAAGCTGGATGTTCAAGTAACATGTGTAAAACTGCAATCAGTCAAAACGGCCACCTCCTGTTCTTCCATTTTGAACACCTCTGAACCCCAGTCTACCTCTACAGGGTGAGAGGATCCCTTGTGTCACTCAAAGCCCCTGGTGGTGTGTCTTTTGATAGTTTTTAAAGGGATTTATTTCAATTTTAATATGTGTGGAAGTTTGTGTCTGTGTGTGGGTATGTGCATGTGAGTGCAGTGCTTGATGAGACCAGAAGAGGGCATCAGATCTCCTGGGGCTGAATTATGGCTGGTTGTGCTCTGCTTGGTATTGGAGGTGAAACAGATCAGGTCCTCTGAAAGATTAGTATATACTCCTGACTGCTGAGCCACAGCCCCTCTCCAGTGGTTTTTTTGTTTTGTTTAAATTGCCATGTGCTGGAGAAACTGGGCAGTGTGGCCTTGTGTATTTAGAGTGACTACCTGACGCTCACGGTTTAGAAGATGGACTCTGTATCACTCACTCAGAAGGAAAAAAGGTTATATTGACTCCGAGTTTCAAAGGTGTGTGTCCATCATGGTGGGAACAGCACAGCGGAGGAGCAGAGCTGCTCCCACACAGCATCCAGGAAGCAGAGAAGTCCACAGGTAAACCGACCACCAAGTACCCACAACCACCTGCGTCCAGTAGCTGAATTTCCTGAAGTTCCCAGAACCTCTCAAACGGTGCTACCAGCTGGATGGATCCTTGCAATACAAAAGCCCTGGGGCAGCAGGGACACCTTCGTGGTCAGACTCTGGCAGCTCCCTCTGTAATAATCAGGGCTGTGGTGTGCTCAGCAACTTTCCTCACTTCCCCCACTGAACCCAGGCAGGAGTGGAGTCTGCCAGGATGAGTTTACTCAACCGGAGCAGAGTCTGGAGTGCGGGAGTCGAACAGTACTTCAGGATCCATCATTTGATGGGCACTTCAAGGCCCAGCGGAAAGGAAGCAGGAGTTTCCGGTCGACTTTGATTCTGTCCGGCTCGCTGCTCGGGTAGGCCGCACTGGGCTAGATGAAAGCCAAGGTACCTGAAGTTCACTCGGAACTGGAAGGCCTGCTCCTCCAAGCCGAGATGTGAGAAATACTTCTGTGCTTCTGAGTGGGAAACACCGTTCTTCAGAGAGAGGTGGTTTTAAGATGACAGCTCGGAAGCTGTCTGCTGTCGCCGGCCCCTTTCATGTCAGGCGTCAGGTCCATACAGAAGGAGTGGATGGGAGCGGGGGCTCGTTATGTTTGCGTGCATATCTGGACCAGAGTGACACCTGCCATTTGTGAATTAGTTAAGGCACACGTTGATGGGACCGTCACCAAGATTACAAGAGAGACAATCACAGAATTTATGCTTCCTGAGAGCCCCCGAGGTCCCTGGGGAGTTACAACTCATCATGGGGAGACTTCCGACTCTCCTCTGGCAGTTATGGGGGTTGCATGGATACTGAATGCAAATTTGAACCTGCCTTCTGCTGGCTGTCAGGTAGGTTCATAAGCCATGTGGAGTCTGGGATTCTCCCCAGAATCAATATTGTTCATACTTCGGGGCTGCCAGAAACATCTGTCTCTCATGTGGAAGGGGTGCGTATGCACATGTGTGCATGTCTGGAGCCATGCATGTGGAGGCCAGGGTTGATGTCTGAAGTCTCCCTCCCTGGGTCTCCCTACACCTTATTCGTTGAAGCTGGTACCTCATTGAAGCAAGGGCTCATCTCTACAATAAGTCTAGCAGCCCACTCACTCTGGGGATCCCCTGGGTCTTGGTTTGCTTTCTGTTGCTGTAAAATCATCATGACCAAAAGCAGCTCTGGGGAGGAAAATGTTTACTTGGCTTGCCATCTATCATCAGGGGAAACCAAGGCAGGAACTCAAGGCAAGCACCTAGGAGGCAGGAACTGAAGCAGAGACTCTGGGGGGACGCTGCTCACTGACTTGCTCAGCTACCGTTCTCAGGCAACCCATGACCGCCTGCCCATGGGTAGCACTGTTCATGCCTCCTGCATCAATTAGCAACCAATAAAATGCCCCACAGACATGTCTACAGGGCCATCGGATAGAAGCGGTTATTCGGGTAAGAGTCCCTCCTTTCAGATACGTCAAGATCGGTGTCAACTTGACAGAAACTAGCCAGCACAGGTGTTTTCACCTTCTGAGAACTGGAATTACAGGTGTTCTATGACTCCTGGCGTTGGTGGCCAGCCATGAGCCCAAGGACTAGCCAGGGGTCTTAGGGCGTATGCCATCCATCCACAGTCTGTTCCACACCTCAGGTGAGCTAACACACAGGTCTTCAGTGAGAACTTAGGACAGGTGTCCCTGGGAGCAGCTGTCCTTGGAACCTGGCCAGGCCAGGTCATCCCCAGGCTGCACAGTTCAGGCTGCCAATCTTGGCTTCTCTCCAGTTGTCCTGATTGTGCCTCCAAGCATCATATATCCTGGAAACGAGTCTGATGTGGCCAACTGCGTTGAGAGGAAGCTGGTAGCTAAAAGGGATTCAAGCGGCAGAGCACAGCATTCTGGACAGAGTTCCGGAAAAAAAGGCTCCCACGGGCACCTCAGCCGAATATGTCAAGTAAAGTTCATCTCCCTGGGGAAATGAGTGTGCGCGCGCCTGTGAATGTGTGCCTGTGTATGTGTGTGCCTGTGAGTCTGTGTGTGTGAGAGTGTGTGTTTGTGTGAGTGTATGTATGAGAGTGTGTGTGTTTGTGTGAGTGTATGTATGAGAGTGTGTGTGTGAGTGTGTGTGTTTGTGTGAGTGTTGTGTGAGTGTATGTATGAGAGTGTGTGTGTTTGTGTGAGTGTGTGTATGAGAGTATGTGTGTTGGTGTGAGTGTATGTATGAGAGTGTGTGTTTGTGTGAGTGTATGTATGAGAGTGTGTGTGTGAGTGTATGTATGAGAGTGTGTGTGAGTGTGTGTGTTTGTGTGAGTGTATGTATGAGAGTGTGTGTGTGTGTATGTGAGTGTGTGGAGTGTGTATCTTCTAAGCCACTTCTGTTATCTATAAATAAAGCTGGCCTGCGTGAGAACGGAGTAGGAAGGCTCTCCACGGCGCAGGATGTTGTTTTTATTATTGTCCTGTTTCTTCACAAACACTGATGCAGCCTTCCTAACCCCGAGCAGAGGTCACTTCTCATTGTTTTAACACCTGCTCTCTTTGAAAAGGAACACAACTTCCCCAAGCCATTGAGAAATCCAGCCTGCCCCCACCCCTCTTGACGGTCTCCCATATTTCACTTCCGATAAATACTTCCGAGTAAATAACACGTGTCCGTCCAGTTTCTGTTGGTTTGTTTGGGGTTTTCACGTCCCGTCTCTTTCGATATTATTTTCACCAGACTTATATAATAAGACAATAGGTTGGGGACCCATGACGGGGAGCTAATTGCAAACAACAGCTGGCCTGTTCATAAAACAAAAGTGACACGTTTAGTCGCTCATGAGACGGGGAGACAGGGATTACCAAGCCCAATGACATAAGCAAGGCACAGCTGAAAAGCAGGGAAGCCACAACATGGCTTATCATCCACCATATTAAACTGTCAGGCTTTGTAGAAACATCTTTGTTTTAAAGACAGGAGGCTGGAAGACTGACTGTGTTTATTGCTTCCCTTCTGCCTCCCAGGCTAGGGTCACTGTTTACCTTCAAGCTCAGCACTTTCTAGCCTTGACCCAGACCAGGGGTCAGGATGGCAGCAAGCCCACATCTCCAGAGAGCTGAGTTTCACCTGTGGCCCTTCCCCAGCGCCTGATGGGCTCAGGTTTCAGATAATGAAGCCTGCCTGTGCTGTGAAGGAGTGTAAATATCAGAGGAGAACCTTCTGGGCATGCTCCTGCCTCAGCATCTCAGTTTGCTGTGTGCTAACCCTTCTCATGCCAAAGACATGGCTTCAGACTTTGTAGTCATCTTGACACCTGAGATGTGGACAAAAGCAGTGATGGGGGAGGGGGAGACAGCATTTCAGAGAACAGCTCGGGAGGGCTGGAGAGACGGCTCAGTGGTTGGGAGCACCGGCTGCTCTTGCTGAGGATCCAGTTCAGCTGCCAGCACCCACATGAGGTAGCTCACAAAAGCCTGTAGCTCCCATTCCAAGGATCCGATGCCTTGCCCGTCACCTGCACTCACATGCACATAGCCACACACAGACACACAGGCATCCACGTAAGTAAAAATATAAAAGTAAATCTTATAAAACAAAACAACTCAGGAAAGCTGAGTTTACAAAGAAATTCTCGTCTGGGCTGTGCTGGCGGGGTCCTCGGCACTGCCCAGCTGCCTGCATTAAGAACTGGAAGGTTTTTCCTGTGTGCTTATGAAGGATAATTGGTCTGTGATTTTCTTTTAACAACTGTGTCACGTTTCATTATCAGGGTTATGTTGGCTTCATAAGATGGGATGCGTTCCTTTCTTCTTGTAGTTTCTAAGAATTTACATAAGGTTGGTATTATGTCTTTATATTTGATAGAAACCAGCTGGGTCTGGAATTTTCTTTGTGGAAGGTTTTCAATGAAGAAACATCAATGTGGCTTACAGTACAACTTGGCCCAAGCTTCCTGTGCCTTACCAGTCTGCTTTAGTAGGCTATGTATTGCATCCGACAATTTGATCATTTCGTGTAAGTTGTGGAATTTCTTTTATTCAATTGCTCAGGATACTTGACATTATCTCTTTCAATCTGTAGGGTCTGTGGTGACCCCACACCATCTCTCTAATACCTGTAGGGTCTGTGGTGACCCCACACCACCTCTCTAATGTCTGTAGGGTCTGTGGTGACCCCACACCATCTCTCTAATGTCTGTAGGGTCTGTGGTGACCCCACACCATCTCTCTAATGTCTGTAGGGTCTGTGGTGACTCCACATCATCTTTCTAATGTCATTGAGGGTCTTAGTGACTCCATACCATCTCCCTAATACCTGTAGAATCTTTGGTGACTCCCCCTCCCCCTTTGCCTTGTCTGATATGTGTAACTGCTTCTTTTTTTTTTTCTGTCTTTGACTCCTGTTTCTAGTTTATCATTCTCTTCAGTGTTTTGGGAGGCTGCCCTTGGTTGGTTAATTTTCTTGATTATTTCCTGCTCGAGTTATCCACTGTTGCACAACTAATGATCCCTCTGCCTTAGTCATTTAAACAGCATGCTACTCCCATCGACCCTGAGTTCTGTGGTCAGGAATGGTACAGCTCAGATGTCCCTGCATGAGGATTGCTCACAGGCTCAGGAATCAAAGGCTTGGCTGGCACAATGGCATCACCCAAGCACCTGACCTGGGGGTGAGCAGCTTCCGGGCAGACTCACAGAGCTGTCAGCAGGGTGGGGATCCTGTCCCCTGAGCTGCTGGATTGAAGAATCAAGAGTTCTTTGTTGGCATTGACTAGAGAAGGCTCCCTTCGTGCCTGTCCACAGTGGGGTGAGGGGCTTGCCACAGGCAGGCCACAGCATGGTGACTAACTCCAGCAGAGTGAGTAAGCAGGATGGAGCTGGGGGAGGGGAGGACCAGAGACACCTGGCCACCCTTGTCTCCCGGAAGCCATGTTCTCTCCTCATCCCCTTTGCTCATCTCTCAAGTTCCATACTTCCTAGTTCCAAAAAAAAGTCCAAAAACAGGAGGGTCACCGATTCCATCCAGTCTATGATTTTTGTGGTTGGAGGCCTGGTCCGATGCAACTGCAGAGTGGAACATAGTCGTTAGTACTTAGTATTAGTATTAATTAGTATTGGTTACTAGTCTTTTGATTAGTAACCCCTTAGTATTTTAGGCTCTTTCTCATCGATGGATTGTATCTCTGTACAAAATTCTTTCTTGATGCTCTCTGCCTTGGAACTGTCCTAGCTTCTTCCAGTCTCTTCCTGTTTTGGCCATCATCTAGATGTGAGTGATACAAGCCATGTGGCAGCATGGGCTGTTTAATCATCCAGGCGGCGGGTCTTCCGCATCTGTCACTTACGGAGCTTAGGCAGTCGTTACACAAAGGCACCGACCGGGTCACAAAACACTGTTCTGTGGAGTCAGGGCTAATGATGGACCCTCAAAACCAGATACACTCAACACTGCTTCTTTCTTTGTGTGTGCATGTGCGTCTCTGCCTGTGGGTGTGTCTGTGGGCACACACACGCCACCAAGTGTGGAGGTCAGAGACAACCTGCAGGAGTTGATTCTGCGTGGCTGCCCTGGATTGAACTCGGGTCGTCAGATTCAGCCACGAGTGCCTTTAGCAGCTGAGCCGCCTAGTCTGTCCTCTGCCCTATATCCCAGGACAAGGTCTTTCACTGATTGCGGAGCTCACCATTCCGTCTAGGTAGGCTGGCCAGCAAGGTCCAGGGGTTCCTGTGTCTGCCTCCCTAACCTTGGACTTACAGGCACACAGCACCATGCCTGGATTTCCTGGAATTCGAACTCATGGTCCTCATGTTTTCATCACAAGCACTTCACCCACAGACCCACCTCCTCAGCCCTTAGTTCACTTAAGTTTTAGACAATTCACCCTCCTGTTACTGTTACTCATCCCAAACTCACCTTCCAGTTCAGGGCTGCCCATCCGTCTAGACACTGGCATGTCCATGGCTTCCTTTTGGAATTGAGACCATCATCCCTGTTCCTTGAGAAAGACCCTGAGATGAAAAAGGGAAGGAGAGGGAGCCCCAAGACCAGAGGGCAGGGGGACAGGTGTGTCAGGCCTGTATAGACTATCCACTGGTGTATACGTAACCATCTCCACATTCCTGTGCAGTGGGCCCTCACTTCTATCTTCCAATGCTCAGAGAGACTGTGATGTCCTCACAGATCCCAGCACAGGGGTCTGGCTGAGTCTGCGCATACCTCCTGTTATGGCCTCTTGGGGCAATCATTTTCCAAACCAAACACTTAGGTTTACTCATAGAGCTCATACGGGCTTCTGTGGCAATGATGAAATCCATTTCCGCAGGACGGGTGGGCACACTTCACTTGTCCCACTCTTTCTGCTTATTTGTGACCTTGGGTGGATCAGAGATGCCAGGGGATGGGGGTCACCAAGGGCCACTCTTCCTCTCCTGTGGTTTGGGGGCCCTGTGGCTTCCATGTGGAGTGATGGGCACAGAATTCAAGTAGAGGTGAACAGAGACAAAAAAATGGCCAGAAGAAGAAAAAATGCAAAGAAAAAGCCAGAAAGGAAAGGAGGACAAATGGGTAGAATTGGTGGAAGATGTGCCTTGTGTGATTGTCTCAGCCCACTTATCAAAGTGAACCATGGTATCCGGGTTCCCTGCTCACTACCTTGAGCTGAACTCGAGTGCCGTCCAGGCCTTGCTCCTTCCCAATGCTCTGGGTCCCTTCATGAGCGTGCTTTGGTGGTTGACAGAGGCTACTGTGGGCTGCCCTTGGTTTTTCATCATTCACTCTTTCCCAGCATGCCAGTCTACTTCTCTAAAGCTGCTTGATCCCTCTTCCCTCAGCTTGAGTCTCCTCCAGGGGATGACTGCCCCATCCCCTAGCCATGACCTCCCCAGATGGAG
Organism: Peromyscus leucopus; assembly: GCF_004664715.2. Lineage (NCBI taxonomy): Eukaryota > Metazoa > Chordata > Mammalia > Rodentia > Cricetidae > Peromyscus > Peromyscus leucopus. The sequence goes on from NC_051074.1 coordinate 6,869,917, forward strand.
CCAAGCCCAGTTTTGGGGGTGACACAGTCTTTTGATGGGAACAAGTAGGGTACAGAGCTATTAGTACCCCAAAGCCTGCTAGCCTAGCCCTCGGAGAGCTGGCGAGAGGCTTCTGCTCAGGGCATAAAATAAAGTCTGTGGTGGGCTATCATCCATCTTGTGGGTGAGAGAATTATTAGTGGTATGCTGACCTGGTATGAGTTTGTATCGAGTTAAGAGATGTTATTGATGGTGCTTCTCATTCCTCAGGCTCTGAGAGCCATACCTGGTACTGACATGTAAACACACCAGGCCTGCTTTCAATAACCACTGTTAGATCTCAGACTCCCCCTCCCCTTGTTCAGGGCTTTGGACGCTGCACTTAAGACTGACCTGGCACCGTGAATTCCAATAATACAGAGTACTTGAAATGTCAAGCTGTTTATCACACCAGAGCTGGTTCTTATCTTCTCAATGAAAGATTAACCAAGACATGCCCCAGAGCTCCACATGGACCTATCCCCACGTTGAAGCCTTCTGCCTAGAGAATGGAATTCCAGTTCCATTTCTCCCTCACCCAACTGAAACCTGGTACCCCAGAGGGGCCCATGGCTGAGTTCTGCTCTCACTGGTAACCTGTCTCAGATTCCACATCCCTCATCTCTAGGACACCTTCAAAGGCCAGAGGCACCCCGATTCTGCAGTGGCATTTCTTCCTGGCCTGGGTTCTTCCTCAGATAAATTCTAGCATAGTTGTTTATGTTTTCAGATTGTAAATGTCAGGGAGTGGGGAACAGCTTAAGTTGACTAACTGTTTACTGGCGGGCAGTCCCTCGAAACCCAGGGTTGATGAAGCCTCTGAGCTGGGGCTGGGTGCAGGGTTTGCTGTGTTTCTTCTCTCTGTTGGCATCTCATTCTCGATGAAGATTCATAGTGCCTGTTCTGAATTTCTCTAGCCTATCTCCCGCCAGTCACCCCTGTGCCCCCACCCCCAAGTCTTGACAATGTAAGAAGTTACAGGCCTGTAGGTGATAGGCTATCTGGATGACATTTTTGTTTGTTTGTTTGTGGTACTGGGGATTGCACCCAGGGCCTGGTGCATGGTAGGCAATTGCTGTACCATGGAATTTTATCTCCAGCCCTTAAAACACTTTTGAAGAAAAATAAATTAAGGCAGGTTCTCAGTAACTTGCCCGGGATGAATTTGAACTCAGTTTGTGGTTCACCCTCGCCATTGAACTTGTTTGGGATCCTTGTGTCTCAGCCTCCTGAGTCCCTGGGTTTATTGTCCTGCACCACCATAGTAAGCTGGAAGACTTCTTATTCCATCAGTGTGGGGATGGAGATGGAGATGGAGGGGGCACAGGAGCTTCCCCAGGCTAACCCAGACGGCAGGACAAAGTCAAGACTTTACCTCAGGACTTTTCTAGCAGAGAACCCACCTTCTTAAACCATGGCCTCTAATGTGAGGGTCGCAGAATGTCTGGTAATGGGAAAAGGTTTCTGAACACACAGCCATGAAAACTTAATCCAGATTCAAATGTGCAGTGAATCGGAGGGGTTCTGGCGAAACTTACCTGTACTGCGTCACACAGCTGCGCTACAGCCATGGTTCTGAACACCTTACAGACAGGTTGCATTGCTGGGACCCTCGGGCTGCATGATACCAGCAAGCACTGTAAACGCCTGGGCTCAGAGACTGTGAGAGACTGTGGTGGATCACTGGATTGCAGGGTTTTTACTGTTCGCACAAAGCCTCCTGCTCTTTGAGGGGTTAACTTAATCTTGAGGGATTAACTATTCAAAGCAAAGGATTCTACTATTGTCCCACCCTCATCCCTCAGCATATGCTAATCGGGTTGGTTTGTCATTGTGTTGGATTGGGTTAGAATTTACGATTCTAAAAATTGTTGTTTAAGTTGTGGACTTGAGTTTCAATAAAGAAAATATTCAAATGAATTTTGGCTTGGAATTGGGATAGAATTTCCAACAATTTATGAAGTAGGTCTAAACATCTTTCTGCCATTTTATACTGTGTATTTATGTGAGCAGTGTTCTCGGCAGCAGTGGCTACAGAATCAGGACACTGGCCAGCTCGGAAAAGCACTGAAGATGCTCTGCCCTTGAGACAGTCAACTGTGAGCAAAAACAACTATTTCTTCTTGTTAAGCTGTTCCTGTCAGGCATTTTGTCTCAGTGACTAAGAGCTAACATAAGAACAAAAAAATATTGCTGCAGTCCAAGGCCAGGGCTCCAGAAGCTAGGGGACAGGAAGCAGGTGGCTGCTGCTGACCTCACTCTGCAGCTGTGAGCCTCAAACTCTGTCAGCTAATGGGCCTGTGGGTATCTCTCCTCCACATCAGATCTTGGATCACAAGCCCTGAGCCCCTCCACGCATGGTTCAGCATAAGTAATAATCTAGACAAAATGTAATTCATGTCCTGACACACCAGGTCACTAGTGAAACACCTGAGGTTGTAAGAAAGGGAAACATCACATGCCAATCATTTTTAAACAAGGTGAGATGGGCTCTTTATATTATTTATTTTGTGCAGAGTGTTCATGCATGCTAAGATGCACTTATACAACATAGGCCATGGAGATGTAGCCCTTGGTGGCCCACCAAGATAGGCATGGAAAGAGCTCATAAAAATCATACTAAAATAGCCCAGGAGACAGCTTGGTGTGTAAGATGCTTGCAAAGCGAGCATGAGGAACCCCAGAGCCCAGCTAAAAGTGCTGCTGGTGTGCTTGCACACTTGTAAACACTTGTAAAACCCACCTCTGTGGCACCCGAGACAAGATCCCTGAGACTTGCTGGCCAGTCAGTCTATGCTAATTTATGAAGTCCAGGATCAGGCTAGAGAGCTTCTTTCAAAAAAATTAATCGACTAAAATAAATAAATTAAAACAAGATGGATGACACCTGAGGAATTCCATCAAAGGTTAGCCCCTGGCCTCTACACATATGCTCACATTCATATGCACACACACACACACACACACACACACACACGCACGCACGCACGCACACACACACATGCACACACACACATACACACACACACACACACACACACAGAGACCCCGAGATACAGAGAACAATAAAGAGCTATGTTATTTCAACATCTAAATAAATAGATTAAAATTATGAATAGGAAGAGTCTGTAGATGGGTAGAATTATTAGTAAACATTTCCATAAGAATAAATTCAATTAGTAAATAAGATGGAAAATGTTCACTCATACATGTAATCACGAGACGTAATTAATTTCCCCTCCAGGGAAATGATTAAGAATATTCGCCCCTGGGAATTTATCCTAAAGGGAACAACCTGTCTGCACATTTCTCTTCAGTGAGGCCGTGATATCAAGTACCATCAGACAGCATTCATAGGAACTGCAGGTGGACACCCAGAAGGCTCATCTGCCGTCCCCAAACCTTCCACACATGCAGGGGAGCACAGTGTCAAGCAGGGCTTGCCTTGCCTTCATCCTCTGTGTAGACTCTGGATGGCCCATGGATGGGCCACACTCATGAACAGGGGTGAGGACACCTGATCTGAAGAGAGGCAAGGTCATCAGAAAACCCACAGGAACCATGGAGGGCCTGAAGATACCCTGTGCTTGGACAGGTGACAGAACCTGAGTCATCTTCCAACACACACACACACACACACACACACACACACACACACACACACACACACACATTTTAATGTCTATTGACTATTTTATTTTTTTTTCAATCCATCCAACTTTGTGGCATGCATGATGATCACTCCATACATGTCTAGTATGTGTAACTGTTTAGACTCGTAAGAACCTCTGCACTGGTTAGTTTTTGTCAACTTGACACAAGCTAGAGTCACCTGAGAAGAAGGAATTAACTGAGGCAATCCTCCACTAAACTGACCTATGAGCAAGTCTGTGGGGCACTGTTTTGATGAACGGTGAATGTGGGAGGGACCAGCCCACTGTGGGTGGTGCCATCCTGGGCTGGTGTCCTGGGTTGTGTAAGAAAGCAGGCAGAGAAAGCCATGGAGCTCAAGCTGGTTAACAGCGCTCTTCCATGGTCTCTGCTTCAGTCCCTGCCTCCAGGTTCCTGGCCCGACTTCCCTGGATGATGGACTGTAACCTGTGAGCCACATAAACACTTTTGTCCCCAGGTTGCTTTTGGACAAGGTGTTTTTCACAGCGATAGGAAAGCAGACTAAGACAGCCAACCCCTCTTCAGCATTCGCCTCTGACGTGTTGGGCATTTTGCATTTTAGTGGTGGCCGTTCAGAAAAGTATCATTGGTTCATTTGCCTTACAATGCTAAGCAATAACAAGGGGGTAGTGCTTAGCAATAATAAGGCATGCTCCTCCACGCCCGCTGGGTCTGACACCTCTTCTTGAAGGTCTGTACCACCTTCCCAGGGACCACGATGCCACTCATCCTACAAGAATGACTTACTGGTTTCTACAGAACGATAGGATTTCATTCTTTTTTATGGCCACATAGTATTCTGGATGCAAATCCACTGCCTTCTCATTATCAGTTCATCCAGGGAAGGACATGTGAGTTTATTCCGTATTCAGCTCTAGCTTTTCTACAATTTGATTTCCCCTGTGTGTCTGTGGGGCATATTTCTGCACTGCAGCTCTGGCCATGCCCCATCGTATGGCGGCCTGGCACTCTACCCAGGCTGAGACTGTGAGGGTTGGCACTACAGCCGCATGCACTCCCTTACCATGTTATCCCCATCATCATCATCATCATCATCATCATCATCATCATCATCATCATCGTCTCCTTTCTGTGAAGTTGGAGAGCTCTTCTCCTCCCCTCCCCATCTGTTCAGGAGCCCTTCAGAGCTGCGTCCAGCTTCCAGCCACCGGCAGGTGCTGTGGCTCAGTCTCTTCAGGAGCGGACATCTGACACTATCACTACCTGGACCACTCGCAAACTAACATCCTGTCTTAGTTACGTTCCTTTAGCTGTGATGAAGCACCATCACCAAGGCAACTTACAGAAGGAAGGGTTTGTTTGGACTTATGGTTCCCGAGGGATAAGAGGGTGTCAGCACCAGGGTAGGGACACATGGCAGCAGGCAGGGGTGGCAGCAGAGGCAGCTGAGAACTCACATTTTAAATGTCAAGGAGGAAGCCGAGAGCAAGAATTTGAAATGGCAAGAGTCGTCAAACTCTCCAAGTCTGCCCCCAGGACACACTTCCTCCAACGAGCCTGCACTCCTAAATCTCCCCAATAGAGCCACCAACTAGGGGCTGGGTCTGTGGGGATCGCGTCTCATTCAAACCATCACACCTCCTTCATGTCTGCTGTGGCTCTTGTCTCTCAGTTATGTGCTTAACACCTTCATCAGCCGAGTGCTCAGAGCCACTGTGTACAAGTGGAGCACATGTGTGCAATTGAGCCATTGGGTACTGTCCACTGCCTGTGAAGAGAACTGTGCAGTGTGTGTGTGTGTGTGTGTGTGTGTGTGTGTGTGTGTGTGTGTGTTTGTGTGTGTGTGTTTGTGTGTGTGTGTATATACATACATATATATATGTATGTATGTCTTCTACCTGTGAAGACAGCCACACACAGTGTGTGTGTGTATATATACATATATACATATGTGTATATGTATGTATGTCCACGGCCTGCGAAGAGAGTTGCACACTGTATACATATCCACACACACACATCCACATACACACATACATGTACTGTGTGCAGCTCTCTTCACAGGCAGTGGACACACACACCCACACACACCCACACACACACATCCCTGCTGATCCATATAGCTGCTGATCTTATAGGCCACGCAGTCCCCACCCCTGTGTGGAGCACTGTGGGGTCTACCCCTCAGAATTCTCAGTCAGGGGAAGAGGGTGCAGACACTCTAGCTTATCCCTGTGCTGTGCTTGAGGCTGCTGCACACAGCTCTTGCTCTTCTGGGCTGTGTCTGTGAGTGTCTGTGCCTACGGGCCGAGCAGGTATTATGGGTGAAGAATCCACAGTTATCTCAGTCAGGAAGCTGGCTGATGCCACAATGGCTGGAGTGAAAGGTGAGCCAGGAGGTAAAGGAGGTGGAGTTCAAGGAGGGGCTTCTGGTCTGCCTCAGGGCCTGAGTCACACCTGTGGTGTGTGCTGGGCGTCAGGGTCCAGCAGTCCCTCTGAGGTTCATGAACTCGGGTGGTACACAGTGGGTATTCTGTGTCTTTTATCTCAGGGCTAGGTGACTTTTAGCTTCTGGATTTCTGTCCCCATCGTCTGGCTGTGGAGGGCTATGCTAGGGTTGGGAGTCTAGAAAATTAGCTCACCTGGCCTGTATGAGACTCAGTCTTTCACCTGTGAAGCGAGAACAATACTCTCTGCCATTCCTGCCTCGTGGGCGTTGTGTGGTGGTGACAGATTAGAAACGACGGGCCGCTGACAGAAGTGCTTTGCAGTTTTTAAATCCTGCACTGCAGTGAAGCCGGACTCTCCATGGAGGGCAGAGGGAAGCACATGGACCATAGGGCTGTAGCAACAACGGCATCCCACGGTGCTGGAGAGCCTGATGAACATCCGGTATCTTGCCACACACAGCAGCGTTGGTGCCTCACTGTGGTCCCCAGGGTGACCACCCTTAGCATCCTTTCTCACAGGACACAGACCTGGAGACACACAGGTCCTTCTAGAAGAGGTACAGTGGAGGGAGGGTTGGACAGCCCCCTGCCTGCTCCAAATCTTTCTCCAAAGCGTGGGTCATACATGGTGACCTCTGGCCGTGGACCTTGGGACCACAAATTTCACCATCCAAGTCCGAGAGTACCTTCTGCAGGGAAGGCGAGCATGGGGGTCAAAGGTTAGTCTACCAGTGCTAAGTATGGGAGTTCAGTGGACACAGCTGGGAGAAACGACAGCTGAAGCTGGCAATGCATGGCGCAAGTGGTTAACCAGGATGAATCGTGGGGGCAGTGCCTCAGCCTGCTGGGCCTGTTGGTCTAAATGTCCCCGGTTATCTGTATTCTCTGCTAGGTGGCAGGCTTGTGATTTTTAGTGTAGAGTCCTCACAGTGCCTGACAGAGATTTTAAACTCTCTTCTTCTTGGGATATTTCAATGCACATGTCAATTCACACCCAGAGCCTATCTCAGGACGAACAGTGCACAGTCCTCCCTTCCCAGTGCTCACAGTGCACAGTCCTCCCTTCCCAGTGCTCACAGTGCACAGTCCTCCCTTCCCAGTGCTCACAGTGCACAGTCCTCCCTTCCCAGTGCTCACAGTGCACAGCCCTCCCTTCCCAGTGTCCACAGTGCACAGTCCTCCCTTCCCAGTGCTCACAGTGCACAGTCCTCCCTTCCCACAGTTCACAGTGCACAGTCCTCCCTTCCCAGTGCTCACAGTGCACAGCCCTCCCTTCCCAGTGCTCACAGTGCACAGTCCTCCCTTCCCAGTGCTCACAGTGCACAGTCCTCCCTTCCCACAGTTCACAGTGCACAGTCCTCCCTTCCCAGTGCTCACAGTGCACAGTCCTCCCTTCCCAGTGCTCACGGTGCACAGTCCTCCCTTCCCAGTGCTCACAGTGCACAGTCCTCCCTTCCCAGTGCTCACAGTGCACAGTCCTCCCTTCCCAGTGCTCACAGTGCACAGTCCTCCCTTCCCAGTGCTCACAGTGCACAGTCCTCCCTTCCCACAGTTCACAGTGCACAGTCCTCCCTTCCCAGTGCTCACAGTGCACAGTCCTCCCTTCCCACAGTTCACAGTGCACAGTCCTCCCTTCCCAGTGCTCACAGTGCGCAGTCCTCCCTTCCCAGTGCTCACAGTGCACAGTCCTCCCTTCCCAGTGCTCACAGTGCACAGTCCTCCCTTCCCAGTGCTCACGGTGCACAGTCCTCCCTTCCCAGTGCTCACAGTGCACAGTCCTCCCTTCCCAGTGCTCACAGTGCACAGTCCTCCCTTCCTAGTGCACAGTCCTCCCTTCCCAGTGCTCACAGTGCACAGTCCTCCCTTCCCAGTGTCCCCAGTGCTCACAGTGCACAGTCCTCCCTTCCCAGTGCTCACAGTGCACAGTCCTCCCTTCCCAGTGCTCACAGTGCACAGTCCTCCCTTCCCAGTGCTCACAGTGCACAGTCCTCCCTTCCCAGTGCTCACAGTGCACAGTCCTCCCTCCCCAGTACTCACAGTGCACAGTCCTCCCTTCCTAGTGCACAGTCCTCCCTTCCCAGTGCTCACAGTGCACAGTCCTCCCTTCCCAGTGCTGACAGTGCACAGCCCTCCCTTCCCAGTGCTCACAGTGCACAGTCCTCCCTTCCCAGTGCTCACAGTGCACAGTCCTCCCTTCCCAGTGCTCACAGAGCACAGTCCTCCCTTCCCAGTGCTCACAGTGCACAGTCCTCCCTTCCCAGTGCTCACAGAGCACAGTCCTCCCTTCCCAGTGCTCACAGTGCACAGTCCTCCCTTCCCAGTGCTCACAGTGCACAGTCCTCCCTTCCCAGTGCTCACAGTGCACAGTCCTCCCTTCCCAGAGCTCACAGTGCACAGTCCTCCCTTCCCACAGTTCACAGTGCACAGTCCTCCCTTCCCAGTGCTCACAGTGCACAGTCCTACCTTCCCAGTGCTCACAGTGCACAGTCCTCCCTCTCCAATGTTCACAGTCATGAGCTCTGGTCCGACTTTTCCTTCTGTTATCTGTTTGTTACCATCACTTACTGACTCACCGTTAGTAGCTTTCTGCAGAGACCCTGAGGGAGGGAGGGAGGGAAGGGCACGTGTAAGAATTCAATCAAAGCTCTCATCTCCTCTCTGGTCTGCACTTTCCCCCAGATGTGTGATCCCTCCCCAGCTTAGTCTTGCTTGGGCTTTAGCGTGTATTCATGCTCCTTCACCCAAGGTGTTTCTACAACATGTCTGGCTTTGTACTCAACATCTTTTCCTCACTGATAGGAAACTAAAAATAGCCTCTAAAGACAGGTTGCTGTTGGAAGGAGGTTCTCTGAGAAGAACCAAGCCTTTGAAAATTATTCCTAGAGAAAACTCTGAAGGGGTTTTGAGTTAAAGGCCTCTCTGTTTATTTCTTTCCCTTCCTTAGTGTGAAAACCATTATAAGCAGAACGGGGTTCCCTTTCCTAGTGCAAGGTGGCTGGTCCTAAGCTGCATCATCTCATTTGGATTTGACTTCTCAGAAATTTTCTGAAGGCCATTGACAGATCAGGTTTCTAACTTGATTCACTGTGGTTAAGTCTGTCCTGGAGAATAATGGAGTCCTTAGATGTCTTCAGAAGGGACACACAGAACATCCAGTTACCAACGTGAAAAGCAGCAGAGCGCTGAGTATTTTCACAATGTGAAACTGCAAAAACTAAACAAAAACAACAAAGAACCCGATCAGAAGGATCCATCTGAGTTAGAGATTCGACTCTGTACCCACAGGGGGAGCTATGTGCCCTCCCTGGGTTCACATCATCAGCACAACCTTTGAGGGACAGGAAGATGGAATGGACCCTTTTAGAAACCCCGGGGCAAAGGACACCAAATATGTGGAGGAGCTGGTTGCATGCTCAAGCTGACCTGCACAGGGCTCGGTTTGTGTCTGAGGAGTGGACAGAGTGAGGTCAGGCCTACAGGACCTCTGGTCCATGCTGAGTCTTTAGTGCATGTGGACTTCAGAGTGCATGGAGGTGCTGTGCATAGCTCATGTGTTGTGTGGGACTGCATCTGTCTTAAAATCATTCCTGGTATTGTCTGAAGTGGAAGCGTAGCTGAGCATCCTGCCCACCCTGGCCACACCAGCTCAGAGCAGGGAAGACCTGGACAGGATGGAGATGAGCTTGGTTGGCCAAAACTACAAAAATAATTCTGTGCCACCAGCTTTTTCCTGTTGTTGGCTCTGTGGTGTAGAGTTTCTTTCTGTAGTAGTCAATAGTCGGCATTGATTATCATCCTGATTGGATTGAGAGATGGCCCCGAAATTAGGAGAGCAGGTTTCTGGGTATGTCCAGAGAGGGCAGCGGTGGGGTGTGGGTGGGGATACCTGCTCTGAATGTGGGTGCACTGTCCAGGAGCTGGAGGCTTGGATGGAGTCGAAGCGTTTCTCTGTTCACACTTGTACACTGGTGTGTTTATTGACACCATCCCCCGTCTATCTGTCCCTCTATTGACTTTGATTGCTTGTAGCTTGATTCTGGCTTGATACATAGAAAGCACTACCTATCAGTACATGCTGTTCACCATAAGAGTGAGAAAGGAATATATTTCCCCTCTTCCTCTCTGCAATTACTTCCCTTTTCACATTATAAGGCATAACAATAGAAAGTTTTTTTTTTAAATATTTGTTTGACACTTTAAACTTTTTAGCTTTTAACGTTTTCTACTTTTACCACGAAAATGCTATCCTGACAGACAAACGCAGGGTCAGACTCCAACAGCAGTGCCTTGCCGCCTTTTCCTCTCCCACAGAGCAGCTGCAAGTGAAGCCTCCTTTGTTTAGCACCTTCCCACAATTCCCCCTGGGTTTCTGAGTCATTCTGTGAGCGAGCTCCATGCTGCTGTGTCAGATTAATTGAAGCCCTGTTGTGGGAGAAAACTCAGCTTGCTGTTGTTTCTCCATTTCTCTCTCTCTCTCTCTCTCTCTCTCTCTCTCTCTCTCTCTCTCTCTCTGTGTGTGTGAATGTGTGTGTATGTGTATGTGTGTGTGTATATGTGTGTGTATGTATGTGTATGTGTGTGTGTGTGGTATGCATGTGTATATACACACACATGCACGTTTTGTTGTCTTTTGTTTTTGCAAGTGCGTGTATGTGGGTGTGTGTACAAGAAGTTGATGTCATCCTCAATTGCCCTTCTATGTTTTTTACTGAGGCAGGATCCCTCAGTCAAACGCAAAGCTTACCAATATGGCTAGTCTTGCTAGCCACCTGGTTCTGGAGATCTCTTGTCTCTACCTTCTCACGCTGGAGTTCCAGGTGGGCTGCCAGGCCCACCAAGGATTTATGTCAGATCTGGGGACCCCAACTCAGGTCCTCAAGCTCCAACAGCAAGTGTGCTACCCACCGAGCCATCTTCCCGGTTTTCAGCTTGCTGTTAAGTGATCAGAATTTCTGTGTGTGTGTGTTGGTGACTTTACATCACCGTGACGAGGTACCTGACAGTTAAGGCAGGAAGTGCTCGCAGATGGAGGGGATCCCGCACAGCCTGCTGGGAAGACGTGGTGGTGGGAGTGGTTGGCAGTTGTGTCGGAAGGAACATGAGCATCTGGTTATACCATGGTGGCAGAGGTAGCAAAAGGTTTGAGGTGGAGCCAGGACCAGGCTGTGACCCATAAGGTCCTCCCGATTTTCTCAGCGTAGGCCCCATCTCCTGAAGTTCCTTCTGCTTCCTGAAATCATTCTGTCTCCTGGGGGTCAAGTGTGCAAGTGTATAGACTTTCACTGTATTTGCTGTGTCCTGGCCCCCAGCACAGACCTGTTGCCCTGTATTGTAAGACTTGACACAGCACCATGTATACAGTAGGCGCTTCATGCTTCCAGGGTGAATGTACACATAAGCAGTGGTTCAGTTCTTGGTACTTCCTGGCAATGGTAATTTAGGGGCCAACATGCGGCTTGCTTATGATAGTTTGCAAGAGTGGGCAGTGCTTATCTCTTCCCATGTGTGGTCAGTGAGGTAAGTTTTGTAATTTGAGGTCAGTCATGGTGGAAAGCATTTACACCACAGGACTGGGTAAGAGCTGCAAATTCAGGATCTCCTACCCTTAGCCCCAAGGAATGGCCATTAAGCCCTTAGCAATGTGTGGAACACATCCTATATACAGTCTTCTTGCTGGTAGGGAGACCACTTTTTCATAAGGTGTTACTGCAGTGGACGGACCAAAGGCTTGTTCCACACAAGTTTATTTTGGAGCTGGCATCCCCCTGCCAGAGACAGACATGCATGAACACACTGTGTTCAATTATAACACCAGGATAGAATCAAGACCAACTATGTAACCTGTTAACAGAGAGGACTCCCCTGGGGACAGCTCATAGTCAGTGTGTGGGGCCTGAGGTGTCCACTCTGGGCTGCGCCTCTCTGCCTATGACTTCTCTCCTACCCTTCCTATATTCTAGCAAGTGCAGGCAGGAAGGCTTCCCTGTTTCTAGGATGGCTGGCCTCCTTCGGCAGAGAGGCTCAGAGCCTGAAAAGACTTGGCAAGGCTCCCGATTCACTTCAACTGAAGAGTTACCCACAGCCCCCGAACCATCTCTTGGGTCTGTTACTACAACAGACCAAATTGGCAAAGAGAATCTCATAGTCTTACATGCACGTGTTTGGGGTTAGGCAGGAATGGGGCGGGCTCTGTGCTGAACAGTGCAGCCGTGTTTCTGGAGACGTGGCATTTCAGTTTGCATTAAGGTTCAGTGGGACTAAAGAGTATATGGCATTTTTTATAAACAGCATAAGCCTGAAAGGAGAGCCTGATCGATCCTTTACCGCACTTACGTATGAGCGTGGAATTTCGCCCCCTTCATTTGGAGAACATTCCACAATCTTGATACATGAGGCCATTGCCTGTTCCCTTGGGGACCTTCATCTATGCATTAGGAATGCCCTGTGATAAGCTTCAGGGCTGCAGGAAGAGAGAACTCTTTTGTTGCTGTTTTATTTTAATTCATTTTAGTTTTCTTTGTGTGTTCATCTTTGTATGTATGCATGTATAATTGCTTTTGTGTGGGCACGTATGTGTGCAGGTGCGGGTGCAGGTGCACTTATGTGTGTGTGTGTAGGTTATAGGTACATGTATGCAGGCATGTGGATGCTGGAAGTGGATGTTGTGTGTCTTCCCCAAACCTTCTCCATCTTATATTTAGGCAGGGCCTCTCACTTGAACCTAGAGCTCATTACCTCAGCTAGTCTGGCTAGCTAGCCTGCTTGCTCTAGGAATCCCCCCTCCACCTCCTGCAAGCTGGAGGCTGTGAATTTAGGGATACTGAGGATCCAAACTTTGGTCCTCGTGCTTAATGCAGCAAATGCTTTACTTGCTGACCCATCTTCTTAGTCCTTTGCTTTGTTTTATCTATCTGTCTATCTATCTATCTATCTATCTATCTACCTATCATCTATCTTCCATCTATCTATCTATCTATCTATCTATCTATCTATCTATCTATCTATCTACCTATCTACCTATCATCTTTCTATCTTCTATCTATCTATCTATCTATCTATCTATCTATCTATCTATCTATCTACTATCTACCTATCATCTATCTATCTATCTATCTATCTATCTATCTATCTATCTATCTCTGTATCTGTATCTATATCTATATCCATCTATCTGAGAAAAATTCTCACTGTGTAGCCAAGCCTGGCATAGAACTCATAATTCTCCTGCCCAACCTCTCAAGGCTAGAATTACAAGCACATACCACTAGGCATGACCAGATACAGTTCTTCAGAACCACAAATCCACGGTAGGTCACAGTGAGGAAGACATTCTTAGTTTAGTGCCACAAACTCTTTGCTGGATCTAAATGGAGACCTTCCTGGGCCAGGTGCTGTTTGGAGTACAAAGGCTGAGTGGGAGTGACTCCAGCAGAAGACAAAGAGCCCATGCTCCCACAGAGGGAGGGAAGGAACACCCCCGAGGCTCAGGCCTCTCAGGCCTTGCTTGGGGGTGCACAGCTCAGTGTTGAATAAGCTACCTGGTATTGGTGAAATTATTAAGGCCACTCCATGTAGTTAACAGGAAAGTTTATTAGTGGCGCAACTTACAAGTGAAGGGATAGGTAGGTCACAGGTTCTGAGGAAGGTGTATCGCAGTCCAGCAGTGTTCTCTGGAGCTCTGCTCCATCAACCTCCACCGTCCTGGGTTCAGGAACAGAGAGTGAGGCCCATCCTGATCTCAGGTCTTCAGGACCCTCCCTTGGCCCTGCCTTGTAGGCGTGATAGTTACTGAAGCCTCAATGGGGGTTAGAACTTCCAGACCAAAGCTGGAATGGCTACCCACTACAACCTGGGGAGGTGGGGGTCATGCTTTGTGGTGTGAAATAGGACATTGATGTAGAATGGCTGTGCAGTAAGAACTGATACTCAAGAAAATGGAAGTCATGTTCCAAAGTGGTTTGAGGCCACCAAACAGGAGGTGGCCGAAGCCAAAGCAGGCCCGTGGCTCTGCACTCCTCACCCACAGTGAGTTTTCAGAAAGGCTTGCAGAGAAAACAGATTTAGGAGAGTTAGGAAAGTGCCGAGTCCCAGACCCTCCCTTACCCCTGGGGCTGTGGATAGGTAAATACAAATGGAGGTGGGGTTTGGGAGAAAGGGAGACCTGCCCTCCTGAGCAGGTGCCTGCCCTATGATGGGAGGTTTGGGCTGGCAAGTAGGTAGAGTTCCAAGGGACTGGCATATAGAGTTTTGCTTGTTTGTTTGTTTGTTTGTTTGTTTGAGACAAGGTTTCACTCCAGACCTAAACTGGCCTGAAACTTACCACATGGTCTAGAGCAGTGGTTCTCAACCTTTCTAATGCTGGGACCCTTTAATGTAGTTCCTCAGGTTGTGGTGACCCCAACCATACGTTTATTTTCATTGCTACTTCACAACTGTACTTTTGCTACTGTTGTGAATTGTAATGTAAATATCTGACACGCAGATGGTCTTAGATGACCTCTATGAAGGGACCATTTGGCCCCCAAAGGGGTTGCGACCCATAGGTTGAGAACGGCTGGCCTAGGGCAATCCTCGGGCCTGTCCCAGCCTCTCTAGTGCTGGGATTACAGGCATGAGACATTACAGCAGCTGACAGGCTACATCTTAATTAAGCCACTACACTGGGCATGTTGAATTATTTTTTCTTTTAATTGACAAAGAATAAAAGTATTGTACATACTTGTGGGGTACTATGCGATGTTTGAAAGCATGTCTACACTGCACTGTTCTCACTCAGACTCAGCACATCCATCTCTTCAAACACTCATTTCTTCTTGTAGTGTAAACACTGGAGGTTTCCTTTACTGTCTTCGACACTTTGATCAGCTGACAGTGAGTGGGAATCGTGGTGTATGACTTCTTTCTTTTGTCAACTTGACACAAGCTATCCCAGAAGAGAGAACCTCATTTGATGAATTACCTCCATCAGATTGGCCTGTAGGCAAGACATGGGACACTTTCTTGATTAATAGATGTGGGGAGGGGAGGGGAGGGGAGGGGCCTAGCTCACCGTGGAGTGTGTCACCCCTGGGCAGGTGGTCCTGGGACATGTAAGAAAGCAGTCTGAGCAAGCTGTGGAGAGCAAGCTAGTAAGCAATGTTCCTCTGTGGTCTCTGCTTCAGTTCTTGTCTCCAGGTTCCTGTCTTGAGTTCTGCCCTGTGTTTCCTCAGTGATGAATTGTGATGGGGACATGTGAGCCCAATAAACCCATTCCTCGCCAGGTTGGTTTTGGTCATGGTGTTGATCACAGTAATTGAGAAAAAATGGACAGATGGTAAAATGTGCTGGGGCAGAAGATTCATCTCCTGCTACAGATATGAAGGCTCCCAAATAGAATTGCCACAGAATCAAACCCACCAATTAAACCTTCTCAATGTAGTGACTACAGATATTTCTACCTGTGTGAAATGGGCATGTCCCGGGGTCCAGAGGGTTTTCGTCCATGTTTCACACAGCGGAGGTAGCTCTGTAGCTGTCTTTCATGGCAGGTAGCCTCCCTGGGGAAATGGCCACCGTCTGAAGCCAGGAGGCCAGTGACAGGGCTGCTGGGGAACACGTGACTCAGCAATGATAGTCACAGCTGAGATAGAGAAAGACTCAGGACTGTTTGTGTGAGCAGAGACCAAGTGAGCATCAAATGCAAAGGATCGAGAAAGACAGCAACTTCTGGCCTCTGGATGAGCCGGTGAGGGGCACCTGTGGTCATCTTGAGCTGTAGGAACACAGAGGAGTAGAATTCCAGGGGAAGACAACTGACTGTGCAGAATCTGAGGCCCACTGAAGAATACAGTTGTAAGGAAAATTAGGGACTCTGTATAGGCAATTATTTTAATGCGCTCAAGTATACAAGATGATTTTTATTGGATACCTGTGTACATATTTGTAGGCGACTTGGAGGACTTGTGTTTTACCCAAAAGGAACAATCTCGTCTGCTGCGATGACAAGCAGAGTGGGAGAGAACTGAGAGGTGGACAGCACCTTGGGCTGACGGCGCCTGCTCACGGTTGCCTCTCAGTATGGCTTTGTTGGCTTCCTCTCGGTTCCACAGGACACTGAGTCACCTCTACACACTCCTCATGTTTTAGATGCTTACACGTGGAAGAGAGAGACCTTCGCTTCTAGCAACTGAAGAATGTGAGGCAAATCCTCATCTGAGAATCGTGCCCACTGGTGCCAGCCTCATTCCAGCAGGCTCGCTCTGAGGGGGACCCTCTGCCCCATCTTCAGTTACCTGATGAAGACTGAACCTCTATGTCCCCAGTGGACAGAGTGACAAGCCACACCACCACTTCCAAATTCCTACCTGCCTTCCTCTAGTCTCGGGTAGATGTCTGAGGGCCTTTGGTCCCTTCCATCAGTGCATCAGAGAGAAGACAGAGATGAAGTAATACAATGCACACCCCATGAGCAGGACCTGGAGTGCCATAAGCATGTGATAAATACTTAGATGATTTTGTTCAAGGTCTGGCAGTAAGAGAGAGAAGATGTTAGGATTCAGGACTGTGGACATGGGTCAGTCTGTAAAGAGCTTGCCATGCAAGCATCAGGACCTGAGTTTGAATCTCCAGCACCCACAAAAGAAGGTAGGTGTGGCATGAGCCTGTAACACCACTGATGAGGCGGCAGAAACAGGAGGGCTTCTGGAGCTTGTAGACTACCCAGCTCAGCCAATCAGTGAGCTCTAGGTTCATCTTGCCAGCCAACCCAACCAATCAGTGAGCTCTAGGTTCATCTTGCCAGCCAGACCAACCAATCATTGAGCTCTAGGTTCAGGGAAAGCACCCATCTCAAAAGAGGGAGAAGTGATTTAGGAAAACACTTGACATCGGTCTCTGGCCTCTACATAGATGTACACACATGTATGTGCATATGAACCCACACCTACTTTTACACCGACCTACCATTGCACTCCCCCGCCCCAAGTCTTAGTGTCCAGGGATGAATTAGTGCAGGTAACATGTCAATAACACTGTGGGAACTAAGCTGCGGCTCTCTCAAGCGCTGTTCGATCTGACAAAGGTCCAGAAGCCAGCCATGTTGGCTTTCAGCTTCCCCATCCCCACTGAAGCCTTTCTGCTTCAGCAGTGAGCTGGGGCAGGAGACTGATTCTGTAGGGACCTTACGTCCCCTACAACTCCTTAATGCTGCACTTTACAAGGTGGTAATAAAACATAGCGAATTCATGGAGGGGACTGTAGTGCTGTGGATGATTGATTGATAACACACTGATTGGCCAGTAGCCAGGCAGGAAGTATAGGCGGGACAAGGGGAGAGGAGAATTCTGGGAACAGGAAGGCTGGGGTGGAGGAGATGCTGCCAGTTGCCATCATGTGAAGATGTTAAGATACTGGTAAGCCACGAGCCACGTGGCAACTTATAGACTAATAGAAATGGGTTAATATAAGATATAAGAACAGTTAGCAAGAAGCCTGCCATGGCCATACAGTTTGTAAGCAATATAAGTCTCTGTGTGTTTATTTGGTTGGGTCTGAGTGGCTGTGGGACTGGCGGGTGAGAGAGATTTGTCCTGACTGTGGGCCAGGCAGGAAAACTCAAGCTACACTGTAGAGTCTTTCCTCTCTGGGGATGTGTTGTAACACCCCTGGGAAAGTACTTGTAGCTCTTAAGAGGGGAGTCCACGATGCTTTCCAAACCACATGCTTTCCTGTAGCCAGTCTTCCTCAGTCCTGCCAGCCACCTCACTTATTAATTATGAAAGCTCAGCCTATAGCTTAGGCTTGTTTCTAACTAGCTCTTTTAACATAAATTAACCCATTTCTATTCATCTACGTGCTGCCACGTAGCTTGTGGCTTTTGCCTTTCCTCCTGCATGTCATGTTCCCTCTGAGTCTGGCTGGCAATGTCCTGCTTTCTTCTTCCCTGAGCTCTCTCTGTCCAGATGTCCTGCCTAACTTCTTCCTGCCTAGCTATTGGCCATTTGGTTCTTTATTAAACCAATCAGAAGATGCCTTGGCAAAGACATATCTTCACAGTGTACAAAAAGATTATTCTACCACACTTTCCCATTGCTAGAAAGACAACATTTGTTTACTAAATCATTTGTATGACTTCTTCTCTCATATGCCTGTGACACACAACTGGATGAGAACCCAAGCCCCCCCCGCCCCATTTTCAGTACGTGTGAAAGGATATGAAGGCATGGGCCACCTGGCTCAGCTACAGATGACAGCCTTTATTCTGACCACAGTGACTTTTACTTCCTTTTCAGGGGCCCATAACACTGTGCTGCTATTCTAGAATGTTCCTTCTGGTGATCCCTGATCTTTTGAGAAACTAGATACCCAGTGACGTTTGTTGAATTTGTAATGTGAGGATTGGGTTTTCACCTACTTGTAGGAAAATGGGTCTTTGATGGTTGGTATGCCTTGGAGGAAACTGGGCTTCTTTTTCAGGCTTCTTCTGGAAGGGCAGCCCCTCAGTCCTTGCCACTGAGGCCTGTTACCTTCAGCATGCAGTGAAGTCCCATGCTTTCTCCCCACCTGTCCTTCTGTATAATACAAGAGTCACTTTACTGCATGAACTTTTTCTTTTTTTTTTTCTTTTTTTTTTTTTTTTGGTTTTTTGAGACAGAGTTTCTCTGTGTAGCTTTGCGCCTTTTCCTGGAACTCACTTGGTAGTCCAGGCTGGCCTCGAACTCACAATGATCCGCCTGGCTCTGCCTCCCGAGTGCTGGGATTAAAGGTGTGTGCCACCACCGCCCAGCAAACTTTTTTTTTTAAGACAAGATTTTTCTGTGTAGCCCTGGCTGTCCTGGAACTTGCTCTGTAGAGCAGGCTGGCCTCGAACTCACAGAGATCCACCTTCTTCTGCTTCCTGAGTGCTGGGATTAAAGGTATGTGCCACGACCACTCGGCTCTACATGGACTTTTCCCCACTCCAAATTCTCTTTTTCTTTAGAGTCTCATGGAGCTCATAAGGGCCCCTAAGTTTCTATACAGTCAACAACAACCTTGGACTTCAAATCCCCCTGCCTCCACTTGCTGAGTGATAGAATTGTGGTGTGTGCAGCCATATTAGTTTTAGTCTGTGCTGAGGAGGGAACCCAGGGCTTTGCGCATGCTGATCAAGCACTCCACTAAATTACATGCCTAGATCCCAACTCCAAATGTAATAGCACATGCTGCCAGCTCTTGGGGGTGCCACTGAGTGATGAGATTTAAGAGTGTCAAGTAGCCTTTGCAATTTCAGTGATATAATCCCTAACAGATTTCCAGTGTCCTAGGAGCCTCAGCCTGCCAGACCTGACCCCTTCGGATTCAAGGCTCACCTACCAAAGAAGAGGAATCAGGCAGCATGTGTGGCAGACTGAGAGACTACCAGGGCCAGGGCTAGTCACCATCCAGACCCTGCCCGGGGACACAATGATTGTGCCAGGAGACTGGTGACCTGGTCCAGCGTCCAGAAGGATTAACAGCTGCGTTTCTCTTGGGGACTGTGATTTATCCCATCCCCTTCAGCCTGGCTGGGCCTCCACGATACCACTCTTCCTCTGTTGCTTTCCTCGGTGACTCCCTGCACAGAGGGAAGGGGTACCCCTTTTCGTACCGAGAGGTGGCATAACCTTGTTCCCTGGCCTCCACTCTGGGTGGTGTGGTTCATGGGCACTGGCTCTGGGGTCAAACGGATGGAGGTTAGGGCAGACTTTCTGCTCTGCTGTCCTCATCAGGACCCTTCCCCCAACCTCCCACCCCTGTCTACAAAGCACAGTTGGAACCTGCCTCCAGCCACAGACGCACATTGTCATCGTGGTCAGTGGATACCGGCTCTCAGCAAAGATGATTGTACAAAACACACACACACATCAACAAGGGAACACAAGGTACCCAAAGCCTCTCCACGTGTGGAGGGAAACCATTTAAAATTTGAGCTTTTTTTGCCACGCATTCAAATTGTACCACACAAAAATGAAGTGCGGTTCCTGAATCTCAGATACCAACAAGAGGCAGATTTAGAATCAACCCAAAGCAGAGCACATCTGGATTTAGCACAGATTGATGATGGTGATGGTGATGATGATGGTGATGATGATGATGATGACGATGATAGAATTATTTACAACTGACTGATTTGTTTTTTGTTTCTGGAGTAATGTTCTTTTTTTTTTTTTTTTCTTTTTCCCAGAAGCAGAGCTTCTTAAGAAATTCCTTTATGGGGCTGGAGGAACAGCTCAGTGGCTAAGAGCTCTCACTGTCTTTGCAGAGGATCAGAGTTCGGTTCCCGGCACTGTCAGTTTCTGGCCTCTGTGGGAACTGGCACTCTCCTATACAAACCCATACACAATCACATGCATGCACTTAATTTTAAAACATTAAAACGAACCAATTCCTACAAGGTCTTTTCGGGATGTTTTCCTGGTAGGGAACGGTGGGTTTTGCCAACCTGTGCCCGTTTTGATCCTGCCGTCCCTCATAGTTAACGACCTGGTTTGCCATTCTTATCCTTGGTGTGTGAGAGTCCCTCTCTCTGACTTTCGCTTCCTCTGGTGCTGTGGCCCAGTCTCCTCAGGGCACCATTGAGTCTGTTTTTCCTCCAGAGTGGTTCCTCAGCAGCCGCCTTGTGCCTTCCCCTCGACAAATGTCCTTACCGTGTACCTGGATGTTGAGCTCGTGTATGAACTGTGGCCAAGGCTGGTCGCCCCTCCTGAGTCTGGGGACTTGTGTCGTTCATTGGCCACTTTCCCCAGCATCAGCCCGTACAGCCCCTTTCTCCTGAGTCTTCCTCCTGGAACTTGGATGTCTGTGGGTTAGTCACTCTACTGGCATCCCCTGCCTTTCCCTCCCCACCCCACCCCGTTCCTTGCCTTCTTTGCATGCTCATAGTCATAGTTTGTGCAGGTTTGGTCCTGCTGTCCGCCGTTCCTGTCGAAAGCGCACGGTAACTTGTTTCTGCAGGTTGGGGAGGGTTTTAAGCATTTTTGCCTGTGAGTTCCTGGTTGGTCGGTGATGCTCAGGGGGCTCCTGGAGGCAGGACTGGAGGCTGCTCTTTCCCAGAACGCTGGGTTTGCTCTGGGCTGCCTCATCCATGAAGGGATGCTTTAAAACACACCTGTGATGAGTCCTCAAAGGTGGTGTGAAACTAGCCCTACACCCACCCACAGTCTCGTCTTGTACTTTGAGTTCTTAGGGATTGTTTTTCTCCTTGCCAGAGCCAAGGTAGAGATGCTCAGATCGCCCTCCATCTTCTTTACTTCTTTGTTAATTATCTCAGGGAGGGGATGGTGCTGTGCACTGTGGGGTCTCTTCTTAGACGCTGGGGCTTTCCTGAGCAAACCAATCCAGAGACTTCCTGTTCCACCAGGGAAGAGAGAAGGCAGTGACTCTGTCACAGCAGACACCAGGTGGGATTGATTGCTCCAGGAGACTTCCCAGGTTGTTTTTATGCAACAGCATGGGCACTAAGACACACCAGATTGTTCAAAGTGTAGTCATGTTTGCCTAAGAGGCATCTTACCACTCAGAATGCAATTCCTCACAGCAGATGAAGGGACATACTGAGTAGGCTTTGGTTAAAAGTTCATCTAAATATTTTAAAAAAATTTTTTGATCTTTCTTTCTTCCTTCCTTCCTTCCTTCCTTCCTTCCTTTCTTTCTTTCTTCTTGATTTCTTTCTTTCTTTCTTTTTTTGTGTGTATGACAGGGTTTTCTGTAGCTCAGGCTAGCCCCACACTCCTGATCCTCCCACTTCCATTTCCCAAACACTGAGTTTACAAGCTTGGGCCTTTAGACTGAGCTTAAGAACCTTAATTATTTCCTTTACTTTTAGAAGAAAGCTGAGACCATCTTCATGTGCTAAGAGCCATAGTAACTTTGTAACTTTGATGTATCTTATCTGATATGTATCTGTCCGGGTTCCCTAGAGGAACAGAACCAGTGGAATGGACAGATAGTGCAGAGGGGACTTTCTTTTTCACTTTGGCTCACACAATGTGGGCTGGGTAGTCCAACAACAGCTGCATGCTGAAGAGGCTGAGAAGCCAGGAACTGCTCACTCCACAAACCCAGAAGCCTCAACAGTCCCCTTCTAGAACTGAAGGCCTGGAGGCTTCTGGGAGACCCACTAGTCATCGGTCCACTTGGAAGGTAGAAGAAGCTGTGGTCCAGGGCCTGTGAAGGATGAGGCTATGCTCCAGTGTCTGTGAAGGATGAGGCTGTGCTCCAGTGTCTGTGAAGGATGAACTGTGCTCCAGTGTCCGTGAAGGATGAGGCTGTGGTCCAGTGTCTGTGAAGGATGAACTGTGCTCCAGTGTCTGTGAAGGATGAACTGTGCTCCAGTGTCTGTGAAGGATCAGGCTGTGGTCCAGTGTCTGTGAAGGATGAGGCTGTGCTCCAGTGTCTGTCTGTGAAGGATGAGGCTGTGGTCCAGTGTCTGTGAAGGATGAGGCTGTGCTCCAGTGTCCATGCAGGATGAGGCTGTGGTCCAGTGTCTGTGAAGGATGAGGCTGTGCTCCAGTGTCTGTGAAGGATGAGGCTGTGGTCCAGTGTCTGTCCGTGAAGGATGAAGCTGTGCTCCAGTGTCTGTGAAGGATGAGGCTGTGGTCCAGTGTCTGTGAAGGATGAGGCTGTGCTCCAGTGTCCATGCAGGATGAGGCTGTGGTCCAGTGTCTGTGAAGGATGAACTGGGCTCCAGTGTCCATGCAGGATGAGGCTGTGGTCCAGTGTCCGTGAAGGGATGAACTGTGCTCCAGTGTCTGTGAAGGATGAGGCTGTGGTCCAGTGTCCGTGAAGGATGAGGCTGTGCTCCAGTGTCTGTGAAGGATGGGGCTGTGGTCCAGTGTCTGTGAAGGATGAACTGTGCTCCAGTGTCTGTCTGTGAAGGATGAGGCTGTGGTCCAGTGTCTGTGAAGGATGAGGCTGTGGTCCAGTGTCTGTCCGTGAAGGATGAAGCTGTGATCCAGTGTCTGTGAAGGATGAACTGTGCTCCAGTGTCTGTGAAGGATGAGGCTGGGCTCCAGTGTCTGTGAAGGATGAGGCTGTGGTCCAGTGTCTGTGAAGGATGAGGCTGTGGTCCAGTGTCTGTCTGTGAAGGATGAAGCTGTGCTCCAATGTCCGTGAAGGATGAGGCTGGGCTCCAGTGTCTGTGAAGGATGAGGCTGTGGTCCAGTGTCTGTGAAGGATGAGGCTGTGCTCCAGTGTCCATGCAGGATGAGGCTGTGGTCCAGTGTCCGTGAAGGGATGAACTGTGCTCCAGTGTCTGTGAAGGATGAGGCTGTGGTCCAGTGTCTGTGAAGGATGAGGCTGTGCTCCAGTGTCTGTGAAGGATGAGGCTGTGCTCCAGTGTCTGTGAAGGATGAACTGTGCTCCAGTGTCTGTGAAGGATGAGGCTGTGGTCCAGTGTCCGTGCAGGATGAGGCTGTGCTCCAGTATCCGTGAAGGATGAGGCTGTGCTCCAGTGTCTGTGAAGGATGAACTGTGCTCCAGTGTCTGTCCGTGCAGGATGAAGTTGTGCTCCAGTGTCCATGAAGGATGACAGAGACAGCTCCATCTGTGACAAATTCCAGCCAGAAGCTGAAGCAGGCAAGCAGCAGGGCCTCTCCTTCAGGACCTCTGTATCTGGGCCATCACCGGAAAGCCCTACCCACCCTGGAGGATGCTTTGCCCATTTCAGCGAACCCCTCCTTGAATTGCGTGCACGGGCCCACCCAGAAGCATATTTTTCAATTGATTCCGAATCTAACCAAACTGACAGGATTAACCAATCCATGAGTATCCATTTTCCCTAATCGGCAACAGGTCCTCTTTTAGTTCCAGTATCTGGCTCTTTTCTCACCCACCCACCTACCTACCCTTCCAGCCTTGGAACAGAGCACAGGATTGGAACAGATCCACTATGGCTGGTACAAGGCCCACCCCTTATCTTTCAGTAGTACCATTGAATCACCCTTCTGAATACCTATGATGTCTGTGGAAGCAGCAGGATGGGCCCGAGTGTCTCTCATTTCTCAGAGGACACAGCTCACCTTCCAGGGTCCATGACTATCAGCTAGCCACAGCTGGAAGTCAAAGTCAGCCTACAAGGCAACTTCATCTACCTGGCCTGTGCCACTTGGGAGTATGTTGACCATGAGTGCATCACAGGGAAGCCGACAGGCTGAGCCTGTGGCATGGCGAAGATGCTCGTCTCCTCCCCCGATGCAGCTGTGTGTGAGAGAGCAGGAGCAGAGCACAGCTGGGCGGGAAGGCTTGTCCTGGTCCATGACTCAACTAGGAGGGGGTGGGCCATACCTGGTACGACCCCCACAGCTGTGGCAGGTAGAAACTGTGGTGAAGCTGGGTGTACCTTTGAGACATGTCTAGGGGAATGGATGGGTGAGCACTGCCCACAGACCATAGTTTTCTTCGTGAGACTGTGCCTGCAGATAGCGGCTGGCAGAGGGTTGTAGCATGAATCTTAAAGGTACTTATTAATAAAAAATCAAACCTGAGGCCAGTTATTGGGGTGAATGCTGGAAGATCAGAGAAGCAGAACAAGCCACAGATATCTCACCATGTCAGTTCCTCAGCTGATCCTGTTTCCTCAGACTGGAAGCCTCTGAGTCTTCATCCAAAATGAATCTCAGCTGAACTGTGCTGCTCAAAAGCCTAAAAGCTTAACCAGCCAAAAGCTTCTAGTTTTTGGTCCTCACACCTTATATATCTTTCTGCTTTCTGCCATCACTCTCTGGGATTAAAGACATGAGTCACCATGCCTGGCTGTTTCCAATGTGGGCTTGAACTCATGGACATCCAGAGGGATCTCTGCCTCTGGAATGCTAGGATTAAAGGCGTGTGCCACCATTGCCTATCCTCTATGTTTAATATTGTGGCTGTTCTCTTCTCTGACCCCAGATAAGTTTATTAGGGTACACAATATTTTGGGGGAACACAATACCACCACAGAGGGTGGTCCGTCTGCAGGCAGGGCACCGTCTGTCTGCCCAGAAGCCTACCAGCCCATGTGAGAACTCTGAAATGGCAGTTACGGAGCTCCCCTGTGCTACCGACAGCAGTCGCAGGGCAGTAGTGTGGACTCCTACCCTGGTCGTGCTCTGGACCCGTGGTCAAGAGACGGACCGTCTCCGGGTCATCTGTGCAGTGATGGTGGATGGGAGGCAAAGCTTTCTTACCTCCTTGTGCTGTACCTGGGACCCAGCAGTCTCTGCTGGGACAATCTCTTGCTGCCTGTACTAGCCAGGCCAGGTGTTCTTCCTGGGGTGAAGGGGTCCCCCCTCAGTTTCCAGGGATGCTGTTACAACTGGAGAGCCAACAAGCAATAAAACAACAACAAACGTGTGTGCCTGTTCCTGTGTGCACATGCCTGTTTGTGTGTGCACATGTTTGTGTGTGCACATGCCTGTTTGTGTGTGCACATGTCTGTTCGTGTGTGCACATGTCTGTTTGTGTGTGCACATGCCTGTGTGTGCATGTTTGTTTGTGTGTGCACATGTCTGTTCACATGTGCACATGTCTGTGTGTGCATGTCTGTTCACATGTACATGTGCCTGTTTGTGTGTGCACATGCCTGTTTGTGTGTACGCATGCCTGTTTATGTGTGCACGTATCTGTTTGTGTGTGCACATGTCTGTTCGCGTGTGCACATGTCTGTTCGTGTGTGCACATATCTGTGTGTGCACGTGTCTGTTTGTGTGTGCACATGCCTGTTTGTGTGTGCACATGTCTGTGTGTATGCACATGTCTGTTTGTGTGTGCACATGTCTGTTCGTGTGTGCACATGTCTCTGTGTGTGTGCATGTGACTGTGTGTGCACACATGTCTGTTCGTGTGTGCACATGTCTCTGTGTGTGTGCGCACATGTCTGTTTGTGTGTGTACATGTCTGTTGGCGTGTGTACATGTCTGTTTGTGTGTGCACATGCCTGTTTGTGTGTGCACAAGCCTGTTTGTGTGTGCACATGTCTGTTCGTGTGTGCACATGCCTGTTTGTGTGTGCAAATGTCTGTGTGTGTGTGCACATGCCTGTGTGTGCACATGTGTCTTTGTGTGTGCACATGTCTGTTCGTGTGTGCACATGTCTGTTCATGTGCACACGTGCCTATGGAGGCCAGAGGGTAAACTTGACTGTCAATCCCCAGGTGCCCTCTGTCTCATTATGGTGAGGTGATAGGGTCCTTCACTGGCCGGAGCTTGGCAATGAGGTCAGGCAGTTAGCCAGTGAGCCCAAGAACCTGTCTGCCTCTACCCTCCACCCCCACTGGGGATTACAGGAGCACACCGACATGTCCAGCCTTTCGAATGTGGGGTCAGTGGGAGAACTCTGGTCCCCAGGCTTTCGGGAAAGGCTCTTGACCGACGGAGCTGTCTCCTCAGATGGAGCCAGCAGCCCTCTTCAGATCTGAGTCTGCCTGAGATGGACAGAGGTTGACTTGACCCTAAGCCCAGGACAGGCTGCAGACAGGGCTTGTAGTATTTTGGACCTTGTTGTAAGAATTTAGCAGAGTCCCTGTGTGAACAACCATCTTTTAGAAGTACTCAATGACCTTGAAGAATGCTTGTGGCAAACAGTGACTGTTTTGCTGAAAGGGCTTTGCAGACATCCCATGACTTTGGTCACAAGACACCTCAGGCACACCCGAGGCTCTTGTGTTACTGTGTATTGTACACATGATACATAATAAAGGACTAGAGTCATGGAGGCATGTGACTCTCTCCTTCAGTAAGACATGTAAATTGAGATTAGGGACCTTCTGTATGAGGAAATACTTGGTGTAACTTTCAATAAATACGCCTTTGTACACTGCTCTGGGTTCAGTGCATCAGAAGAGGCCGAACCTTCCTGCTGCCACACAGGCCTTAAAATTTCATCTTGGGAGTGCCTTCTTTCTTCAATCGACCTGTGCTGCATGGTGCACCCTGAAAGGACCTGGGGTTCTTCATTTGTAAAACAGGGACACTTGCCCTCTGCAGGGCGGGTGCCAGGGCTCCAGGTAGATTCTTGGTTCATGTGTATTGCTGTCCTTTCCATTGGTAATGAAGCTGTTCACCATGTCACGGACGGTCGCAGGACCCCTCACATCTCTTCACTGGGCACACAGGGAGAGCCCATCTTACTTCTTAGTTTCTGTCACCAAGCCTCTACCCTGGGTGCCAACCCTTGTCACAGAGCTATCTCTTTTTCTAGAGGAGTTGCTCCCTTTGCATGCCCTGCCTCAGTTTCCCCACCTCCCTTAGCACTGATGGAAATATACATCTTGCATCTATCTGAGGACAGAGCTGATACTGTTCGGTGATATGATGCTGACCTATTTCTGTGTCAGAATCTTGAAATCCAGGGCTTCTTCTGACATGCCAGCCCTAGACAGGAAACTGATTTCTCATGCCACTGGCCCCGCATCCCAGATCCCCTCTCCCTTGGCCACTTTAAGGCCCCTGTTGTGGTTTTAAGCAGGAGCAACTGACCCAAGGCCAGTCTGGTTACAGGAAGAAAAACAAACTCTAGACACTCCTGTGAACACACAGAAAGTGCTTGCCTATGATACCCAGAGGCACACAGAACCAGGTAGGGACAGGCACCATGAGGGATCCTGGGTAGCTTGCATGATAGGGGCACTTGGTTCAACCTTTGTCTATGGGAAGCAGACCCAGGAAGCATCAGGCTCATGCTCTAACTGACCCCAGTGTTCAAACAGGTGGCATCCTGGCCCTGCACGTGTCCTTCTTCTGATCCAGCAGGAGAGCCTCTGCCATGCCTAGCGGAGGACTTGCAACACCAAAACGTGCCTTGGGCTGCTGAGAATCACGGCCTCTCATCTTCAGCGTCAGCCAGCTCGGACTCATGCTGCAGCCTAGTCCTCCAAGACCTGGTTCTGCTGGGCTCTGCTTCCCTGGTTGTCTGAGCTGGCCTTTAAGAATGGCCCCAGCAGCACCCACCGGCTAATATCTCTGCCCTGGCCCAGGAAGGTCAATAGCCACAGTTTAGGGCTGGGATTGGAAGGGTCGATCTCCCATCATGCTGCTGGTCCTACTCTCCTGACTGGCTAGGTGCTCTTACGCATGCTCAAGCCTTGCATCTTCTTTCACATCTGCAAATTTGTAATGGAAACACGGCCCACCCCTCCCCCAACACACTCCCCATGCAAACATGCAACTCTCTGCCTGGGTCTGCTGTCTCATACCCAATTCAGAGTTTTGACACCTGTCTACCACAGACCCTGGCATTTCTCAGGGCACAATGGAGAGGATCTTTTAGGATGTAAATTCGTATTGTGAACTCCTGAAAGGAGATGTAGAAGTGGGGGAGGACCTCCCTGCCAGGTCAATGGCCCAGGACCGGCCAGTGTGTCCTTGGGATTGTGTGCAAAGGCCACAAGAGGGGACGGACACTGGGGACAGAGAAAGAACTGTCATTTATCTGGAGCTCATTAATTGGCTGGGGAAATTTTGAGGAAAGAGGCAGAAGCAGAGGGAACTGTCAGCACACCCTTTAAAATGTGTTTCAGATCCTTCCAGATCACAGTGGGTAGGGGGATGGGCAGGGGAAATTTTATATGGAAAACGGTGAAACGTGCTTTTGTTGGATAGCTAGGAAGTCTGAATAAAATGAGGACTCGCGGGTGGAGGTGGTGGTCACGGGAGCAGTCTATCCGTTTACATAGGTGTGTTTGCTGGGATGCCCTTTAGAAACAGGGTGGAGTTAACACACAGCAGGCAGCCACCAAAGCCACAAAGCGAGGGCTTGGCCACCAGAGCTAAGACGCCCAGGTCGCTGCAAAGTTCAGGAGGCCCAAACCGGCCACGTCTGAAGAAAACACTGGTGAGTTCTGGCATGCTTACACTTGCCATCTTTGAAAAGGAACTATAATTTTTGCCCAAGGCAGCAAAGAGGATGGAGAGGTTGAGAAAGTGAGTCGGAAAGACAGAGGATGGACAGGGGCGCCAGGTGTCACGGGCTGAGATGAACATTAAGCTGGTGGTGGCTGGAATATGGGCTGCAAAGTGAGGATCTTAGAGACTAGATAAAGAGGAGCCGAGCTGGAACTCAGGAAGGGCACGTCTCATGCTGTGGGAAGGGTCAGGACCGCATCTACCTGCCAGCCTACGGTGCACAAAGAATCCAGCCCGGGCAGGGGCGGGGAGGGTGGGTACCACAGCTGGTGGCTGCAATCGCGGCTTTGAACGGTAGTGCGGGCTCGTGGGGCCAAGGGTTGGTTGGCACGCATCTGATGCAGGAAAGGCACCTGGGAGATAAAGCCTCCCAGAAACAAAGTGTTCTTTTAGGGACTGTTTTCATGGCTCCACCCCACCTGTTCTGAGCATCAGGGGACATTTGTCTTGCATTGTTATTCAGCCATCCCCTCCAAGTGTGGCTTTGTTCAGAACCTGCTTCACACCTGCAACTGTGTCACACTCATCCAGGGTCCCAGACAGCAGGTCACAAGATACAGCCCGGCAGGGAGCCCCACAGTCTCAGCCGGTGCCCCATCTCTGTGGAACCCGACCTCTCTCTATTCTGGAAAAACAAAAACAAGAAGTCGTTGCTAACGTGGAGAGTTATTAACCCTCTATACATGTCACATGAATAACTGTAGCAGGAGGCATGGTTCAGCCGGTGCCAACAGATCTGAACGGGTCCCGTGCGGACTCCTGAGGGTGACGAGTTCCGAGTGGGAAGGGTCAGGGCAGCTGGAACAAAACAGGAGCTGAAGACTAAAGAGCGGCAGTCAGTGGGAGACAGACTGTAAGCCTGGAGGTGGCGGGAGCAGGCTGCCTCTGCCAGTTTGGAGGGAACGGGTGTCTCAGTGACGGAATGCTTGTCTAGCGAAAATGAGGCCTTGGTTTCTGTCCCCAACATATCCACATCAACAACTCCAAAGACAGTAACAAGAAAGGAGGCACAAAGAACTAACAAGCAAGAAGAGGACTGGAAAGAAGGTGGGATTCACAGATGCAGGGCAGCCAGGCCCTAAGGCTGAAACACACAGGGAAGACTCATCCAGGAAGAAGATACAGATGGTATGTAGAAGGCAGGGTTCCTAGGATGGCAGGGACCATCTTATAGGGCTGGGGGATAATCTCAGCTGAGGCAATTACTTAAATTCACCTTTCTGCAGGGAAACTGAGGCTACCCGGCCTCTGGAGTTTGGCCCTGGAGGAGCCCCATGTGCTGTGGAAGCCCACAGGGCCTCTGTGCCCAACATGGAGACAAGACTTCTCTCCTGCATCCGTCCCTGGCACCTTCTCCTGACTTGCATAATAACACTATTCCCAGCTGGCACAGCACAAGTGCCCAAGGACCCACATCTTGTCCACAGGACCAACCTGAGACACAAACACTTTTGTAGCCTGCTTGCAGTGAGTTCTTAGACATCCTAAGAGAGTCATTTTATAGAATGGCAACTTTGGAAACGTTCTTTACAAAACCCACCAGCCCCTCCATCGAAGGCCCAATGCTCACATCTCAATCAAACAGTTGCCAAGCTTGCGTTGGGGTGCCCTTAGCTACAGGCTGCTTCCCCCTGGATGGTTGAGAAGAGACTCTTGGAACTGAGCCAGCTTCCTTGGTCAGGTCTGGTCCTGAACACACACACCAGCTTTCTCTCCCTGGCAGCCCTTCTGACCTATCAATGTTTTCACTCTGCATCTTCCATCTTCCCTAGTCCTCCTACACCCTACAAACTGTACACACTTTCTACCTCTGTGGTTATTCTGACTCTTCTGGGGACAGGAGAGCATGGGCAGGCCTCACTAATAGAGGGCAGGCATCCTCCAGTGTGGTGGTATTGTGTTCCCCAAAATATTGTGCACCCTAATAAACTTATCTGGGGTCAGAGATAGAACAGCCACTAGATACAGAGGCTAGAAAATGGTGGCACTCACGCCTTTAATCCTAGCACTCCAGAGGTAGAAATCCCTCTGGATCTCTGTGAGTTCAAGTTGTGAGTTGGAAACGGTCAGGCATGGTGACACATGCCTTTAATCCCAGAGAGTGGTGGTAGAAACCAGAAAGGTATATAAGTTGTGAGGACCAGGAACTAGCAGCATTTGGCTGGTTAAGCATTTGGCTGGTAAAGCTTTTAGGTTTTGAGCAGCACAGTTCAGCTGAGAGCCATTGGGATGAGGACACAGAGGCTTCCAGTCTGAGAAACAAGACCAGCTGAGAAGTTGGCCAGGTGAAGTTAGCTATGGCTTGTTCTGTCTCTCTGATCTTCCAGTGTTCACCCCAATACTTGGCTCAGGTTTGATTTAATTAATAAGACCTTTTAAGATTTATGCTATACTCTAGTGTGAAGAAAACCCTCCACACCCTGCTCCAGAGGTGCCTACAGAGAGGGTTAGGTCATCTTCTGCCATGTCACCCAGGGTTTGCTCTGCCTCTTTGACCCCAGTGGTTGATCTATCTAAGGGACTGACTCCTTATGTGACTATCTATGCCAGAAATGGGGCTTTTCAGGCTTTTCCCATACCTGGCAACAACATCTGCGTCAGCTGCCTGCAACCCTGATTCCAGCCTGAGACGAGAAAGATGGAGAAAGATACTTCAGAGAGAAGTAGTGAATTTTCCAGACTGTACTTGACTGTGACAGAAGACTGGACAAGAAGGATATAAAGGGCAGCATGATTGACTGATGGGTTGATTGATACTTCCTTGAGGAAAAAAAAAGACACTAAAAGCATAGAGACACTGGTATCATTGATCAATGAACTTGAACTCAATGAATATAGAAGCTGAATGCTATCTGTTTTTAAAAGACACAGTCAGGGACTAACCATCATGGCTAACCTGGAAACTCACAGTGGATTCCACAGACAGTTACAGA
The DNA here is from genome assembly GCF_004664715.2 of Peromyscus leucopus. Taxonomy (NCBI): domain Eukaryota; kingdom Metazoa; phylum Chordata; class Mammalia; order Rodentia; family Cricetidae; genus Peromyscus; species Peromyscus leucopus. The sequence goes on from NC_051074.1 coordinate 6,901,828, forward strand.
GGCATGAAGACACCAAGAGAGACTGAAAATTGAAGGAAAATTGTACGAGATTTTCCTTGTCCTGTCCTCACACCTGGGGATGATAACTTTCCTTGCTGTGTGTAAAAAGGTCCTTTTCTCTTGGGGAGCCACAGTAGAGACAACTGGAAAATCACTTTAGGTGTGATGCTGTGAAGCTGAGAACTAATTCCCACCCGGAGCCCAGAGCTCCCTCTTTGTAGGTGTCAGATGGCTCTCCCCTGTGCTTTGCTGAGTTTTTGAGGACTAAGAACTCAGTTTGGTTCATGGACCAGGAGCTCCAGCACCTGCTGACAGGGGGCGTGTGGCACATCATGGTGGACTAGAAGGAGAGAAGACTATGCCTACCTTTTCTCCTCTTTCCCCTTTTATTGCATCCTGGCCCCAGCCTAGGGAGATGTCACACACATTCAAGTTTTCACATCTGGAAATGTCCTCACACACACGCCCAGGTGTTCTTTACCAATCTCCTAAGCAGTTCTCAATACAATAAGTGCTGCATCAAGATTAACCACCACAGAGAGAGATGATGGGATCTTGATGCAATTGGGGTCCCTGTCCTGTTCTTCCTGAGGCCAGCTATGGGGTGTACTTTTCACCCACTGGCTTCTACATAGCATTATTGCTAAGCTCCTTGAAGAGACAGATTTCAGGGCGGGCTAGGGAAAGTAGAAGGTGAGAACAGACCAACTCTTGTGTCTGACAACAATTAACTATCCAAAGAATGATGGGAGTATGTTAAAAAGATAGAGGCCAGCTCCTCTCGGCTGAGTGAATACAGAGATAAGGGGCAAAATAAATATCGACAGTAGTGTATTGTAACTCACCAAATAAAATGGGAAACCACACCGCAATAAACAAATGAATAAATTGAATGTTTGGGAAAGAATGAGACATTTAAAGTGTGTTCTAGTTAGGAGAAAAGAGAAAAGGTGAGGAAAACCCTTAAAAGACCAGAGAAAAGAGCATCTGAATGGGAACAAGTTGACATTGTTCATGCTTGGTGGGCCAGCAGGAAGAGCACACCCTCACTTCTGTGGTGTGTGGGCCACACATGTACAAGGAACCACCAGACACACCCCAAAAGAAGCAATCAACACAGGAACCAGCCCATTCCACCCAATGTGTCAGTGTTTCTTGCTAAAAGCCAAGGGAATATCAAGAACCAGAGCCAAATGGAAGGGGACTAGAGATAGAGCATATGTGGGCACAGAGTTGTGGGGAGCCTTTCTCCAAATCAAATAATGCTGGACTAACCTTTAAAAGCCCAGTCCTGGAGCTGGAGAGATGCCTCAGAGGTTAGGAACACTTGCCGCTCTTCCAGAGATCCTGAGCTCAGTTCCCAGAACCCATGTCAAGAGGTTCCTGCCTTCTTCTGGCCTCTGCAGGCACTTCTCACACATGCACGTGCGTGCGTGTGCACACACACTTGCACACATTCAAAACAAACTAAAACAACAACAAACAGCCACAGCTCCATCAAACCCCTGTGAGGCTTGGTAACTTGAGGTGGAAGGTGTTGCCATTTGCATGCTGCCTCTGGTGATTGAGTTGGGATAACAGAGGACGGATCCCTGCCTGTGAGGAACAGCACGTGAGGATGAAAAGACATCGGGTTGCTATGCTGGGACAAACGGTTCAGGGAAAAAGCCTTTTTTCCCCTTTACTAGAGACTTTTCTGTGGGTTTGTGATGGTTTTAAAATGAAAAGGAGGAATGAAAAGAAAAGGGAGGAGATGTCTCCCTTACTCAGTTTACCTCTCTGGTGTCTTGGGGGCGTGTCAAACATAAATGAAAAGGAAATGTTTAGGTCTCCCAGCACGTAGCTCCAATCATTTTATGGGTTGACTAAGGTTCACATTCTTGGCTGGCCTCCAGGGTTTAGGTATTTTTAAGCTGAATGGCTTTAAGTGTTTTGAAGCTAAAAATCTATATATTGTAGTTTTAAGGGGCTGAAAGCAGAAGGCTTTGGAACGTTGTCCAAGTTGAGAAAATGAGCCTCAGGTCTGACCCACGGCACTCAGTATCTCATTAGGTTTCCAAGCTTTGATACATTCTCACGGCAGACGTTTCCGGCCTCTTTGAGAACAGGAGATGTTCTTTTCTGTGTCAAACTTCACACTGAAGTGGAAGCAGGGAAAAGGATACTTCACTCCAAACTTTTAAGAACTCGGCCCCCACCTGTTTAAAAACAGCTGAGAACGAAAAATTCCAAACACAAGAGGCAGTAAGTGCTAAGGAATAAAAGTGTGTGTGCACATGCATGGGTGTAGGCATGCACCTGTGCAAATGTCCTCTTGTGTTACTCTCTTCCTTAATCCCTTGAGAAAGGGGCTTTCACAGAACCTGGAACATATCCGTTTTTTGTTTTCTTTCTTTTTTTTTTTAATCACCCCTCCACTCCTCTCAGGCTGGCTGGTCACTGAGCTCCTAGGACTAACTCTTCTCCACACACACACACACACACACACACACACACACACACACACACACACTGCCACACTACCAAGCACTAGGATTAAAAGCTCACAAGGCCATTGGCTTTTAAGAGGGTACCAGAGATGCCAACTCAGGTCTTCATATTTGCATAGCAAGTACTCTTAGCCATGAGTCATCTTCCTATCTCAAGTAAAACTTATCCTTAATTGACACCTAAAATTAAAAAATGATAATCAGTGGGACCTCACGTGACCTTTTGATGCATGAACACACTGTATTGTTTTAAATCAAGGTAAGCTCCTACCTTCTCAATTGTCATTTCTTTAGAGTGAGACCCTGCTGGAGGATGTCTTTCTGTATGCTGTGAATATTTGTTGTTCTCATTGGCTAATAAATAATCTACTTTGACCTATGGCAAGACAGCTTAGAAGCAGGTGGGGAATCCAAAGTGAGAGATAGGAAAGCGAAAGACTGAGTCTGGAGAGAAGCCAGCCTGCCACCCAAAAAGGAACATGCCAGTAGACCGGTAAAGCCATGGAACACGTGGGAAAACATAGATTAATAGAAATGGGTTAATTTAAGATATAAGAGCTAGCTAGCAAGAGCCCTGCCATAGGCCATACAGTTTGTAAATAATATTAAGCCTCTGAGTGATTATTTTATAAGTGGCTGCAGGACAGTAGGGCCGGGTGGGGCTGGGTGAGACCAGAGAAAACTTATGGCTATAAGTCCCTTCAAATTCTCTTCTTCTAATGGTGTGAATGCATGGGGCATGATTGGTACCTGCAGTCATCTTATTGGTCAACGGCACCCACTGATCAACCTCCCTTCATCTCTTCCTTCCCACTCAACTCCCCAGTATCTTATAACCACCATTCTGCTCTCAGCTTTGTGTGTGTAGTAGGATTTTCTTTGGGCCTCCAGCTCACAAATAATGACATGGAGACTTCTCCTTAATTATGAAAGCTCAGCCTATAGCTTAGGCTTGTTCCTAAATAGCTCTTATAACTTAAATTAACCCATTTATATTAATCTATGTCCTATCGTATGGTGTTACCTTTCTTCCATCTAGCACCTCCTGTTTCCTATTTGTGTCTGGCTGGTGACTCTGCCCTTTCTCTTCACAGAGTCCTCTCTGTCCCTGCAAGTCCTGCCTAACATCTTTCTGCCTAGCTATTGGCCATTCAACTCTTTATTAAACCAATCAGAAGGCTCCCTGGCAAAGACTCATCTTCACAGTGTAAAGAAATATTCTACAACATGTGTGTGGGTGTGAGTGCGTATGTATATACACATATAGTGTTCTATATAAATACTATATGTAATGAAATATATTGTTTAACTTTACAATGAACTGTTTTGTTCACCTTGCTGCAGGTGACAGGATTCCATGCGTTTACAGCTGACTAGTGCATGTGCTGCATAGTTTTATGTCAACTGAACACATGCTAGAGTCATTCTCCAAGAGAGAATCTCAGTTGAAAAATGTTCCCACCAGACTGGCCTGTAGGCAATGTTGCATTTTCTTGATTAACAGTTGATGTGGGAGGTCTTAGGCCACTATGGTGGTGTTACCTCTAGGCAGGTGGGCATGGGGTATATAAGAAAGTAGGTTGAGCAAGCCATGAGGAGAAAGCCCATTAGCAGCACTGCTCTGTGGCCTCTGCATCAACTCTTGACCCCGGTTTTGGCCCCGTTGGGATGCCTGCTCTGACTTCCCTCGGTGATGTGGAACTGTAAGAGGAGATAAACTCTTCCTGCCATGTTGCTTTTGGTCATGCTGTTTTATCCCATCAATAAGAACTGTATGAAAAGACAGCATCCTATTATGCGTTTGTCACTCACTCAGCAGTTGACGGACACTCAGGACATGCCTGTGTTTTTATTATTGGGGGACAGTGTTGCAACAAGCATGGGGTACAGATACCTCTTTGACATAACCCGTTTTATCTCCTTTGGATATGTACCTAGTGGTGGGACTTCTGGATCTTTTTAAAGAATTGAGGTCTCTCCATGCTGCTTCCAACAGTGGCTGTTCCAGTTTTTTGCCCCCCAGCAGCGGACAAGCATTCCCGTTTTTTTTTTTAATCTACCTGCCAGATCTTGTTGTCACATTGTCTAGATTCTGGTCACCTCAGTGGAGTGAGGCAGCATCTCATTTTGCTCTGGGCTTACATTCTCATGATAATTAGTGATGCTGAACATTTTTTCATGTGCCTACTGGTCAATTGCATGACTCCTTTGGAGAAGTGTGAGAAGTCTGTTGCTCACATGTTACTGAGTTGTCTGCCATGTTCCTATGGTGTGTTTAGGGTTCTCTCTGCACTCTGGGTATTAACCTGGCAGGAGTGTGTGCCCCGAGTATTTTGCTGTACTGTACATTGTTCTGAGGTGGGACCCTCACTCTGCTGACTGCTTTCTTTGCTGTGTGAATGTTTGGGAGTTTTGTAGACTCCTGTTCACCTATTTTTGTTTCTGTTTCCTGTGCTTTGAGAATTGTGCTCCCAAATCCTTTCTCTGTTTTAACACCCTGAGGTGTTTCCTCTACGTTTCCTGCTTGTAGTTTCATAGTGTCAAGTCTTATAGTGATTTTTGTTAATGGCAAGAGATACAGGCTCATGACCATTTTGTTCATATTGCCTAAGTTGAATACAACTGTTCTTAACTTTCCTAATGTCTTGGTTAGGGTTTCTATTGCTGTGAAGAGACACCAAGACCACAGAAACTCTTATAAAGGAAAGCATTTGACTGGGGCTGGCTTATAATTCAGAGGTTTCGTCCTTTTTCATCATGTTGGGAAGCATTTGGGCACACAGGCAGACACGGTGCTGGAAGAGGTAGCTGAGAGCTCTACATCCAGATCTACAGGCAGCAGGAAGAGAGAATGGTACTGGGCCTGCCTTGAGCTTCTGAACCCTCAAAGCCCATACCCAGTGACACACTTCCTCCAACAAAACCACACCTACTCCACAAGGCCACACTTCCTAATAGTGCCATTCTCTATGGGCCTACGGGGGCCATTTTCAATCCAGCACAGCTTTATTCTGTGCTTCTTTCTATCAGCTGTCTCTTATGTGCACTGGGTTGGGTTTTGTTTTGTTTTGTTTTATGCAACTCGAGTCCTTGCCATGCTAGGCAAGTGTTTTCCTGCTGAGATGCATGCCCAGCTCTCTCTCAAATGTACTTGTGAGGAACTATTCTTGGCCTCTCTACCAGAAAGCCAGATCAGTCACATAGTTTCAGGATAAGTCAGGGAGCTATGAAGTGTGAGTGTCCAACATTCTTCCATTTAAAGACAATTTTAGCAACATTTAGAGCCTTTGCCCTTCCATGAAGTTCAGGAATTAGTCTACCAATTTGAAAAGAAACACCCAGGGCTTTTATTGGAGCTACACTGACAGTTCTGGGGACCACTGAGCCATATCCCGGCCCTGACACGTTTCACACTTGTTTTCTTAGCTTCTTTTGATGATTTGCTTTTCTGTGGTACTGGGCAGGAGTCAGGCAAACGAAGTTTTGTATGCCACCCCCCCCCCACGGTCACTCACCGCCCACTGCTCTCTGGGCCTCAATCTCATTACAGAAGTGAGAGGAGGCTTGCTCTAAGGATGACAAGGAAGAATGTGGGTGGGACCCTCAGAGGGATGAGAGACAGCAAGACAGTGCTCCCACCTAGCAATGGCCAAGGGTCATTTCTGAACATCACCCAAGTGTTTGTGTCAACAGCATTAGCTAAGGCACTCCAATATTCCTTAAAGAGCTCCACGTCACAGGAGTTCGGGCTGTTACAGAGGTGGGGGGAGGAGGATCAGCCTGTCTGGGCCCCTTGTGGGTACCCCAACATGCACCTGCTCCTTGAATCCTGACTGGCACCCACCAAGAACAGAAGGTCCATTTACTACAGATGACAGAGCACCTGTTACTCAGAGACTCAGTCCCCTGAGGACAGTTGTCACAAGCGTCACTTCCAAGATGGAGCTGTTGGGACATCCTCTGGAGGTTAGGGTACTGACCTCACCTCTAAGGAAGGGATCTGGTACCGCAGTAATTCAGGGGATGTCCTGTCCCACAGGAGGCACTGCTGTCCCAACTGGCCACTGGAGGGTAAGCCTCTTCCTGGGTTGCAATGCAAAGACATTGTAATGCTTTGTCCCCTGGCCAGCTGCTTGAAGATCCCTGGACATATTCACAGTAACTCAACATTTCCATTCTACTCTGCAGGCTGAGAATAGGGTCCAGCCTGCCCCAGCCCTGGCCCTTCAAGGGTGGTCGTTTGAGTGGGTAGGCTTCAGGCAGGAGGTGACGGCAGGCGTGCTAACATGAGAATGGGCTCCAGAGGGCATGGGCTTCTGGGGGAGCTGTGTGGAGACACCTGGTACTGTGCACTCAGCACCCGAGGACTGTAGCACCTAGGAGCAGAGCTCTGGGCAGCGGGGACAGTGTCCTGTTCCTGTTTTGTCCTACTGTGAGTCATCCAGCAGGTCCCTGGCCGAAGCAGGGAGCCTTAAATAGGACAATATGCTTCCCTTCAGCCAGTAGGCATCCCTTACAACACGGGCGCCCTCGCCAAGACAGTCCTTTCTGGAGCTGGGAAACGGCAATGGACATGGCCCACGCCTGCCTCTGGGCACTGGACTTACTGTCTTAGGATACTACATGCCCACTTCTTTCTTTCTTTCTTTCTTTCCTTCTTTCCTTCTTTCTTTCTTTCTTTCTTTCTTTCTTTCTTTCTTTCTTTCTTTCTTTCTTTCTTTCTTTCTTTCTTTCTTTCTTTCTTTCTTTCTCTCTCTCTCTCTCTCTCTCTCTCTCTCTCTCTCTCTCTCTCTCTCACACACACACACACACACACACACACACACACACACACACACACACGAACACACGGAGGTCGGAGGACAACGTTTGTGAATTAGTTCTCTCTTTTTTGGTACTGGGAATCCAGCTCCGATCATCAGGCCCGGCCCCCACCCAGAGCCTCTACTCTCTGCGCCGTCTTGTGCCTCTCATCCTTGTTGCTGAGACAAATGAGTGCGGCTCCAGGAACTTCGAGGCCCGACACTCCAGCAAGAGGCTGAACCACCTAGAGCGCTCAGGCTGGGTGTATACTTTTACCGCCTTTAAAAAAATTACTTTGCGCCGGGAGGTGGTGGCGTAGGCCTTCAATCCCAGCAGAAGCAGGTTTCCATGAGTTCGAAGCCAGCTTGGTCTACAGAGGGAGTTCCGGGACTGCCATGGCTACAGACGGAAAAACCCTGTCTTGGGGGAAAAAAAGAAAAGAAAAGAACAAAATCACTGTGTCTTCCTCCTTGGCAAGTGCATGATTTATCAATGTGGCTCTGCGTAGTGGACAGCGCACTTCCTGCAGGGAGAGTCCAGTCCTCTGTGGTCCGCCCTGGTCCATGCCTCGCGGTGAGAAGCGGAGCGGTCCCGGTTGTGGACATCCTGGGCTGACCGCACGAGGGCAGGTCTCTGCTTTGCTCCAGGACAGCGCTGGGCTCTGGACAAAGGCGACTAAGTGCTTTCCTTGCCGAGGGGTTGGCCCCGGCCTGGGCGTGTGGCGGCGAGCAGGCGCTTTGTCATCCCACTGGAAGCCAGGGCGGATGGCTACCGGGCAAATCGGCCCGGTCTTTAGTGAATGGAAGTTAGAAGGCCCGGGGCAGGACGGCCAGGCTGGCTCCAGTCCCCTCCCTCTCTGACCCTGAGGCCTCAGACGTCCCTGCCGGAAGCTGTAGGACACTGCTTGTGCATGCAGACCCTCCCTGCTGACTCAAGCCTCCTTCCCCCTGGGACCACAGACGTGTCTTTGAGGCCACAGAACCGCCCCCTCTCTAGCCAGACCCAGATCCACCCTTGAGACCACAGACCACACCTCCGGGCCACAGACCCCGCCCGCAGGCCTTAGGACCACTCCCCTGCAGTGAGGCCACAGACACCCCTGAGGCCGCATGACCCCCTCCCCAGATCTCCCGCTACTTGTTGCCGACACAGACCCCTCCCACAGCCTTGAAAGCAGGTGTGCTCCCCAGGAGCCCACTGAGCAGGATCTGCCCCGCCAGGAGTAAAGTGCAAGGATGTTTAAACAAACCATCCCTTTTGTTAAGGTTTTTCTCCAGACCGAAGGTCTTTAGCTTGCGTGAGACTCTGACCCCCGAGTCCTCGGGTTTCTGCGTTCAGTGTCTCGCGGGAACCTCAGAAAAAGTAGACTCAGCAAGTCCTAGCGCCGGCAGGAGAATGCATACAGCTGCATTGGTCACTGTAGCCGCTTTTTAGAAGTCCTGGAGAACCGGAGAGCAGGGTGGCAGCCAGCACTGGGTGGTGGGGGTGGGGGCGTTGGGGGAGGCGTCTCAGTGACTCGGCTTTAAAAGTAAAAGACTGGGTCATTTTATGCTTGATTTTACTAAATGGGGTATTGCAAGGAACGCATTTTGACACGGAATCTTAACCAGGAGTACCTAGGTAAGTATGTAGATTTTGATTTAGCTGAGGACGACAGCGATAGAAAGGTTTTCTAACCTCATGGTGATACAGGGCTGCTACCTCACCTGCGACAAGACCTTGTCGGTGACTGGCACTGCGCGGCTGTGTAGAACACGGTCTTGATAGGGTCTCAAGGACTTGTGGAAAAGTTCCAGTAGAATCCAGCTTAAAGGCACTTTCCCTCACTTCTGGGAGATGCGGTACAGGGCCGATTAATTGTTCCCTTTCCAAAGTGTGACTTCTGTTTTGGAGGAATCGACAAAGAGCGCGCAAGCTCGACAAATCAACCCCGAAGTTCAGAAGTTCAGAGTAATTTGTCTTGGGAACAAAGCCTTCCCTGAAGCTACAGCCTTTCAAAGGAACTCCCGGTGCTCATTAGATTATTGAAGATCTACCTGAGACTAGCTCACTATTTGATCATTTTGCGAAGCACTAGGACCTCTTTTGGTTTTTCTTCTGCTGACATTTCCCCCCATGGGGTCTAGACTTCGCAAAGGAAGGGAGGCTGCGGGCTCCCAAGCGTGTGTTTGTGCAGAACAACCCAGAGAGGGTTACAGGAGGGCGTGTGCGCCTGTACAAGCCCGCTTGCCTGAGCTGTGGGAGGGAGGAGGGCAGAGATACGAGGGCTGCAAAACTGCCACCTAGAGGCGCCTTCCGGCAGTGTCTATAAAAGGCAAGCCCGGAGCCTGAGCCAGCTCAGTTGCTACAAACCGCTCGGCACTGAAGGAGCCTGCAGCGCTCACCGCCAGGAAGGCAAACCACAGCCCAGGCAGCCCCGAGGTAAGAAAGCCGTGCTTCCGAGACATCAGCGACAGCGAGGGGCAGGGCGCCTGTTCTTAGAGGTGTTTTCAGAGAACTCTTGGATCCCTGAGCTGGGGGCTTTCGAGCCTGTAGGTCCGGTTTTGAAAACTCGGGGTGATTGCAGGCTGCATTCCTGCATTGCAAACTACTGATTGGGGGGATCTGAGTTCAGTCACTCGTGGAGGGAAATCTCCGGGTGTATTTGTCTGCTACTGGACTCTGATTTGTCGCTGTGAGTACTTAAGTTCCAGGAGGCAGAGGAACTTTGGAGAGAATGAGGAATGTCCCATTCAGCTTGCCCAAAGCTGGCTTAAGCGTGAGCTTGGTACCACTGTTTACCTGCTCTGCTTCGGATTATCAGGTTGGAAGTAGGTAGATCTGGTTGTAAAAACATAAACATACTTTCAGAAAAGCATATACTGTGTTCAGAGGTGTCCTCCAGTAGACTAGACAACCTGGCTAAATGTTTCTGAGTTTAGGATGGGTTTAAACTCCGTGCTTTTGGTGGGGCTGGGGGTGGGAATTCTTAGCTTCTGAATTCTGGAAGTTGTAAATGTCAATGTTAGATACAGCTCATCTTATCTCTTCATGGCTTCCCTGCTAATCTAATTTTGAGAAAATATTGCCCAGCTTCAATTGGGGAAAAAAGAAGCTCACACACACACACACACACACACACACACACACACACACACACACACAAAGTCTAGTATTGTATAATTCTCCAAGGAAACTGTGAGTATTGGGGAGTTTTGTTAGGGTGCATAAAGGTTCACAGGCGGCCAGCAGTGAGGACTGTAGAGGGAGGTCAGGGGTGGGTGGTCAGCCAAGACTCCTGGCTGCTAGCTGCTAGGAGAATGAGGCACTGTGAAAGGCAGACAGGCTGTCTCTTCCTCTCTTTCTCTCCGTGTCTCTCTCCATTCATTTGCTCACAACCAGATTAATTAATTTCTCCAAAGTGGAGTGGGAGCGAGCATCTTTTAAAGGTGCCTGGGGTCAGTGGCATCCCTGAGACTTCAGCGTGCGCTGTGCCAGTGTGGAAACTTTCTGGTTTTCTTTGAAGGAGCAGATGCTGGCTTTGTGTGTATTTAGTTCGGAGAATGTGGAGCTCAGATGGGCAGGACCAGAAAGGAGACCCGGGACTCTGGTTTGTGCGTGGCTTGCTGCAGATTTTAAGTGGAGAAAGCCCCGGTCTTTCTCCCGTCTGAATAGGAGCTTGCCCCAGATGGAGCGAAAACTGTTCCTATCAGGAGTTGGACTCAAGCTCGAGCTTGGAAACATTTTGCTCTAATTTCCCCCAGTCTGAGCAGTAAACAGAGTGTTGTTGTTGTGTGGTTGAGCTCAGCGGCTGCCTCCAGGAGGCAGCAGGGGCAGGAGGGAGCTGTCTGCAAGGAGAGGTGGGAAGCAGGGGAAGCTGCCTGCCTGCCTGCATGCATGGTGCCTGTTGCGCTGGCCAGTTCGTTTTTACAGGAAGATGCATGGTGCAGTCATATAGATATTTTTTAAGGTTCCAGAAAGTTACACGGCAGCATGCCTGTGTTTAACTGAGCCGGGACTTTGGAGGTTAGCTTATCCAGTATTAATAGCGAGTCCTTAGGGAGCTAAGAAGGTATTATGATTTCTAATCAGGCCCAGAGCGGGCCAAGGATAGGCTTTCTAGATGAAAAAAAAAAAAAAAAAACCACCACGAAACACCCTGGTTAACCAGAACAGTGGCTTTTTGTGTGAGGATTTGAGGCAAAGAGCTCTTATTTTCAAATCCACATAGGGAAGTTGGTTGAAGTTACTCAGCGCTGAGGCTGAAGGGATACTTCTTTATAAACTGTAAGAGTCACCGAGGGAGGAAAGGGCCCCAGAGATTCCAGAACTTTTCCTTTTCTCACAGGTTTTGTAGCAAACAGAATGGAATTTGGGCCTGAGGGCATTCCTACTTGTAAACTAAGCCACCCAGGGATTCGTAAGGACTGGCATGGTATTAAAATGCTTCTTGTTCCTTGTTAGGTGGATGCATGCCTGTAATTCCAGCACTCTGGAGGCTGAGGCAGGAGGATTGTAGTGAGTTCGAGGCCAGCTTGGGTTACATAGCATACATACCATACCTCAAAATAAATAAATAAATAAACAAAAAGTCTTGTAATTGAAATCTGTGTGTTTAGATAAAATTGATAATCACGTGTAGTGATGAGTGTTTTCAGAGTCCCCAGGCACTGGGACACCTATCCTCTGTTACAATGAAAGCAAACAGCCTAAAGAAACATGGGACCAGGGGGCAGGCAAGGGCGTTTTCTGCAGGGAATGGTTGATGCCTTTCTGGCCAAGAATCTACTCACTTAGAAATGTTTAAGAAGGGGACAGCTAGACTGCCCTCCCCCAAACTCTACTTTTTTCCTTTTCTTTTCTTTTCTCTTCTCTTCTCTTCTCTTCTCTTCTCTTCTCTTCTCTTCTCTTCTCTTCTCTCCTCTCCTTTTCTTTCTTCCTTCCCTTCCCTTTCCTTCCTTCCTTCCTTCCCTTCCCTTTCCTCCCTTCCCTCCCTCCTCTATCTATCTATCTATCTATCTATCTATCTATCTATCTATCTATCTATCTTTCTTAACACATCCCAGGGACTGTGGAATTTTATGGCGACAATTTTGCAGAGAACAAGTAGGTTGGAAGCAGACAGTGTTTTGTTCTCTAGCCCACAGCTGGGAGAGATGGAGGCTATCTCAGGTGCCCTTGAACTGCTACTGCTGGAGCCCTGGGCAGCATGGGAAGCTGCGTTTGAAGGCTGTGTCCGCTGGGACTTCTCATTTTCCTGTAGCCTCTGAGTGTGGTATATAGGAAGAGCCTCAGCTTTCGTAAGGCCGTCTTAGGAACCCCAGACCTCCCATTGTCTTGCCCAGGTCCTAAGCTGGTGGGAATGCAGGTCCTGGCTGTATCCTGCCAGCTGGCAGCCTTTGTGTGGTACAGGGACCTCTAGATCTCTCCACGGCAGGCAAGCTCTGCTCCCTTGGGCTGCTGAACACAATGGCTCTGATCCGGTTTCTGGATGGGACATTCATTTTGTCTGTGAGTGTTCACGGTGCAGAAGGCTGTCTCATGTGTTGCTGGGAAGTTTAGCCAAGCACCCTGGGGATAGGTGGCCTGTATCGGAATCAGGGTGTGGATTTTTCTCTCTGTATTTATTTATTTATGTTTTGAGTTCTCAAATAATTCAAAGCAATTCCTTACTTATATGAAGTAAGGTCACTCAGGGCCACAGTGAATGTGTGGTCAAGACAGCATTGTTTCCCATTGGCTCGGTGCTGGGGGATAGACAGAGTCCCTCCCTTTCTGCACTCAAGTATTTGGCCATGGAGAGCTGCCTGGGTGGATGTCACCCGGGTTGGATATGGGTTTCAAGTAGACTTAAGCTGGGATTTGATTCATCAGCAACACTGCAGCCATCACCTCCCCGGTGGGCAGTGCCTCACGGTTCTACAGAGGTGGCCAGACTCTCCTGCTTCAGCAGCACACTCCGTGTAGACTCTCCCAGCCAAGTGGAAACACTGTGCCTGCAGCACAGGGCCCAAATGGGAGATGCTGAGCCCGGATCCTGCTACTGGAGTGTGGACAAGCTGCAGCGTGTACTTACTTCTGTTTGCATCCCTCCGTCTCGTCACCTGCCCTGACCTGTTTCCAGAGGTGTAGATGGTGAAGGCAGCTGGACAAATGTCACCTCCCGGCTTGAGTCCACACTGAATTTTCCAGGAAGTTCCATGTGGGACACAGGCCACAAGTTGCAGAAAACCTGTAAAGGAAGTGGAGGCAGCGGTCTGACAGGCCCAGAGGGCTTCTTGTTTCCTAGCAGGGTCTGGGTCCTCGGGGCTGGAACCTCGTTATCTTATCTGACTTCTGTGGGTCAGTAAGCCTTTTTTCCCCCAAGGGATCCTGGGCCAGGCCTTCTCGACTGTGTGGCACCTCTGTCTTTAAATCCTCTCTGTCCCAAAGCCATGGCCTTTCTCCAAACCTGTACTAGCATAGACAGGCTAAGGCTAAACCTCCTTACCCATAGGTCAAGGCTCACCTCTGACCTCTGCTCTCCTCCATGGAGACAATGACTCACCTTTCAGCAACACCTCTGTGACATCCTGACTGGCCTCCGTTCTCCTGAAGGTTCCCGATCTTTACTACTGAAGGATGTGGCCATGCCTGGGAGGGTGACAAGCCTTTGTACCTCCCAGACGGTCTTGTTTGGATGGTGGGTACATGGGGGGTTTGACATCTTTACCTGCCCCAGAGCAGTGCCTCTGAGAAGAGAGCATCTGAATCATCTGGAAAAGGACTGCAGCTGAGTCTGTGGATGCCAGTGTTGCCCGGGCTGCTGGCATCCCTGGACCATGACCGCTATGCCAGGTCACTTTGCTCCAGGAGTTAAACAAAGGTAAATGTGGCATGGCAGGAAAGAGATGTATAGAGCAGCGGTGTGAACAGCTTTGCAGTACACAGTGGAATACACAGCTCTTGGACGGGAGGGGTGGGACAGGACCAGGCTGAGAAGGGTCTTCTGCTCTCCATTGGGATGTGGCGAACATGTTGAGGCAATTTGGTGAACCTTAGCCAGACACCTGAACACACTTGGCACTCTCCCGAAGGATCTTTCTGGGGATAAGGACATATGGATTGCAGCCCAAACCACCACCCCATGGAGACTCTAAATTTGGATGCTTCTAATTCTGGTGCTGTCCCGGCATGCTAGAGAGCTTAGGCGAGCCATTTGAAAACAGCTGGATACCGCAGGCTGCTTGCAGCAGCTGGGTGTGATCCAGGACATTTTATGGAGAGTAGTGAACCTTAGAAGTGAGAGGCATATCACTGAGAAAGTCTTCCACTTCACAAAGAGGACTCTTGGGCCACTGGGACTGGGAGGCATGGCTGAACCACTTGATGGGCTGTGGACTCATGGGAGAGCTGGGCAGATGTGGGTGATGTCTGCGCGCGTAGATGATGGGCAAAGTCACTGTCAAGCAAGACTGAATGAACTGAGAGTCAGTCTTGGAAAGGGCGAGCCCACTCAGACACTCTTGCTTTAGTGAATCTCTGGTCCACAAAAGCAGAGCAGGGGTCTTTAATGGTCAGTGGCTCATTCCTCCCTCTGCTAAAATTTAGATCATTTCGATGTGAACTTTCCAATAATTTGGGCGTTTTTTCTGGAGTCAAAAATGACAAGGCTGCCTCTGCCTTTGCCTCCTGTTTACTCTCCCCGCCCAAAGTCTTAGCCTCATCACAGATCTTTGTCTGTGTCTTTATATGCATGTATTTGCATATAAAACTCCTAATTTTGCCTTTTCTCTGATATCAATGGGATTGTGTGGCAGGCTGCTGTGCATCTGCCTCTTGCATTTTGCTTAACAGCAGGCCATTTACTGCCCTTGTTCTTAAACGTAGCTCCCCCCACCCCTACCACCCCCATCCCCCCACCCCACCTCCCTTTACAGCTGTGCCATATTCCACACAGTAGATGCACCACGCTTTATTGAACTGGTCTGCTATTGTTGAACATCTGTGCAGCCAGCAGTTTTTGCTGATAAACAAATGTCGCTTTAGTAGATACCTTGGATGTGTATTTGAGGACAGGTGGGTATCTCAAGAAGAGGTTCATGAATCTGTAAAATCATAGAATAAAATCATCATTCGGAGGCTCTTCTCCCTCTCCCTATGCGTTCTTTACCCAGATGTGGTGCACTGGAAGCATCTGAAGTGGGGCTCATCCCCGCCTTCCCAGGGGTGGACTTTGAGTGAACAAGAACAAGACTGTGTGCAGGGGCACATGACAAATCACTCTTCACCTCTGACCTAAAGACAGCAGGGAAGGAACCAGGGTTGATTCCGGCAGTGGGGTGACTGGGCAGGATGGGCAAAGTTCTTTCTGGTCTCCTTGGTCGTCAGCCCTCCTTGTTGCCAGCATGAACAGACCTGTCATGATGGCCAAGAGACATTAATTCTGGACACAAACTCCTGCCCATCCAGATTAGTGTGGAATGCAGTCCGTTCCTCCTGAACTGCCCGGGAATCCCACGTCTGCTGGAGGGAGTCCAGGTCTCCATGCGGGGCTCCCTGGGAGGTCAGCAGAGTCTCATTTTCTCTTACTGGCCTTCACTTTCAGATTTCTCTGAGAGCTTTGTCCAGGACTGGTGGAGTCCAAGGACTGTGGGTGGATGTCATTCAGTTGACTGTTTCCTGACTCCGCTTCTGTCAAAAAGGCTGAAGGCCATTTGCTGAGGATTAAGGAAGAAATGGAGGAGGGCTCTTCATTTGCTTCAGGGGTGGGCAGACATTACCAGTGTTAGGAGAGCACACACCCGATGTCCTGTACAGCGGCTGTGGCTTCCAGACCACAGCCAGGTAACATGCAGCCTTTGTTGTCCCTAAGAAGATGGATCGTCCTGTTGCCATCTCTTTTCTAGAATCAGTCTTACTTGTTTCTAGAACCCGATGCACAAATGATAGCCAAACCACGAAGGCCAGGCTGTTGGTGACTCTGATCTCTCTTCCTTAGTCACCCGTTCGAAGCAGAGAGGGTCAGGTTGCTCCTTCGGCCTGGTCTCCAGGAGCCTTCTGTAGCAGGGAGGAGATATCCAGTCAGGGGCCTGGGGAGGGTGGGTGCTCAGTGTGGGGCTCTCTAGCTTCACCTGGCTGGGGTGGGGGTTGCCCACTGTAGGTGACTGGTAGTCACCGTGCCCGGAGGAGTCACCAGCTTCGGCTCTGCCCTTCAGAATGGGACCATGGCAGCTTCACCCCTGCTTGAGACTCTTCCACGGTGCCAGGGAGCCTCAGAAGTAGGGACAGGGTTAGGGCTCTACGCCTGCCCCAGAAATGCTGCTGTGACTCTGGAACCCAATGGTCTTGAAACCAAGGTTCTTTTCCCCAGTGGTAAAAGCCAGAAACCAAGAGGCTCGGGGCAGGGGTGGATCCTCAACCCCCTGCTGCCATCCACTGCTGTTCTAGAATTCGAACAAAGCCAAGATTAGCAAATCCAGAGAGTGGATTCTGCAGGGACAGTGGAAGAATGCAGAAGGCAGACACCCTCTCCTGTCCCCTGCGCTGCACGGGGCCCTTGTGGACCACTGCCAGCACTACGCATGCCTGGGCACTGAAGGCAAGGGACGTGGGAGCCAGGCACTGCCTCCTGATGCAGAGAGAGGAGGAGGACAGGTTCAGGATCCAAGGTCAAGTCATCTAGGCTTGAGGCCAGTTCTTTCTTTTGGGTTCCAGCCTCCATGACTGTGTTTACTGAAGCCACAGGCTGGACCAGTAAGTAGGTCAAGGAAGGGCCCACACCATTGTCAACCAAGCACTCTAGTCCCCTTTTGCCATCCCTCCTTTTGTATGCTTGTGGACCTGTTTTTGTTTTGTTTTGTTTTGTTTTTAATTCTATCTCTGATGCTCTGTAGAGACTTTCAGAAGACTGAAAAGGCTCTGTCTAGACTGAGTCTCTTGTAATCCAGGCTGGCCTCCAACTTCTTATGCAGCTGAGGATGACCTTGAACTTTTGATCTTGCTTCCACCCCCTGAGTGCTGGGGTTTGAGGTGTGTGCCACCATGTGTTTTATTTTAATGAAACAGAGTAAAAAGAAAATAGATCTTTGCCCTGGAGTCATGAAGGACACAATTCTTGTTCGTTCCTTCCAAGTCAGGAGCTCAGAGTGGAGAGTCAGCAGGCTGTGTGTGTGTGTGTGTGTGTGTGTGTGTGTGTGTGTGTGTGTGTGTGTAGCCGTTCTAAGCAACCTGGGGCTGGCACTTGCAGGTCACAGAGGACCCACCCTTTGGAAGGGACTGCAGCCCGGACAGCTGCTCTTCTTCTGTACTTCTCAGAACTGTGCTGTAGGACAGAACCAGCATCTTCTATGCTGCGTGGGCTCTGAGTCCACGCCAGGACATCTCTGAGGACCATCGCCCTCTCTATCCATGGGAGACGCTCTGAATGGGGAGGAGGTGAAGCTCCCCATTCAGAAGGCGAGATCTTCCATCAGCAGCTGAGGACACAGAGTCTGTCCAGGTTGCCAGGGAAGAAGGCCCCTCAGAGCCTTACAGGCATTCTCCTTTAGTTGGGGTTCAGGAGGGGATCACCTGCTGTGAGTTGAGGGTGTGGGTGATCCTAAGTGGCATCAGAAGTCGTTTCTTTTAAAGATTGCATCCCCATTGTCTCGAAGGAGAAAGTTCTTTGACTTGCCTTCGCCTGCCAGCTCTTGACTTCCCCTCTGTCAGGGATTTAATACTCCTAAGAGCACATCGCCAGCATCCTCGTTAGTGAGGTCAGGCTTTGCTAAAGGGGGTAATTGGCCACTTGCAGCTGGCGAGTCCTGTGCGCTCTCCTCCTGGCCATGTGCTGGAGGTGAAGGTTTGTGATGCTCCTGCTGCTTCTCAGCTTCTGTGTTGTGCCCTTCGGCCCTGGGACAGCAGACACAGGCAGGTTAAATCTTAGTTTAGATGTGATCGAGAAGCCATCATGTGAACCCAGGTGTGTCCAATCCTGGATTTGGTGGTTTTTCATACCTTGGTGTCAGCCCCCTGGGCACTGACCCACTGACTGCTGCCCCATGGGAGTTCTCATGTGTAACCTGGAGTCCATCGCCAGTGAACCTGAAAGACAAGCTTGGCTCTGTTTCAGTTATCACCCCGTGACTGGTGCCATCATGTGACTGGATGCCTCTCCATTCTGGTCATGCAGTGTAGTTTGGCTGCGATGACATGGTCAATTGTCCCAGAACCATAAACAGATGGGCACTAGAAGACAGCTCCTGGCAGTCCCTACAGGGTCTGTGGAGAAATCACCCCAGGCACAGTGCTACCCCAGGGTCAGATTCTCACTAGGTGTGACATGATGACAGCTAAGCATGTTGGCTTCAGGTCAGGCAGTTCAGCAGGGACATCAGTCAACAGGTTCGTTCAGAGGTACAGCAGGTGGCGGATGGCTATATGCTTCGAGTCTGGCCACACAGTGTTCTTAAGTCACTTGAGCAAGCAAGAAACGGAAACTCAGGCAAAGGCTGAGAGCTTGAGGCAGCTGGCTGGTTGCCCTTGGCTGAAAACTCCCAGCAAACCCAGAGTCTGCAAGTTTGGGGTACAATCAGATGGCAGGGCATTCCACACATGCTGGCTGTGTTTCCTGTGGCCTTCATGACTGTCAGTTGAGGGCAGGTGAGGACCCAGGGAGGCTCCAGGTTAGCAGATGGATATTGCAAAAAGCCTGTAAACAGAGTCCCATTTTAAATGCAGATTGGAAGAGGATTTAAAGTCCTTTCATTAAGACACCAAAGCAACACACTGGTAATGTTCATGCCAGGAGCAAATCAACCCTGCCACTCTTGGGGATGTCAGTAAAATGGTTCTGTGGACTCCTGCTGAGCACCGGCAGGCCAACAGCATTACTGTGTCCAGGGCTCTACCGTCTGACACTTCTTTGGCCCTTGTCTCATGTTGATTTCACACCCAGGACTCAGCCAAGCTGATGCCTCGATAACACAGTCCTGGAAAGACACAGAACACAAGCACAACCTCTCGTCAGCATCATGTAGCTGTAGCTGGTATAGGACTTCGTTTCCCCCAGTCTACATGCTTGTTTTCTTGCCTCCTTTCTTTGTGAAGACTTCATAAAGCAAGATGAATGTTTTAACTTTGACCTGAGGTTTTCCCAGTGAAATGATCTTGTCTCTCTGTCTGTCCAGTTTCCTTTGCTGTAGGTCATTTGGCGGCTGTCCTCCAGACCATGGATGTGCATCTGTTTGACTATGCAGAGCCTGGGAACTACTCCGACATCAACTGGCCATGCAACAGCAGTGACTGCATTGTGGTGGACACTGTGCAGTGTCCCACCATGCCCAACAAGAGTGTGCTGTTGTACACACTCTCCTTCATCTACATTTTCATCTTCGTGATTGGCATGATTGCCAACTCCGTGGTGGTCTGGGTAAACATCCAGGCCAAGACCACAGGCTATGACACACACTGCTACATCTTGAACCTGGCCATTGCAGACCTGTGGGTCGTCATCACCATCCCTGTCTGGGTGGTCAGTCTCGTGCAGCATAACCAGTGGCCCATGGGTGAGCTCACATGCAAGGTCACCCACCTCATCTTCTCCATCAACCTTTTTGGGAGCATCTTCTTCCTGGCATGCATGAGCGTGGACCGCTATCTCTCCATCACCTACTTTACCAGCACCTCTGGCTATAAGAAGAAGATGGCACGCCGAGTTGTCTGCATCTTGGTGTGGCTGCTGGCCTTTTTTGTGTCCCTGCCTGATACCTACTACCTGAAGACAGTTACATCTGCTTCTAACAACGAGACCTACTGCCGGTCCTTCTACCCGGAGCACAGCATCAAGGAGTGGCTGATAGGCATGGAGCTGGTCTCCGTCATCTTGGGTTTTGCTGTTCCCTTCACCATCATTGCTATCTTCTACTTCCTGCTCGCCAGAGCCATGTCAGCGTCAGGTGACCAGGAGAAGCACAGCAGCCGGAAGATCATCTTCTCCTACGTGGTGGTCTTCCTGGTGTGTTGGTTGCCATACCACGCTGTGGTTCTTCTGGACATCTTCTCCATCTTGCACTACATCCCGTTCACCTGCCAGCTGGAGAACGTGCTCTTCACGGCGCTGCATGTCACACAGTGCCTGTCCCTGGTGCATTGCTGTGTCAACCCGGTGCTCTACAGTTTCATCAACCGCAACTACCGGTATGAGCTGATGAAGGCCTTCATTTTCAAGTACTCAGCCAAGACGGGCCTCACCAAGCTCATCGATGCCTCCAGAGTGTCAGAGACGGAGTACTCTGCCCTGGAACAGAACACCAAGTGATCGCTCTGCAGAGGTGTGGGGACATATGCGTGTTGCAAGCCGGGCGCTGGGCCCTGTGGTTTCTAGAAGAAAGCAAAATAGCTTGAGGCCCCGTGGCTTAAGTGGTGTGAAGAGAAGGCGTGTGACCACGCTTCCTGTCTCTTAAAATCCAGCCGCGATGGCTGTCACCTGGACGCTCATCCTGACAGCTTGCCCCAGGCAGGGCTGTGCTTTGCAGCCAGAGCTGTGTATTAAAGCCAGCCTCAGGACAGGCTCGTGGACACCTGTACAATAGAATCTTCTGTGTTTCCTCAAGTTTTTACTTGGTGACTTTTGTATTTAAGTTTTAAGACTTTATTTTCTCACTATGGATGTACCTTATAAATGTATTTGAAAGTTAAATATATTTTAAATATTGTATGGGAGGTGTAATGCTGTTGTATTCAGACCATGTAGGCCTCAGATTAGCTGGACTTGAGTTTTGACTAAGGATGACATTAATTGTTAGCTGATTTGAAATTATATATATAAATATATATATAAAAATTTATGCCAGTCTTGGCTGAAATGTTTTATTTACAATAGTTTTATATCTGTGTGGTGTTTTGTGCCGGCACAGGATATGGAACAAAAACTGCCCAGCAATGCAGTTTGTGACATGAACCATATTGTAGAGTAATGTTTCTGGCTGCAAACCCGTGAACAAAGGGAACACAGCGTTCTCTTTATTTGTAAGTTATTTTTTTAAATAAAGATTTTTGTTTCCTAAAACTGCATCTGGGTTTCTGTTTTGAAAGTGTGCTTGGGCTTTGGACGGCATGGATGCTGCTAGTGAATGGACGTGTGTGGCAGACCCATGCAAGAACAATGTTCAGTGAGAGAGAACTGCCATAAAGCCCAACTGTGGGGCTCCCGTGGATGGACTGGTATAACGGCAGCATCTGGGCAGGGTGAGCAGTATTGTTTTGCTCCTGAAGGACCGTTTTCAGGCAGTGATGAGTTTGGGGAGCGGGGGAGGATGAGGAAGACAAGGGTTGGTACAGCTCAATGGCTGTTGGGTAGAACTTGCCGTAAAAGATGTGCGGCCTTCTGTCCCCTGCCCAGGAACTCAAGTCCTCATCTCAATGCCTGCCGTCTTCCACAGCCACGAGCCCATTAGACCTCCCTGCTGAGCGCATGGGGTTCAGCGCGGCTTTCCTGTTCTTCCCACTAAGTGTGACTGAGAGCTATGTGTGCTGTGTGACTTGCCAATCACAGACACCTTACATCCCAGCACTCTGGAGGCAGAGGCAGGGGAATCTCTGTGAGGTCAAGGCCAGGGTCAACCTAATCTATGTAGTGAGCTCCAGGCTAGCCAGGGCTATGTGGTAAGTCTCTGTCCCAAAATAAATAAATAAATAAATAGATAGATAGATAGATAGATAGATAGATAAATAAATAAATACACAAATACATAAATAGCCAGGGCTATGTGGCAAGTCTCTGTCTCTAAATAAATACATGCATACATACATACTGCCTCAAAATAAATGAATAAATAAATAGGTAAATAAATAATTAAAATAAAGGCTTTAGACCCCCGCCCCCTGCAGTGAGTGCCTAGCCTGTGCATTAATTTACACTACGATGAGTTTGAAAGTGTTCTTTTGAAATGGGTTTCCTGCCCTCACCCATTCTCCATGGAGCCAAGGGAACACCTGAGGTGTCAACAGGCAAGTAAGTGTTCCAGGCAGAAGCTCAGAGACACCCTTACCCACTCTGGCTCAGGATGATCTGCATGGGGGCTGGGAACCCAGGCTCGGATAGATCAAAGTCAAAAGTGCTGATCTGGGGAGCCTGCGGCTGCCCTTCTGCAGGAAAGCCCCTATGTACTCGGGCTTTCCCTCATTCACAGTCAGTGGCCTTGGAGGTCCCCAGGGACACATGGACCATGTCAGCTGCAGGGCATCTATAGCCTGTGAAAATTTGACACTAGGGCTGCACAGCTTGTATTAGTACCTGCTGGATGCACACCTACATTCTTTGGTGCTTGAACGGTTGGCCTCAATCCAAAGAACATTCTGCTTGGACAGCGATAATACAGACAATGAGATAATAGACAGAAATAATACAGACAATGAGATAATAGACAGAAATAATATAGACAATGAGATAAGAGTCCAACAATAGGCAAAATCACTGACAAGGGAGAATAAGGAAGATGGCCGTGTAAAGTCAGAGAAAATTATAGCCCATTGTGGGTCCCTGACAATAAACAGGGACCTCAGGAGTGCTCTGAGGTTTCAAGTGGCCATAGGGTAGCCATCTAGCTGTCTCCTCCTGCTCTGAGATGAGGGGAGGACACAGAAAAAGGTTTGCCAGCCTGTGCCTTTGCACCAAGGGGGTTTCCTCTGTCACCCCCACAAGGCTCTTGTCTGTCAAGTCTGCTGTCCCAGGGTGAGGTACCACCTCCATCTCAGGGATGGCTCAGTGACAGAGCTCTCTCTGTAGTTCTACAAATGCCCCCCTTTTTTTTGTCCCCCTGGGGCTTCAAGACCTGGTGGTGGATCTGCGCCATTTAGACTCCAAGTCAGGCCTTGGGTTTCTACAGCATCATTCCTGAGGCACTATGGAGAATGAAGAATCAAGGGGTGTAGAATGTGCTCAAGGGAACTGGCCATTCCTTAACATAGAAAGAATAGTCTCCCCACTCCACATATGTGAGCACTGGAGAGACAGAAGGAAGATGGTGTGAGTGGGTGGATATGCTGCAGAACTTGGCAGAAAAAGGGAAGCCAAGAGACCTTGATTTCCCTTAAATCTAGACACCAGAGGCCCAGGAATTCTGTCACTTGGTGTGTTGGCTAGTTTAATGTCAACTTGACACAAGCTAGCTAGGAGTCATTTTGGAAGAAGAAACTTCATTTGAGAAAATGTCCCCATTAGATTGGCTTGGGGTCCAGCCTGTGGTGCATTTTCTTGATTCATGATTAGTATGGGAGAGCCCAGTTCACTGTGGGTGGTGCCATCCCTGGGCTGGTCTCATGGGTGCTATAGAAAGCAGACTGAGCAAGCCATGGAGAGCAAGCCTGTGAACAGCACTCCTCCATGGCTCTGCTTTAGTTCCTGCCTCCAGGTTCCTGCCTTGAGGTCTTGTCCCGACTTCCCTCAGCAATGGACTGTTGCCTGGAATTGTACGTTGAAATAAACCCTTTCCTCACAGCAATAAGAACCCTGACCATGACACTTAGAATCCACTCTTTCGGCTACCTTTGTGAAGGATAGATCTTTCAAAGTGCCAGCCTCCAGCCTCCCAAAGTATGACAGCCAATTGATGCCTTCACAACCGCTGGAACTTGTACGTTAGGAGGGTGTAGTGGGCGTGTCCCAGCTATCAGGGAAAAAAAAAGCAGCTTTTGCTTCCTCAGACTCCTTCCTGGAGCCACACCTCTCTGCATCTCCATCCTTCCACTGGCAGGGCAGATGTTCCAGGGATGGCGGCAGCACTTGTTACTGCGCCTTCTATTCTGTAGACCTACTCCACCTGGTTTGATGCATAAACTGCTTACTCTGAATGTGGCTTGGGTTTTCTGGAAATGAAGACTGATGACTGTCAAAGCCTCGGCACCAAGGAACAGAAACCTAACCACTGCTCAATGCCCTTTAGTCCTCTGAGGAGCCTCATACCATGTGTGTATGGTATCCCTGGAATCAAGACCACAGGGCCCTTGAAGGTGTTGCAGGAAGATACCACACCAAAGCTGAGCAGAAACTTTGCCTGAAGATCCAGGTGTAAGGGAGTAGAAGATTTTTGTCAGCCTAAAAGTTGATGTTTTGAAGTATTTGGCCCACCTGAACCCATCACTCTTGAAAGACTAAGATCCACAAAGAAGCAATACAGAACTCAGAAATGATACCCTGCTCCCCCATCAGGTACCTGGGGGCCTCCTTGTGGCTCTCTCTATGGACAGTTCCACCCCATCTCATCCTATTCCACCTCGTGAAAGTCTATAGATCTTCATATTTCTCCTGAGCTCTGAGGCACTGTGTTTGGCTTAGATGGGTGTCTCTGGGACCTGCCAGTGACAAAGTGACTTCCAGGGAGAAGCCCAGAAGTTAGGATTCCCACGTCCTGGTAAATCCACCAGACTCCTACAGCTGCTTTCAGGAGAGGCTCCTAGAAGCCTCGGGTGCAATCACCTTAAACTTCGTGCCTCTCCGACAGTTGTGAGCACACTTGTCAGGGGTGGGTCTCCCCCGGAGTGCTGGGATGGGTGTGGTATCTTCCTGTAACACCTTCAAGGGCCCTGTGGTCTTGATTCCAGGGATACCATACACACATGGTATGAGACAAGTTTGAACAAGTTCTGGTGGGGAATTGACTTTCCCTGCACCATTTGGCTTTGCGGTGTTTTATTGTGTTGGGGGTAGCTGGGGAGACCTGGCTGTGGGTCAACCCTCCTAGGAACCTTTCCTTCCCTTACTCCGATTCTCACACCCTCATACACTCGCATACATATGCCCACAGACTGGACATGCCTGGACTTGCTACTGCTCCTGTAACCAGCACACATGCAGACATGGTTTCCAATGTCATGTTTGGGATGAGTTGTGTGAGCATTCTGGATAGGATTTGAGGTTCATCTCCTAAGAGGCACTGTTACCTACCAGGGTGGGGGCAGCCCTGGGAGTAGACCAAAGAACTGTCTCTGCTCACCACATTGGGAGCTGAGAAAGGCTTTAACTTAGCTCAGCCCAGTTGCTCTTCTGTGGCATTGGATGTGATATGCCTTGTTCCAAAGGGTTAATGTGATGACCAAATCACAAGGTCCTTGCGAAGGGCTTGTTACAAATACTCAGAAGACAGCAGCTGATACACCCTCACTCTCTGGACCATCTTCATTTTTTTTCTCATAACAATAAGGCATTCTAGAGAAACAGGGAGAGGTGAGGGAACATTTGCCTTTGGGATTCATGCCTTAGCAATGTTTTCCTGCTGAAGCAACTGTCCTACAACACACGTGGCAATACAGAGACAGATTTTCTGGGGGGTGCTGGTGGGTGATGGGGAAATTAGCCTCTGGTGGGTAGAGGGTAATGCCACTGCTGAACATCCCATGGCACATAGTCCTGCCCAATAACAATGAAGCATCAGGGTCCAGACAGCAATAGAGTGGTGATGAGGAGGCCCTGGGCCTGGTGATGAGGAACCCTATCTAGCCACTAGGACTTGAGACTTCAGGATGTCAATCATTTCCTTAGCAGGGTCTCTGACAATCCCAGGGCTGGGAACAGCATCCAAAGGGGACCAAGCAGAGTCACGAATTGTCTTCTGATCCTCTTTCACACATAAACAAACAAACAAACAAATAAGTAAATACACAGCCCCAGAAAGAACATGGTCAGTGGGCAGGGGCCAGCAGGATAATATCAGGCCTTGGTGATGGATACCATGGCTTCATGCAGGTTTGGTGAGATGCATGTATTTCTTCTTTGAGCCTCATACTACTGCTTCCCTTCCTGAGAGGATTATTGGTGAGCCTGAAACACAGTACACCTGTGAGTCAATGCAGTTGAATGAGTAGAGAGCGAAACACATCTGGAAATCTGCATGGGGCCTAATGTTCTTGGAAATTTGCCAAGATCCCACCCCTAACCCCTGTGCATCATCTTTCTGTCACTGAAGACCGGGATGCTCTATGATTCTGTCACCAACATGGAAATGTGTGGCCCCTAGGTATAACCCATGCTTTTGAGCTTACCTGATGTCTGCTCCAAGTGTCTGGTCACCTGGCTGTCTGTAAGATGCCATTCACACAGCCCTGGGTCTGGTCCCACACTGTCCTTACCTCCATTTCTGAGGGCCCTGCTTCTCAGTCTCTGAGATTCACGGGCCCATGGCAGGATCCTGAATGAAAATGGTCATGGTTGTCTGTATGATATGTGCAAAGTGAGGTACAGTTTTGGAACTTTGCCTCCTCCCTTCATGTCTGTGGGCTTTCATATGCTGATGCTCTCAGACACTTCATGTAGGCTTCTGAACGGCTGCCACTCAGGGCAGTTCTCCCTATAGGCCGAGGGGTATGGAGCGGGGACTTCACAGGCATTTGTTACAACCTAATGTCCAGAAGCAGAGAAACAGGCGCATCTGCATTTCCATAGTTATTTCCGGAACAAAATTGATTAAAACCATTTCCTAGGTAGGTCAGCGTCTTCCCTTGAACAATTTTCACAAGAAAAGGCAGAGAGAAAGTCGTCGGGGCGATGGCATTAAATCTGCTTGGGTGACTCAGAATGTATGTTGGCACGGCAACGCGCCATGTGGCGGGCAGCAGACGTGTCTTGTTGGTGGCGGTGGCGTGTCTGAAGAGGCCTGGCTTCAGCAAGCCATGCACAATTTGCT
Source organism: Peromyscus leucopus (assembly GCF_004664715.2). Lineage (NCBI taxonomy): Eukaryota > Metazoa > Chordata > Mammalia > Rodentia > Cricetidae > Peromyscus > Peromyscus leucopus. Next base: position 6,928,739 of record NC_051074.1, read on the forward strand.
TCCTTTTAGCCTTTCATATGAAAGCGTTTGAAGCTATCTTTTCATTCCTTTCCACGGGGCTGTAATCAATAGGAAGAACGCATTAAAAGTTCCCCCACTGTCGCGTTTCTCAGGGTCCTTGTTGAAAGCGCGGACTGCGCTCTGCGCTGTGCCGTAATGAGAATTTGAATTTCGTGCGGCGCGTGAAGTGTAAATGAAAAATCGCCAGTCGCCCAGCTGTGCGGCCTGAGCAATGCCTTTGCTGACGATTTATTCTGCACTTGCTCCTGTTAATTCATTCATCCGTCCATACATTTGCTCATTCAATCACTAGTTGGACAGGCTTTATGGAACACCCACTGCGGGCTGCACAATGTGCTTGTCTTTAAAGTACAGAGATGGCCGGGCCGCTGCGTTTCGTTTAGAGATGCTCCCGGCCTGCAGTGGTGATGGGCAAAGAGACTTAAGAGAGTGCATCAAAGCCAGGGGCATCCTGGAGTCTTAGCTGAGAGGAAGGTGTGGTCCTTTAGATCAGAGGAACAGGGAAGGCTTACAGAGCAGGGACCCTGCTGATGGCTAGAACTGCAGGGCAGGCCCAGGCACAAAGCTGGGACCTTAAGCCTCAGCTGCCAGGATGCCATCACTTTAACTGTTCTTGGGGGGAAAAGTGAAGGGGTTTGAGCAAAGCTAATGAATACTGAGACTGTCAATCCTTGTGTGGTGGCTTATCTTTATATGGGATTCGTAGGTCACAATGTCCCCCACTCTTGGAACAGAAAATGAAGCCCAGGACAAGGAAGTGAAGCGAGAACTTAGAGAAGCCTGGGGCTTTCCAGGTGGGTGATTGCAGCCTCCGCAAGGTTTGCCTGAACATCCTAGGACTTGATCCTCATAGCTCCTTTCGAAGTAGGGACACGCCCAAAGTTCACGACTCCACGGGAATCTGAACTCGGCTTGTCCAGAGTGGCATCTTTTGGGTTGATTTTTGCCTAGAGATTTGAGGCAGCTATGGTTTTTTTCATTCAACAGAGCCCCTCTGGTGAGGTCAGTGTGCGGTGTGTGTTGTACCGCGAGTCTGTTTTTGTTTGAGCTGGCTGGCGCATGGGCTGCAAGTGTTCACGATGCTGTCCTTAAATACTGGGGAAGCAGAGAAAGGCGTCAGAAGGTGGCTCCTTGTCAACTCCTCAGGGTGATGACAGGGTTAATGCCAGCCTCAGAGGGAATAGTGTGGCCCCTCAGTGGTATGCGTGCGTGTGAGCGCGAGGGTGTGTATTCGTGTGTGATGTCATATGTATGCTGTGTGTATGTTCTGTGTGGGTGTGAGTATGCATGGAGCCAGTGCTGTATCACGTATAAGTGATATGTGGGCTATTGTGTGTATATGTATATGTGGATTGTGTGTATATGAAAGCTGTGGGCATGTACGGGCTGTATGGTGTGCTGTATATGTATAGTCTCTACACTGTGTATGTAGTGTCTGTTGTGTGGCCTAAGCTGTATGATGGCATGTACTGTGTGTCTTGTGTCTTGTGTGCATGGTGTGATGATGTCGTGTAACTCTCGTGTTCCGCTTTGCCCAGACGTCCCGACTCTGAGAGCCAGCGAAGGCCTTGATGGTGCTGGGTTTGTGTTCCTTCAGGCTCCTGCTCTGGCAGGGCGGCTCACACTGTCTAACCTGCTGCCTCCTGGCAGGGGTCAGTGTGATGCCAGCGCCTGCTGTAGCTGAGTTCTGTCCCTCCCTTCTCTGCTCGCCCTTTCCTTCTGCACCTGGTCGTAGGTCGGGTGGATAGAAAGATCGCTTCCCTAGAAACACATGGCTAAGCTGCACGCTTCACTGGCCACAGGAAACGGGCTGACTCTGATGCTAGCCACGTGACAGTGGGGCCCCCGTCCTCCTGGCAGGAAGGGTCCTTTTCATCCCACCGCCCACCGACTGGCATGTGCAATTACTTCAGATGAGCTCACCAGGGACTCACCAGAGATGAGGACCTGCGTGATCTCTACCTGCCATGAGTCAGAGCAGTGGTTCTCAACCAGGCAGGCTCTTGCCCCTAGGGGACACTTGGCAAAGGTCTGGAGACAGCTTGGGTGTCATAATTGGGTGTTGCTGCTAATATCCAGCACCCAGAGGCCAGGGATGTGTCTAGACATCCTCTAGTGCCGAGGATGGAGCTTGAGATGGTGGATTATCCAGGCCCAAATGTCCATAGCGCTGAGGCAGAGAAACCCTGGCTCAGAGATGTGCACTTGTTTTCTGAGGTGGCTCGCTGTAGCCCTGAGGAGGTCACCTGGTCCTTGGGCTTCTTGCTATCGTTTGCTGTTGAGGGAGTGTCCAGCTGAGGTCTACCCATTGCCCATCTTTCCTGTGGCCCTCACACACATTCCTACTCTCTTCTGCTGTGCCGTGGGTGGAGGGAGTGACTTCTTTCTGTCACTCTGTTGTTGGCTTCCGTCATTGCACTTCATAGCCTTTTGTCACTGCCGGTGAGGTCTCCTCCCTCTCTGCTGGGGTCAATGTCTCTGGCCGGGTCACCTCCACTCTTTAGTCCCTGTTCTCACAGCAGTGGCTGTCTATAGCTCATCTTGGCTACCTAGCCTTGACTCCTTCCCTAGCTGAGGTCTGCCAGCCTCGGAGGTGACTCTCTCTCCCCTGAAGTTGAGCTCCGGGCTTCTTTCTTGTTGCCATGGCTTTCCCAGACCCCTGATACCTTCAGCAAGGTCCCTGCACCACATTCTCTCTCCTGAGTGACTAGGGAGGAGCAGGGACCTTGAGCCAGCCAGCCCCTTCCCTGGACCTCACACACACCCTCCTCCAGACAGGAGGACAATCAGGGGGGCACTTTTCATCCCTGCCTGCTTCTCCCTTACTCCGGTGTCTAACTCTTATCCTCTTCCTTTATGACCAGTCCCAGTACTTGACAACAAGCATAGGCCAAACGCTACATTATCCCCTGCCTTCTCCCAGAGTAGCCTCAGGTCCCCAAATACTTCCTCTCTAGCCTTCAAGGCTGGCAGCCTGCCTGGTGATGCCTAAGGGCTATGGTACTAGCAGGAGGCCAGGCTGCTCAGGCTCACTCAAGTGCCCGAGGAGGAAACATGTCGGGCAGCCCAAAGAGGGAGGGCCAGTGAGTCAGTGATGTGGAATTCCTGGTCAGGCCTCCAGTGCTGGGTGAGTAATTAGGTGTGGTTGCTGGTGGCCTGCCTCTAGACCGACTTAATCAATTCATCACCTCTGCTTTCCTCCGGCTAGGCTTACTGTGTGGACCCGGACATTTATCTTCCTGGTGAGAGTCTATGTGGGGAGAGATAAATCACGTTTGAGATCCACTAAGTCATCGCCTGCCTTTGTGGCCAAACCTGAAAGCCAGGCCCTGTTCTCATTTCCCCAACATCAGATTGTGAGATACCATAGAGACAAACTAGCGGTGAGCGACTTCATTAAGTCTGGCCAGCAAGAGTGTTGGGATGGTTCTCGAGGTGAGGCATTTCCGCTGAGGTCGGCTCTAAGCAGCCCTCCTTGGAAAAGCATGCTTTTCCAAGTCAGATATGTTTGAGAAATGCTGCATTGCATCGTGGGAAGATCCTAGTGTATCCCAGACTCTGAGAAGGCCTGAAGGATCTTTCCAAACAACGATGCTGACTCTACACTCATGGGTCCCAGTGAGGAGACTTAACTTCAGCACATCAGAGGTTTCTGGGACTGTTCCTATGGCAGTGTTTGAGGAGATCCAGGGTGGGCCCCGCGGTTCACATTCTCTCCAACTTCTCCAGTGACTGAGTACCGGTCACTCGGTTAAGGGGCAAAGGGAGATTGTTCCGTTGGTAAAGTGCTTGCTGATGCCCAGCACCTGCTTTAACACCATCAAAGGAAATGAGGAAGAGGAGGAAGAGAGGAAGAAGAGACAGCAGCAGCCAGCTGTGGTGGCTGTGTCTGTAATTCCAGCGCTGGGGAGGAGGCAGCCAGAGAAGTCATATTATGAGTTCCAGGGTTGGTGAGGGAGCCTGTCTTTAAAAAAAAAAAGTGAAAAAGGATTGAAGAAGACACCTAAGTACCTGACATTGATTTCTGGTTTATGCATACATGTATACACACACACACATATGTACACACATGCACACACATGTGTATACATACAATACATGTACACACAACATGTATACACACACAAAGACACAGACACACAGACACACACACACACACACACACACACACACACACACACGGAGACTTGGGTACCACAAAGCCCACACTGAGCTTTTCCTTCTTTCTCCTTTAAACATGAGTTTCCCAAAGGCAAACAGAAGTCAGAGGTGGGGTGGAGCCATCTTAGATCCACTCATGGTGAGCATCTTGGGAAGCAGCCTCGGAAGAGAGATCTTTCAGATCTTTCAGGGAAGGAGGCTGTGGGAAAACAAGCCTCACGGATATTTTGAGTGCAAAGGCAAATGTTTGCTCCTTAGGGGTCTTACCTTCACTGTTCTGTAAGTAGAGCATCCTTGGGGTACATGGGGAGGAAATGGTTTCCTCCAGGAATGTTTATTTATCCCTGGTTTGGGCTGAAGCCAGGTACATGCTTTTAGTGCCTTTCCACACATCCAGAGAAAGGCATTCAACCTAACATGGAAAAGTCGAGCCATCGGAGACATCCCAGGTGTGTGGGGACCCATTTCAAACATTTGAGGAAGAGCCCCAGGTCATAGATTGGTACTGATCCACCAGGTGCCTTGTTAGTAACGGGACGTAATTAGGCCTGTTAACCAAGCCCCACTGAGAGGGAACAGAGCACGCAGCAGGAGGACGTAGCTGCTTTGGATGCAGCTGCCACTAGCCTCATGGAGTAAAGCCCCAGTGTAGTGGCCCGTGGAGAGCTGGGATGTCCAACCTTTCCGAACATTGTCATGAGTGGCCATTGTCATCAGTACCCAGTGTCCTATGGACATATCGACAGGCCACGCTGGCCTTGTACTTACTGCTGAATTGTTGCATGAATTGATGCACAGATGAGCAAAGCCAGAACGTCTAGTGCTCAGCCCTGATCTATGCGTTCTATGAGTTCATTTGATTGTCTTTAGAGAGAACTTTGTGTTAAATACCACAAAAGCAGAAACGGGGCTGATTTAAGTAAACTGATGAAACAATTGTCTTGTGGCCAATGGATACACCGAGAAATCACCGCCAGTGTTGTCTTATCCAGACACATCCTTGCCACATAGTTTCCTGTATAGAGTCATAGAGCATGTGTGTGTGTGTGTGTGTGTGTGTGTGTGTGTGTGTGTGTGTGTGTGTGTGATGTGTGGTGTGTGTGTGTGGTGTGGTGTGTGTGTGTGTGTGTGGTGTGTAGTGTGTGTGTGTGGTGTGTGTGTGTGTTGTTGTTGTTGTTTTTCCTGTGTAGAAGTAAGAGAAGCATTGCTCTGCAAATTGACTTCTAAGATGGAATTGGACGCACCCGGAAACAGCTCCTATGCTCTTGGTGGACCAAACTGGAGCTCTGGGCACTTTTGGCTCCCACTGTGGGGTCTGGCAGTTTTAGTAACATCAAGCAAATAGCCCGTGAGCTCAGTTGATTGCAAGCCCCCAATTTAAACCCAAGGCCATCTGGTTCTGAAGCCGCTGGCCTAGGCTGCCTCCAGCGGGACAAGCGGTCAAGGCAGGAAACCAGTGTCCCTTGGTGACAGTCCCGCTGCCCAGAGCAACAGGCTGTGGTCAGAAGCCACAGCAACCTTACAGAGGCGTGTTCTTTCTTCCCTCTCCCAAGCTGTGAGTTTGGGCCTCAGTCCTCGAGCAGACAGACAGACCTGATGAAACTGAATATTTGTTTTGCAGAGTTCTTTAAAGCGAGAAGTCATTCAAAGGTCACATAAGATTGCAAGCCAGGGATGTTATCTGAAAATAGGGCCTTGGCTGCTCTGGTCATCCTACAGGGAAGAGGAAGAAATGGCTTTGAGACAGAGCAAACCCACAGACTTTGGGGGATCAGAGTCCATCCCTTCACCCGGCTTTTCTTCCTGATGATTCAGTTTGGTCTAATGAATCTCATAAGATTTCCTTGAGTTTGTCAAGCTGACAATGTGTTGTCCTTCTTGATAGGAAATAAAAATAGGGATCCCTTTATGGCTAAAAACCTCATTCTTTGAAAACCAGGTCCAGTTAAAAATGGACAACTCAAAGGGCATGACTTTTTGGCCCTCAGTGCGACAATGTCTGAGGTTGTCTGTTGCTTCAGTGGAGGTGAGAAGAGGCCAAACAGTGCAGGCAGGGAGGCCCAGCTGCTGCTCCATGGAGGCCAAGCCTGGCCCCTGGTCACCATCCCACCTCCTCCCACCCTGCTTCAGATCTGAACATGTCTCTCCACGTTAAAGATGTCCATTTCTGTGCTAACCTGCTCTTTGGCCAGAGACTCCTTTTGGTTACTTGATCTAGAAAATATTTTAAAATGTGAAGACTTGGCAAAGGGGTTCCTTTTCATGCCTCTCCTTGGTCCACCTCACAATCACACTCCCGAGAAGGACTCCTTAGGATGTGCCTTCTGCCCTCTGTAACTGAGGTCCAGCACAGAGCCTGGTGGTCCTAACAGGCTCATTAAGCTAACGAGCAAGTGAGTGAGCGCAGAAAATGACTGCTCTTTTTGGCAGTGCGTCCCTCCGTTAGAGCACAGGCAGATGGAGCAGACCCATTTGGCTTTTAATTCAGTTCCAAAACTTGTCCAAGTCCGAGAAGATGAGGTTGTAAGGGTCTGTCCCAGTTTCAGGCTCTGATTGAAGTGATCTTCACTCCACTATAGGAACTGTCTCTCTGAGTGTCCCCGGCCTCACGGTGGGCCAGAGGCCACCAATGGAGAGGTCTCTGCTGGATCCTGCCAGCTCAGTGGGCCCAGACTTCCATCCCGGACTTCTCTGGGTTGCACTTCCAAGTTCACAGCCTGGTGCTGGAAACGAGTGCTGCCGGCCTCAGAGGGCTGTGGCTGCCTTCCCAGCACATGCTGTGGCACCTCTGTAACTTGGAAGTCAGATTCATCAAGATCAAAGATTCTCGCTCTGCTCAAATGACTTTCAGCTTCTCGGAGGTGTGATTCTCTCTACAGTATAAACTTGGTTCCAGTGTTTGATTACAAGAATGCAAGAGAAAGTATCTAGACTGTTCCATGGTGGCCCTGTTCTATGAACCCCAGCTCCTCAGCCCTTCCCTAGCTCCCAGCTCTTGCCTTTCTTCATTACTCTGTCCTGACACAAGGACAATAGAGATGACTGAGGAAGTCTTTGGTTTGTATGCAGGTCAGTGCCCCATGCCTGCACCACTTTACCCATGGAATGATGGTTTTGAACGCATCTGTTTCATCACTAGCAAGCTCTGCAGACCCAACATGATACAACCCATTGCTGTATGATCTTCTGGGTCATCTTAAATAATTCTTTCCGTATGGTCTTCTCGTTCATATAATTTTCACCTGATGGAATTATTTTATCTTTATTTTGTTTATGAGTGTGTCTTGCTTGCTTGTGTGTCTGTGTAGATCGCCCGTGCACGGTTCCAATGGAAGCTAGAAGAGGGTGTCAGTGCCTCCAGAACTAGAACTGTGGACAGTTGGAAATCATTATGTGGATCCTGGGAATAGAACCTGGGTCCTCTGCAAGAGCAGCCAATGCTCTTAACCACTGAGCCATCTCTCCAGGCCCCACCTAATGAATTTTTTTAATTCTGGCATTTCAAAGGTGGTATTTTATTCTATTTTAATAACCCCATGGGTTGAGCATCTAAAACCTCAGCCTGCAGTAATATGTATACCATTAGCGGTTTCGAAACATGAACAACAGCAGAGAAAATAAATAAGTTGCTGGGATCCACCTACAGTGACTCAACTCCAGGGACCCTATACCTCTGCCAGGGCAGAGAACAAGGATCGGCAACATTTCCTGAGGCCAGTTCACTCAGCTTTGTTAGAACAGCCCACGGCAAAGAGATGGACCAGCATGCCTAACAGGCCCCAGAGGGCTGCCTGGAAGGGGTGGAATTCCCTCAGGACCAGAATCAGAAGTCAGGCCACATGCTCAATCCAGGTGGTCTTCTGAGCTGACTGTCCCTGAGTCCCCGGCCGTCTGGATGTTGTGTTACCTGTTCTGAGATCCCAGGGGAGGCTGAGGAAGAATAGGGAAGTCAGACACTGTGGCTGTCTCGAAGCACCTGGCACCTGAGGAAACAGCCTGAGCTCAGCCTCACTTGTGTTCTCCGGCCTCTGCTATGAAGATGGCCCCCCGACGTAAGATGGCTGAATTTAGTGGGCTTTCGCCTTTACAACAGTGTGACCTTCACTCAGTGGGAGCCATCCTTAGCGTTAGAATGCTGATATTTCCCTGGGTTTACCTTGTGTAATGGGTGGTCCCATCCTCTCTCAGCAGCCCCTGAGAAGTAGTAGCCAGTACGGTTCCCAGTCAGCTCTATAACCAAGGGGACAGATAAACATTCTGCATGGCGTGTGCTGTGGCCGCTGCAGTGGGACATTTGGAAAGTGAGGGACCCTTAAAGTCTTTCCACCTGTGACGGGGCTTGCTGGGTGCATGGCCCACAGAATCAGGCTGTGTGTGTACTTTTTACCCAAGAGCTGGTGCAGGTGAGACATCAGGACCCAACAGAGAAGAAGACTGACTTTCATATCTGTGTGTGCATTCCTCCTGCAGTGCTCAGGACACAGCAGGACCACGGCACCGCTGCAGAATTAAGGAATGAATGATTGGCTTGCCCTTCATGGCAACAAAGAGACTCCACTCAGGCCCAGCTGATCAATTCATGAGCTTTCATGAAACTCCCGTTCATGTGGCCAAGACTTACCACATCTACCCCAAGGGCAGGCTGGGTGTTTGAAAGAACTATCTGCGGGTTCTTTTAATGAAAACCAAACACCATAAATTGTGCCAAGACTCACAAGCGACAGCCCCGGGGAAGAGAGGCTCCTTTCTAATTACCTGCAGCGAGTGAGCTAGCAAGGTTGGCTGTGGGTCCAAGGACAGACAGATATGCAAGTAGTATCAGTCATCGAAACAAAACCCGTGCAGCCACGGTGTGTCTTCCCGTGTCCTACAAGCCATGGGGGACATCAGGGAAACCTCCATACCAACTTAGCCCGGCTTGCCCCACACCAACCTGCACTCCCAGGGTCTGGCACTCAACATCCAGAAGAGTTAAATATCAAATATTGCTGTGAATTTTTATTTTTTGCCCCCACTGAGAACAAAACTCACAAGCCCAAATTCCTTTTGTTTGTGTGGCTCTGGATCTCATGGAGGGCTTTGATCGCCCTCCTGACACCACGTGGAAGGATGCCTGCCGATACCATTATGCCTGCTTTGCTGGCTGGCGCCGTTATTGATTCTTGCCAGCAGGAGCTGTAATAGGCTCGGGATGTTGCTTCAGGAAGAAAAATTTCACGTGATGTTTGGTTATTAAGAATGACTGCTGTGTGGGTCACCTGTGCTGGGCTTGGCTACTTCTTCCCTCTGAAGACATCTCGGTGGAGTACATATTTTATTTTGATAACCCTTGGACATCCAGTGAGATGGCCAAGTTCATTGATATCTTTAAAAAAAAAAGTTATTTTCCAAAAATATCCCCAAGTGGTGTCATAAGCACTACATTAAAAACGAAAACACTTCTGAAAGGATTGTACTTAATAAGGTCTCCCTGCGTGACATTTTTGCCAACTAGGCTTGAATAAACAGAAGGGGAAAAAAAGCAGGAACACTGAGGGATTGTGTGTGAAAACTCCACAGAGAGGTAGCTGTTGTCCAGGGGTGGGGGAGGGGGCTTCCCTCGGGCCACAGCTGGATGAACCGGAATAGACCCACGAACCCCTGCCACAGACGGCTGGAGTTGGCACTGGCAGGCATCCAGGCGGCAGCACAAACGAAAAGTTAACATGTATTTTTTTTGGGTCAATCCAAGAAAAACATTATACAAGATAGCGTTCATTAATCCTCGTTAATATCACGATTCTGCCTGGGGCTCCTTGCAGCTGGGGTTTGTGATGATGAAGCCCCTTGAATTTGGGAAGCAGAGTAACTCTCCACCCTGGGTGTGAGCCACAGCTCTGTTTCTTGGCTGGGGATCCTGTTATTCTATCCACCTGCTATTTGAGTTTGTACCTGTGTGTGGTGCCCAGCACCGAGTCCGGCAACCTGTGGGTTTTGACCCCTTTATCCTAGGGTCTCCTAAGACCAATGGAAAACACAGATATTTACATTATGATTCACAACAGTAGCAAAGTTACAGCAATAAGTAGCAATGAATGATGTTATGGTTGGGGGTCACCACAAACATGAGGAACTGTATTAAAGGGTCACAGCATTAGGAAGCTTGGGAACCCCTGCTTTAGACCAAAGGTGTCTGAGCGATGACAGCAGACAGTGGAGAGAGACCTGGCTGAGACTTGGGGTTCTGAGTTAGGCGCCACTGCTTGCACCCAGGTCTGTGACCACATTCCAATTTGGTTTTCTTGAACATGTGTGGGATCCTGACTTCCCTTTCTCCAAGGGGCCCAAGAACTGATAAAGAATGATAGGAGCCTGGAGGAAAATGATCGAGTTCCAAATTAAAAAAAATTGCATTTGTCATCATGAAAATTCGTGAGAGATGAGAGATGTAGCGGTTGGTGCACCCGTGGTTAAATATTTTTTTTCCGACATGTGGTGCCTCAAGGGGGTCCTCCATGGGGTAGCTGGATCTTCTGAAGCCCCAAGAGAGGGCAAATGGCTTGTTACTGACTTTAATTAACTAATAGGCATCCTATCCTCCCTGAGGGCTTTCTTAAAAACGTTGGAAGAAGGATTGGATGATATAAAACCCCATGAAAATACCATGCCAGCAGCTCCAGGATGGATCGCTGAGGCTCATCTGGGAGGCTTTTAAAATGTCTAGAAATACATCCACTCATTGTAGGAACATGGGACAGTTGGAGGGCACAGTGACCTCTACTAATTGAGAGATGGCATTGACCACTAGAAAACAACCAGAGGTTGGAGGATTTAGATTGCATACCTAAAAAGTGGCCCACGCATGACTCCAACTTCTAAGTAACTGGCTAATTTCGTTTTTGAGTCGCTAAGTGCAGTGACAGGCAGACTCTGATGATATTAGACCCATCCTTTGCCCAGTTAAGCTTCAAGCATCATTGCTCCCAACTTCCCCCATAGCACAGACCTTCAAACTGGCCTTGATCTCTCTCCAGTCACAAAGTATGTCACACCCAATATGGCAGCCAGAAGCCACCTGTGGTAACTGAAATTTAAATTAATTATAGAAATCAGTTCCTGCTTTCACAGGTCTTCACAAAGGCCCTTTTCTTGTAAAAGTGGCAGTCAGATTGGATTAGTGGCCACTCCATTTTAATCACATTTGTAAGATTTATTTTTCCAAATGAGGTCATATTCTGAGGTATTATGTACCAGGGATTAGGACTTTAAAGCATCACTTTTGGGGGTCAGGGAAGAGACACAAATTCAGCCCCTCAAGTGATCTATTCTGCTGTGTGCACTGAAGAATAGATCTGACCCTTCATTATGTTCATTTACCTTGGACACAGGATTTGTTTGGGTTATGGAACTTCCAGGGGAAATGGGAAGTGTACGGACCCAAGCAGACTGGAGGTTAGGCCTGCAGTATATGAATTTTGGGAGCGCATTATTCAGTTTGTAGCGGAGGCATTTGGACACTCAGACTATGGAAGGAGGGACTTCCTCTGTCACATCTCAGCTCTGTGACTTTGGTCACGTCCTTGGCCCAGTCTGGGTTGCTGAAAGTTGCTCCTATTGACCTTACGGGCTGAGGAAGGAGCAGGGAGACAAGGTTTTGTGATTAGTAAGGAGCTCCGCCCATGGAAAAAATTGCCACATGCCTTGCATCATTTTTGAATGTGAACTTAGATGACAGCAACATGGAAATGGGGTGAAATCACCAGAAAAACAGATTTGTTGCTGCAATAACATTGCTTTCAAGAAAACCTGGTCCCTAGAGGTGGGCCTGGTTGCTGACATTTGAATACCTCCACATTTCCAGTGAACAGAGTTCTTTTTCCCTGCGTGACTAGAAGCTTAAAACATTACCCTCTAATGAACACCAGATGGTAGATCTGGAATGCCCGGCCTGCAAGCCTGTCCTGGATGCCCCTCAGCTTGCGTCACTTAAACAGTACCTGGGCCAACAACTCAGCGGGCTGAACAGGAGAGAATCTCAGGGTTTAACCTTCCTATCACAAAGTCCTTGTGGCTGCTTGGAGATGCCACTGACATTCTTAACCTTTGATGTCATGGACAAATCTTCTAGCAGAAATGATTGATAGGCCACTAAGAAACCAGTACCTCTGAGCTGCACTATATCTTTTCCCTTACTTGCTTTTACATCCTGCTTTCTAGAAATACCCATAGACGTCGTATCTCCACTCCTTATTTACTCCTGTGAGAAAAACACCATGATTGAAATGCACGATTCTGTCATGTTCTGATATAATGTTATGTATTGTGAATAGTAAGAATATCCAGCCACTTGGAAGTACTACCCATAATGTAGAAATCCATGGTGTTAACATGTTGATGGACAAGGATCACTTGCAAAGGCCTAGGCTTGAGGTCTTGGGCCAGGGTCAGAGCTTCAGGTGGGTCTCATGGAGAAGGGCCTCAATTTCCTCCTCTGTAACCAAGAGAGATTGTATTAGCTTCACAGGGGTGCTGCTGCTGTGTCCTTTATGTTTCTGTCGCTATGATAAAAACAGAGCAATCACAAGCAACTGGGCTCATTGCAGGAGGGGTTTATTTGTACTGACAGCTCCAGAGGGCAGAGCCCATCACAGAAAGATTGGCCACACTCAGCCAGAGCTGAGAGATTGTGTTTCCATCCACAGGCGGATAACAGAAAGAACAAACAGGAAGTGGGGAGAGGTTATGAACTCTTAAAGCCCGCCCCCAGTGCCATATTTCCTCTAGCAAGTCCGTACCTTCCCATAACCTCCCCAAACATCGCCGCCAACTGGGGACCAAATGTTCAAATATACGAGCCTATGGGGGACAGTTCTCAAACCACGGTAACTGTGGAGAGAAATATCGTTTGCTTTGGGTGGAATTAAGTGCAAATAAAAGTTGAAGCATGGAAGCTGCCCCGGTTGAAGTGGAAGCTGGGGAAATGAGGGTTCCTGCGGCCGCCACCTCTCCCCAGGAGCCCCGAGTCATTGCTTCGGAGCATAGCATAAAAGAGTTGAGTCAGCTCACCTGAGGGCCTTGTTATCAGCACCCACAGCCCTGCTTTCTAATGCCCACTCATCAGCAGATCTCTCTTCTAGTTTCACTGCGTCATGACAAATCACCCAGCTAATGTTCTCCTGAAATCCAGGGGAACAGGAAAGTTGCACTGTCCAGTCATGAAAACAACGCCTATCAGGGTAAAAGAGTCTGCGCTGCTGTGAGGGATGGCGCTTTCCAAAGACATTTGCAGTAATGCCTTCTGGCCCCCATGCCGTTTTTGCCACTCTCCAGTGTCAAAGAGAGTTCCTGTCCCACCGTGGTCTACCTGCAGGAGCCTTTGCTATTCATTTCCTGTAGCTCCAGAATCTCCCTCCCATTTTTGAAAGATAACTCAAGGGGAAATTTTCAGGGGGGGGGGACAAAGGGGATGAATCCCACGGGCTGCCACTGTCTCCTTTGATTGCAAGGCTAGGCTTTGTGATAGCTGCTCACCAATGCCATACTCTTACTCGCCTGAGTTACTTCTACGTGACTCTTTAAAAGAATCAAGACATCATACATAGATTTGTAATAGCCCCTGCCTGTGTTGCGACAGGAATGGGGGAAGGCAGTACTGGGCGACTTAGGCAGGATTGTTCTGATCATGCTATCTGTGTAAGAGCCTGTTTTCAAACTAAAGCAATGATTCTAGGGGAGCTGTCCCTAAGTGAGAGGCTAGCTTGGGAAGCAAGTAGAGAAGGACCATAGTATGGGAGGGCCTGATACAGAGACACTAACATAGATATGTGGATTACATTCTGGTCACCAGGCCCTAGAGCATGAATCTTAACAGGTCTTATTAATAAAATCAAACCCGAGGCCAGGTATTGGGGTGAATGCTGGAAGATCAGAGAAGCAGAACAAGCTACAGCTTCCTCACCTCGCCAGTTCCTCAGCTGATCCTGTTTCCTCAGAATGGAAGCCTCTGGGTCCTCATCTGAATGGATCTCAGCTGAACTGTGCTGCTAGAAGCCTAAAAGCTTAACCAGCCAAAAGCTTCTAGTTTCTGGTCTTCTTGCCTTATATACCTTTCTGCCATCATTTCCTGGGATTAAAGGTGTGTGTGCCACCATTTTCTGGCCTCTATATCTAGTGGCTGTTCTGTTGTCTGACCCCAGATAAGTTTATTAGGGCACACAATATTTTGGGGAACACAATATCATCCCAAGGCCCCATGGCTTGGGGGTCCTAATGGTGACATCTTTAATTTACTGATTCCTACTGTGGGAAGGGCTTCCCCTCCTCCATTCTCTTTAAAATTAGCATATGTTCATTGCACCAAACAACAGACTTCATTGTGGTGTCTTCATCCATGTACGTAAGACATCTTCATCACTGTCTCTCATGGTTACCATCTTAGTTATTTTCCATTGCTGTGATAAGACATCATGACCAGGGGAGATTATAAAAGAAAGCATTTGTTTGAGGCTTACAGTTTCAGAGGGCTAGAGTCCATGACCACCATGATGGGGAACATGGTAGCAGGCAGGCATGGCTCTGGAGCAATAGCTAAGAGCTTATATCTTGATCCATAAGCATGAGGCCCAGAGAGAGAGATTGAGAATGGCCCGGGCTTTTAAAAGAAAGCCTGCTCCAGTGACTCACCTCCTTCATCAAGGCCACACCTCCTAATCCTTCCCAACCATCTACCAACTGGGGACCAAGTAGTCAAACACAGGAGCGTATGGAGGCCATTCTCATTCCAGACACCAGTCCCTTTGTAAGATGGTGTCCTTGTGACCTCTCCTACCGATAGGGGAGGGTAGTTCTGTGGACTTGGAACACAGGGCTGCCCCATGCCAAGGCCTTTCCAAGCAGTCTAGCAGAATAAGTTTAATTTCTGGTATGATCTGGAATGGATTAGAAAGAGGTGACTTGGACCTGGCTGATGGAAGTGAAGATCCACAGAGCTTCGAGGCTCTGACCCACCACAGGAGATGAACTTCTGAGGGGGCGGGTCACATGCTTCCTCTCCTCATCAGCAGCTGCAGCTGCACTTGGAAACTGAAGCTCCGTGAGAGTAAAGAACAGAGCGGGGAAGCAGTGCCCAGGGCACAGTGAGCCGCAGGGACAGCTGCCGCCAGCATGGCTCACTGGGGTAGGTGGGAAGAGCAGCCAGCGTCAAATCCGCCACCCAGAAGCGGGTGCTGTGGAGCTCTGGAGCAGGCACTGGGTGTGCCAAGAAAGAAACACTCATGGCATTGGTTCCATAAATGCCTTGTTAAAACAATGTTGAGTTGATAGCAAGCCTGTGGCCCTGGACTTAGTTCAAACACAAGGGTGTGAGCACATGGGCATGGAGTCATACCTACCAGCTTTTGGAAAGCGACCCTGGCTGATGCTTCGGGCTTGTGATGTCAGCTCAAAGGAATTAGAGTTCCCCTGCTCAGAATTATATAACTAATTACAGCCAGCTTCAGCAACAATTATTAATCAGCCCAAACACAGCTTGCTTCTTGGTAGTGGATGGTTTGTGTGGACTAATCAGGTCCAAATTAGTTTTGCTAATGATCTTGGATGGTCCATGCCCTGAGGCCAGGCAAACTTCATGGTCTGTGTTCATACCCTGTGTCGTATTAAGGGACAGAGGCTATGCTGACAAGGTGTGAGGTCAACGTGGTGAGCTCAGAGTCCTGGCCATTCAGTGTTCACAGGACAACTGCCGATCAGCCATTGTTACCCAATACGGAGAACTCAACAGCCACCTTGGTTCTTGGGGATTAGCTCTTGGGGAGCTCGCAAGTGTGGGGATCTTCCATTGGACCAAATGTGGAGTGATCTTGGAAGTCAGGCATCTTGCCCATCGCCTGTTAGATGTGTTTGAGCCTACGTTTCAGAAGGATGTAAAGTGGACATCCATTGCTCTTTAACTGTGCCTAACTTGATGGTCCTTTCTGTGTCCCTCTGATTAGATGGCCAGTTCCCAAGGACAGGGATGGAAGTTTAGTCACCTCTCCATGCAATTCAAGAACACCTTACATGTGATGCCACAGGGTTCCCATGAGTACCTGCCATTTGACTGTTCTGGGGGCACAGTTAGATGCCCAGAGTAACCAGGTGTACTGGTCAGAGGGTAGGCCTAGGCTGGACCAGATGACTGGGTCTGGAAAGCCTGCTCTTTACTGGCTACGCCTTGCTGGTGCTTGCTTATTTAGTGCTTCTTTGTCTGGCCTCCCTGTGGACAGATGTAGAGGCTGGGAGAATCCAAGGCTGGCCCATAGGGTGGACAGCCGGTCAGCTTGGAGATCTGGTTGTGGGTACTACCTCCCTGCTCTGGGCCTCTCCTCACCCTCCCTACTTTCTTCCATCTAGAGCAGAGGCCACTGTTTGGTGGGAGTCTCTGGTCCCCGATTAGCTTCACATCCATCCTCCCATGCTAGGCTCCAAGGCTCAGAGTCTACCCTACCATCTGCCACACTGATTTTTTGCACTTCGAAGTCTCTCCAACGTTGGCATTTGCCAAGGCTGGCAAATGGACAGCCCCCTGCCAAGGACCAGTTTCCCACAGTGACAAAGTAAATGTGTCCGACACGGAAACTTTTTTTTCTAAATGAGGACAAAAGGCCAGTTTGTGTATTTTTTTTTTTTTTTTTTTTTTTTTGGTTTTTCGAGACAGGGTTTCTCTGCGTAGCTTTGCGCCTTTCCTGGAGCTCACTTGGTAGCCCAGGCTGGCCTCGAACTCACAGAGATCCGCCTGCCTCTGCTTCCCGAGTGCTGGGATTAAAGGCGTGCGCCACCACCGCCCGGCAGTTTGTGTATTTTTTAACACTAATCTTTTGTTTCACTTCAGAAGTTTTACCTTTCCACAGAGCTAGTGTGTTCTGAAGCACATCTTGGGTCAGGACTCTCCAGCATGGAGTCCTTGTGAGAGCCATGGAGTGAGGAGGCCAGCACCAAGTCTTCATGGAATGCTCGGGCCTCTTCCTCTGCTCCAGTTACTGCTACATGACATAGCACCTTTGTTTTAGCCTTAAGAGTCGTTCTATGAAATCACCCCAAATAGGAGTGTCTTCTGGTGATTACCAAACTGCTATCATAGGAAGTTCCCCAATTCCTCCAGGCAACGACGTAGGCCCACCTTTCTTCTGACAGCTCTGCTGTGGGAAACACTTCTCCATACATCACACTCCCTCTGGGCCCAGGAACTGTGAGCCACATGGGCCTTGTCCTGCCCCAGCTTCCAGGCAGCTTGGGGCTGAGTTCTCTGCAGTCAGTGAAGCTGTTTATCGCAACCTTGATTTCCTGGGGAAAATATTTCCCTCCCTGCCTTCTTCTTCATTTCTTGTCTTTCTGTTTTTGCTTTAATGGGATTTGAGTTAAACACATCATTCCTAGTGTGAGTTTCCCCAAACCTCAGAGAATGGCCACTTTCTCCCCTGTCGGCTGTGAGGGCTGCTGATGACTGCTTGATCGCCACAGGGTGGCTGGCGCTTTGCAAGATGATGTGATATTCTGAAGCAAGACCTGATTTCACGTTACCTCACTCGTGCCAGCACCCATGTTCTTATCTAAAGAGAAGATTTGCCATGCTCGCCCTTTGCTGGCCTGGTGCAGATAGGAGATAATGTCTGCAGATCCCCACACCATGGCAAACAAGAAATCCCATGAATGTTTACATTTTTCTTTGGAGAGGTCTTGGTTTGGTCTTATCTGGCTTGTCCTCATGGATATGTGACTGACCCAGACCTAGCACACCACCCTTGGGGCTTAAAGTTCCAAAGCTGCCCTATTGAAGTTGTTGATAGCTCGCTCTCATCGGTGTCTTGTGAGTGATTGAAGGCTAGGGTTCCTGCTACCTGGGGGAGCTATCTCTTTCCCCTCCCCAACCCAGTACCACCCCTATCCTCACCTCAGCAAGGGAAGAGCATTGGATGGGCTTGAAGGGAAGGGCTATAAAAGTCAGTAGCTGCCCTGCAAATTCTCCCTGTCCCAACAAGTGGCATTACTAGGGAATATAGCCTATCACAACACTTTGAAATCTTTAATTGCTTATTTATCTATTGTATATGTGTGCATTTATCTACACACATGCATGGCAAGGTATGCATATGGAAGTCAAAGGAAAACTACTGCCATGTGGTCCCTGGGGTGGGGGGCTGGGGGACAAGTGGGCGGGGGAGGGACTTAAGCACTTTTATCCACTGAGCCATCTCACTAGCCCAGTGACAGTGTTTTTGAGAGAGAGGCTGCCAGCGAGAAGAGGCTTGATGAACGCAAGGGTCTGGTTTCCATCTTGCGCTGGGGCTTGACAAGCTATGCAGGTGTCCCCGGGCTTGACAAGCTATGTGGGTGACCCCGGGCTCATCATCTCTTCCTAACCTGTGCGCGCATGCATCTCGCTGGGGAAAGTTTTGTGTAGCCAGATTCCAGTGCCTAACAAAGGACGGGAAGAAGTCAGGGTATTTGTTTTCTAGACTGAGCAGTGGCTGGTGGGACTCAAGAAATGCGGGTGTGTATCCTCCAAGTGCTGCCTATGGGAGAGTGACCTCAGGAGGGACCCACACTTGCCAATTGTTTATTGGGTAGTCGTTATATCCCACTGTTCTAGATGCGGGGTGCAGAAGAAATCTGACACAGTAATTGTGTTTCATGGAGGGAGCAGCAGTCTGTTCCCTGGAGCCACAGGCTCTTCTTAGAGCCCCCGAAGGCATCAAGGGTACCAGCAGCAGGTTGATGGAGCCTATCACAGGCTACATAGAACGCCTTCCAGAGTTCATTGCACGGAGCACATCGAGCTAAAGGTGAACACTGGCATACCAAAAAGCCAGTGTGTAGACAGACGATGGGAGGAGACTCAGACAGAGGAGCCAGGGCATCCACACTTAAAAATGATCTCACAGGCAACCCGGTCATGACAGACTTCCGGGAAGCCCCTCTAGTCACTGACGGCACTGGGGAAGAGCCGAAAGAGTTCTTATGAAGATGATCGACAGACTTGAGTCCCTGTGATGAAGTGTTCTGCTGTGTGAGAACATGGGGTTCATACATACAGAAGGGAGGGAAGCGCAAGCTGTATTGATGAGGCAAAAGTAAATTATAGGTCTGGAGAGATGGCTCCGTGGGTGATAGGGCTTGTGCAACCATGAGGACCCAAATAGGGAGCACCCATGTGAAATCTGGACATGGCTGCATGCATCTGGAACCCTAGAGCTATAGATACAGACAGGAGGATCCCTGGGCACCAAGGTCAGTGAGAGACCTTGTCTTAAGGGACTATAGATGCATGGTGGATACCTGAAAGCCTTTTATGGCATCTTCATGCACACCTTGGGCACACACTCCTGCACACATATGTGTACATGTACACACATATACATCAAGCGCCCCCTCCCCCCCACACACGTAAGAAACTACAATACAATGCAAAGCATGGAGGATACATGCATGCAAAAAAGACAAAAGAAAAAAAGAAAGAAAGATCAACCAATATTTCAAAGGTATTGTGTGCAAGCATTTCCATAGTCATGTGGATTTACAGATAAGATCTAGCAGGACAAAACACAGACTGTCAGGACAGCTGCAGAATGATATGGCAAGAAGATAGAGAGCATTATTCATCTTTTACATGAAGATTGCGGCATCTCTTTATTGCTTAAAGTGTGGGAAAGCACAGTGTGAGCCACGGAGCGGGCATTGCTTTGGTAGGGGTGCTTTTCTTGTGAGTGTTAATCACACAGGGCTTATGACTGGAAGGCCTCTCCGGATCACCTCCTCCAACTACATATTGTTTTCTCCCAACCCTCCCCAGCTTATCTTCCTGCCCGTGTTATTCTTTGTCTCTTATAAATGGTATGCCTCTGATTACTGATATCTGCCTGCTGTTAGAAGGATTAGGGTGTTCTTGGGGTGGCTGGCTGCTATACCCCTCAGCCAATGGGGAAAGCCTCACCAATCTCTGTCAGAGACTGGTGTCCTGATTCCCAGTCCCTCGGCCTCTCTGTGGAATCCCTCAGCGAAGGCTTCGCCTGGTACCCTAATGCCAGTGGAATGTACTCACAGAGGGCCCATCGGGATCTCAGACAGATGAGGGAGAGGGATGCCTGAATCTTTCCTTGCTTGGTGAAAGTAGGCACCACCTTGAGTGAGAAGGCGATGTGAGAGTCTCATGGACCTGCAATCACAGAATCTCCTAGAGCGTTCCATGGCCTGCAGAAGGCCAGGCCTGGGAGTCGGAAGACAAAGGATCTGCACAGACATTATGGCCATGCTTTCATTTGACCAGGGAGCAGAAGCTCTGCTTTCCCACTGACAGGAGGCTGAGGACCCCTTGCATGATGTAGGCAAGCAGGACCACCCGGGCCAATTCAAGGAGGTACCAAGTCAAAACCCAAATTCACCTGGCCCGAGTTAACTCAACTGCCCAGACACAAGGACAGTGTGTCTGAGTGACAGCTGACAGATAAGGCACCAGGGGTGTGGGAACATTCAATTGGATGAGTGAGCAGCTGCCAGCATCCACAAAAACCGGCACAGCACATGAAATGAAGAAGGAGCCCTGGACCACACGGCCCATTTAGGGGCTGTTCACTCTCAGAACTGGCCGGAAGAGGTGATTTCCAGGGAGTCCTAGTCAAGCCAAAGAGGGGACATTCTAGCAGCCAGCACCGTGTAAGGAACAAATGGACTCCTTTGGCTCTGAGTGGGGGATGGGCTCTATGTCACATGGTGTGAGTACACAACCCTCGAATCAGCGGGGCGACCCTTCGGTGTCTGGCCTGTTGACGTCACCTCTGTTCCCAGTACCAGCTCAAGTAGGATTGAGAGGCATCCATCGTACGAAACTAATCTGTGAGCTCAGTGTTAAAAACCTGGAGAGATACCAAATGGCCCTTTCCTGTCTGGATACCACGTTCTAGGACATTCCAGCCGAAGACACAGGCTCCTATGGAATCTCGTAGGTGTTGAAACAAGTTAGCCTGCCTCTCTGGACTCAAGCACAACATAGGTCGGTCCTCCCAGTTTGGCCTTAGCCACTGCTGAAGGTGGCTGACTTGGGGGGCTGTCTTCTTTCCGGGGCTATGAGGAGACAAACGTCCTTGTCACTTTGACATCCACAAAGGACATGTTCCCTGTCCGTCAGTGTGACCTCCTTTGCTGTCACCAGCACATCGCTAGCCTCTCTTCCTTAGTCACCTCTCTGCCTCTTCCCTCTGAGGACACGATGTTGGGATCTGAATATGAAATGTCCCTCACAGGTTCACGCTTTTCAGTGCTTGCTCCCCATCTCTATTTTGAAAGCCATTAGACTTCGATGAGATGATTCTTGACTGACAAAAGCAGGCACCGGGGTCTTTTGCTTTTGAAGGTGAAGCCTGCCCCTGGGTCTGCTGGCCTCTCTGCATTCTGCTCACTGATACAGGGGTGGCCACTGCCTCCTGCCCCTGTCTGCAAAGGTGGAGTCTGCTCACCATGGCTTCCACAGCCTTCGAAACTGTGGGCCAAATGCACCCTTCCTCCGGCCACTGTCTTTAGATTTTCCATCAGGGATCTCGGTCACAGTGACACAAAAGCCATCGATACTCACGGTGACCACATGTAAGGTCTATTGTGATAACCCAGCCTGCCATTCCGTAAGACTCTTCCCTTGGGATGGGGAAGACGCCTCAGTCAATGAAGTCCTTGCCTTGTAAGCATGAGGACCTGGGTTTGAGTTAAGAACCCAAGTAAAGAAAGTCTCCTGTGGTAGTATGCACTTGTGATTCAATCATTGGGAAGGCAGAGACAGGAGGATGCCTGAGACTGCTGACCCCCTCCCCCGCAGCCTTGCCTAATCAGAACCATCAAGGCAAGGGAGAGAAACAAAGTAGGAGCTTGGCACGGTAGTACACACCTTTTTTTGTTTGTTTGTTTTTATGGGTTTTTAACATTTCTTTATTTAACTATTTATTTATTTATTTATTTATTTATTTATTTATTTATTTATTTTAACGCCAGGGAGGAGGTCTTAAATACAGGCTTACAGCACAATGGGAGAACCCTGGAGGGCAGAAGTTCACTACTGATGTTCTATATTCTTGCATCTAAGCTGTTAATGCCCAATATGCAGGATACACAGACAAGGAACCTCCCTTAAGCATTCAGGAGGGTGGAACCCGGCAGGGAATTAGCATAGGGAGGATATCAAGGTCAAGGTCAGCAAGCAAAGCAACAGTTACCCAAAACAGGGGGACAGGTTAGTACACACCTTTAATCCTAGCACCTGGGAGGCAGAAACTAGTAACTCTTTAAGTTTGAGGCTAGCCTGGTGTATATAGGGAGTTCCAGGCCAGCCAGGGCTCAGTTGAAAGACCTTGTCTAAAAACAAACAAAATCCCAAACAACAAAACAAGCAAGCAAAGAACTCAAAACAAGGTAAACAGTGCTTGGATAATGACCATTGAAGCTGTCTCCTGGCCTTCAGCATATGTATCTCGCACTTGGACACACACACACACACACACACACACACACACACACACACACATATACACACTCCCATGCCAGGAAATGAAGCACTCCGCACATGCTCTGGGGATCAGATGTGGACATTTTTTTTTTCTTGTGGGGATGAGGCTGCGCTTCGCTCAGAGTGGGGGAGAACAGGGCTGGGGTTGGCCGTTGGCAACTCCTCCACACTGGTGGAAAAAGAGATGGGTCTGTGAAAACCAAGAAGGCTGAGTTCAGGGATCCATGCTCTCAGGGTGACCAGCACCCAGGAAGAGAGAGGCTAAGGTGGAGAAGGTCCCGTTGTGGCCTATCCTTTGTGCCTAAGACTGTGCGGGGCATCCAGCCTGTGTTCCGTACATACTAGTTGTGGGAAAAAGTGAACGCATAAACTTAGTGCAGGGGTGCTGCTGCTTGCTGTGGGCTGGCAGCAGCCCCTCAGCCTGGTCCTTTTAAACCACCTCCGAGAGCTGATCCAGGATCAGGCAGGGTGACTGGTTCGTCTTAGAGGCACAGCGCCGCCTCCAGAGAGCGTGCTCTGCGTGGGTTGCGCGTTGACCCAGGGGAGAGGCAGAGGTGCCTGGGCCTCAGCACAGGGAAGTGAGCCCTGCCAGGTTCTGGGCTTTCTGTTCTGTCCCACTCAGAAGCATTCGTCTTCCCAAGCTAGGGAAACAGACTCCACTCCCACAAGCCAACACTCATGATTCAGGATCCGGCTTCCCCTTGTAGACTTTCCAACTCTCAAGACTGAACCAAAATGTCCCTGCTTCCCAGCTGTCGCTCTGTCCTCACAGCTGATTAGAGGGCAGACGAGAAACTCACCCGCTGAGGTACTTTCTGAACTGTCTTCCCTGCTCACTCTGTCCAGGAGACAGCCTGGCTTTCCCGGACTGTGTGGGCACCAGGGTTGAAGGAGCCCTTCATATTTAATTACGTTTGCTTGCAAAATAGATGTGTACTGAGACATGCAACATTCCTGGAGTTGATGCTCGGGCAAGCTAGATGAATGACGACACTGTCTTCCTTCAGACACTTCCAGGGCCTTAATCTTGTACAGACTGGTGGATGGTGCTGAGCCCAGAGTGCCTCGGATTCCTTGGCCTGGTTGGACACACATCAGTCCCCCATCAAGAGTTCTGGTTGTTGAGTTCTTAGAAAGTTATTTGTTTTTCAGAGTTTGGGAGTTAGTACAAAATGAACTGTCTACCCAAAGAGGAGACCCCAGGCTGCAGTCTGGTTCATTCAATCATTCATTCATTTATCCATCACCAGGGGGTGTCTGCTGTGAGCCAGACACTGTGGATTTAAAGATGAAAAGAGCTTGGCCTCTGTCAGCCAGCTCCCAAGGAATGCTCGGGCTGACCAGTTAGTGGGTGACAGGCATGCAAACAGCCTCCCGTGGCCCTTGGGCTCTGTGCAGGAGACGTGGGCTGAATACAACAGGGGTAGAGGGCAGCCAGACGCCGGGAGAGTACAGGGTGCCTCTCCGACGAGGGGGATTCAGTGCTGCTTGATGACGAGCTGTTTCCTACATGGAGAGATCCAGGACTCACGAAGTGTTGGGGAGCAGAGCTGAATACACCCCTGAACTGAGAAGATGTCTAGATATCATACAGGGCAGAGAAATGAGGCAAGAGACAATGGGGGCAGGGCTGAAGTCACTACATCTTTTTGTGTTGAAAGAAAACAGAGTGATGGTCAAAACGCAGAAGCAAAAGAACAGCTTGGTCATCTGATGACAGGGCAGGTGCCTTTGGGAGATGAGACACTGGGGCCAGGAGATAGGGGGAGGATCTCTCAATGGTTGGACAAGATAACACGAAGTAGAACTCTGCCATGGCTCAGGAAAGAGGACAGGAGATGACAGCCTGGCCCTAGACTTGCTTGAGAGCCAGGAAGAGTAGAAAGCCCTTAATGCCCATACAGTGGGGCTATCTCTTGACTTCTTTCAGGCAAGTGACAGCCACTGTCCCAGGCACATGGGTGGAGGAACAGAGTCAGAGGGAAACTTGAGGGTGCAAATCTCATTTGCAGAGGACGGGTACTCCTTGGGCGAGCGTAGGAGGAAAGCAGCAGTGAAGGACTGTGAAGGGAACCCAGGCCCCGCGCCTGCGCCCTTCCCTCCAGTTTCCACAGCCCATGGGGTTCCTGCTTAGTCCTTGGTAGGAGCTCAAACAAGGCTAAGAGAGGCAGTGAGGGACAGGTACACCTGGCTGGGTGAGCTGCCAGCAGTGAACAGAGAGAGTTTAAGGGGGCGGGGGGGGGGGTTGGGGGGGTCTGCAAGGTATGTCAGCTGCCCAGTGAGTACAGCGGCTGAGGCCGGATTTATACTTGATAACTTCTCAGTCTCTGGCATGTGGGAGTCTGCGCTGGTACTTTTCTCTGGAGGGCTTTGCATTGAAGATGTTAGGTGGGTGTGAGTGAGGAGTCGGTGGTAGCGGGGACCCAAGGGAATCGGGAAGCCGGGGGAGTCAACTGAACATTAGGAATAAAAGAAACTGAAACGGTGCAGCGTCAATCACTTACGATGCCCCGGAGGTAGGCTCTGGGTCAGTCAGCACTGTGTACTTCCATCCACACAGCAGGCAAGGAGGTAAGAAGCTGACCGCAGGCTGCATGCTTCAACACGACTCTATTCCTAGTGGTTTGGGAGGCTGCAAATGCAGAGGATGATGGGAACCTACACTGAAACAACAGATTAAGGCGCAAGAAGACACTGACTCCCTCCTGGCTCTTCAGACCACTGCGGAGCATGGCCCACAGGCCCAGCTGGATGGGAAGAAGATGGGAACAGGTCAGATGAGGTTGAGCCGATGGGCAGTGGGGTCGAGGAATGGGACTGGATGGGACTGGATGGGACTGGATGGGACTGGATAGAGGGGCTCATGTAGACATAGATAACTCTTCTGCTGCCCAGGGTGATCTGAAGAAGGCTGGCTCACTATAGACTTCCAAATGATACCCACCTAGCATGAATTAATGAGGATGAAGTCCTTAGACTGGAACATCCAAGAAGTCACTTTGGCCATTTTGCCTTGATGGCATGAGGGGTTTTGTGCATGAAGTGCAGTTAAGTTTTGAACTATGAGCACTGACCACATCCTAAGGACAGTCTAGCATGGGATACCTTCTCAGTAGGTTAGCGTAGATGCTCAGAGGAGGCCATCAGGAAGGTCGCAGTGTCTTGAGTAGTGGACCTTCTTATCTCTGCTTTCTAGGAGCCATCCATCTCTGCAGGGTGATGTTTATCTGCTGGGGGAGCGAAGAGGGCTTGAGGATTTTGAAGCCCTGTGTAGGAAGTCTTGGGGACGGCGGGGTTGTATGCAGGGAGCAGGCCCCTGTTGATTCCTCATTTTTGAGGCTGAGCCCTGCTTGACTACAGTGGCCATCTCTTCAGGAAGCATGGCTGTGGAGTGGCGTGTTCCACCTTCTCCATCCAGAAAGCATTCCGTTTCCGGAATGTTTTGGCCCATCCTGGTTGGGGTGAGGAGGGAATGTAGGGGTGTGGAGGTTGACTTCAGTGCTGGGCACCCCGATCTTGAGCCACATTTCCAATGTTTTTGTGGGTGTCAACAGTTTCGCTTTAATGCACTGCTGGGGTTTCCAGGATCCAGATTTTGAGGCAGCTCCAGGCCCGTGGCCCAGGGGCAGCCTCTGGTGTGAGGACTGTAACCCACCAGAAGTGGGGGTTCAAAGTGGAAATGTTTGAGGAAGGGCACAGATTTCTAAGTACTCCTTATGTGGGTGGCCTACATGGACAGTAGGTTGCAAGGATGACCATGTTTCCATTTTTATGCTCAAGAAATTAAGGGGGAGAGCTTGGGGTACCCTGGCATACCAAAGCTCTGTGGCTGGTGAAGTGGGACAATGTGGCACAAAGAGGGAGGGCACAGCCATAATAGGCAGCCTGGGGCTGCCACCAGGAGAGCACAACAGACTCCTCACCAGCCAAGAAGGAGGGGTCCAGGCTGCCTGGGCTCCTGGTCTACTTGCTGGCTGCTTCTTGGTTCTGTTGCCTTCCTAACTTGGTCCTGTCAGCAGCCCCCTAGCCCTTCAGCTATAAAAAGTCCCATCATCATGGGGCTGGGTTTCCTTAATGTTTATTTCTTGATTCAATATTTTCCAGCTTTTTGATCTGTTTATGAGCTACTCTGGGATGGGTTTAATGAAGTCCAAGAAAGGAGCCGGCAGTAGCAAGAAAGTTGGATGGAAGAGCAGCAAGGAGAAAGGAAGGAGCTGTCCAGGGCCTGAGGTAGATAGACGGAGATGGACCCGAGCAGACTGGTAAGCCTCTGGCAGTCTCACAGGGTGGCCACTGGACCGGAGCCTTTTGCCAGTGATTGTGTTGGCGGGAAGGAAAGGGTGGGCTCCTAGTGTGGTCCAGCCCACCCTACCTCATTTTCTATTCTGTTCCACCAGCTGAGGGTCTCTCTAGAATCAAATCCCTCTCCTTAGTGCTGAGAGAATAAACTCTCGGCTTCACGGAAGCTAATTTACCTACCTCATGTCCTTGGCTGGCCCGTGGGCTGTGTGGAAAGAGAGTTGATGGTGAATGAAGGCTCAGGGAAGGCGCTCAAAGGGCCCCTTTCTCAGGACCCTGCTAACGTGGCGTGGCCTGGGTACTCACCACTGTAGCCATATACGCCAGTTAGACAAGGGGCCATTTGTCACCATCATCAAGTTCCCAGGAGAGCACCCTCAAGGCAGCGCCCTCCTAGCATTCCGGGGCCAAGTTCCCAGCGTCTCCCCCAAGGGAGGTGGAGGACCAGCCCCCACGGTGTTACTTTGAGAATCTGGCCGGCTCTCAAAGGCATATCATCCTGTGTGGCAGGTCCCCGTTGATGCTGGTTCCCAGCTTAGCTTGGCCAGGCTCTGGGAGGGGCAGCCCTGGGCCTCTGAGGAGCGGAACTATAGTTGGGGCATGGGAGCTAGGCAGAATAAAGCATTGACCCAATGGAGAACGGATGTTTGAAGGAACAACGTCTCTACCAGCACATTGGTTCCTTCTGGGGCCCACAGACCCCAGTGTTTCACAGACAGACCCAGAGGTCTGGGGCACTAGCCACAGGGAAGGATTTCCCTGTACCATCTTACGGATACCCCATGTCAGCCTTTCCATATTGCAATTCCTTGCAAGATGGAGGGGTAAAGAAAGACTTCCTGTTGCCTAGAAATGATCTGACAGAGCCTATGTGGTAGCATTGAAGGTGGAAGCCTGCCTCCCTGTCTTTCACCTGCTGGTTGTCACCTTGTCACTGTCTGGGGGTCACTGTGATGCATCTTGCTGGTTTGTCCATTCATTACCTGCCCTCTTCCCGACCTCCTCCAGGATCTCAGAATGCCAAGGGCAGGTGTCTTTCTTCACCCGGCCTGCTGTTACATTCCACACACCTAGGGCCGTACCTGGCTCCTGTTGACATTCATAAATACTGTTCGTTGAAGGAGTGAAGCAGCCGGGGTGTGTGTGTGGGGGGGGGGGGGGGGGGGGGGGAGTCGGCAGGCCCGGAGTGTGATTCTGCACTCAGCCTCTTTGTAGCTTTGATAAAAAGATTCAGGGGTTCCAGCAAGGATTTCTTACTTGCAAAACAGTCAGGACAGTGGAGCCAGCACTTGATTTTGTAGGGTGCATACCCCCTCCTCTCTGCTGCTCCAGAAGTCCCCAAAGGGCACAGGAATGACTTTTCAAAGTTCAGGCTCGTGACAGAAGGGCCATCATTTAACCAGTTAAGTATCACAAGAGAGATGCCACCAGGACCAGCAAGTGGGCGACTTGTGGTGGCCAGACGCAACCTTAGAATCCAGGAAATCTCCGAAGGGTCACTGCCCAGCGGGTGATGCCCATGTGAGGTCAGATATCTGGAAACAGCAGCTCACACTGCCAGGGGCAGGTGGGGCCTCTTCGGCATGGTGAGTTCCTTTCGTGAACTGGACAGCACAGTCACAGGTTGTGGGTGTGGACACTTGCTTTAGGGGTCATTGTTCACACTCGGTCCAGCCTGACACACAGGTGGCTGTGGCTGCAGCTGTGGCTGTGGCTAGCTCTGCGGAAGAGAGCCTGTGTTGGTGACCACCCACGGGATTCTGCACTCACCATCAGCACCGTGTCTGGTGGCTCAGAGCCTCACACGGGAAGGTCACCAGGCTGAGCCGAGAGCAGGCTATCTGGGGACACTGCCCTAGATGTGTTCAGCCAATTCTTCTGAACCAAATTGTTTGACAGTCTGTGAGTTCAGGAGATGGGTAGTGTTGAGTCTCTGGGGGCAGCCATGCGGGCTTGAACTCCCATTCCGGCACACAGCTGCTGAGTCAGCACTCTTACCCGAGTCTCAGCCTCGAGCTTCTGCTGGCTGCTCTAATGTCTCAAAGCTCAGTTCTGACGGGTAGGTGGGCCTGAAAAGGCAAGGGGGCTGTTAGTCCTTAGTGGCATTTGGTGACAGGAGCCTCTCTGCACATAGCCAATGATGACAGCTGGGCAGGGAGGAATGAATCCCTGGGCATCCTTACTCTATGCCAAGCTCCTCTCCTGATTCAACAATGCACCAGGAGACCAGGCTCACCCCAGCTTAAAGTCTGTGACCCACCTCTGTGACAGGGCCGTGTCCTCACTGCCTGTGAGCATCCCATTCTAGAGAATTACTGCTATGTGATTCTACTTTTACTCCTACGTGGTTCTGACAGGCCCACATCCTTATTTAAGCCCTCATCACTGGAACTCATTGTTTGTTTCTATCCGTGTGTGTGTGTGTGTGTGTGTGTGTGTGTGGTGTGTGTGTGTGTGGTGTGTGTGTGTGTGGTGTGTGTGTGTGTGGTGTGTGTGGTGTGTTGTGTGTGGTGTGTGGTATGTGTGGTGTGGTGTGTGTGTGTGTGTGGTGTGTGTGTGTGTGTGGTGTGTGGTATGTGTGGTGTGTGGTGTGTGTGTGTGTGTGTGTGTTGCTGTAGATCGAATCTACTGCATGAGCATGCCAGGCGAGCACTCTACCGCTGATCTACGCCCAGGATAACTTTGCACTTTTACAAGAGGGCTGTAGAGCAGAGGGGAGGGGGAGGTTGAGCCTCACCGTCTCCTTCTACCCCTCCCTTTAGTTTTCTTTTCAGATTCCTCTCCTCTCCCGATTCTTCACACACACACACACACACACACACACACACACACACACACACACACTGACGCTGTCCTTCACCTCAGATCAGAGCTTAGCATTTCACCTTTTGTTTTCTACCAGCAGAAAATGGATGTTTGCTGTAACATGCATCTCTCTACCCTTCTTGGCACTCGGGGTCCGTGGGAAAGGCCCGGGGTGAGCATTTTGTGGTGGCCTGTTTCTGTGTGGCTTAGGAGAAAGATAAAACACGAGGCCCCTCTGTGTGTGGAAGAAAGATAGTCATGGGTTGGTTTTTTTGGAAAGGGTTGAAAACAACAGACCCTGTCAGCTTAATCATTTCTGCAGAAAAGCAGGGGATAATGAACACCCACTGGGCATCCGACACCACACTTGGCTTGTCAGTCACATTATCTTATTCAATCCTAGCAACCTGTGAGTTGGATCCCTCATGGGCTGGTTTACAGGAAGGAGGCTTCGCCGCCGCAGCAGACCCCATTCTGGAAGTCACACTCCAGACCCCATCTGCCTGGCATGCGTCTACACGTCTTTCTGTGGTGCCTGGCACTCTCCCTGCCTCCCATACTCCATCCCACAAGAGATAAGGATGCCTGTCTGGATGTGCACATGGCAGGAGGTGTTGTTGAAAGGTCTGGAAAAGGTACCCTGGGCATGCACCCTGGAGACAGTGAGGGTTGGGGTCCCAGGAAAGCAGTGACGGAGGGACAGTTCACTCCATCTATAGAAGTGTGGCCGCATCAGCCACACCCATGTCTTAGCACCTACTAACTGCATGTGAGAGGCTGACATCTGTAATCCGATGCCCATACTCTGATCTGAATGGGCACAAGCGTTGACATGCTTTGGAAGGAAGCAATGTCCTCAGGGAGAGTGGAGGTCAGGAGGAGCATGACTGCTCTCTCATAGGGAAGCACTTTCCTGGGGCAGCAAGCTGGGGTCCCAGAACCCACTCTGACAATAGCCCCAGCTGGTGAGCAAGGACTGGAGGGAGGGCTTCTGAGTGTTCCCCACACTCCAGGTTCATCTTTCTTTGTTTCTCTGCCACTGTCTTCCTGCCCTGAAATGTGGGGGAATGATTAAAAATATGGCAGGTTAATTAACTTCCCGTATTTTCTTCTTCTCTTCCACTTTTCTCTCTCTCTAAGCAGATGACAGGCAGGCTGTGATTTATCTGCTCCGTTCTCGTCACACTTTCTCTTGTAATTCCTTCAGTCTTGGGCCAGTGATCTGGAGACCTCCGTGTCTCTTCCACAGTTCTGTAGTGTGTCTGGAGGTTGGTGCGAGTGCCTTCTCTTTGCCGATGCAGCCTGACTTCCCAGGGGCGGTGAGGCGAAGCTCCTGGTGCCTGTGACAGCTGACATATTCTGCGGGAGCTGTGGGGTGATTTGAACTAAATGAGATTTATGATCGGTCCTCCTGCATTAGGGCTGCCTCAGAGCCCGGGGGAGCCCACACCAACATGCCTTCCTTAATCAGCGGGAGAAACATCCTCTCTTGGTCAGGGGAAGTCGGCAAGCTTGGGTGAAAGCTGTACCTTTGGTCCCAGGGCTGGTGCTGCAGACCCCGTGGGTGGGTGGGCAGCCTGTTGTTGTGGGCAGCAGTGTGGATGGGCGCTCTGTGCTCTGTGGACGGCCAGGAACTACCCAAACGCTCCCATTCTAACAGGGTTGAAACAGAGAATGGAGGTTTGCTTTCCACTAGGGATGTGTAAGAAATCTGCAGCTTCTGTCTGTCTGTCTGTCTGCTACTCTCTGCCACTGTCTTCTTCCTGCTTTTCTTCCTTTCTGTGTGTATTTCCCTGTCTCTGTCTGCCCGCCTGTCATGACTAACCCATGAGGCACCTGGGGAAAGAACGCCCTTTGACAAAGTTGAAGCTTGTAGAAACCATAGATAAAGAACAGATTGAAAAGACACCGGTTCCTCCTTCCCAACCTCTGCCTCTACCGGCCTCGAATGTCTCTGCTCTGCACACTCAACACCATTGTTCTTTAGCTCAGCTTCACACACATCCTCTGCACCAGCCCACCTGGTTTCTGGGTGAACTTGTAATCATCCCTCAAGACCCTATTCCAATGTGCCCTATGAAAAGACCCTTTTTGACCTCCTGCTGTCCCTGGTCCTGTCCCGTGCTCTCATCCCAGCTCTAGACAAGACACTCAGGCCCAGCATTGGTAGCCGCTACCCAGGAATGCTGCCCAATTAAGGCCTCGATGAACTCCACTCAGGACACACTTATGATACTATTGAAGGTCTTGTCTCTGTCTCTAATGGTTCCATCCCTTCCTGCTCTGAGTCCAGCAAAGGGGAACAGCCACAGACAATGCTGGAGGGCAGACTTTTCTAACTGAAGCAAGAGGAGAGAGAGAGAGAGAGAGAGAGAGAGAGAGAGAGAGAGAGAGATATTGAGAGAGAGAGAATTGTTGCTTTCCTGAACCTAAAAAAATAAATCCACACAACTCACATATCATAAGGTTTACCTGTTCCAAGTATATAGTCATTATCTGTACTCACAAAGTTGTGCAAATGTCACCACTCTAATTCCAGAACATTCTCACCATCTAACAGAGAAATCCTCTAGGAGTCCCTTCTCACCCCTCTCCAGCCCGGTTACCTTCTAATTAGAGCATTACGGGACACGGAGAGATCGTGCTTTGGCAGAGGACAGCATGCAATTTAAAACACATTTTACTTCTTGTCGACTCTGAGTTATACAAGTCAGCCCAATGTCACCGAGTTCTCTAGCACAGCTGTGCTCCTGTACACAACGGTATCTAGTGCAAACAGCATCCTGGAGTGAATGTCTCTGCACTCTGGGCACCACCTGGCACACAGAAACCACCGTAAACATGCTAATGAATCCAGGGCAGCATGATTGGGAGAGACAGAATTCGGGGAGTGAGGACAGACTCCCAGCATCCAAGTTTTCTCCAGAAGTCCCCAGTGGAAAATCCCTTCTCTTCTGTGCAGGCCAAGTCCCAGATTTGAAACACAAGGGTGTCCTTGAGAAGACGTCTCCTTGTTAAGACCGGAACATATTCCTAGCCCCTCTCCAGAGAGAAGCTGTGGATGAAAACCAACTCTGAAAAACGTCCTTCAATGCAAAGGGAAACCACAGTGCTGGGCTGTAGTCATTCCGAAGTGGACTCTTTCCATTTGTTCCTAATTCTGTTCTCACAGGGCATTCCATTATCAACGACATTTGTTTACTGACCAGACCAGCATCAACACCATGGAAGGGCTCTGACCCACTGAGTTGTCTCATGATGGTGAAGTTGTCCCTCCATGCTCTACGGAATGTAAGACTTGGGTCAATATGGGACTTCATGCAAAGTTTACAGGGGACGCTTGAGAATGCAAACCTGATCTTGGAATCCACACTTTGGTGATGAGGCCAACACATTTTGTAGGAAGAGCTCATGTTGAGAACGCTGTAGCAGGGGACCCGTCCGCAGGTGCGTTTGGAGTCTCAGAGGGAGAAATCACATAGCATCCAGGGCAGGTGGTCTGGCTTCTGGTGGTCAGCTGGAGAATGAGCATGGAGAGCTGCAGACTGCGGGGCTCTGGCCCCAGTGGGAGTCACCTGGGTAGAATAGCTGGAGGCCGTTCAGCAGAAGTGAGCAGCGTGGAAGAAACACGCTAGCTCACATCCAAGAGCAGGTTCGGTTTTGTGTTTTCAAGCGTTCCCGGTAAGCTTCACACAGCTCCCATGTTGTTGAAAGTCTTGCATCCTGCAGAGCAGGGGCAACCTCACAGTCACAGGAGGGATTCTTCCCAGAGAGGCTGGAAGCCGCTCTCCCCTGGGCCAGGAGGGCAGTTCTACTCAGGGCCCTCTGGCAGGATGGAGCTGGGCATGACCTCCAGCTGCAGGTGTGGGGATTCAAACTTGCTAGGCATTGTAAGTCTGGTTCTCCCTGTGTGTTCCCAAGACATTTTCAAGTACAACACCCAGGACTGGAGGTATTGCTTCCTTTGTGGGTGATTGACTCCAGCAGCCAACCTTTTAGCATGGGGACATCAGAATATAGCCTTTGGAACAAGACTGGCATGAATTTGCTGTCTAGCTTTCCCACCATGGACACTGTGGATGTGGAGTTTTATTGATTCTTTGAAAAGAGGCTGATGATTAACATTGGCTGTGAGATTCATGAAATAGTGTAGAGGAACCCTTGGGGATCATTAGAAATGTAGAGCACACAGGAACTGGCTGGAATGCATTCTTTGGGTTGGGGCAAATTGTTCCTCCCAGAGAATAACTAGGAGCTCAAAGGTGTCTCCCCCAAAATGTGAGTAGAGAGGAAATACTCTGGAGCATCCAGAATGTTGACCTTCAACAAGACAGCCAGCCTGGACTCTGTTCAATGTCATGGAAGACAAAAGAAACCAGAAGAATGGGCTTGTATGGTAAATGGAATTAAAAAGGAAAAATTAGGCCCATGTAGGGACAAAAGCTTACTTGGTATCCGACCTCCCAGGGCCTCTGTGTTCTTCTTGGTTACGCAACATCAATGTTGTCAATGGCTCGCAGTAACGGGTCAGAAGCTGAATCACTGTGTCACATAGAAACAGAGCAACAAACTCCAGCACACAGCACACGTGGCGGCTCTGGCTCAGTAGGTCGGGGCGGGCTGGGATGCAATAGCTTTTATAAGTCCGTAGGTGATGAGGGTGCACACATCTGTTAGAAAATCATGCCCCAGTTGTTGATGTCACACAGGCTCTTTCCAAAGGAGAGGCCCTTCAGTGGTTTCCAGATCACCCCAGAGGTTCAGGAGAGCAGCCCTGAAGCGGTTGACTCAGTGCTGGAGTCATGTACATTCTGAGTCACTGAAATGACTTGTACCCTTCTGTTGGCACAGCCTAGATATGGGCCCCCAGCTTTATCCCAGGGAGAGTGGTTTTCACATTCCTAGGCTGGCCCCTGCTTTCTGAAGATCTGTTTAGACTGGAAAGGTTTCAGAGAAGGGGAAATAACCAGAGGTAGCAGTGGGATGTACTGAGTGGGTTGGATTTAAAAGAAGGCTGTCTGAAGGGGTGGAAGGTCAGCTTGCTGCTCCTGTCTCTGAGTGCTGAGTCAGGAGGATCCACTGGTTTCATAACCTGACTCTCGGTTTGTCTAAATCACACCCTTTCCAGGAAGCCTCGGCTTGACCCAGACATGTACTCTAGCCTGCTAAACACCAGGCTGATCTTGTTCAAAAACAGTGACTTAAAGCCCTGAGCATTTTGGAGCTCTATTCTTCCCTAATACTTCCATAGCTTCATACCTTGTTTCTTCTGAGGTTCGCATCTTCCAATATTGCAGCCCAGGAGGTAACGGGCCCAGAACTCAGCATCTCAATCATCTTCTAGGCCCTGATTTGGTGGTGAGGGGGAATCCCAGAGGAAGGGGCTGTTGATGGGTCAGGAGGGATGGGACCTTTGACTGTGGTCCTGTGTGAAACACAGCTTTCCAGCACTGTGATGGGCCCTTGGCCATGACTATATTTCCTGGTTCTTAGAGAGACAGACTTCTAGTCACTCAGTCTCCTGACAAAACATGAGAGACTCACTTGGCCCTGGAGCTACACTTTCTTTTCCTTCACAAACCCCAGACTCAGCCCTGGACCCATATACTCTGCACTTGTCTGAACCAGCTGGTAGAGCCAACATTTCATAACATTGAGTCTGTGAGGTGGGTCATCCTAGTCTAACATCTCTGATCTGGTGTGCACTGCATTGCTTATTGCATTATTTGGATAAAGAGTCTTCTCAGGCACAAGTAAGTTAAGATCTCCAATGTCCAATGTCCTGATAAGAGACACAGAAGGAGATACAGATGGTGTGTGCTCATGAAGGGTAGAGGTTGTCATAATGAGTCCACCGGTACAAGGAGTTCCTACAGTATTCCCTACCATCTTGTGGAGGCCACCCCATGCATACATCTTTGGGAAGACTTGTATCCTTCCAAACATCATGCTTTCTAATGTTAAATGCAATCCAAGTTGTGTTGCCAACACACACACACACACACACACACACACACACACACACACACACACACATCTAACGAGGAAGCTATAAACACAGAGCCTGGGCTCTTAGAGGAGGGCAGAGAATATGTGGAGAGTAGAGATGCTTAGACAAGAGCACAGACCCACTCATCATCAACCGTCTCCTTCCTCACCCGCATCACTTCTACCCAGACCCTGGAGTTCAGCCAGGGTTCTGCTGTGTCGACCCACACTGTGGGAGGGCTGTCCGTTGACACGCCCCACTCCAATCCCCGCTCCCATTACTATCTTCACAAGTGTCTGAGTATCAACACATCATCTTACACATCAACAGGGCCCCTCGTTTGGCTCCTGCACTGGACGCCACACCAGTAGATTTAAGGTACCCATCATTTCATTATTTGCTTTGCCATTCTCTCTGTCCAAACTCTCAAACCCAGGCTGCTCTGACTCACCCAGCCTCAGCCCTTACCCCCACCTGATCACAGGTCTGCAGTGCATACCTCTATTACCTCCTGCACCGAGACTTCACGTTTCCCCCACAAACTCCCTTCTGTGAAGATGGATTTATCAAGATGATGTGAGCCATCTGTGAGTTCTGGCAGAGCATCCTTGTGGCTTTCCCATGCTCCTGTCTCATGTGTGCAGAAGTGAACTCTGGGATGTGACTGATGACAGTGGCTCCTTTCTCACAGGATGGCCTTCAGCACTCTAACACTGCTGACAACATATTGTTAGCATTCCTGAGAGTAATAATTCTAAATTTATCCTGGGTGAATTTTCACAGTGACCTTGAATGTGTCTATAACAGAATATTAATTTCCAGAGATGCTTGGATTATGCATTTGTCATGGTTTATCTCTTAACCTACAAAGCTGACATGCCTGTGAAAGGTATCTTCTTTGGATTTAACTTTTGGTAGAAAGGCAGAATCATTTAACACAAAAATTTCTAAAAAAATTATAAAGAGGCAAGTCATGACGTCAAGGGTGGTAGATCTACAACTACCTTATTTTTTTTAAAGAAAAACTTTTGGCCAATTTCATTATGACCTTTTGTGGAAGGAATCCTGGAGCTTTGTCTACATTTTATGGTGACATTTCAGGGAAGGTCGTTCAAGATGAGTCAACATTGGCATCCCTATGCCGCCATCCATGCACGCTGCAATGGAACTCCAAATTTATCTTATTTCCCCAACTCCAAAGTTCAGACACATTCTCTCTACCTCTTTTTCCATCCATCACAGTGGGATGCTCCAGACATGTGCACTGATGTAGAGTCAGATGAGATACCGGTTGGGCACATTGCTTTTACAAAATAGTAACCACAGAGAAAATAATTAAAGAAGACAGACAGAAGCCTATTCCCAATTATAGAGAAGGGCCATCTTGACTTCAAACTCAGAGTTCAAGTGACATGTAATTGGAAGCTAAGCACTACTTTGCAAGAATGTGTCCTCGTGTGTCAAATATAGAACATCCTTTTGGAGACTTTGGAGCTATGAGCCATCAGGGGGACACCACAAGACCTAAAATAATAATTTCACTGTGAATCATGGGAAGTTTCATTCTCAAAATAAAATCTTCCCAGCCATGATGTCATTTAATTACTAATTAAAGCAATTATATTCTCATCTCGTAATGTTCTAAAAATGTTATTGTTACAGCCCCAAAGCTGATGGAATTCACTGGACCACACTGGATGACAGAAGGGTTCTGGGATCAACAGTCAAAATTGGCACTTGAGGCAAAGAGCCCTCGATGCATGCTGGATTCCCTTGGGGTGCTGGAGGTGGTTGCTGGGTGAAACAGGCTGACATACACTCCCACTCTCCTCCCCAGGCCCCTTCTCGAGTTCTGTTCCTCAGTTTCTCCTTATGCCTAGAGCATTTTGCTCACATTCATATTTTGTGGTTTGTTGACTGAGTTTCCCCTCCATGTTGGAGAAAGCTCGAACTTCATCCATATTTGATGTTTGTGGCTCATGTTATTTGTTATCAGAGTCCCTGGCTGTATTAAGATGGTCTTTCTTTGGCTCCAGATCTCTCTCTCTCTCTCTCTCTCTCTCTCTCTCTCTCTCTCTCTCCCTCCCTCCCTCCCTCCCCCTCCTCTTTCCCTCTGTGTGTGCATGTGTGTACCTGTACAAGTGCACATATTTGAGTATGTTTGGAGGACAACCTCAGATGATATTCTTCAAGGGCCAATGTGTGGTTTGAAAGAAAATGGCCCCCACAGACTCATAGGGAGTGGCACTATTAAGAGGTGTGGACTTGCTGGATTAGGTGTGGCTTTGTTAGAGGAAGTATATCACTGGGGAAAGGCTTTGAGGTCTCAGATGCTCAAGCCAGGCCCAGTGTGACATTGTCTTCCTGTTGCCTATGGATTCGGATGTAGGACTCTGATAATGGACTAAACCTCTGAACTGTAAGCCAGCCCCAATTAACTGTTTTTGTTTATAAGAGTTGCCATGAATGGCCATGGTGTCTCTTCACAGCAATAAAACCCTAACTAGGACAGCCATCCACCTATTTTGTTTTTGAGTTAGGGTTTCTCACTCTCTGACACTTGCCAAGTAGACTAGGCTGACTGGCCAATAAGCCCCAGGGACCACCTGTCTCTTCCTACTCAGTGTTGTATTACGGACGTGTGCCATCACACTTGAGTTCCGGGCTTTGAACTCAGGTTGAGGCAATCCAAAGACTGAGCCATCTCTCAGCTTTCTAATTTGACTTTGTATGGAAACCCACAGGGCTTCTAGGCGAGAGCCTGGTCTGTATTCTCAGAAGAAGAGCAGGGCAGAACAAATTTGAATGGAGGGCTTAGGGACAGACTAGCATGACAGAGAAACATCCAGGAGAAATAGTTGCACCGTGAATGGATTAATGGTGGTTCCCCATGTTCTCCCCTCCACCCACCCATCAGGATGACACATGAGTCAACCACACTCTTCCTGCAGAGGGGTAGGCTCCTTCCAAGGGAACCCTGAGAGGGCTGGGCTGGGGCCGAGCTCCAAAGTAATGTACACTTTTATTACCGACTTCTTGACAAGTTTTATATGTATTCATAATGGCAGATAATGTGAGTAATGTAACCTGTGCTCATAATTCTTCTGAGGTATCTGTTCTCCAAATATTATTTTATCCAGAGGGTGCCGCCTTCAAATACTTGAAGCAACTTCTGAAAGGGCCAGGTCGTCAGATCTCAGAACAAAGCATGCATTGTGGTTTGATGCCACAAATGAACCCACTCCTCTGCTTTCTCTGCTTCATTCCACATTTCTTGGTTGGCTGTTCCTGTGCCTGGCCACCTATTTGCTTATCCTGAAGCATGCAGACTTCTGGCTGCCCCATCCATCCGCATCTACTTGCTTGGAAATTTCTATTAAATAACAGCTTTAATAGACTCTGCATTGATATTCAGACAAAATAAACCTTGAGGTGCCTCTTAGGGGTGGGAAAGGTCTGCGGTTTAAGCCCAGACAGTAAATACTGTAGGTGTGGAGCCACAGGATGCTGTTACAGCGTTTAAACTTTGTCCCCAGTGACACACGGATGACTCATCTGTGTTCCAGCAAACTTCACGTACAGACAGTTGGCGGGTGCACTTGGTCGAGGCTACAGTTTGCTAGGTCCTCCGTTGGGTACTGAATTTGGAAATGGAGGCCGGTCATATGTTCAAGGCCTCACATCTAGCGAAGTCTACATCATGAAACTGCCATTTGGTAAACGCTGAGTGTGCCAGAATAAGACACAGCTTGGTCATCAGGTTCTTGGGGGGCTTATAAGTATTTGTAAATTCACAGGGGGAGGTCAGGTGAATGAAATGTCCCCTGACCAGCATGCCTCGGCGATGCCTGGGAGCCCAATGCTGCTCTACCTAGAGGGTGCTGCTATCCAGACGAGGCCAGAGCCAGGCTGCTTCACTTATACCAAGGTCATTACTTCCTTGTGCACACTTTGCCAAGTCAGTCATCTCCCACAGTACTCTGTCTTGATGATGGCTGCCTTACAGCAACTCTTGGAAGCAGCCAGTGTGAATCCTTGAAATTTCTTCTTTTTTCTAGTCATTTTGGTAGTAATTCATTGGTCTTTCTATATGATTTTTACAACAATTTTATCACTAAGAAAAGCCCCTAGTGTTTTGATAGTGTAAAACTTACTGTCAAGAGGCTGGAGAGATGGCCCAGCTGTTGATAGTGCTTACTTCTCCTGAAGAGGACCCGAGTTCAGTTCCCAGCATCCTCCTCATACAACTCATAGCTTCAGGGGATCTAGCACCTTCTTCTGTCCTGGGTGGTGCCTGCCCATCTGTATTTACATGCATACACTAAAGAAAAAATAAAAGAAATATTAAAAGTAATATATTATCAAGTGGGAAGAATCAAAACCTTATCATACTGAGTCTTCATGTTCACAGACACGGAACGTTCCTATAATTACTTAGAATTTTTTTGATTTTTTTCTATCAGTGTGCTATGGCTTTCTGAATTTAGATCTTATATTTTGTTAGGTTTATGCCTAAGTACTTAGGTCTGAGGGAGGCTCTCACTGTTGTTGTGAGATGTCTTTCTGTATGCTGTGAATATATGCTGCTCCCATTGGTTGATAAATAAAGCTGTTTTGACCTATGGTAAGTCAGGATAGAGCCAGGTGGGAAATCCAAGCAGAGATACAGGAGGACCGAGTCTTAGAGAAGCCATCCAGCCACCAAAGGAGCAAGATACCAGCTGACCAGTAATGCCATGGCCATGTGACAATATGTGGATTAGTAGAATGGGTTAATTTAAGTAGTAAGAGCTAGTTAGTAATAAGCCTGAGCTGTTTGGCTAAGCAGATTGTAATTAATATTAAGCCTCTGAGTGATTATTTTAGAAGTGGCCACAGGACAGAAATGTCTCTGATGGTTTGTTCCTTTCACCTCAGGTTTGAGCCGTTCACTGTGGCTGTATCAGTCACTTCTTTTATCACTGTGAGCTAATCATGGACCAGAAGCAACATAAGGGAGAAATGGTTAATGTTGGGTAACAGGTTGAGGAGATATAGTCTGCCATCCTGGAGAAGGCATGAGGATAGGCAGATCTGGGACAGAGGAGACATGGTCATTTCCATAGATGCAGAAAAAGCTTTTGATAAAAATCCAACACCTTTTCTCAATTAAAAACCCTGAAAGAACTCAGAATAGAAGGGACAGAGCTCACATAATAAGGATATGCATGACAAATCTATATCGAACATTCTATTAAGCGGGGGGGAGGGGAGCATTGCCATTAAATCAGTCGTAAGAAAAGGTGTTGACTTCCTCCACCCTTCAAAATAGTACTAGAAGTCATAGCTAGAACAAAAGACAAGAGAAGGAAAGAAAAGAGACACAAACAGGAAGGAGTCAAAGAATCCCTTATGTGGATGGCAAGGCTCTTACATGTCAGAGACCTTAAAAGTCCCACCAGAAAACTCTTAGCACTGTTCTCTCATCTCACACAGAGACCAATCCCGAGTGAATTAAAGACCTTAACATAAGACCTGACACTCCGAAATTGCTAGAAAAAAAAAATAGAAAAACACTTCTTTAAAATATAGGCACAGGTAAGGAATTTCTAAAGAGGACTCCAGCCACTCAGGAAATATGGCCAATAGTTGATAAGTGGAACATCATGAAATTAAAACTTGGGTATAGTGAAGGAAACAGTTAAGTGAGTGAGGAGACAGTCACAGAACAGGAGAAAAGTCTTTACCATCTATACATTTAACAGGGGATTAGCAGCCAGAATACAGAAGGGACTCAAAATGTTAAACAAGAAAACAACTGACTCAAATAACATGCTAAGAAGGGCTGGAGCGATGGTTCAGCAGTGAAGAGCACTTGC
This sequence comes from Peromyscus leucopus, assembly GCF_004664715.2. Taxonomy (NCBI): domain Eukaryota; kingdom Metazoa; phylum Chordata; class Mammalia; order Rodentia; family Cricetidae; genus Peromyscus; species Peromyscus leucopus. The sequence continues at coordinate 6,970,374 of NC_051074.1, forward strand.
TATTTTTGCAGATGACAGGGATCAGTTCCCAGCATCCACACGGCGACTCAAAACAATCCGTAACTCCAGTACTAGGGTTTCGATACCTTCTTTTGACTTCTATAGGCACCAGGCACACATGCAGTACATGTGCATACATGCAAGCAAAACACTCATACACCTAAAATAGCTTACATAAATGTAAACAAATTAAGATGGGCTAAGAAACCAAACAGAGTTCTCAAAAGAAGATATGATAAATATATTTTTAAACCCATTCAACCTCCTTAGCCATCAGGGCAATGCAAATTAACACCAGTCTGCGATCCCGTCTCACCCCTGTTGGGATGGCTGACATCAAGAAAACAAACAACAACAAAATGCTGGAGAGGATGAGAAAAAAGAGGAACCCATCCACTGTCGGTGGGTGTGTGCGTTGGCCCAGCCCTTGTGGAAGTCAATGTGGAGATTCTTTGAAAAACTGAAGCCAGAACTACCATATGACCGAGCTGGGCATACTCCTGGGCATGTACCCACATGGGACGCTACATCCTACTGTAGGGATACTGGCTCATCCATATTTATCGCTGCCCTTTCCATGAGTGAGGAAATGGCATCAGCCTGGCTGTCCATCAACAGACAAATGAATAATGAAAATGTGGTCTGCATTCTCAATGGAATTTTACTCAGTCATAAAGAAAAATGAAATTATTCAATTTGCAGGGAAAATGGGTGGATCTGGAAAGTATCATCAATATTACATTAAGTGAGGTAACCTAAGCTCAGAAAGACGAATACCACGTGCCCTCTCTTCACATGCGGATCTTAGCATCTAATTTTTAAATATGCGTATCTGCGTGTGTGGATAGAAGTGTGTAGATGCTAGAAAACTAGAAAGGGGCCGGTGAGAGGGGAGCAAAAGAGGCTTGAAGGAGCGGCAGGGAGGAAGAAAATAGGAATGTGGTCACGGAAGGGAAGGTGAGACCCCGGGGGTAGAAGGGAGGCAGGGAGAGGGGGATGGATGGATAGAGGGAGGGTCAATGAAAACCCGAAGGTGTGGAAGTGCAATACTGTGCACGAAAAAACAAGGAAGAAAGAAAGGAATCCTGCCTTTAGACTGTGCTCAATTATTACAATTAAATAAGATGTAGTTATATCACTTACAAATAATATAAAACGACGCACAGTATTTACGATCATCTTCATAATTCTTCCACAAGTCACAAAACATTATTACAATATTATTGTTAGTATTACTGGAATATAAGAATCCGGTCAAGTTTCTGTTTGGGTCAATAAAAACTGACAGGAAGAACACTAAAGACAATGACTAAAATGATTTTAGGAGAGGTTCTGGGATTTATAAGGGAGCTCATTGCAGGTGGGTCACCTCTGGGCTGTGTGACGGTGCTGGGTGGGGATGCAAGAGTCTGCTCTTGGAGGTGGGTGGGGGCTGGGGATGCTCTCAGTGGGGAAATGTGTCAGTGGCGGCTCCCTGTCTGGATTAGGAGACCAGACAACAGTCTGTCTTTGAAGGGGCTGGACCCCAGTGTCTGCAGAACCCTCTGATGGCTGACATGTCATGACTATCTCCTGGGAGGATTGGATGAAGGTGGCCCAGGATCTGGGCACCGGGACATGGAATCACAGGCTCTTGGGGTACACAGTTTATGGGTTGAGTTCTGGAGCAAGTACTGCATTGGATCTGGGGACCAATCCAGGTTCTCAGCCTTAGGCTTGATCCAGAAAGGGGCTATGAGTCCACCCTGGATCCTAGACCCCTTTCTCTGGATCCAGGACCCCTATATTTCCATATGCCTTTGCCATTTGTTGTCTAGACATACTGATGAGCCCTTGTCAAAGTCCACATGCAACATCTGGAGCATCTGGACATCCTAGAGAACCCTATACCCATCTCAGTGGTCCATCTTCGTCGTGCCTAGCCCTCTTTCTCTTAAGCCATGCTGGTATGAGCCCCAAAGTACTCAGTTTCTGTCAGGAGCTGCTTTCTAGTCACAGCCAGGATAACTCAGGTCTCATGACCTTGCCCAACATGGTTCCCAGCATCTCGGCTCACTTGAGTGACTCCTCCAGTAGTCATCCACTACAGGACCCCGAAGGGGTGCTCCCTTATCCTCAGAAATGTCTAGACTTACTCCTCTCCCTTTGCTCACCTCAGGGTCACTGGTAGTGCAGGGACTTTTTGGCAGGTGAGGGGATTTGGGCTTTAAAGGAGGCCATATTGACTGAGAGGGATGGTTAGTAGGGAGAAACATAGAATGAAAGAAGGAGGAAGTCTGTGAGAAGAGGGGGGGGTGCTCCATGCCCTGTACCATAAACTATTACCTGGGAATTCTTAGGCTGAGGAGAAAAAGAGACTAGGGTAGGAAGAGACCCTGCTCTCCTCAAGGAAGCAGGGAAGTGTGCAAATCGGGGCTTGTGTCAAGCTGTCTTAGTGAGCAGCTGGGTATTCCTTGGTGGGAGATGAGGTTTCTTCCCGACCCACACCCCATGACTCCAGTGGAAGCCTCTTGTGGTGGGTGCATCAGCTTTCTATGCCTGTCTATCTCAGTTTCTCTTCCCGTTGCAGGGAGTCACCATTTCTGCTCCCTCTCCTGAGACTGGACCAGCGGCTGCCCACACCTTGCCTCGGTCATCTCCTGAGACCTTCGTTTCCTCTCCTTGAGAGTAGGAGGTGGTTCATTTGGTTGAGATTGTCCAGTATATCCCCATTGCTCTCATAGGTTTTCCCCCTGGTTTTCAGTCTGGCCTGGCCTTGCCAGGTACCTCTGTGGAACATCCCAGGCCAACTCTGCCTGGTGTTAAGTTCCAGGGTGCCATAATGTTGAGAGGAGCAGGCGGCAGGTAGGCTGAACCTCTCGGGCCATAGCTGGCTGGGTTACAGCACCACCTCTGTCTTCCAAACTAGAGAGCCCTGGGCCAGGATCCCGCAGAGTGTGCGTTCCAGGATGCCGCAGCCTCCAGCACCTCTCAGAGTGGCCATGTGGCACTTAACCAAGGGCATCAGCTGGCTGAGCATCTGTTTCTATAAGATTCTGTCTTCGGTTTCACTCAGAGAGCTTTCCTAACCTAATTATGTGTGTCAAGTCTGTGGCTGTAATCACTGCTCCTCCGCTAACCTTCCTGAGCAGTCACATTTAGATGACTTTATGGGCTGTCTCCGGGAGTCTTCTTGTTACTCTAGATGTGACTGATTACCAAGCAACCGAGCTGAACCGTGCCGCTTGCTGACCTGCAGTCAGAACCCTGACGGTGATTGGACCTTGGCACAACCTCGCTGTTTGGGCTCTGGCTCTGGCTTTGTGTGTTAAGCTGAAGATAATAGTCGACATGTCTAGCAAATTGCAGAGTGACCTGAACAGGCTGCGAGTTAGGAGTGCGAGGTGAGCCTGCTTGAGAGGAAGTCCCGCAATTAGCTCTGGAGTCAATCTCCTCTCCCACTCCTCAGCCCTCACCACCCAACCTCTGAGCCCCAGGTTAAGTGAACAGATTGGGAGTTAGCCCGGTTCACTTAGCCATCAAGATAAAAATCAAGCACATCATCTCTCTGGCAATCCCGGACAGAGAATGAACATTTCCCCCTTTTTCTTTTGGCTTTCTCTTTGCAGCTGTTTCTCATCTGGCACCAGTGAGGGGGTGAGATGTGAGTGAGGGAGGGTTTCCAGGTTGAGCTGGATGCTCATGTTTAGTTACTTGATGCGTCCCATTAAAGATCGCTTTCCTGGCCTTACCAAGTCATTGCTGAGTTTCTATAAGGTTTATTGAGCCATCTCTCTTCCTGATGATCTGTCCTGGGTTTTCCATTTGCTCTGGTTTCTCTTTGTTCTGGGGAATTCTGGCAGAGTGTGTGCTTGGAATCTGTGGCCCAAACTTCATCAAAGTGAACATTCTTTGAATGGTGGGAAGGCCACCGCCCGAGGGCTTCCAGCCAGGCTGAAAAGCTACCTTCATTTCTTCTTGTTGTTAAAGATCAAGCAAACATCACAAAATCATCTGGCAGGGCAGGTAGGCCATCTCCATTGTCACCTGGATTGGATTTGGAACCAACAAGACCTCTCTGTCAGGGTGTTTCCAGGGAAGTTGAGCTGAAGGGGAAGATGGACCCTGAGTGTGGGTACACATTCCCCTGGGCTGGGGCCCCAGACTTAAGAAAAGGGAGAAAGGGAGCTGAGAACCAGCATTCATCTCTCTGTCCTTGGATGTAACAGTAATGGCCTTAAACCTCCCCCCCCCCCGCCATCGCTCCCTCCCGACCATGACAGACCCTGAGACTGTGAGCCCCCCCTTAAAACGTCCTTCATTGAGTTGCTTCTTGTTAGACGTTTTGTAGCAGGAATGAGAAAAGTAACTCACCCAGCAGATGAAGTGGAATCCGTTTTATTTCTTTAAAGATCATCAATATTCAGCCATAATAAAAAATTACTGGGCTAAAGCAACCCTGATCTGTAATAAAGATTAGTCTGACTTTATGAGGTGGGCCATTTTCTGGTCAAGAAAAGTTTAAGAAAAATAAATCACTGCCCCTCTTTGGGAGATAACCATCTGGTGGCATTGGGTGCTGGGCACAGCCTGTATTTTGGGGGGTGGGGCTCACAGTAGACAGCTGTACGGTTCCCACCCTACCCTGCAGTTAGCCCTCCTCCTAATGAGAAAAAGAGAGCGAGACTCACATCTACTTCAACCTCCCTTTGCCTTCTCAGAGCCAGCCTGTCTGGGTCTCTTGCCAAAAATGTTTTTAACTCTTCAGTATTTATGAGACAAGAGTAAATAAGGTATGATGGAAGAGGACCAGTGTTGGAGACACAGCCCTGGGCCCACAGTGCCTGTGCATGTTGAGCCCTGACCCCTAAATCTGCAGGTATTAGGGGGGCTTGTTGGCTTTGTACTCGGAGCCTGGAGCGGCCCTAGTGGACGTATCTACACCACAGGAACTGGCGAGTGGTTTAGAACAGGTTTCCAAACCCAAGCACCCGTGAGATGTTTAGGTGGAAACTGGACAGAGCAGGGTGGAAGCTAGACTCTGGGTTCACGGTGCTCCTAGTACTTAGGGCAAAGTAGGGCACTGCTGAAGAGGTGCTTTGCAGAGCAGTTGGGTGGCTCTGGGTGGGGCTGCGGGCACTGGGTACTTTCTCAGTTGCCTTTGCATCCGGGCTTCACCCACTGGGTACTTTCTCAGTTGCCTTTGCATCCGGGCTTCACCCACGTCTGCTCAGGTTCTGTTGAGTTTCGAACCGGAGAACCTTTCTTTGCTCGGAGTCTGGTCCATCCCTCTGTTGTCACTCACTTGGATCTGAGCTTGCAAGGCACGTTCCTGGGACAGCTCAAAGTCCAAGTCCTGGGTGTTGACGCTGGTTGACAGTCTATCTCACTGATCCAAATCCTACGTGTTTCTGGTGAGGTTCAGGGGGAAAGCCTGGGGAGTGAATTGAGGCAGGGTATGCTTACAGGCTTTCAACTCAATCCTCATCAGTGACCTCATCCATCTCAAAGAATGCCTGTGTACAGGGGTGTGTGCAGGGGTCTGAGACAGGCTGCGGGGGAAGGAAGGGAATCATCTCACTGGGCCCCAAGAACAGAATGTTGGGGTAGTGGATGTGGAAGGCATGTCGTTTCCTTCTACAGCTCACCGAGACTCACTGTGTCCATTGGGAATCAGAAGCAGCTGTTCAGTAGAATCGGACCAGACTTTGCCACACCCTTAGCCAGCCACAGTCCTGGTTGTGTTGCAGCCTGAGTGGGCAGTCCCAAGGCTGGCTCTCACGGTTTCAAGAACTTACTTGGTGTTAGTCAGCCATGTATTTGGAGGTTTCTCCCCCCACCCCACCCCACCCCACCCCCGGCTACCCATTGCATTTCATATAAACACGTGGTGCTTTTATCTAGGCCCCCTTTGTGCTGCTGTGCTTAGAGGAAACCATCCTTTGCAGGTGGAAAGAACATTTTGTGATGTTCGGTTACCAGCTGTCTGCTAGAGCCAATCTTGGCCCCAGAGGGAATTCCACAGGACGTGTGCTTTGTCACCCTGCCCTCTGCTCACTTCTCCCTGCACTCCTCCAGTTCAAGGGAGTGGGACACCCCTCTGCAGTTGGGTCCCCACCACCCCAATGCTTGTGTTACTCGTGGAAGAGGACCACACCAGCTCCTTCTTATTTTTAACTCTCTCCTGCTTTCAGGGGCTCCACAATCAGAATCCAGCAGATAGTTTAGGGAAAGGCAACAGATTCTTGGACTCATGGAAGGGTGGAACCGCCATTAAAGGAGAATCCAATGAGATCTCTCTCTCCCAGTTGGTCCCAGCCGGGGGTGACTGTCCCCATATCTCTTAGTTGATTCCAGTTCTGATCAAATTGACAGCCAATTCTAACCACCACCCCGGAATGTGTCTAAATAGCATGTTACACAGAAAGATGAGGTCGTAGATGCAGTGGGAAGAGTAAAGTTACTGGAGGCTAAGGATGAAGAGGAGAGGGAGGGAGCTGGGAGCTGGGAGCTGGGAGCTGGGAGCTGGGAGCTGGGAGCTGGGAGCTGGGAGCTGGGAGCTGGGAGCTGGGAGCTGCTGGTTCAAGGGGACAAAGGTCCGCATCTACAAGAACAGGTAAGCTTTGGGGTTTATTGTTCAATAGGGTGACTGTAGCCCATGATAATGTGCACTTCACAATAACCAGGAGTCGGGCTGGAGAGATGCTGGGTGGTTGAAAGCATTTTCTGTGTAATCACAAGGACTGTTGTTCAGACCCTAACATCTACGGAACAATCTGGGCGTTCAGCACCTTTGTCACCCAGCTCTGAGGGGGATGGAGACATGGTTTCTGGGGCTTCTTGGTTTCCAGACAAGGCAGAAAAAAAAGCAAAAAAGTTCCATGTTCAGGAAAAGACTTTGTCTCAAGAGACTAGGTGTGGAGTGATGGAGGAGGACAGCTAATGTTCTCTTCTGGCCTCCACAGGAACATTCACACACATATGTGTACATATACTTACACAGAGACGTGCAGGCTCACACAAATAAATAAATACTAAAACAAAAAACTAATTTTAAATGTTCTATCACCCAAAAACGCTAAGCCTGGTGATGGGTGTGTTAACCAGTTATTAAGTCCCTGCATGGAACCCATACGGAGAAGCACCACTTGGCAACCTATTGATGCATAGTCACAACTTGTCAATCACAAATAGCATTAACAGCCCCAAATAAACACAGTTCTCTCATCAGCCATGTTTGTATTAATTATGTGTAGAAATACTGCTCTGGACTTGTGGAATAAAGCATCTCTTCGGAGTCTACACTCTGCTACTTGTCTACAGACTCCTGCTAATCCCTGTTCTGGGGTCAGTTAATTCTCTGGCCTCCAGGACATTCACAACATGTTGGGGGGCCAATAGTGGGGATCGTAAGGGATGGAGTTCCAGGGGCAGGCCTATTGGACCAGCAAGCATGGCTTTTAGGCTCTCCTCGTAGTCACTTGACTGTGGGGTCCTGTCAGGGAGGCAGAGGAGCACAGCCAGACAGGCATCCCCTGTATCCTGAAGAAGAACTGATGTTGAGGCATGTGGAGGAACGGTCACTTGGGGCTGCCATTACTGGCTCTTGTAGAAACTGGATTGCCTGTAATAAAAATCCCGAACATCCTGCTTCAGGCAGAGAAGGGTTGTGGGGGGCTCTCATGGGGAAGCTCTTGACACGCTGCCCAAACCACAGCCCTAATCACCAAGACACGTGGCTCACACTTGCATGGCAGTGTGGACACGGGCCTCTCCCGGGCTGGAAACTCTGAGCAGCTCCACTTTGGAGAAACAGACTTCTCTCTTCCCACTCTGTCCTCCACCCACTTGTCAGCAAAGGATTTGCTTAAGCAAATGCCACCTGCCCCAGCCTGGACACTTGTTCACAGCGCAGAGACCTGTGCTGAAAGCCAGCAGCTCAGGCCTGTGCTCTCTGAGGGGGTGGGCCTTGGAATGTTGACCATGTGGTTGTTGCTGCAGCGATGACGTTCCACATTAATAATGTATCTCTCATCCAGATGGGTTCCCGAGTACCCCACAGGGGGTGGTAAGTAGCTGTCACAAGTTTACAATTCAATGTGCCCATCAGGACTCATAGCTCCCGGATGAGTCACGGGCTTTTGTCCACACGAGAAATGAGGGTGAACTGAGCACGGGCAGAGTAAAGCAGCATAAGTTGACCAGGGCCTCGCTGGGAAGACACTGAGATCACAGTCACTATGCTACAAGTGAGTAATGAGCTAGAGCCAGGGGTAAGGACAAGGAGATGGTGAGGAGATCATTTCTAATCATTTAAAACTACAACTCCACACAATATCCTGACTGAAAAACAAAGAAGTGGATGCAGAGGTCCATGTCTGTGGTGCTAGCACTGGGGAGGAGGAAGTAAGAACAGTACCACAAGTTCAAGTCTATCTTGAAACACACAGAGTTCCAGGCCAGCCTAGGCTACAGAATGAGACCATGAGATCTCGAGATCTTGTTTAAAAAAAGGAAGGAAGAAGAAAAGAACAGGAAGTGGAGGACAGAGACCTTAAGTCTGATGGCAGAGGCTATGAGGGCCAGAGCTGGGTCCAAGGTTCAGCTCTGGGAGCCGATGGCAATGGGGTGAGCTTCCTGGGGGTTTTGGGAGTTAAGCCCTTGGGAATCCATCAGCCCTTTGGTACCTTATTTTGAGCTTCTGGACTCAAGCCTGCTTGAGTGAAACTGGATCACGGGGCGGATACAACCGGGGGAGATAGAAAAAGCTACTGGAACTTTAGATCCCGTGGAGCTGGAGTCATGATACCTATGAGTCACACAGTTTTGGGTGCTAGGAGCTGAACCTGTCCTCTGTAAGGGCAGCCGTTGAAGCCGTCTCTCCAACCCCAGCAATAAAATCTTAAAAACCCACCCCCCCAAATCTCCTCTATAACCTAAGGACGACCTAGCAGCCCGTCAGGACGATCCCCGCTGTATCCGGGCTTACTTCCCCTAGGTGCCTGTCACAGCGCTTGTCTGCCTTCCCCAGGAGCCTTCCCTCAGTGCTGAGTGAGGATGCAGAGGCCCTGGGCAGGGCCTGGGGGAGCAGCCACACTGAGGTTGCTGGGACAGGCAGCTTCCAGTCGGCGTTTCCTCCTCACACGGATGGTGGGGAGGAAGCAGGAGGTGTTTGGAATCTGCTCTAGCTGGAGAGCAGAGGGTGTAGGGTGCTCAACAGACAGTACACCCTTCGGACTACTGGCGAGAAGGCGAGGTGCGAAGTCTGGGTCCAAAACTGACTTCGAAGCCTGAGGCTTTGCCAGGAGCGTGGTGGCGCCATCTTGGCACGAATCATGCGCGTTCGGACATGGAGGAAGTGAACGGCGTGCTGCTGTCATCCATGGGAGGGGAATCCTGGAGCGGGGCTGAAATGGTCACATCTGCAGCTGTCAAGCAAGTGTTTGAAATGGAAATGTCCGGGCTGTGCGGATGATGAAAGTAAAGGGTGTTCCTGATGCTGCTAAGTAGTCTCCTTTCTGCTAACGAAGGAGGGCAGGGAACAGCAGGGCATTTGGGCTCTCCCACGGGAGCTGGAGCACGAAGAAGATGATGGCGCCTGGCTGGAACTCTGCCTGCTGGCGGGTGGAGGTTCTTTGCGGCCTGCTGGGCAGGGTGTGGCTGGACTTGTACAGGATCTTTGCTCTTCTATGGCAGGAACTGAGCAAGTGTAGGAAGTGTGCAGGTGATATGATTTCTCCTTCCGCAGACCCTAGTAGCGCTCACGTGATGGCAAGCATGCCGCTCTGTCCCTAAGGATAGGGTGCCCTTAACCACCTTCAAAGTAGAGGGGTTTGGGCAGTAGCCTGACGATGCCAGAGTGCGGTGTTGAAGTCTAACCTCATGTGTGTGTGTTTATGAGTGTCTGTTCTACACAAGTACGCACAAGTGTGGGCCTACATGTGTTTAGTGTGCACATGTGCAAATGTGGGTGTGTGTATTTATATCAGTAAGTGTTTGTTGACAGCCATTCCTGCTTCGACTCACCACTCCTCATTTTCCTCTCCATATTGCTCAGAAGATCAGACCCATCTGGAGATGGGCATAAGGGCCAGGAGTAGAAAATGGGTGAGTGGTAGCTACACTAGGGATAGCCTTGGCCAGGGGGGAGGGAAGGGGAAGTGAGGCTGAGGTCATTCCTTTAGGAGCCCAGGGCAATTCAGAGGACAGGATTCTCCTAGGAAAGTTCGGGGCAATGGAACTGTCCCTTAGGAGTTTGTGACTTGCGCAGGGTACTGTGTGATCACTGGGTTCTGGGACAGGCTGTAATTGATGATGGCAACCTGACCTGGGTCCAATAGGCAACGGGTTGGTTCTGTTGATTGACAGTGCTTTCAACCCAGGGCCTGTGGAGAGACTCCTACATGAAGCCAGCAGTGGTGAGGGCATCTGCATCTTTCACACAGTGGCAGGAGAAACTTCCGGCTGCCTACAGGGCCTGCTGCCATAGTTTGTGGGTGCACAATATCATTGTCCCCACAGAGACCTGGTGAAAGAGCTCTCTAGGCAATGCTAACACGACTGGCCTTTGGGAGCTTCACCTGCTGTCACACAGGCCAGGTCTCCGGGGCAGGTCTCAGACCTGGCAGCCCTTCCTCTTCTTCGCTGCATGCTCTGGAGGTGACACAGCCATTTCCTGTCTCTTCCCACAGGGCAATGGCAATTCCTGGCCAGTGCCAGGGTCAACTTCAGAACTCAGAATGGATGGTCACAATTCCCCAGCAGCCATAAGTTTCCTGACTGTTCCAAGGTTGTCATGACAGATGCTGCCTCATGAGGGAATGGATATGTCGCCTTTCTCCTCGGACAAAGCAGCTTTTCTGGAAGCCGCTCAGAGTGAGCCACACTCAGGCCTGGCTCTAGCTCTGCGGTTGTGGTTGCTCCCCTGAGCTGTTTGCATCAGGACCTCCGATGTCCACCTCTGCCTCAGGCCCAGTCTGCTGCTGTTAGTTTTGCTTCCTAGACTCAGCAGATCCTGACGGCCTTTTCATTTGTGGAGAAAGCATGTGTGTTGAAGACACCCCTCTCCATGTGCTGCTTTATTGAGTAATCTTCTATCCCTCCCATTTATGTCTCTAGAAAATATGCATTTCGTTTAGTCTGGAAGGGTCTCTCAGCAACCGTTTTTCCATCGCTGGCAGATTGAGTATCATGCTAAACATATCTCGGACACACCCCAAGCACTTGCTCGGATGTGAACACCAGGGAGACGTGCTGGATCTAAACCCTGGCACACATGAGCAGGTCTGTTGCTGAAAACACTCAGGGGCACCTGCCAGCATGCAGTCACTTTCCTTTTCCTGTAAGAGGGTGATGGGAAAGCTCAGACATCAGGCTGATTGGGAAGCAAGCCTTTCCCAAATGTTTCTTTGCCTGGCTGAGGGCTCGACTGTCAGTTTGGGGCTGTCTCCAGGGATGTGTTATTTTGTCTACAGTTTTGCCTGTAATGGCTTTTTTAAAGTGGCGGTTTGTAGACAAGGGGGAAACGGGAACATGGAGAGTTTGTCTTGTCCTCGAGGTTGTTCAAGACAAAAGCAAGTGGCCGTGGAGATGGCTCAGCCATACGAGAAAGAAAACTCAATTTTGTGCCTCAGGACTCATGTGAAAAAGCCGAGCGTGGCAGCACACACTTACAGCCCCAGCACTGGGAGGCAGGACAGCTAGATCCATGGGACTGGCTGGCCAGCCAGACTAGCCTGACGCGTGAGCTCCAGATTCAGTGAGAGACTACGGTGGGGGGGGTGTGCACCTGAGAAATGACACCCAAGGTTGACAATCAATTCAGTTGACTCTGGCTCACCTGTGCAAACACACCGGCATACACTCATGTGCACACACAGGCGTGTACCCAGAAGACCGGAGGGAAGCCAGTCTACAGAAAAGGAGGGCACCTCTGTGGGTTCCTCTCTCTCCTGCCTGCTCTCCTGACATGGGCTGAAGGTTGGCTTCTTGGTAATGACCTCATGCTGTTTCCTCATGATAAGTCCAGGCCAAAGCAAAGCAATGCTTCAGAATCTGCAATTCTAACCCTCCATTCAACTCCAGGAGAGCCATGATTCCCTTAAAAGCTGCCAGACATGAAAACGCCTCTAATTTGATTACAGGTGTCGATGTCTTAGATCGGAGATGATATTTCTGACCCACAGAGGCAGCTGAGCACTGCTGTAGCTTTTGCCTCCTGAGTTAAAACAGAAGAACCTTGGTTTCCATTCATCAGTCCATTGACACATGCGATGGTTTTGTGATCTTTAAACCAATTTGCCTTCGCTGTATTAATTGTAGGAAGATGCAAAGAGGCTTTCCTTCGGGTCCTTATTTTTATTTTGTATTTTCTTGTTTTCCTCTCTCACGAAGGCATCTAGAGACTGGAACGAATACATGAAGATATGGAAATCTAGCTGAGCAGTTGGCTTCACATAATGGGACCCTTTCATGCTTCCTCCAGAGGCTTCTATTCATGTATCATGATGCCAAGTTCTGGCAAATAAGCCAAGTTGGATTAAGTTACAGCCAAGTATGTTGACTTTACCCATTCAATTTATTCTTGGCAAACTTCAGAGAGTATTTATAATAAAGTCCCATTTCGAACATTCGAGGGCCCCAGCGGAGTTCTAATAACACTGGGTATTTATTTAATGTCTAACTGTAAGAGTTCAAAGCACTTTATAGGCATTCCTTGACTGATCTTAACATCCCTGCAAGATTTTACAGCTTGGACAAGTCAATCGAGGCCCCGAGACCTGCCCGGGATCACCCAGGAAGACCATGCTACTTCCCTAAGTTAATCATGCTGCCGACGCGCAGAGGCTCCTGTACCTTTAGCTGGCGACGGCATTCTCCAGCCCTTATCTCAGCGGCGCTGAGTGGAGAGCATTTGTTTATTTCTCCATGGAGATCTTTAATTAAGGAAAGCAGAGAGCCCCACCAACACCCCTGCCTGCATGTCACTGCAGTAATTGGGCAAAGTATCTTATAAATATTTTGATTCTTTAGTGATGAAGTTAACATCCTGGTAGTTGGAGGAAAAGAAGGCTCGGGAGTGTGTCCCATTTGGATGATGCTATGAGACAGATCTTGTTCTGGCAGAGGTGGCCTGTGGGGCTGTAGGCAGTGGTGTTATCAAAGGAAAACCTGACTGTGGTTCCTTCAGGTGCTTGTGAGACACTGGCCTGACCATCACTGCCATGTCCTGTCACTATCTGTGTGGACCTGGCTATAGGACACTGATTAAACATTTAATGGGCAACGCTGATGTTTGGCATAATGAGTGGCATTTCAGGTATACTCTCTGAGGCATCGATGACAGTGAGGAGGACACATTGGCTTGAGGATATGAAAAGGAGGAGGCATCATCAGCAGGCACAGGCTTCCACCTGCTCATGAGAATTACTGTCTTTCTTATGGTGAGAAGGGACATTCTCCTGAATGTGCCCTGAAGTACCATGGGAAGGCTATTTACAAGGACTTTTCCTGATGATCACAGAGTCCGTGTCGGCTCCAACTGCCCTGCAGAGCCTTTGGGGGAGCCCATAAAAGAAAAGGCACTTGTTCCCACCACCTGTTTATTTTACAGCCCATATATGGTCGGAAAGTCCTCCCAAGATTGTTTGTAGGGATCAGGGGTTAAGCCTCCCTTCCATTGCTCATGGCCCTCCTTTCTCTAATCCTGGGGCACTGAATGTTAAGCACCATGCAGGGCTGAGGAGCACCCGGGGCATCAACAGACCCGGGAAGTAGACTGCGTTTGACTGTGGGGTCCACGTGGCTGTGTGGGTGGGGTGAGTCTCCTAACTGTATGTCTCAGTTTTCTCCTCTGTAGCATGGGATTAAGGCTAGCAGTTAGCTGATTGATGAAGCAGATGGACAGATGTCCACAGAGCTCTGAAGACGGTCCCAGCACATGATTCCTGCTTTACAGGTTATTATTATTACTAAACTCAAGGGTCTCTTGTTTTAGAAATCAGTAGGAGAGATTACCAGGATGATACCAGTGTCTGTAGGCAGACAATAATACCCCCAAGAACAGAAACAGAGCTCAAGAGGCTGGAGCACTGGAAATGTCAGCAAGGTGCCATGCAGGGACAATCTCAGGGACAACTAGGGGTGGCAGATATCAGAGGGAAGTGTCTCAGGGAGTTTCTTGAGACTTGAGTCCGGGAAGGCTGCTCTCCAGGTAAGTGTGGACCATAGTGGTGGAGATGCTTCCTGACTTCCTTCTCGTGGCACAGCAGACTCCCTGGAAAAGGACTTATTATTTATCAGCGGAGGGTATAGACACCCTGAAGATGTGGCTTCTTCAGTATGGGACCCTTTCTGATATTTATAAAGTCTGGTCTCCCAGTGCTCTGGATCTCTCTCAGTAGGGAGAGTGCCTTCCTAATATGGCAGTGGTGCTGGAGAGGATGGCCCAGCTAGTGCCCTACTGAGTGCTAGAGTGTGTCCTGGCCAGATAGTCCACTTGACAAGCACAGAATGGTACTAGTGAGAGGCTTTCCCCATCTAAGAAGTCATCAGAGGCCAAGAGATGGACTGAGGGCCTGTGTACAGTTAGCAAGCCAGGACCCAGGCTGGATCCATATCTGCCTCTCTAGTTGAAAGTGAGGATGATTTGAGGAACATGGACTCCGATGTTTCCACTCAGCTAGCATCCTGTACCTGATTCAAACCAGCTCGATACCCCAGAATGGCTGCCATAAAAGAAGAGGGTGAATTTGTATCCCAATCAACACCATGCACACTAGTGTGGGGGAACTGCAGAGTCAGGAAGGATATGGGAACAAAGTTTTATTTTCTGCTTTCTGGACTCTGTGCAGTGGAGAGTGACCTATGAGGCATTGGAGGACAACAAAAAAGACAGACTTGTAACCAACCAACCAGAGAAAGATGCAGCATTGGAGAGTTGATCATGCAGTTAGGAGAAGTGAAAGTCAGGCTGGAGAGAGACTTTACTGCTCTTGCAGAGGACCTGAGTTCAGTTCCAGGCACCCAAGTCAAGCAGTTCACAATTGCCTGTATCTCCAGCTATAGGGATCCAGTGCCCTCTTCTGGACTCCAAGGGCACATACACTCACATGTGTGCATATACACATAATTAAAAGTAAACAAAAATAATGCTTCTTGGAAGAAAAGATGAGAATTGCTGTGGATTATCCTCCTTGTTAATAATAAAAAGCTGATTGACCAACCAATAGCAGGGCAGGAAGAGATTGAGCTTGAGAACCAGACTAGGAGAATGCTGGGAAGAGGAAGGATGGAGTCAGAGAGTTGCCTGCAAATGTAGAGAGGCAAGATGAGGACGTTGTATTGAGAAAAGGTATCAAGCCATGTGGCTAAACATAGATAAGAATTGTGGGTTAATTTAGGTGTAAGAGTTAGCTAGTAATGAGTCTGAGCTATCATCCAAGCATTATAAATAATATCAAGCCTCTGAGTGGTTTTTCGGGAATTGGTGGGTGGGAGAGAACCGTCCATTTACAGAGAATCAGTTAAGTTCAGGAAATATGTCAAATGAGTTTTAGGTCATTCAGGATGGAGTGAAAAACATGGGGAAAATGTGCCACTTGTGGTTGAGGGGTAGTGGTGTCCTCTTTGTTCCTATGGAAGAATGTCTCCCAGGTGGCAGAATAGCGTCACGATCTGCCCTGATTTTCAGCATAAACCCAACAGAGCTGCCAAACTCTCTGGGTTGACATTAATGCAAGAAGACAAGCCAGAAATAAATAGTGGTGTGGGATAATTCCTCGGCTTTCAAGAGATTAAAAAAAAATAGAGTCAGTAAGGAGAATTCTGAATAATTAAATTACAGCCAAGAGTCCACTCACAGTCTACAAAGGAGGGGTCCAACATCTTCTAACCTTTCCTGGGACATTTACAAAACCTGACTGTGTGTTGAACTACTTAAAAATCTCAATAAATTCCTAAGAGCAAACTGTGCCATCTGAATTCTTTGACCGCAGAACAATAAAACTAGAACTAAATAATGGATGTATAAACAGGAAACTGCGGCCACTGGAAAGTTGAAACAAAGCAATACAAAAACAAAACATTCCTGAGTAGCCACAGGGTCAAAGATGAAATCAGGAGCGCAGCAATAAACAATCTGCATGGATTTAGGCAAAAGCTTGGCCCTGCTCATGATGGGCGCTGATTACAAGAAGGGCTAGAGCAGGAAGCATGGGAGTGGTCTAAGACATCGGAGAAGGAGGACTGAGTGGGAATGAGGCCATGTGGCCATTAAAACATCTTTATGGATGGGAGGAAGCTCATGGCATTTCCATTCAAAGAGCCAGAAACGCAAATTCATCTACTCCTGAGCTATGGCCGCTGTTCACCTGGGAGTGGTAGAGAAACTCTCACATCTATGGTTGTGTGGCTAGGCATCTTTCCTTCTGCCCGTGGCTGTTTTGTACATTGTCTTGATGAGGATTAATTATGTACCAAAATAAACAAACATACAGAAAAGGGGTGGGGGTGCAGGGCTGGCATAGAGCAGTTGGTTTTCCATGGGGTCCTGAGACACTGAGGGTCACTGCGTAGGTCTTTAACCAAATGTAATACTTAACAAAATCTGTAGTAGCAACTTTGTTCATTTTCTCTGCACAGGTCCCTGTTGATGGCTTCCACTGTTTGCACAGAGATCACAAGCCGATTGCTTGTAGGCTACTGCTCCAGACTCCTGAGATGAGCTGGCAATCTTCAGAAATACTGTGGCATGTGTAAACAAGATTATTGGTGACTCTAGGGTGAGATTGCCTCCAACACCCCCAAACATGCCTCAGTGCAGAATCCACTTGCGGGAATCTGGCTGGCAGATCAGATAATTTAGACACCATTCTTGCAGCTTAATTACTAGGGTAGACGTGCATCAAAGACCCCTACTGAGAACATACCAGTGAATTCACCCAATGGGATTTATCTGCTCCCCGAAGCTACTGGACCAGGGCTGGCTGCTTCCAGCTGGACCAATCAGAATCTCATATCATTATCCTTTTGGATGACGGTGCCAAGAAGTTCTGTAAATGTAGACATAGGGAAGCCTGAGTCCTTTGCAAAGGAGAAGCTGTGGGCAGCAGCACAGGTCGGTGTGCTGGGAGGCAGAGGGAGGGTGACCACATGCTAGGAAGAAGGAGAGCACATAAGCATGGGGGAAGGTCTGCAGCTCCTACTGGAGCTTTATTGAATGTTCTGCCAGGGAGTAGCCCTTTGCTATTGAGACTCCCTGTTGAGATTTCCGGGATTCTGTTACAGGCAAGCAAGTGATTTAACAGCCAGGACACATGCATTGTGCTTGGAACTGAAGAAACCACCTTCCACATTTGGATACTCAGAGCCATGCTAACCAGCTGTAGAAGCCAGGAGCAGCGCCATGGTGTTTTAGTTTTCTTCTTTGAACCATAACAGCATGCAAATAAATCTCCTCTATGAGTTGGAAATATGGAAATATATTGCTACAGTACAGGAAATAAATAACAATATGGTTCATGCAATTTAAAAATCATTTGCTGGAGAGAGATGGCTCAGCGGTTATGAGCACTGATTGCTCTTCCAGAGGACCCGGGTTCAACTCTCAGCACCCATATGGCAGCTTGCTGCTGTCTGTAACTCTAGTTCCAGGAGACTTGACACCCTCACACAGGCATACATGCAGGCAAAACACCAATGTACAAAAAAAAAAAAAATCAATACAAATTTTAAAAAACTGTTCTCTGAGCATAATAAAAAAATTATTTGCAGGACTTGGTGGCAGTCCATACCGAGTTAGGGAAACCTGAGTATGAACTAGCAATGTAAAACAAGAGAAACATCCAGTTAATAAAGGGATACAGGTGAGGTGCAGCCCAAACTGAGGAGTGGTGTCTATTCCTAAGAAGTGATAAAAGGACAGGATTACCCTGGAAATGTCTCCCAGCCACCACCCAACGCTAAAGGGTGCAGCAAAGACATGTACAGGCTGCCCACTTGCATTTGAATTTCAGATAAACATTGCATTGTTTAGACTAAGCATATACTAGATGCAGCATGAAATACAGACATACTCCTATAAGTTCTTCTTTGATCTACACATACATGCACATGTGCACATACACACAAAAGTAAAAATGTGATCAAAAAAGCAATAATAATAAACTCCAACATAATCTAAGCCATTTCCATTTTTTCTTGAGTTTAGTTATACACAGTCACCAGTGAACTGCGCTTCTTTCTGACTTGCTGATCCGATAGTCTAAGTTAGCTAATTCTCTATTTTACCTATTAATACTCCTATCTCAAGAATGACTCAGTTGTCAAAAGTAATATGGAATCGCACCCCTCCTTCAAGAAATTCTTCACCTTCATAACTCAGCTTCATCTGATCTTTCCTGTCAAAACAGATACTTAGAAATGTGCTCTGTGCCAGGACCACTGTGGTCCTGCTGTACCTTGTGACTTGGCATTACAAAGGGCTCCAGTACATCGTGGACAGAACACTCACAACCGGTTTCTAAGTGGAGCCAAGAAATGTTTCCTACTACCTATCAATTTCTTTAAGCAAGTAGGGCACACGGCTTCTTGGCAGATTGCAAGAGTTGAAACTTGGGTAAGCCCTTTTCTGTACCAAACCTAATAAATAACATCTTCAAATCTGGAAACACCCTCTAAGAGGGCCGCTAAGTTTATGAATTAAAGACATGATCTGTGCTGGCAAGATGGATCAGCTGGTAAAGGCTGCCACCAAACTTGACATTCAGAGCTTGACCCTCAAGAACCACATGGCAGACAGAGAATCAACTCCTATAATTTGTCCTTTAATCTACACACACACACACAGTAAGTAAAAGTAGTAATCAAAACAACAACACTCTGTCATAATCTAAGCCATTCCCAATTTTTCTTGTTTAGTCCTATACAGTCACCATGGTAACAGCTCCTTTCTGAGATGCTTAGCACAACTGAAGGCCTAGTATCTTTCTCCCTATGGGAACTTTGGCCCCTGGGCCATGTTTGTATTAGAAACCTTCATGATGTCAACAGCTCTAAGACAGTCTGGGATTACTTTAGTCAAAGACTGTTTTGTCAACCCGACTTCATTTCTTAATCCGCTGCGTCTGAGCCAAGGGACTCGGCTTGGACTCAGTTTGAGTGAGGAACCTATGCTGGGAACTGCCCTGCCCGTTGCCTGGACTAAGGACATTGGTGATGCCCGTACCTCAAAGGGGAAGAGAAAAGTGAAGTCCTTGCCTTAAGGGTTGAGATGTATCACCTGCCTTCCACACCTCTGCACTGACCAAACTGTGTGACCTAGTGAGGGACACTTCTTTGCATCTTGCTTGCTCTCTTACATGGGCATAAGATGATGGGTTGGCTAGCAGCCAGCAAGCCCATAAACCTCACCCCAGTCTGCAGGCAGAGTCAATCTGCCTCCTTCTGTTTGTATCTCACACCAGCCTTTCACCCAAGTAAAATACAGAGGTACAGTCACAAGAAAAAAAAAAAAAAAAAAAAAAACCGCACATGCCAGTTCCCAATCAATCAGAATTTGGGCCACTGATGCTTCAGGCTGGGAAAGGGTCATGTAAGGGAAAGAGGTCTGCCAACTGTGTCCATGGCTCAAGTTCTTACTAGATGAACCTCCCAGACTTCTATTCTGACCTGCGCTGGATTATAGAGGCTGGGCCACGGGCCAGAAGGTACAGGACACATGCTTGCTAGTGTCAACATCCAGCTGAGACATCCTTTTTCTAAAGGGTTGACAAGTCAGGGAGGCTAGGACTCCCAGGCTGCAGCAGAGATGCACACTGTCTTGGTCAGATTTTTGTTTTTTTGTTTTTTTCCCCAACTTGACACAAATTACAGTCATCTGGAAAGATGGAATTTCAACTGAGAAAATGTCTTTATCACATCGGCCTGTAGGCAAGTCCATGGGAGGGGGAGCATTTTCTTGATTGAGGATTGATGTGAGAAGGTCCAGCCCATTGTAAGCAGTGTCACCCCCGGGCTGCTGGTCCTTGGAGGTATAGGAAGCCAAAAAAGCAGCCATTGAGAGCCAGCCAGTAAGCAGCACTCCTCCATGGCTCCCACTTCAGTTCCTGCCTGCAGGTTCCTGCCCTGAGTTTCTGCTCTGACTTCCCTTCATGATGGACTGAAGGCTGTCAAATGAAATGGTCCCTTTCCCCCCTCAGTAGCTTTTGGTCATGGTGTTGATCACAGCAACAGTAAGCAAACTCTGTCTTCTTTTAATTTGGTTCAAAGGAAGATCTGCTGTTTCTACAGATGCCTAGGCTCAGTGGCATTTCAGGATGGGGCCTTCTGCAGTTGTTCCCAGAATTCTGCACTGGAGCTCCATGAGTGTTTGGGGATTGGAGAGTGGGAATCTCTTAAGTGTCTGGCTCACCGTGGGATACTCATGAGCCAGAGAACTGATTGTGTGGTTCTTGTGCATTCTGCAGCCTGGAATGCAGCAGTCTTTGACCTATAGCTCCTGCTCTGTAGCATCCTGGGACAGCTACCTCAGAGGGGAGGCCAATGGACATCTGCCTGACTATGCACCCCATGCTCTGCCAGCACCACAGGAAATCTTTTTGCCTGAGTTTGCAGGTGAGAGCCAAGTATAAGGCGGCCGAACAGCTTGCTCAGGGACCAATGGCTGCTGAGATGCCCGGAGTACAGGACCCCACGGCTCTCCTAGGTGTAACCAACACAGAACCGTCAGGAATCTGTGTATGGCGTGACTTCTGTGATTGGCAAATTTTGAGAACAAAATCTCTAGAAAACACCCGGGGAAGAGCAATCACTGCATGAAAGCCCCTGTTACAGTGCATAATGTTGTCTGGTTTTGATTTACTGCTACTGAGTAAAAATAAAAGAGGGCGAAGATCAGTTTTAGAAAGGAATTTTATTCTTGTCTCCATAACTGGAGGGAGAGAGGGGGAGTCAACATAGAGACACCTGGATCTGTCAGTTTCTGGGAAGCAAGAGCCTGTAAAACTGCATTGGCCTTGCTTCAAAACCGAGCAAAAGCAAAAGGGCAGCTAACTCATAAATCCCAGAGCTTGGGGTGGATGCCTGCCACAGGCTGAGCCATAGGGCTCCTTCTGAACCGTGAGTGGGCGGGGCCTGGTGCTTGGTTTAAGCCTGCATTAATATGAGCTTAATTCAGCACCCAGGGCAGGGGTAAGGCAGGGCGAAGTTCAGGCAAAGAGGAGTCACAGCAGCTCTGGTCCTGCTTCCTGGCAAGAAGGGGGCTGAGGTTTTAGCTCTGAGGGTGGCTGTTCTCCAAACATCGAAGAGAAGAGCCACAGAGGTGGGACATTGCGGTCCCCATCCCCGAGTCTAACCCTGTATCCCTGTGCAGCTCATCTGGAGGACCCAAGAGATCTTCTTGCATAACTTTCATGCATTGGCAATCAGGTGCTCCTTGGGGACCTCAGTGTCACTCAGTGAATAAAGTTGATCTCATAGTGACAGTTCAGTGGCTGCCCATGCCTGGTCACTGTCTCTGCATGGCTCTGCTGCCTGATGCTGGCAAGCATACTGTTCCAGAATATTCTAGCTGGACAAAAAGCCTGGGCCCAGACTGTGAGACATCATGAAGGACAGCACCAAATGTCTCCCTGCACTCAGCCACCTCTGAGTATCTCATGTAATATGGAGGTCTCTGAAGCCTGCCTGCTTTAGCTGTTGAAAACCTAGTTCTAGAACTTTACACTGGTCAAAGGCTATTTCACAGTCTAAAAGAGTTCACTTCTTTAGCCTGAGTCTTCTCCTCTTCCTCGAATGAGCCCACTTTAAGTCTGGAATTACACACTAAATGCAGGTTTCACATTTCCTGTGTCTTTTAGTAGCTGGTGACATTCTATATGGTGAGGTCACTTCTCCAACATTCTGAAGTTACACCTTGGCCCCCATAGACTTTCCCTGTTCCTTGTGAAAGTTTTTCTGGAGACAAGTTGTCTTTGATGTTAAAAGCATGCTAATGTTAGCTTTCTTCCTCGAAGATAATGTCAGAGAAGATCCCAACCTTGAATTCTTAAGACCAAGGTCCCTTGAAGCAGTCAAGGCAGTGGGGAGCCCTTAGCCCAACCAGCCTTGGTCATCTGCCCACTTTATAGGAGGAGCTGTCAATCTGCCTTCCATCCAGGACTCCATCAGATCCCCAGGGATGTAGGAGGTCATGGCAGCCTCCCATGGAGGGTACCTTGCCTCGCTTGCTCTGGTAGATTCATCTCAGTCCCCATTCAGGTCTTGGGATTCCCCACATGCAAATGACACCCCATCTTCCTCTTCTTACTGCTTTGGGCAAGTCCCAGGGCAGCAGGACATAGACTGTGGCTTCCCTGACATGCTCTGTCTGTGCCAGTCTGCCCATCTGCTCTGTTTGTGTGAGTATGTACGCTTGTGTGAATGTGTGAGCTCGTGTGTGTGTGTGTGTGTGTGTGTGTGTGTGTGTGTGTGTGTGTGTGTGGTGTTCAGCTCTGTTAGCTCAAACTGTAGAATCCACTTTAAAATTGTGTCTGGCAAACTGGAGTGTTGTGCATTTTGCCCTCAGTGCAGGACAAATGCCAGGCAGCCTGAGAAGGTGGAACTTGGATGTAGAATGTGGATGGGAATGTTGAAATGCGGGCCTGTGCCCAGGCACACAGCAGTGCCTTCCCGGTGCTGGCCTGCCATGCCCTGCTCGGAAGTTCCTTTGTTCCCTGAGACACAGGCACGGTGCCACGTGTACATGGGAGTAAAGGGGAGTGCCTGCACATGGGAGTAAAGGGGAGTGCCTGCCTTCCCGTGGGCTCCTCTGGGTGTGCGCCACGGCTTGTCTTCTTGATCAGAGGCCCTGGCACTGAGATATCCTCATTAGAAACTGAGTCACAGGGGGGCGGCTAGAGACAGGAACCAGAGCAGAGTGCAGGATGGAGTCAGGCCAGGGTCAAGGGAGGGTTAGCTAGCCCGAAGTCTGTGAAAGAGATGGGTGTTAGGCAGAAAGCACAGAGGATGTAGATGGAAGATTCTGGAAAAGGGTCACAGAATCAAGCATCTGGTCTCTTATTAAAACTGCTTGCAGGGACCATCAGAAGCAGCTGAGACCTGTGATGATCTCTGCTCAGAAGGCTGTCTGCCTGGGGGGTGCAGGGTTACACCTGTTGGTCTAGAGTACCCTCCTACTGAATGCCCAGCCAGCACACCTAGGGGTTATGGGACAGAAAGTCACAGCACTTGCCTGTCTTCTTCAGGACACTTGGTGGCCGAGTACAGACCTGCCCGTTGTACTGGGAATCCATGCCCGGAACCTTCAGCATTGGAAACAAATGTTTGTCTGAAAGTCCTCCCCCCCCCCCGTGGCTTCGACTCCCCCCACCCACCTCCTCCCCTTTCCTATCTGGCCTGCCCACACCCCTGAGCCTATTCTCTGAGAGTCAGGGCCTATGACGTGTCCCCAGGTCCCCGGAGGCTAAGCCTTGCCTTTCTGCCCATGGGGGAAGAGATCCCTGGCCATGACTGCCTTGGTAGGTCCTTGGGGAAGTGGCCAGGAAGCCTCTGGTGGCCTGTTTTGAGCTCACACTCAAGTTTCCACTCCCTAGGGTTATGTAGAGTAGCTGGGGGCACAGCTGTAAGGAACCCAGGGACTCAGGCCCCTGGGGAAGACGCGATTAAGCCCTCTCCTGGTTCCTTCATCTGCGAAAACAATCGCTGTTGTCCCCCACCCATCTCCAGGAGAGTTCCTGAGTGCGTGGGAATCCTGGGATGTTTGGGGGATTGTTCTGGTTTCCAAGGCGATGTGGCTGGAAGGACAGGACAGCGTGGCTGCAGTGGGGGTGGGGTGGGAAGGACTCGGAGGTGTCTGTTTTTCATGGGTTGATGCTTCTCTCTGGCTGGTCCCCAGAGGTGGGCAGCCTCAAGTGGATGAAAGCGTTTGCTGCATTTATGGGTGGATGGCTCCTTGTTGGGACAGAGCATCGTTCTCTTCAGACTGCGTGTGGCAAGCAGGGCAGAGCCTGTGTCCCTGTTGCTGGGCCGCTTGACATGAGTACTGGGGGGGAGTCTGTGTCTGGAAAGGGGCCTCTCCCTGCCCACACATGGTGCAGAGGGCACCCCTAGTGAGAGAGATAATGGCCATGAGTCTGGGTAAAGGGATATTCTGTTCTCAAGTAGATAGGCCCCGGTGTGGGGGTTTGGGGTGGAGCATTTTAAACTGGTAGGAATCAAATGAATGCACATTCCTAAATATGACAGGCAGTCATTCTTGTGGCAGTGAACAGAGGCAGTCTGGAGAAGGGGGCTGAAGAAACAAAGACCACCAGACAACCCACCGCCTGTCCAGCAGGGAATTTGGGGTTATTTAGAACACACATTTGTGTTTTTCCCAAGCAGGAAGTCACTGTGGGGACCTTTGTTAACAGGACACAGGTGACTAGCCCTGTGAAGGTCCTGGCAGCCTAGTTCTGTGAACCGGCTGCAGCTACTCAGGGTTTCCCCCATCTCTCCCTCCCTCTCTTCCCTCCCTCCTTTATGGGAAGCCATGGCTCTCCCTGGTTCTCCCCGCCTCTTCTTCTGTCAATCTAAAATGAAACATGGAGAAAGATTCTGTGTTGGGCTATGTTTGGAAACAGCAAAGAATTACAAAGGGAGAGTGTGCTTTAAGCTTTGGCATTTTTAAAAAGGGTGCGCCGGGGAGAAATCCTTCAAGATAAAAATGAGGAGGATGTCAGATATTTTGGAACAACAGTCTTTGTCTAGTAGGGATCAGTAACCAGGGCGACATTAGTCTGAGGATGAACACTTGCTGGGCAGATGTCCTTTCAGAAATGCTTCTGCAGAGGCTGTGGAGGCTCTGTGCAAGCTCCGGCTCTGCCAGAGTCTGTGACAGCCACAATTTGGCTCTCATGCATGAGCCCTTCCCTCCCATCCCCGCCGGTAACTGTCCCTTGAGGAGCATTGGCACAGGAGACTCCGTTCACACCCTTTTCCTTTCTCACCCCGGGAGTCCAGATCCCAGGCTATGTAATCATTTTAAATGTAAAATATAAGGGCTGGAGAGACGGCTTAGGGGTTAAGGGCATTTGCTGCTCTTGCAGAGGACCCAGGTTCGATTCCCAGCACCCACATAGTGGTGGTTCACAACTGTCTAACTCCAGTTCCATGCGATATGCCACCCTCTTCTGACCTCCACAGGCACTGCTCGCATGTGGTGCCCAGACACACGTGCAAGCGGAACACATGCACATAAACAAAAGGTAAGAAGGAAATAAGACCCGCAACCCATCCCAGAGGTAGAAGTGTGTACATTCACGTGATGTGGCTTACTGGAGGCATTTGGGGTGCCGTGGAGGCACGGAACAATCTGGTGCTATATTTGCATCCCTCGGCCTTCTGATGTCATAGTCTTGACTTGTGAGCTTGTTTTAATGATGTCAGCGTGTGTGTGGCATCATGGATGAGACTATTTAGAATTATTTGTTACTTTAATAATATTCTTTACTATTCAGTTATTTAGTCTTTTCGTATGTGTGAGGCTGGGGACTTGCTCCACAGAATGTGTGTGACGGCCAGAGGACAATGTGGGAGTCCATGCTCACCTTCTACCACATGGCTCCTGGGAATTGAATTCAGGTGGTCAAGCCTGGCAGCAGAAGCCTTTGCCCACTGAGCCATCCTTCCTTCCTTCTTCCTCCCTCCCTCCCTCCCTCCATCCTTCCTTCCTTCCTTCCTTCCTTCCTTCCTTCCTTCCTTCCTTCCTTCCTTCCTTCCTTCCTTCCTTCCTTATTGAGACAGTCTCCCAAAGTAGCCCAGGATACCCTTGAACTCAGGATTCTCCTGCCTCAGCCTGTGGGATGCTGGGTCCCTTCTCTTAAATGCATAACATCTGACATCACTTTCAATTCTTCAGTCTCAGTTCTCCATGTGACACTGGAGACTTCATTGTCCCCTCCCTATCAGGCTCTGGGGAAGCTTCTCTCGCCTGACCTTGACAGCTCAGACGACATGGGTTAAAGAGGGAAGGAAGAGAGGCCCTTGCAGCCCCAGAGGAAAACCTGCCGCAATGGCGGCCAGCACCAAAATGTGTCAGCCCACCTGGGGGCTGAAATAAGTCCTTTTCTCCCCAGCTTGGTTTCAGTCAGGTTTCTGTTTTCTTTTAATAATTTATTTTTATTTTTACTTGCATTGATGTTTTGCCTGCATGTATGTCTGTGTGAGGGTGTCAGATCTTGGAGTTACAGACAGTTGTGAGCTGCCAGGTAGGTGATGGGAATTGAACTTGGATCCTCTGGAAGAACAGTCAGTACCCTTAACCACTGAGCCATCGCTCCAGACCCCTTTGGTCAGTGTTTTATCACAGCCACATCAAACAAACTAGGGGGGACTTGTTGGGAGGAAGGGACTCAGTGGAAATGGGAGGAAAAATGAGAGAGTGATGTGGTGAAAATAGTTCACATACGTGTAGGAAACTGTCAAAGGCTAAGAACAAAATCTTCTCCCGTCCCTGGTCTCCTCACTGAGGCTGGTGGGGCTGAGGGAGGAGGAGAGAGTTCGGAGATGGCGTCTCACTGCCGATGGGCTTGGGTGAGATGTTCTACTCTACTGTGACAACGTGGATGGAAAGGTGCAGAGGGTGCTGTGCGCTGGAGTGGCGTCGTTGGCGTCCTTGGGAGCTGGCTTCCTTCTCTCAGGAATGCGGCACACGACGAGCACAGACGTGTTTCCCAGGGATAGAGGGTGTGGGGCTCGTGGACAGCTGGGTCAAACTCTAATTCCTAAGATGACAAGAATGTGCCTGATTACGTGGGATGGCTAGAGTTAATTGTCAACTTGATGAGCTCTAGAACCCCCTGGGAGGAGATAAGCCTCTAGGTGTGCCTGGTGGAGACGGTTTTCGTGGTACTAATTTGACACAGGGAACCTGCCCACTGGGGGCGGCACCATTCCCTCGCTGGGATCCTGGGTTGCTCATGTGGAGAAGGGGAGCTGAGCAACAGCGTGAGTTCATCCCTCTCTGCTTTCCAGTTGAGAATATGATATGCCTGGCTGCTTTGAGCTCCTGCCTCCTACTTCGGGGGGACTGTACCCTTGAGTTATGACCCAGAACAAACCCTTTCTGTCTCAAGTTCCTTTATCAAGGTATTTTTATTATAGTAATAGAAAGAGATCGTTCGTGAAGTTTTTTTTTTTTTCCTCCCTGAACTCATGTTTGTTGAAGGCAGTTCCCCTCCGAGCCCGGGTTAGGGGAATGACACTTAGATACTCTAGCTAGCCTAAGCTGGGTGGCTGGAAAGAGCCAGGCCTGGGCACAATGGTTGAGCACGTGGTCAGCCTTTCCGGCCGAGCCCCTGCTGGTGGCAACCCCGTCACAGTTCTTCCATCAGCTCACAGTAGCACAGAGCGGTCATTTTCTGTGGGGAATGTTCATTTGTCATTTGACTCTGTCCTGTCCTTGAGTGTGACACCTGCTCTTCAGGGACACCTCTGTTCTCTTCTCTCAATGGCTCTTTGTTCTAGACTCCGTTGGTTAATAATGCCAGCTTTCTGTGTGCATCCTCTCTCTAGGAAGAAGGAGAGTGGGACATCCTGCCGCGTGCAGGACAGTGGTGTGTTTTGTCCCCAGATAGAAGGACAGTGGGATATCCTGTCCCGATTGGAAGAACAATCTGGAACACCTCCCCAGGTGGAAGAGGAACGAAGCACCCGATCTTCCGTGGACAAACAGTGGGACTTTCTGCCCAAGGTAAAAGGACAATGGGACATCCTTCCCCAGTGAGAAGGACAATGACTTATCATGTCCTGGATGGAATGACAGTGGGTCATCCTGCCCCAGAGGGAAGGAGAGGGATGCACTTGTCCTCCCAGTTGGGAGGACAGTGGAGCTCTGTTGAGTGAATAAGATTTGTGCAGCATTCCAGTTCGCCTCCCTGTCCTGTGGGTACATATTACAGCCAAACTCTCGGAGAATTCTTTGTTTCCCTTTTTAATTTCAGCTTTTGGGGAAGATTCTCCCTTTTTTAAATTGTCTATATGGTTTGAAAAGACAGAACTTACACATCCCTCCAAATCTGAAACCCACTCATGGGCAGTTAGAAGATCTCCCCTAAAGGATTTCTGCTGGAGCTGCATAATGATGTAAATGCCGCAGGGAGAGGAAGAACTCCCAGCCCCATGCCTGCAGATTTAGACTGCATGCAGTGAGTGTGCAGACTGCACTTGCCAGACCACATGCGTGCACCACCAGCATTCCTTTCCTCAACATCTCTCCACAAAGGGCTCCGAGGAGGAGACAGCGAGATGCTGGATTCCATTAGCAGCCGTGGTTCTGCGTGGAAGGGCTGGCTTTCAGAAGGCCTCCTTTCCCCATTTCTGCATCCCACTGGACAGGAGGGGCTTAAAAAACATGTCAGTCATGACAGTAATTGAAAAGAGGAATGTTCTATCTTATCTCTGAGTCATGCCAAGGGACAGGAATCCTGTCATGCTGGTTGCAATCAGGAAAACGGGTCCCACCCCCACCTTCTGTGTGGGGGATCTGCCCTCTCATCGTGGACCAGCCACACACGCCCGGAATCCGTGCCTCATTTGTGCATTTGGAATTCTGAAGCATCAAGAGAAAGATAGCAAAACACACCTGGTCCATTTGCTTCTGTTTACTTGAGGAGATGTGGTTGGGGTGTGGGTGTTTCCATCTGTGACGTGTGACCCAGTTTGTTTAATCTATGCAATTATCATGTCTTTTATAGCTAAACAAAATACAATAGAATTTGCAAGGCAGTTGCTTGTAGGCAACTCACGTGCATTCTTTTCTTCCTTCCTTCAGCCATTCATTACATAGTCATTGGACTCCTCCCTTGGAGCAGAGAACCAAATGGGAGCGCGTCTCCCCGGGGACAGGTAGGATAGTAACTCTTGTTTCTATAGCCCTCAATGCCCAGGTATTTGGGAGCCAGGAACCATATCCACTTTTCCTTCTCGTTCCCTGGTCTCCCTGGTCATCCTTCTCAATGAAGTCAATCCCA
Organism: Peromyscus leucopus; assembly: GCF_004664715.2. Taxonomy (NCBI): domain Eukaryota; kingdom Metazoa; phylum Chordata; class Mammalia; order Rodentia; family Cricetidae; genus Peromyscus; species Peromyscus leucopus. The sequence goes on from NC_051074.1 coordinate 6,999,362, forward strand.
GCACAACTTAGAAGGATTTGCAAACCCCACTCATAAGGACTGTTGGCCTTCAGCATCCAGATGTCTTGTCTTGTCAGCAGCTTCTGCCCAGCATGTTAACATCAACCTCCCCGTTTCCTTTCAGCCTTGTCCAGTGTAGTACTGAGCGCCACCATCCATCCGTTCTACCCTTGTATGTACTAGAGTCAATGTGTCCCCTCTCCCTCATCTCCCTGCCTCACCTTGGGTCATGACTCACCCTCGTCCCCCTCACCCTGTGAAGTTAATCCCACTGATTCTAGTTCAGAAACATCCCAGCCTGTGGCCTGTGGCCTGTGGCCTGTGGCCTGGGACCTGTGGCTCTGTTCCAAGAATCTCTGAGCTATTGCTCACTTCTTGTATGGGGACTGCTGTAACTTCCTAGGAGAGAAGTATATCTCTCAGTCCTCTGTAGGAACAATGACCCAAGACCTGGGTATCTGAGAGACCAGTTTTTCTATTTTCACTCTTGTGGCTTGTGACAAAATATTCTGACAGAAAGCAACTTAGGGGAGAAAAGGGTCATTTTATCTCACAAGCCCAGGTTACAGTCCACCGCAGCAGGGAAGTCATGGCAGGAACTTCTGACAGTGACAAATATGTACGGTAAATAGCAAAGAGCAATACATCTATGTACACTCAGTTGCTTGTGCTAACCTCATGTCTCCACTCTCATGTAATTCAAAGGCTTCTGTTTAGGGAATGGTGCCTCTCACAGTGGGCTAAATCTTCCATCACATCAATTGATTTAATTAAGACAGTCCTCCAGGGGCATGCTCACAGACCAACCCAAGGTAGACAGTCCCTGATTGGGACTTCTTCCTTGATCATTTTAACTTGTGTCAAGTTGACAAATTTATCTGTCACACCAGCAAAGCCAAAGTGGGATGTCTCTGTCTCTGTCTCTTTCCCTGCCCCCCTCCACTTTTTCCTTTTTTCTCCTAGGTTTCTGGTGCATAGAACAGCGTTGTTCAGACTGGTGAATGTCCAAGTCAGTACTGCATACCTTAGGTTAGGTCTGGTACATCTGATTCTCTTAGCATGTGAGCCCGTACCTTGATGAGACCTCTTGGCCCCATCTCCTGGCCTACCTACGCAGGGATGCATTATCCCAGGTTTGATGTGTGCTGTCGTCAGAGTTAGAGTGCTGAGAACATGAATGGACTTCCCAGGGACAGATAAAACTTACAATATCAGCCAAGGGTTTTGTTTACTGTGAAATAATTTCTTACTTTATTCACTTGAACTTTTCTTCAGCGGGGCCCAAAGCTATGCTTAATTTAATAATATGAGTGCATATTACATGTGATGCTTTCCAGTCCCGAAACTCCTGAAAATCAGGACTGAAAGTTGGCAGATATAAGCACACCACACACATTCTCCTCAAAACCAGCCATTGTGGACGTCAAAAATGTATCTTATTTATTACTGCTTTCAGATTTCAATTGTAGTGTTTTATCATTGAAAATGAGCGCAATTGGCTATTTAAAATGATATGGAGGGCCTTAAAACATGTGCAGTTCTGTTTTTGCATTGCTTGAAGGCTGAATTTTTTTTTGAGGTGATCTCACTCTGCAGCCTGGGCTAGCCTCAAGCTTATGGCAATCCTCTTCTGCGTCTCCTGAAAGGGAGCTGGGATTATAGTCATGAGCCACCACATCTGGCTCTGGGATCTCAGCATTTGAATATTATGTACCTTCCAAGGTTCTTCACTTTTTCCCAAAGCTTTTGGGGGTTGCTTGGTCCCCTGCTAGGGAGTCAGGGAGCTATCTTCTGCCAGGTTCTCCTTTCTCTTTGTAGATTAGGGGATTCATTTGTCATGCCAGAGATGAGGTCTGTCCTCTGTCCCTTGTTTTACAGTGTCCAATGGGCCCTTTGATCTTGTAGGCAGTTGTTAATTTTATGGGTTACACAATTCAAAGTGTCAGGTGACTGTGAAGTGCTTGCTCAGGAAAAGAAACCAGAGCAGCTGCCTTGGGCCCCACGGCCCCCTTGACAAGTCTCTCCAGGGATGCTTCTCAAGGCCTGAGAGTCCAGGCAAATATTTGCTCAGTCAAGTTGCATTTTCTAAGACTATTGATTGGCTCAAGTAGAATTTACCTTCAAAGCCCCTGAGAGACTCATGCATCCCAGCTTTCTGACTGGAAAGGGGAAAATGGGCAATTAGCTCTTTTGGGCCTTGAGTTGCTTTCTCTACATCCCAGAAAATACAGAGAAGCGCCTCTCTGCCATCCGTGTATAGTGTGAGGATAGAGTCTTGATGGGAGTCTCCGGGGCTAGTTGCTGCACATGCGTACTTCACACGGTAGTGTGAACCGTGTTGCACATGCGTACTTCATGCTGTTGTGTGAGCAGTCAAAGGGGAGGTCCTTTGACTGGCTGCTTCCCACATCCACATGTTCAACCTCAAGAAGGGAGGGATGGAAGGGTCATTCTAAAGATCCATTAGGCGCCAAATCCTGTCCTTAGTCCTCAATCTGTTTGCTGTTGTTACTGTTATGGTGGTCGTTGCTTTATTTAACTCACCTGCAGCGGAAGGAAGAGAGCTCGGAGTGACACTGTTGGGAACAACTGGCTAGGCAGCACCTGAGCAGAGGTGGTTGGGAGCAAAAATGAAAGGAATTGGAACCAGCAGAGTTGGCCTCGTCCTCTGGATGCCTCTTCTCTGAGATGAGGACCAGATGGAAGGATGGACTTATGAGATGGAAGTGGACCTGGAGGGCTGTATTCAAACCCTGAATTTGGAGATGTGTAAAGCAGCTTTGTACACAGTCCACAGTTTTGGAGCCTGTGGAGGGGGTTAAGATTACAAGGCAGAGCATTTCTGAAGCTGCCCCAATCCTGGACACTCTGCAGATTTCTCCTCCCCCAGGTGTTTCAGAGAGATGGGAAGTGGCAGATAGCTCAGGCTGGCACTCCAGGCCTTGTCAGGGCTTTCCTACCAATGTCTTGCTGATATCCATAATACCCCTTCGTGGTGAGTATGATCTGTTCTGTATTCATTTTATGATTGGCGAAGTGGAGGCAGGAAGATCAAATAACTTGAACCATACTTGACAGGCTGCAGATAATGAAGCCATGGCTTAGATGCAGTCTGAGTCCAAAGGCACCTACTTACAAGACTCCAACCACAGACACACCTCTATAAGATAAATGTGCAGGAGGGGAGGGCGTGTCAGCCAGGAGGGACAGAAACTTGACTTTGGAATGGAGTTTAAAGAGAGGGGGAGCAGTATTTGGCAAGCACCTACTGTGTGCACCAATGAATTTGGCATCTCTTTGAATTTCCTCAAGAGCCCATCAATGCTTAAACTTTTCCCATTTCCTGATGAGGAAACCAAGGCATTGAGACATGTATCTTACCTGAAGTCACATGAGAGGTAGACGACAGGACCATACATTATAGTCAGGAATGTGGAATTGCCAAGTCCCTGTTTGCTGCACAGTAGCCTAGTATGGCTGAGATCTCCCCCATGGTCAGATAACGGGTTATTCATCCCAGTGATGGCTTCCCTGCCCTTCAGTGTGAGGAACTGGCTCTTTGAATGGACTTTATAACTTCTCATCTCTCGAGTTGCAGGGCATTCCTTCAGCTCATGGTCTGGACTCTTGTTCTGTACAAGGGGACAGAATCCAGGTAACTAGCTACTGACCAAGAGTCGATGTGAGAGCTCTGCAGGGACTCTAAAGGCAAATTAGGGGAGGCATTGGTCGAGTCTGAATTTGCCCTTCTGTCCATGGGGATTCCTGGAAGCAGAGCAGGAGGTCGTTTGGTCTGGGATGGACTAAGATGCAGAAGTGAGCATCACATGAGGATTTCATGCCTTCCATGGGACCATCCACCATCTTGGTTCTGGAGTCTCATGGTCTGTTTAAAAAGACAGTTGCTACCCACAAAGCATGCTGTGGTCCTCAAAACTCTGCCAAAGTATTGTGAGAGAAGGAATCTGCTCAGGTTTTCTGGTTATTTAAGGTAACTCATGGGTTCTCTGGCTCCATATTCATATTGATATTCATATTGCATATTGCAAGACCATAGAGAACTATGGAGACTTGGGTGTGCTGTGCAGAGAGACTGTTGGAATTTCAGAACCAGAGGCCAGTGCATGATAGAGGTGGTGTGTAAGGACAGTTTGGGAGGACATACTCCAAGGCCTGGGACACTTCTCGGGGGACTTTCACAGCTGAGGCATTGAGGCCTACAAGTGTCCTAGGAGGGATATCAAGATGGTGCTTTGCCAAGACCTACAGAAGATGGGGGCAGACAAGGGATGGGAAGGCATTCTCAGCCCTTCATCATGGACGGGGGAGGGGCTCAGGAGGTCACCACCCCTAAGGAGCTATTGGCAGTTAGCGATTGGTTCAGCAAAAGGAGTCATTTTCTTCAGTTCTGTAGCCACTGCAAAGGGCCTGCTTTCCAGGAAGCAACTTCCCACTCAGATTCATGCTAGCGACCCTAATTAAGCTCGGTGTGTCAAAACAACAACAACAGTAGAAGCACTAAACAGACAAAGACAGGAAACCAGGACCCCTCCTGTGTGGAAGAGGAAGAGGTTCAGTAGGAGTGGGAGGCGCACAAGAGGGGATGACGGTGGGTGGAAATGACAAATATATCACAAACATTGTAAATAATAATAAAGATGATGTTTTAGGCCTAGGAGAAACCTAGGCATTGGCATTGGCACCAGGGCTCATGTACCAGGAAGAGAACTGCCCCAATGCCCAAATTCTTGGGCAGCTCCTGAGGGCTGGTTCTCAGATCTCTGCTCAGTGGGGAGGGGTTTGGTTAGGTGTAATTTAAGCACCCGGTAACATGTCTTCCAGGATAGAAACTGTGGAACAGGGATAAGGGAATATGGTTTGAGTTATCTGCATTTTCTTTCACTTATTGGCTTTCAGGCTCACACTAAGTGTGTGTCTGGCTTTCTTGGAGCAGAAAGGTGCACAGTTTTATCTGGACGTTTCTAACCAACATTTCACTGGACACCTTTAGGTGTCAAAATGAAGCCGAATTAACCTTCCCGCCCTGCTCACACATTATAATCACTACCACATTCCAGTGTTTATGCACACCGCTGGGTTACCATACAGAAGGTCGTAATCGAACGGTTGAAAAAGTACACGCTGCCTCTGGTCTGTCACTGGCCAGTGTCTGCGTCTTACTGACATGCACCATTATTAAGGCAAATCTGACCTTTTACAGGAAGGTCCAATCACATGCCACATTCACATTCTCAAATGGTCTTGTGAGCACACATTCCACACTGACCGCAGTCCTGGGGGAAAGTGTTTTCCAAGGAAAACCAGCGTGGTGTGACTTGAAGTCTCCTGGGGTTGGTTGCCTCTGTCAAGTCATATCTTGAGCTTCTAAGGGTATTTCAGATTATGAATCAAGAGCAACGACTTTCTTAGTTGGAATAAAAACAATATAAACATGTAAGGTGTTTATATTTCCAACAGCTAAGACATTTTCAGAACACACAATCAAACATACCTTGGAGAACATGAGGCTCACCGTAAACACCTGCGGACAGATTTTTCCTGTGCTGACCTTTGGCATCAGACTGTCCATCTCTGGACAGCAGTGAGGTCTCTGATCTTACTAAGTGTGTCCTGCCTCTTCATTAAGTGGCCGTGACATTTCTGAGTACTCTCCTGTGCTCCCTACCTTCCAAGGCTCTCTGGGTACTCTTTGACATTCTTCCCAAGGAGGTAGCTTGTGTTTATCTCATGGTGGTCCTGTTAGATGAAATCAGATGGGCTGGTGAGAAGACTCAGTGGGTAAGGTCACTTGGTAGGCAAGGACTTGAGTTCAAGTCTCCAGAACTGACAATAAAAACAAACAAACAAACAAACAAACAAACAAACCAGATGTGGCTGTGTAACTGTAACTACAGCACTGTGGTGTGGGTTGAGGCAAGAGAAGTGTGGCACTTGCTGCCACCACCAACCTAACTTCAGGTTCAGTGAGAAACTCTGTCACAAGGAAATAAGGAAGAGAATGACAGTTCTAGATACCTGCTGTCCCCCTCTGGCCTCTACATTTCCATAGCTTTATACACACACATACATCACAGACACACACAGATACACATACATCATAGACATATATGCATATCATTCACAGACACACACACACACACACACACACACACATACATCACAGACACACACAGATACACATACATCATAGACATATATGCATATCATTCACAGACACACACACACACACATACACACACACATACATCACAGACACACACAGATACACACGCATACACATATGTATATAGTCATAGACATATATGCATATCACTCACAGACACACACAGATACACACATACATACACACACATACACATACATCACAGGCACATACACCATGTGTACACACAGATATTAAAAAAAATAAAAGGAAAACAACACATGTTTCTGTTGGACGAGGGGTTGCATTGAATTCTTCCAGAACTTCATTTTGAAGGAAACAGCAGCAAGATGGACACTTGCCTGCATATTCAGCTTTGCCCAGCCATCTTAACACTCTCCTGCTTTCTCTGGACTTATGATCTGGGGCTCTTGAGGATGCCTGGACCTGGCTGTCCTCTGAGTTGAAGGCTAAAGGGAATGTGACCTCAATCTCCGGACCCCAGTGGGTGAAGACCAGACATGTGTCTGCTCCACAGGAGCAAGGTCGCCTCCCCCAGGCACTTCAGCTTGGAGTTGTCTTCTGAATGTCCTCTCTAGAACTCACACAGGAATTTAGTGGGCATTATGAAGGTCTTGGGAGCTAAGAACTTTTTAACTAAGAGCTGGGTGGTGGCTTAGTGGATGATGGACTTGCCACACAAGTGTGAGGACTTGAATTTGGATCTCCAGAAACCACATAGATGATAGGAAAGCCTGGTGGTCACTGTGTCCAGCACTTAGGAGGTGCGGACAGGGGGTCTCTGGGGAAAGATGGCAAGTTGGACTAGACTGTCTATAAGCTCTGGGTGCAGCTTAGAGGTTATGTCTCAAGTAAAGTGGAATACCTTCCCATGGGTGTGCATACATGTGATCCCATACATACAAACATACACATGAAAGGAAAAGAGAAAGATGCATAGGTCTTGGGGCTCTGCCTTTGTGAATTGGATAATGCCGCCATCCTGGAATAGGATCAGTCATCTCAGAAGCCATTCTTATCTCCCACCCACCCCTGCCTCTGCCTCTGCTTCCTTCTGCTAGTGTCTGCAATGCCCCCAGCAGAGACAGGACATTTCCTATTGGACTTTCCCAGACAACTTATATGAGAACCAAACTCAGATTCACACACATATGAAACAAACACGTCGAAACCACATGAGGTGCATTTTGATATTGTCTGTTATTCCGCCCACTCCAGGCTACTCTGGTCTGTCTTCATTTTCAAGTCCTGTTCCTACCTTCCACCCTGATCTCAGACCAGTTAACACTGGTGAGACCTAGCATGTATGGAACAATAGAACGTTCCCTTCAATACCAGGAGGGGATAGAGAGTAAAGATTGACAGGAAACCTGCTCTGCTCTGCCCTGCAGGATCTAAGAGTGGCCTCTGATTTATTCCTCCGAGGCATCATCCTCTCTTTGCTACGCCAAGCCCTGGTACAATCTTCCCATTTTGCAGCTAAGAGCTTTGTCACTAAAAGGACAGAGTCATGGCTGCAACAGAATTTGAGGCCAGATCTGGCTGACCCAAGCTCGAGCTGCCTCCCATGATGCATGCCCTCTCTGTTCAGCCCATGTGAGGAATGCTGGCTGGGAGATGGGTGCACAGACATTACCCACAGACTGTGGATACCTAGCTCATACCATGAGGAATGGCTTCACAACACTGCGTTAGGAAGCAAGGAACCTTGATGAAGGGTTAAGTTTCTGAGGTCCAAATACAGGAAGAGGTGCTCTGTCACATGATGTCTATCTGGAGCACCTTGAATGATACCCCATAGAACTTCTTCCTTGATCTTCAGACTCATATTTGCTGAGACCAGGAAATTAGGAAAACAGAAAAGTAAACGTGTGCGCGCATGCACACACACACATATATACACATACACACATATGCACAAACATGTCAATCCCATCTCATTAATGGAAGGAAGACACTTCTCAATCTTTTCATTATTACACATTTAGTTATTTTAAGATTTACTTTATTTTTAATTATGTGCATATATGTGTATCTGTATGTGGGTATGTGAATGTGAATGTAGTACTGGTGGAGGTCAGAAGAGGACGCTGGATCCACTGGATCTGGAGTTAGAGGTGGTTATGAGCTGATGTGGTGCTGGGAGCTGAACTCCAGTCCTCTGCAAAAGCAGTACACACTCTCAACTGTCTAGCCGTCTCTCCCTCCCCACAGCTATATTTCATTGTGACTTTTCCTTACGCAATACAATTTCTGATTTGGTCACCTTCCATCTGTTTGGGTTGCTGTTTAGTGTAACAAAGCTTGCTCCTGGCAGATGTTCAACAGAACTGAATGGCCCTGTGCAGTAGCATCTACTTCCCCCATCCTTAACACTGGACCAAGATCGTCTCTAACGCTTACACATGGTAGACACTGACAATACCCTTTAAACTCAGATTCTGCCAACACTTTTCTTGGCAAGCATTTCAAGTAGATCCAATCCCGTCAGTAAGAAGGGAGTGGGGAGAGCTATGGTTTGTCCCAGAAGAAATGTGTATTCAGATTGGCCTTTGTCACCAGGCTTTGTTGGGACTTGCTGGGTTCTGGGCTTTTTATCACAGGCCTCCTGGTGCTGGCTGTTGGTTTTCCCACCAGGCAAAGGCAGCAATGATTAACCATGTTGATCTTTCCAACAGCCCCTAGAGGTGAGTATGGCTATCACATTTGCAGATGAGTGACTAGGAGGCCAGCTCATCTTGAGCATCTGCGAGCTGATGGAGGACCTTGGAAAGAGCAGCTCTCTTGCACCTCAGGGAGATCATAGCAAAAGCCAAGAGATCAGAAGCAAGGCCTGGGCTGAGGAGAAGTGCCGGGAAGGACACTAATCAGGCTTGGGAAGATCAAAGACACAAACTTCTCTTAACTTTTATGTACGTATTTGTTTTTTCATTCAACAATTCCCAGACTAAGTTGAGATAGGAACTGAATCTCCCAGGAGCCATGCTGAGCAGGTAATAATGAAAATGTCCCTTGGTGAGTTCAGGAGAAGCATATGGTGACCCATCACACATGGACACATGGGAATAACTGCTCTGAGGAAAGAAAAAAAAAACATGCTGGAGAATTGAAAAGTGCTCTCATGGAGAAGGCTATTTATTACTGACACCCAACAGAAGAGTCACTGTCATCCAGGCAGGAAGAAAGAGGCACCCCTAGAGAGAGCGGAACTGTGTAGTCAGACTCTAGTCAGAGGAGCAGGCCTTAGGCCAGAGTTAGCCCATTGCTTATTCATAAATAAAGTTTTATTAGAACCCATGCATAGCCACTCAGCTATGTATTGGTTTCACACTATGGCAGCAGAATTGGAGAGCTGGGACAGACTTTGTGAGTCTCTGAGTCTTACTCTCTGGGCCTCAGAGAAAAATGTCAGTGATTCTGGCCCTAGAGAAAGGGGACAAGGACAGCAAGGCCTGTGAAGGGGGGGTCAGCAGTGGGACAAGAGGAGAAAGGAGGTCACAAGGGGGGACGAAACTTTTCTGAGCACAAGAGAAGGCTAGAGAAGACCATGATCAGACCTCCAAGAATGTAGATGAAATTCTAAATGATCTTATCAAATAAGAAACACAAAGCCAAATACAGAGTTAAAAGCCCAAGAAATCAGAGCAAATAGCCTTAGCTTACCACTCGCTGCCATCCTTCCCCAGAGAGAGAGAGACCTTCTTCCAGTGTGTCTGTCTTTTTATTGCCTTTCTGTTCTGCCTTCTCATTGGTTCTAAACCCAACCACATGACCTCTTCGTCACTGCCTGTCTATAGATACCTCCAGGTCTCTATTGTTGGTACTGAGATTAAAGGTTTGTGTCACCATGCTGGCTGTGTCTTTGAACACACGGAGACTCTGCCTGCCATGTGATCAGATTAAGGGCGTGTACTACCACTGCCAGACTTCTGCTTAATGGCTATGACCTCTGAACTCCAGGCAACTTTATTTATTAACATACAAATAAAATCACATTTCAGCACAAATAAAATATCACCATACAAGAGGGTCAGATTTATGTGTTTAAAAGATGACGGTTTTCATCTAAAAGCCCTAAGGCTCAACTCTAGGCTGCTTTCCCTCAGCATACAGCCGGCATTTGACAGACACTTACAGCAGTAGTAACCAAGGGAAAGAGTAACGTAAGCTGAAGACTCAAGTACTGTTCCTACTGAGCAGGCTCATAACTGTATGATGGAGCTCTCGTTATTTTATATTTTTATATTTCTTCTTAGGAAACATTTCAACCCCAAAAAAATACTCTCAAATATTTGTACTACTGCTTTCAATGGTGATGTTCCTTTTAGCAGTGGCATTCAATTTTAATATTTTGGTGTAAAAAAAAATTAGTTGCGTAGAGGGAGGGGAGCTGTAGTGGGGGTTTTGGATGGGAATCGTGCATCTTCTTCCCTGGGTCTCCAGTTTGCAGCCTGTAGATCTTAGGACTCTCTGGGCCTTATCGTTGCATGCAACAACTAATTTATCGTAAACGTCTCCACACACACACACACACACACACACACACACACACACACACACACACACGGTTCTGTTTCCCTAAAGAACCCTGACTAGTTGGACACAGTACAGAGTTCTTCTGAGGAACAGTACCAAGCAAATTTAGACCTACAGAGGAGAAGGCCTGACTGTGTGATTTGTGGGACTCAGCTCACAAGATGACGAACACTGAGAAGTCCTAGTATAGGCTCTCTGCAAGCCAGGGGACCAGGGAAGCTGATAGTATGGCTTAGGCAAGTCTGCAGCCCTGGAACCCTGGTGCACCATGAGTGTAATTTTCAATATAAAGTCAAGGGCCTCAGAATCATCTTGGGGGCTTGTCTTAGTTAGGGTTACTACTGCTGTAATAAAGCATCATGACCAAAAGCAACTTGGGGAAGAACCGCTTTATTTTGGCTTATGTGTCCGTATTTCTGTTCATCACTAAATGGAGTCAGAACAAGAACTCAAACAGGGCAGGAACTTGCAGGCAGGAGATGATGCAGAATCTATTGGCGGGGAGTAGGGTAGGGGGCGGGTAGCTACTTACTGTCTTGTTTCCCATGACTTGCTCAGCCTGCTCACTTATAGAGACCAGGACCACCAGCCCAGAGGTGGCACCACCCATAATGTCTGGACACTCCTACATCAATCACTATTTAAGAAAATGCCCTACAGGCTTGTCTGCAGCGCTATCTTATGAAGGCATTTTCCCAATTGAGGATCCCTTTTCTAGGATGACTCTAGCTTGTGTCAAATTGACATAAAACTAGCCAGGACAGGTCTCAAAGTCAGAGAAGGAAAAGACAGTGCCTAGCTCCACAATGGAGATCAGCACTTTTATTATCTACCCTTTTCAACCTGGGCCCTCAACTAGTCAGATGGTGCCAACCCAAGTAGGGAGATGGCAGGGCTTCTTCCCTCTGTCTGTTACCTGAGATGCCACTGTCCTTTGGAAACACCCTCACAAACATGCCCAGAAGTAACATCTTAACAAGGCCTGGGCTTCTTTGATGCAGCCAAGATGCAGACTGTCCATCACATGCAGTCCACCTATTTATTTCCATGATACTTTATGTTAAAAGAGGAACTTCATATCACCGCTTAAAACTGAAAACCACATCCATAGTCATCCACCACCTCTGGTTCTTAAATCTGTTTCCTCTTCCTCATGATCCTTGAGCATTTTCAGGCATGGATGGGGTATAGATGTTCTGTTTAGGCCTGAGAATTCTGCACTCTTGTTCTCTGCACCTTGACCAGCTTTGGGTCTCTATGTTAGCCACCATCTCCTGCAAACAGAAGCTTCCCTGATGAGAGCTGAGAGATGCATTAATCTATGGGTGCAATTATAAATCATTAGGAGTCAGTTTAATAAATGAAAGGACCATGTCCTTTTATCAACATAACAGTAGTAGATTTTCCTGTAGGGCCTAGGAGCTACTTAACCAGAGGTCCACAGCCCATTAATGGTGCCAGTTATAGGTGTTATTTTATGGGGTGGACATTAAATCCAATCAGAGAGTGGTTGGTTACCCCCATGATGCTGGTGGCTTTATTGCCCCAGTGGGCATGTTTTTCCAAGCCACTCTTACAGCTTACGTGGTTCCTAGCTGGGAATGATTGATGCCTACCTCTCTCCTCCAGTAGCATTTGAAGCACCTTCCAGTATTGTGAAAGCCAGCCAGCAGAGATGAAGAAAGAGTGTCTTCTGGACACATCAGGACAGTGGTCCATATGAACTCACAGTAGTCATTATGGCATACATAAGATCTGTCAAGCCCAAACCGGACAAATTTAAGCATGAAGAGGGAAGCTGGACAAGAAGTTCCTCCCCTAGCCCAGGAGCTATTGGAAAGTGTTAGCTGCTGGGAAAGGAAAGGTCAGTTTTCTCTAAGAGTATAGCTCCCTACCTCAGTGAAAGGTCACAAATCTAAGAACATTTGTGCAGCACACATTGGGTTTGATGAGGTGGGGCACAAAGTTAGTGGGAAGGGAAGCGGGGGCTGGTCTGGGAAGTGGGGGGGGGCAGTCCTAGTTAGGTCTTCATTGCTGAGATAACACCATGGCCAAAAAACAACTTCAGGAAGAAAGGGTTTATTTCATCTTACAGCTGATAGTCCATCACTGAGGGGTGGCAGGGCAGGAGCTGAAGCAGAGACCACAGAGGGGTGCTTCTTACTGGCTCGCTCAGCCTGCTTTCTTATGCAACCCAGCACCACCAGCCCAAGGTTGGTGCCGCCTTCAGTAGTCTGGGCTCTCCCACATCAATTATTAATAAAGAAAATGCCTCACAGACTTGCCTCCAGACCAATCTCACGGAGGCCTTTCTTTCAAATGAGAGTCCTTCTTCCCAAATGACCCCAGCAAGTATCAAGCTGACATAAAACTAGTCAGCACAGGGAGGTAAGGTAAATATGGCCAAAGTTCATTATAAGAAATTCTCAAAGAACTAATTTTAAAGATGAAAAATTGAAAACCAAGGTTACTTAAATGAATAAATGCCCAGTTGGTAATGTCACCTCGAGGTAGTTGCTGTGAAGGGCTCAGACTCAGTTCTGAAAGCTGATTACTTTCCTTTTCTTTGAGCAGAGAGCTAAGCCAGTGCTGGGTGCCATAGACCAGCCAGCAGCAAAGAGTGAAGCCCAGCCGTAAAGTACCCACTGTGTGATTTATGACCCTGTGTCTGTGTTTTGAACTTATGCCACACTCGCAGAAACAGTGTCCCCTAATCACAGAGGCCAGAAGAAGGTCAAAATGTGGTCATCAAACGCTCTTTTGCTGAAACCCTCCAGGATGGCTTGGTACACAGGCAACTCCTGGGCTTCTTATCATTGGAAGCTGTGATGTGGGTGGGGGAGGCTGATGAGCACACTGATAGATGCCCAGGGAAACAGCCAAACGCTTGTCTGGAGAGGGTGGGTTTGATCATGGTCTTTGGGTATAGAAGACCTGAAACAAATCAATTCACAGTTCCCAACCAACTAGAGAGAGCTCTTGGCTTTATCCTCATGTGTAATTTTGAATGGAGCAGAGGGGATTGATGCACAGAAGAGGCAGAGGTCATGGGGTCACAGAGGTAAGGATGGCAACCATGCCTGTGAATAGTTTAATGTAATTGGCCCCCATAAGCTCATAGGGAGTGACACTATTTTGAAGTGTGGCTTTGTTGGAGTAGGTGTGGCCTTTTTGTAAAAAGTGTGTCACTGTGGAGGCCAATGAGATCACGGAAGGACTCAAGAGTGACTCTAAGGAGCTGTTGATACGACTCTCCAGAAACTCACAAATTTCCACGTTCTGCACGAGGAGGGTGTGGGGGGCTTAGAGACAGTGCTACCCATAGAGTGTGGACACACACAGATGTATGGCCTGTGGCTGTTCTGAATGGGTAACCAGGCAGGGCGTAAGGCCTGTAAAGACAGACATGAGGATCCCATACAGCCAGCCAGCTGGAGACCAGCTTCCTCTGCCCCGAGAGTGGGTAAACCCTGGGCAGCACCAATCAACCAGAGAGGCAATGGAGACCAGGAGATGGGGTTTGTGGCACCCTTGGGAGAAGTCAAGATTGGTGTTGCCCAGTAGAGATTCAACATGAGCCATGTACGCACATTTAAAATTTCTAGAATCTGTATTCTAAAGTTTAAAAAGGAGGTGGAATTAATTTTAGTAATACATTTTATTAAATTTAGTCTGTCCAAAATATCATTACCCCATGTGCCCTACAAAAAAATTACTAATAGAATAGCTTCTAGTCTTTGTGTGTGTGTGTGTGTGTTGTCTTGGAAATTTGGTGTGTATTTTCCATATAGCATAACTCAGTTTATACTGGTCACAAGGCTAGTGTTCATTAACTAGATGGTAAGGGCTCCTGCGGCAGACACGGTGGGATGCGCTTTCGGGTACCGCACAGGTGGCGAGCTGTGCAGAAGGGGCTACCATTTTTCTCCTCCCTCCTTGAGCTCTGGTATTTGCTTTGTGTGGTCTCCAACTGTGATCCCTGGCAAGTCTTCCAGGGAAGCTGGCTTATGCACGCATTTATGTGTGGTTATGGTTTGTGGTTGGGGCCAGGCAAAAGCCAAGAGAACTCTGCGGAGGAACGGCGTGAATGAAAGCCTGGGAGGCGTGACAGAGAGATGATGGCTGGGGTCCAGATGTCTGAAAACCTTCCCACCACTTCTAAGGGAATTCCCGGGGTCTGGAGCAATGGATGAAGTCCTAAACTGTGGCGTCTCCTAGAGTCTCCCCATCTTGCATCAGATTGCTGAAGCACTGGGCAGCCCAGACTGAAAGCATCTTCAAGAGGAGAAACGAGGAAAACCTGGCTTACTTCATTTCCAGCGGAAAGTTAATTGCTTTTTGGAGAGTTGCTTCCAGCCAGATGAGGACCACACAGAGGAAAAAAACAAAACACAAAACACAACACACACACAAAAAAAAGCAAAACAGTACTGCCCTCAGATGGGAGTTTCGCCAACAGTGACAATAGTCGTCTGCTGTTGTGAGTCTGATGGACGTGGAGGGCAACTCATGGCAGAGTCATTGTTTATATTGACAGCTTAACAGCAGGCTTGAAGGAAGAAGAGTTTGGGGAGGCAGTGGGGAGCTGTAAACACGTAATCCATCACAGAAACTTAGAGGGAAGCAGGCGCCATGGAGCCAGAGCAACCGAACCCTTAATTGTTGGGCAATCCGCTGTCTCGGCTGCCCTCATCTGCACTCTGTAGATGCCAACACAGTGCAGCCTTTAGACAAGGGCCATCAGCGCTGGGAGGGTGCAGCAGAGGGTGTGCTGGCATCTGGCCCCCTGGAGAAACCAGAAATATGATGGAGATTCACCTGCCTGTCTTGCTTATCTCATCTATTCAAATTAACCAGTGCCCAGAGCTGGAAAGAAATGGGCTGCATTCAGACAAAGATGAATTGTAGCAAAAATGGAAATTACGACTCAGAAAATGAATATCATCAAGACCACTGGGATTTTATTAGCTAATCAGGGCGGTGATATTGAACTTCTGAAGATGCTGTTTTGATTGAATTTTCTCCTTGTATCCATAAGGACTTGTCAGGGTAGTGTTCAGCGGGGCGGAGAGGGAGTATCACACACTATAATGAGCTGTTTAATGCCCTGTTCTTTCCCTAATGTTTTTGTTTTGTTGCTCAAGTCTCGTAGATTTCTTGAAAGTGGTAAGGCTTAAAGCCACAGCACTAGCCTGGGAGGAAGAAGTGACCCAAGCCCCCGTCAAGTATAGTCTAGATTCCTTAGCACGGCTAGCTACTGTGTAGCAGGCATTGTGGGGTTCCTGGGGCTCCGGCAATGGGTCTCCAGCCATGGAAGGACACGGCAGGACCAGTGTAGCTTGGGAGGTGGGCTCTAGCCACTACTGCCCGCATCTCTGTCTTCGCACATTCTTAGCTGTTGACACTTAGCTTTTGCCGTTCTCTGCATCTTCAGCACCCAGACTCAGATCAAAGCCGCCATGTTCTCTTTACCTGACCTGCAGGATCAGAGCTAATTCTCACTCATGACCCCCATGTCTCCAGGGGGAGCTTATGTGCTGTGGATGCTAAATTTTGACCTCCTGATTCATGTCTGCTGATCTCAGGAGGTGCAGCAAGGGTCCTTACAGGTTCTCCTTACCAGAGAGCAGGTGCAGTGAAGAATCCAAGTCCTGTACCTCCTAAGACCCAAGTCTCACTAAGGGCAAGGGAATCAGTTGCTGGCTCAAATTTACAGCACACATTCCAAAAGCCAGGTGTGACCCAAAGGGCTTCCACATTCGATTTAACTCTCACAGATGTCTTTTGTGATAAAATACCATTCCCTCCCCATCTTACAGACAAGGAGAGGGAACCGCAGGGATGTGAGGGAGCCCAGCTAACTAAGTCACACAGCTGGATTTTGAGAAAAGCATGATTAGAATTTAGCAGGCACAATTTAACTTAGTTATGCAAAATATACCCTCACAGCTAGTAATTCCATAAGACAGAGGAACTGGCTTAGTGTTGCTTGGACCCATGAGTGTGTTATCTCATGCTGAGCACCTCGCTAAGGATCTGCATCCCAGCCTGCATCTCGGCGATAGACAGATCAGGAAATGAGGATGGTGATGGACCTAAATTAACATGGAGGAAGCGTTGACCATTCAGTGCCCAGAGTCTTATTATCTTTTTTTTTTTTTTTTTAGCATAATTGAAAATGGATTGAAACCCAGAGCCCAGACTCCCCGAAGGTCTCCTGCCTCCTCCTCAGGCAGCACAGTAAAAGCCTCCCACCTCATGCCTTCTTCCCATGTAATGCGGTATGCTGATGAAATCATTTATCATCCGTGAGCTGTGCTGGCTGTCTCATTAGGGAATGTAACTGCAGGCTCTGAATTTGGATGATCTGGACATGCTTTAATTAGGGTTTAAAAGATATGGGCACCGGCTTCTCATGCAAGGTGGGTATGACTCCTCCTCCGGGTTTAACCCTCCCTGCCTGCCCAGGCATATGATCAAAGAAATGTACACACACACACACACACACACACACACACACACACACACACACGCACATTTGGCCCTTGATTGGTAAATAGAAAGGCTGCCTTCAACAGGCTGGAATGCTGGGGATCTTCTGCCGACTGGAGGTGCCAAGTGGTGAACAGCCTATAGGTGAATTTACACACATTACTCTAACAGGCCTGGGTTTTGTAAGTGTGCTTAATGCTGGGTCTCTAGGTTCTGTCAGAGAACCACAGCAGGATTCTCAACAGATGCCCAGGAGTCTGAAACTTCTCAGAGCTTCCAAGGGACCCTGTACATACCCAGGGCTGCCTCAGCTACACAGGTATGCAACTTCCTTCCCATCATGAGGTGAGCTCGTAAGTAAACACCCGTTCTTGGGGAACTGAGATTTTCAGAGTGAAAGCTAAGGGCTCTGTGTCTCCATCACATCTCATGCAGGTGTGGTGACTTTGAACTGTCTGGCCTTTCTCTACAATTGCATTTTCTGCATATGTTGCTACGACCCAGAATGGCTGGGACTCAGCATCGCCTGCCTCTATGGTTTTTCAAAAACTCTTGACGCTAAGGTTTGGAGCAGGCTGCAGCTGGGAATGCCAGGCCTGTCTGTGTGGGGCTGTGGGGCTTTGCAGAAGGAATGAAGTCTGTGCAAACTCTCTGGAATAGTGTGAAGAGAGAGCCTTTGCTCATAGGCTTTCAGAAGTAAATACGTGTGTGTGCTTCCCAAGAAGGTATGCGTGTGTTTCACCTGGCTTTTCTTTTGCCCGAGTTCCTAGCAAACCTTGAAGTTCAAGCCCAAGGCATGAGGCAGAGGTCTATTTGACCAAAAAGGACCCTGAGCTGTGGCTGACAAGTCTAGGTTCACAAGGAAGAGGCCTGACTTCTGGAACAGAGGCCAGGGAGAGTTGTAAGCTAGGTGGAGGCAGGATAGACAGACTCTGCAGAGCACCGAGTGAGAGGTTCAAGAAGAGCCTGGGAGCGCAAGAGTTAGGTCTTCCTCTGGACAGATTCCAGGACAAGAGGGGAAAGTGTCTTGTGGTGTCTGAACAAAGAAGATATATTTATGATTAGGTCACAGGTCCATACAACCCAATGCTGTAGGAGAGGGGATTAGGAGTAGGGAGGCTTTCCAAGCTGGCTGTCTATCCATCTCTCCCTGCCTTTCCTCCTTTCCTTCACCTCTAGGTTCCCAGAAGTCCTCAGACTGTCTGGTCTACATTGATCCATGTTAGCAGAGCCCAAGGTGCCTGTCCAGCACAGGCCGGGAAGCTGCCGGTGGGTGTGTGGACTAACAAGAACTTGGCTCTGTATTCAGGAAGAATGTTTTCTCCCATCACTTTGAACACTCTGGTGCCTGCACACAGGGGATGGAGCGAATCTATTTCCTCACTTCAATGGAGATTATTAATGTGGCCTAGTTCAGGTTGAGCAGAAGAACTTGCTGAAAGTATTCTCTCCACTGTAGAAACAGTGACATGGGGAAGCCATGACAATAGATGGAGGATACAGGGGAGAGATAACCCTCCTCTTGGCAATCGCTGAAGCTGAGGTTGTGGGGGTAAGCACTGGAACACAGTCTTGTTTCACTACAGTCCCGAGCAGGGGCATGTGGGTGGGATGGTGGGTATCCCAGAGCTGCTGAACAGGACTGAAGGTCATCATCACAGCTCTGGTGAAATCCTTATGGATGCATCTCAATATAGTGGACAACGTCATGGCATGGGACATTTGAAATACAAATAGAAACCTGATTTAGGGACTTTCAACCCCAGTGTTATGTTAGGTTGGAGGTTTTAAGTTTTAATCTGGCCATTTTTTACTCCAAAACTTTCTATGACTTTCCTCAGTCCAATTTTTGATGTATTGAACAAATATTTGCTGAGATACCAATCCACTGTTCTCAGGAGCTACTGGAATAACTGAACACCAACCATGGACACAGCCAGGCTCAGGCCTCACATTGCTCCAGCTTTCTGTGTGTGGTCATTTCAGGATAGGAGTGGTCTTTCAGGGCACTGAAATCAGCAACAATGACTCACTTTGGAAGACTGACTTATGTTGACATAAGACAACAAACTTCTGCATCGTTTGTCATTGTGCTAGTTTTTAAAAAAGTATAAGATACCATTGATCTTTGTAGCTTACTGTGAAGTGTATTTTTCCTGTGTACACATGTGTCTCATCTATCATCTATCTATCTATCCATCCATTCATCTATCTAATCTATATCTGTCTAGATTGCTTATTTACATATACAATGTGTGTATATATACAATATACTTATTGATAACTTTCTCAATACATGCAAGTCTTGTTCTTTTATCTTATTCATAAAATATCCATGCATTTTTAACAGTTCTATAAATGTGGAGTGTTGTATTTAAATGTATGAAATGTGAAGGAAATGTCTCACACACACACACAGAGAGAGAGAGAGAGAGAGAGAGAGAGAGAGAGAGAGAGGAGAGAGAGAGAGAGAGAGAGAGAGACTGGGTGGGGGTGGGGGTGGGGGTGGGCCGAGCTGGCGCTTTCCCAAGTGTGGATAGAAGGGATTTATTAATTAATCGGTGTTGATGGTTTGAGATCTCCCCACTTGGGTGCCACTTGCTCATGTTCAAGTGTCTGAGCATGGGGCTGTGGTCCGGGCATGTGTGCAGTTGGCAGCTGCCCTGTCAAGCTGGGTCTCATCCTGAGCTGCAGAAGGGCCCCGCGGCTCTGTCGCGACTCCCCTTGATATATGGATGTGCCACAGCTCGTCATGTCACATCCGTTGATAACTCTGTATAATTAATTTGATGCCATCTGATGTGGCAGCAGGTTCGATATTTAAAACATAAAAGTTGTCCATGCCCCACGGAGCACATCTGTTCAATGGCATAATTCAAATTAATTTCCAGCAATTTCGGGCTGAGCTCTTGGAGCCAATCTCTAATCTGCCTGGCATCCTCAGGCACTCCTGAGGTAAGGACACACTCTGTGGAATAGCTCAAGACATAGTTCTCAAATTCCTATTTTTAAATTTCCTTCGTAACTACAGAAATAATGCAAAGACCTTGCTCAGGCTTTCTGGATTCCCTTCTAGCCTGCAAATCCCAAGCTAATCCTGCTGTACTGATGCAAGCCGACCTCACTACCGATGAGAGCCTGTGGGTGCACACAGCCACCAGCCTGCAGCTTCAGTGTCTGTCTCAGGAGGATTCCAGTCTCCCTCATGGGGTTACCGTGTTCCTTTCTCATCTCCATTTGGGGTTGGTTATTCACTACCCTTCAGAACTCAGTGTTATTTTTCAGAGTACTGGCTGTTTTTGTTTTTGGAACATAGTGAAGCTCATTTTGGCTATTTTGTGTTTCTTATTACATAATGTTGGCAGGAACACCACGGATGCACTTTCTGTGTCCTCGGTGTGACCTGTCAGCAGGTGCATGGGCCTGATGTGCCTCGTCACCACTGAGCTTGGTTTTGCTGAAGACTGTGTCTGTAAGGGTTCCCCACATGTATAGACCCATACAGGTAGCCCAGGTTGGCCCTGAGTCTTTAGACACTTGCCTGCCTCAGCCTTGTGAGTACGGGGATTGCCGGTGTTTGCTGCCATGACCAGCTCCCTTTCAATTTGCTAAGCATTTGTGGGGAGATAATTCAAGACTGCTCTGTGTCAGTTTCTCCTTACCCTTTGGCCCAGTAATGCCAGTATCCGTGATGCTGGCCCATCACAATTATCATCGAAGTGTTGAAACGGGCAACTTCTCTGTTTCTAACTGCTTCTTCTATGCCTGTCAGTTGAGAACAGACGAAAAGGAAGATTCTGAGTATTTATTCAAGAATGTCTTTGTATGGGTGTGAACCACTGGGTGTTGCTGGTTAAAAGTCACTGCTGTTACTGCGTGCTGTCCCTTGCCTTACCTTGTCTTTTGTTAGTGGTGTGACTGCTCAGTAGTCAGTTTGTCATGTGACATCTGCCTGGAAAGTACTGGGAGACATGCAAGACAGACATCAGATCCATCACAGCCAATGTAGGAAACAAAGGTGGAGATGCTGGGCCAAAATCCCATGACACCTGAAGAGGAGATGCTGGACCAGTAACCCCATGACACCTGAGATGGAGATGCTGGACCAGTAACCCCATGACACCTGAGATGGAGATGCTGGACCAGTATCCCCATGACACCTGAGATGGAGATGCTGGACCAATATCCCCATGACACCTGAGATGGAGATGCTGGACCAATATCCCCATGACACCTGAGATGGAGATGCTGGACCAATATTCCCATGACACCTGACATGGGGATGTCCCGCCAATCCCTCCATGAACAAAATCTGTTCTCATAGTGCCAGGAGTGCTCACACAAGCACTGGGATGTAGGAAAGTGTGGCCTGCTTCCTGCAGGCTGCCCAGCTCACAGCTGTGCATGCATGTGCTGAGTTGTCAGCGTTTGTGTACAGCAGGAACAACGCATTGCCCTCAGTGAGGAGGGAGCATGAGCCTGTCTGTCGGTGGTTTGGTCTCGTGGCCTCTGACGAAGGATTTGCTTCAAATTGCAGCGCAAGCTTTTGGTGGCCACAATTCAGTCTCCTCCACGCACCTGTGAATGCATGGGGGGAAATTACGGCATCTGAGCACAGAACTAAGACCTCACAAAGGGGCAGGACATGTGTGGACCCAGATGTGTGCTGGATCCATGAGAGAACCCAAGCACCACAGCGACAGGCGTCTGAATTTGTGCTGTGAGGTGCAGTAGGCAGCAGCGGACAGACACATCCCCGCTTACTTACTGAGTAAAAGGTGAGAGTTCCCGGTTCCGAGTCTTGGTAATGAAGGGACTTTAGACAAGTTGTCTCACAGATGCAGGGCTTGAATTTCTCATTTATAAAATGTGAAGAATGCTGCCTTGCATAATTGTGAGGAGTGTGACACAAGCCCAGCCCAGGGACCGGTACCCAGAGCAGGCTGGATGAAGTCCACACGCAGTTCACACATGCTTATCCCATACACCTGTAGAGACGCTAACTGTGCATCCAGCGACATTCATGTGCACTCACATCTCGGCAGCAGCCCCGCTTCCTGAACCACAGATTCAGCCAGGATTTATGAAGGAAACCAGGCAAAGGAAACAAACCTTCATTAAAATCTGATCGTTTCTTGTTTTCACTTAAGGCCCTTTTCCCGAGCCATCTGGGAGCAATTTATTGAAACCATAATTGTGCATTAAATATTGCAATTTGTCCCAGACCCCGTCTATGAAATAAACAGTACAGCGATTCACTGCAGAGTCAGCACATCCAGAGCCTTGCTGCTTTTCTGCCCGCGACACCTCCATGTCCCCGTGGCTCCCCCTACCCTCCAGGACTCACCCAAGCACAGCTCAAAGTAGAGTCCAGATTTGGGCCACCATCTTATGAGGCAGCTCGTCTCAGTGATGATGAAGGCCTCTGAGGATGAGATCACAGAGAAAAGAATACCTTTTGAAGGCAGAAGGTCCTTGGGGCCCCTGAGGGACTAGCTCTGGCCCCTGGGAAGGAGAAGGCTTACCATGCCTCTAGATTCTGACCTGCTGTGGGAGAGGATTCCCCTAATGCAGCTTGGGCTCTAGAGGCTGATGGCTGTCTGTTTCTCTGTGTACCCTGAGCTGGGGGTGGGGCAGGGAGTAGAGGTAAAGATCAGGTGAGGGAGGAGGCAGACTGTTTGTTGGTGGACCCACTGCTTGGAGTGTGCTGGGAGTTCCAACGCAGAGAACTGGTTTCTCAGCCCAGAAATAGACTTTAAGGGAGAAACGTCAATATCGATACGTGGGTGAAGGCTGGATAGAGTCCTCAAAGCTCTGGGAACGCAGATGACTGTAACATTATGAGGTATCTGTGGTGTGCAAGGCACTGTGAGTTAGAGACTCTGAGTGTGGGTGGATGAAGTCATGAGCGGATAGGCAGGTGCCCATGGCCAGGATCCCTGTCAATCACTGCCTACATTCCTGGCTTTGCATCTTTGCTCTGGGCAACCATCCAACCCCCAAGCTGTCTCTTCTCCCCTCAGGGTTTTCTTTCCTCTCCCCTCTCATCCACTCGTCTGTCCCAGTGTTTGCCTTCTGTCTGTCATTAGCCATAATGCATTCTGGGACAAAAGCAACAGCCTCCTGAGAGTGGGCACTTCTCTGCACAGAGCCTGTCTTGGTCATTTGATCATGACTCTCGACCCTTAGGCTCAGAGCTGAGAAAAAAAAGCTTATAGTGTGCCTGGCCTTTGTGGATTAAGGATGTCTGTGAAAGGCCTATCCACAGAGCGAGTTAGCTAAGGGTAGTATGTGCTGTGCAGCTTTGTCCAGGTCTTAGAACCAGGATCTGGGGGCAGTAGGTGTGTGGTGGGGAGCACAGAGATAAAACCCTGGCTGGAAAAGGCCAGCAGTAGCCAGAGAGGCCAGATGGGGATACTGGGGCCAGCATCCTTCCTTCAGCAAATGTGAGTTGGAGCCTGAGAGTAGCCTGGTGATGGCTCACAGGGGGGTTTTCTCCTGAATGACCTTGGCAGGCTTGGGCAGGCTCTGCTCAGAGTGGCTGTCCTTCCCGTAGGCCGGTGATGACAGGCTCCTAACAGCTGGTTGGAATCTCAGAGGAGCAGAGGTGGGGAGCAGGTGGGGAATGGAAAGGCAGTATGGGGGTGCTCATGAGCATTACATTCTAAGGGATGCATTGCCAGGTCACTGTGTCTGAGACACCGGGTGAGTGCTGCTGTCTAAGCCTTGTCTAAGTCCTGTGCGCTGCCTTGGCAGCCGAGTGGGAATGCAATGCCCCATACCTCAGATGAGGGCAGTGGCCTGCATCATGAAGTGGGCACAGATGCACGCCTCCATGATGGTGACATCTAGGTGGGTGACATTTAATTCCCCACTGCCTTGGTGAAAGGAAGTTGATGACTCTAAAAACCACCTCTTCTTAGCCTGTCACCCTCCCTTTGGGACTTGCCTAATCTCAGCTAAAAGTTAGCTTTTCTTCTTAAGCAATTCACGTTACAATACTGTTAGTTAACTGTTTGTTAGACATTAGTCATTATGGTTATTATCACCAGCTCAGCAAATGAAATGATTAGGGGGAAGTAGAGGAAGAGGCAGAGACATCAGCATCCCTCCTGTGAAAAGAGCAGAGGTTGAGGTGGTTATGGAAGGGGGCAGTGCCTTCTGCAAGGTCCTCTCTGTTACATGAGCAACTGCTACAGGACTGCATTCAGCTGTCTTTTCTTGGCTTCTTTCTGGGATGAGGGGCAGCTGGGGCTCTCCAGGTCATCTGAGGCTGCTAGCTCCACTGGCCCAGCCTGGTTTGGCCTGGCACACAGTCCTGGGCACTGTCCCATGAAGTCACAGGATCTTTTCCTGTCACCTCATACTGATCTCCCTCCTTCCCATTTTTAGCCCAGCTAAATCTGTGGAGATAGATAGATAGATAGATAGATAGATAGATAGATAGAGACAGAGAGTGTGCGCAAGAGAGAGAAAAAGGGGGAGAGACAGACAGACAGACAGACGGACAGACAGAGAAAGGTGCTTAGGGAGTCAGGTCCTCTGGGACCTTCCTGTATCAGTGCTTACAATGGCTGCACACTGCTTCTGTGAACCACAGCCAATGGTTCACAAAGGTGAAACTAGAATTTCAGATTAAACAATCATAAAGACTATACATTTTATTTTTAATTTTTATTTCTCTCTCTCTCTCTCTCTCTCTCTCTGTGTGTGTGTGTGTGTGTGTAACATGCACATGTGTACCTGTGCATGTGTATAGGTCCAAAGACAACCTCAGATGGCCTTTGTCTCCTTCCTTGTTTGAGACAGGGTCTCCTGGCTGCTGTGCACACCAGGCTGTGTGGCCACCAGCTTCAGGCATCCTCCTGCCTCCGTCTCTCTTCTCCCCACGGGACTGCTGGGATTACAGGTGCACATGGACCGTGCCTGCTTTTACATGCCTCTGACATGCAAACTCAAGTCCTCAAGCGTGTACAGCAGGGACTTTACCCGATGGCTTGTCTCCTCAGCCCAGGAGTATAAAGCTCAAGTGTCATTAGCTGCTCCTCTGGACTCCATTTGAGCTGGATGACTAGCGTGTGTGCGGCTCTAAGTGCGCCGCCAATCAGTGAATCCACCGGCAGGTGTATTGGGGAGTATCATGTAGGAGAATAAAGGGAGGTGCCCACTGTGGAGAGAGGCGCAGATTCAGTTGGAGAGTGGGCTGGGCAAGGTACAAACTACGGTCCTAATCTGGCCACGGCTTGGTTTTATGTTCTTGGGATGTCACCATGCCCTCCCTGAAGTTGCTTAGGGCTCCTTTCCTGCTCTGGTGGTTGGGTTGGTGGTGTCGTTGTTGCAACCAAGACAGTGTGTGGTCTGTAAAGCCAGAAGTGTTTACTCTTGCATGGCTCTGACCCCTGATTTAGGGTGTCGATGAGCAGGAAGTGATGTCAGCTGCAGGAGCCATCCTGGTCGGAGTAAGGATGCACAAGGTCTCTGCTGCCAGGAGCTATGGCTTCGCTATCTGTCTTTGGGTTGACCTGAGAAAGAGACTCTAGGCATTCAGGGCATTCAGAGCAGGGGCCTGCCAGGGCAGCTGGTGCTAGAATGTGGGCGGGTGCTCTGGGCCGCTGAGTCAGCCATGTAGTTGGTGAGTGACCTTGAGGGTCTTCCGTGTTCAGACTCTGAGAACTGGCTTCCTCACAGGGTCATGTGAGAGGATGAAGGACAGTTAGCTCACTCACGGCATGTGTATGATGCAAGGCCCTGATGATCCACCATGGGACTCTAGCTCAACCCATCAGGAACCCCCAGAAGCTACTCGGGGTGGGCGGACCCTGACAAAGTGCCCCTTGTCCAGGAAAGGTCAGACTTATGGAACCATACTTTTAGGACAATGGGTATGAGTGTTTAGGATCATGTCACTGTCACGCGACTTTTGTTTAGAGGGTTGACAGTCAGAGAATTCTCTTTCTTCCTCTACTCCAAAGGCAGCATTAGCATGAGCAGGGAAGGGCAAGCTGGAGCTGGTGTGTCCTCTGTCCTAGCAGGAGAACCCTTGGTGACACAGGAGACATCCAAGCTGAGGCATCAGCCCAGCTCCAGATCTCACTGAGCTGCCTCAGTTCCCTCCTGGGAAACAGAGGGACGCAAGATTTAACCAGGAAGAGATGTTCTGAAGGGCAAGGGCAGTGGGGAGTCAAAGAGAAAAGTCCATGGGTGGAAGCGTTAGAAAAAGAAGAGACTGGGTAAGCGGGTATTCTTAAACACTCCATGCTCTCCTGGAGATGCCTCCTTTGAGGGCCAGTGGCTGAAGACAGCCAGCTGCATCCTGATGGCTACACCACCTCCCTTCCAGAAAGCCAGGGTTCAGAGGAGGAACATCTCCCCTCCAGATGGCTTCAGACATTGTCATTTAGCCCTCATGGTCTATACGCCCACTCTGCAGAAACTCTCTTGCTCACTCATTGAACCTTTCTCTCTCACATATCCATTTACTCCTGAGTCTCAGTTGCATTTAGTGCTGGGAAGCTGTGTGCAGAGCTCTGAAGATCTAAGCCACACCGGGCAGTCTGCGGGCGCACAGCTAGGACCTCTCTCGTGTCTGTGCCAGGCGTGGCCAACCTTCTGACTTTTTGCCAAGATGTTACCTACCAAGTTCACACTTGAGAATCACACAATCAAGTTACAAAAAGAAAACCTCATGTTTTCAGTAAGTTTATGGTTAGGTATTGGGCCACATCATAGCCATCCTTGGACACATGTGGTTCATGGGTACGCATCCCTGCAGCCCTTCCAGACCCCTCCCTCTGACCCCATTTGAATTTACAGATCTGGGCACTCAGTGCTTGAGGCTAATTCTTGGTTGGTGTTTTGAGGGCATTCTGTTGAGTTCCCAGCAGCCGTGGATGGTAGGGGTGACACACTGGTTCTCCATCTTTGTTCCTGCTTTCTGCTCTTCATCCTGGGGCCATGCAGGCTGACACATCTGTGGGCTTATGGCACATGCAGCTGCAATACAACGAGCAAAATAAGAAGCCTTCCCCATCCACAACCATTTTTTTCCCTTCCTTTCCTTATGTTGGGAGCAAAACCAGACCTTAGAGATGTCAGCAAGTCCACAAGAAACCCTCGCGAGGCTCCTCAGTCCCAGCAGCCCTCGGCCGAGCTGTGTGCTGAACTCACATTCCCACTGCTGTCCATCAGCAGACATAGGGATCAGGTTCGCTGGTCTGTGCTTATCTGCCTGAAGGAAGAAGGCTCTTCGTTGGTATAGAGTCCCAGTGATACCCTGGCCTCCCCATCACTGTCCCTTCTCACCGTTACTGCTGTTGCATCATGGCTTTGCTCTTCCTAAGGTCTTGTGTCCTGGATTAAACCAGACACTTTGGATTTCCTCTTTCTGGTGTGGGTCCGGGTGCCTAGGCACTTCTTCCCAAGGAAACAACCACAGGAGCTTTGTCATTAACTGAAGTGTGCGAAGGCCCTTCCCGTCCTGTCTTTTTCATTCTGAAACACATTTAGACATGTGTTGAGCCTAAGTACATACTTTAAAATTAGCGCCTAATTTTAAAAAGATTTATTTATTTTTATGTGTGTGGGGTGTTGCCTGCATGTATATCTGCGTACCACATGTGTGCAGGCATGTGGAGGCCAGAAGAGGGCATCCAATCCCCTGGAACTGGAGTTACAGATGATTGTGAGCCACCATGTGGTTGCTGGGAATCAAACCTGGGTCCCCTGGAAGAGCAGTCAGTGCTCTTAACCTCGGAGCCATTTCTCAAGCTCCAACACTGACTTCTTCCCCTCTATGTTTAGTTCCTTGATCTTGCTAGCAAGATTCTTACAGGACGGCCTCTGTAGGAATCTGAGTTATTAGACTAAGTTATGTCAGGTCCAAACCCTAGCCCCCTGAACTGTGAATGAGGTCTTTCGGTCTTTCTAGACACGAGAATGTTAAGAATGATGCTGCATGCCTTTAACTCCAACACTTGGAAGGAAAAGGCAGGAGGATCTCTGTGAGTTGAGGCCAGCCTGGCCTATATAGTGAGTTTCAGGACAGCCAGGACTACATAGAGAAAACCTGTTTCAAAATAAACAAACAAACAAACAAAGTGATAACAGTGGAGTGGGCAGGTCTGATTCAATGATCAGTGTCCTTACGAAAACAAGGAAAGCTGAACCCAGGGACAGGGATGCAGGGAAGCATGGTGGGTAGTGCTGGAGACAGATAAGTGAGACTCCAGGCATGCAGGCCATGTCCAGAGGCAAGAAGAGCTGAGAGCATCCTCACTGAAGCCAAAGAGAGTGGGGGGCCTACAAACAAACACCTTGACACAGACTCCGGGCCACAGACTTAAAAGAAAACAAATTCCCATTGTTTAAAACCACTCACAGCGCGGCGTTTGTTGTGGTGGCCAAGGACACTGACTCCTGGATGATGTGTCCTGTCCACCCAATTTTGGGTCATGTGTCACTTCATCAAGTTTGTTCAAAGTCTGTGTCGTTCACATGGGTGCCTCTGGGTTAATCGGAATGGGAAGCCCGTGTCCTGGCCAGGCCCTTAGTCTATCTACCATGGCCTCTTTTCAGGCCACCCTGGCCCCAGTACTGCCTGCTCTTCTACACCATGAAAATGAGGCACTAGTGTCCTGGATATCCCCCACATCTCTCCACAGAAGTAACATTGTGACGGCTGGGTCAGCCAGCAAGCCTCTGAGGTTACAATGTCTCATCCCAGTCCTGCTCTGCCAGGGGCATCGCAGAAATTCCCAGGGATAAAGACACTCTGAAATGCATTGTGGGTTGACGGGGATGGGGTGTTGGGGGTGGTGGTGGTGTTTCTTCCCAAATAAAGCTTTTGGAAACAAATTATTAGGACAAAACTTTCGCATGAAGGATCCCAAGCTAGGGCATTGATAGCATTCAGGCAATAAAATTGTTGAGACTATAGTATACCAATAAGCACTTCATGCAAGACAACAGGACACCACCCAGGAAGGCAGGCCTGTCTTCTCCCTGGGAAAAGCCTCGAACATTCATTGTTCTCAGTGTCTGTTACTGCTCTCTAATAGAGAAATCTGTAAAAATATGGCTTCCATAGTCACACGAGTTTGGGAACTGTCACATACTATATTTTCTTGGAGATTCATAATTCTCATTGTGGCATTAAAACGATCCCCCCAACAAGCGTGCAGTAAATAAGACCCCTTCGGCCGAGTTTAATCAGTGATTTATAAGTCTGTTGGTGCACGGGGCGTCTTTGTTATTTCACACCTACCATGGCTGGAGCTCTGACTTGAGACAAAATTCTTCCCTGGGAAGAGCAGCACATCGCTTTTCTCAGGGGCGTGGCCTTTGTTCCCTGATCCTCCCTCTGCTCACTGAGGCTGCACTGAATTGCAGGTGGCCTTGGTCACTGCAGGGGGCCATGCAGGAGGGGAGGGTGCCTGGCCGTACTCTTTTGTAACTTTCATTAATACACAAAAAAATTCAGTGGGCAGAGGTCAAGAACAATTCCTCACAAAAGAATTCTGTCTGTGGCCATGGTTTTTAAAAGAGGAGACAGGGGACGCAGAGTGTAAGTTGATGTTTTTATCTTGAACACCGTTATCCCTTTCACAAAATACTTCGCTTCATGGTGTTTGCTGAGTGTCGCTGAGGACTACCTGCATCTTAGGGCCCCCTCCTCCCACAGGTCAGAAGGAAAGACGGACAGGGATGCGCAGAAGGCTCCTGAAATAACAATTGCCCCACGTCTTCTCCCCGTGTTTGCTGGCACTCAGTGATGTGAAACACGTGTTGTGTTTCTGGTGCTGCCCACCGCTTCTCCACCTGTTTGTGTCAGGGTTTGGGGAGGTGCAGTCAACCGGGGAAGGCCGTGGTGCTGGTCCATCTTGCTGGGTAACATGGTGAAGCTGAGTTTGTGCATGTTCTCTGTGAGGATGAGGAGTACTGGCAGAGGTCACCTGGACATTCCATGTGCTGGGGAGATGGTTCGGTAGGTAAAACCATTTGCCATACAAGCCCTATGACCGGAGTTCAAATCCCCAGAATGCACATAAAAGCTGGCACAGTAGCATGAACATCTGAATTTCCAGCACATCTGTGGGGAGACGGCAAGTGGAGATAGAAGACTCCCCGAATCCCACAGAGAGTCAGTCTGCTTACATGGGGAAGAACAGCAAAGAGAGCCTGTGTTAAACAAAGAAGGTGAAGGCCCACCTGAGCCTGTCCTTTGACCTCCACACAAGTGACACTGCATGCACACATCTTTACACACACACACACACACACACACACACACACACACACACACAAATGTTCATAACTGTGCATCCACATGAATGTTTACACCTGTGTACACACGAATATTTGCACCTGTATACACACACAGGAATGTTCACACCCATAAACACACACACACACACACACATACACACACACAGGAATATTCACAACTGTATACACACACACACACACACACACACGAATGTTCACAACTATATAAACATACATGAATGTTCACAACTGCACACACACACACACACACACACACACACACACACGGATTCCAAAGCAGAAAGTCATAAGTGTAAACAGTGATCCGAGGAAAGAAGACAAGGCTGAACAGAAAGTATGAGTATGGCAGATAAAGAGAAAGCAATGGCTGGCGAGTCCTTGAGATGGAGGGGACACACAGAGGACACCCAATGTTCGATAAACTATTTTAACATGGCCAGATTGGATCTTCAAAGCATGTGAAGTGTTATGATACCCGCCATTGGTTCTGAACATGTTCCTCACATCCTGAGGTTGTCTCTGAACCTTGAGTGTTGCTTAGCAACAAATAAAATTTATATACCAGGCAGTAACAAGGTTGGGTGAGGATTCAGAGGAGTGGGAATCCTCATCCCATGTTCTAGAGGCAAGGCAAGATGGTGATTCCCAGACTGCCAAACAGTCTGGCTGCCCCTCTAATGATTAAACGTAGAGTACTTATGACCCAGCAAGTCTCCTCCTAGCATCCGCACAGGGCAAATGAGAACACAGCCTGGTATGAACTAGCAGCCTCAGTTATACTGATCAACTGATTCAAGTAAAACATACCATGCTCATCTACTGATGGATAAAAGTAGCATATGGTATATCCATACAGTGAAACACTAGTTAGCCATAAAAAATGATGAAACATTGACACATGGCATAGCATGATAAAACTCGAAAGTAAAAAAGTCAATTGTTAAAATGTAGAATTCTATTTCTATAAAATATGCTGTATAGATAGATCTATGGAGAAAAAGTCATACCACAGAGAGATGTATCTGCTCTCATCTGGCCTCTCAGTAGCTAAGCAGGGTCAGGCCTGGATAGTACTTAGATGCTGTGGGATGTTCTCTATGCTGTGAATGTGCTGCTATGATTGGTTAATAAATAAGGTACTGATTGGCCAGTAGCCAGGCAGGAAGTATAGGTGGGACAAAGATCTAGGAGAATTCTGGGAACAGGAAGGCTGAGTCAGGAGTCGCCAGCCAGACTCAGAGGAAGCGAGAAGTCAAAGTACTGGTAAGCTACAAGTCACATGGCAACTTTTAGGTTAATAGAAATGGGTTAATTTAAGATGCAAGAGCTAGTCAATAGTTAGCCTGAGCTAATGGCCGAGAAATTTTAATTAATATGAGCTCTGAGTGGTTATTTTATAAGTGGGCTGCGGAACTACGGGGACCTGAGCAGGACTGGAGAAAACTCCAGCTACACTTAGATGGGAAAAATAGAGAAGATTAACACTTGCTTGGAAAGTTAAGGCATTATTCTGGAGATTACTGAATTTTTTTCTTTCAGACTGTGGAAAATGTTTGAAATGAACCATAGTGATGAGTGTACCTATCTGTAGAGATGTGGAACACACACAGTTGAAGTGGTATGTGAGAGTCAAAGTCTGGGCTTTGTTTTGATAGAAATCTTTGTATCTGTAGCATTCTTCTAAGTATCTATGTGTGTTCTGCCCAAGGGACCCAAAAACGAGACCTTAAGACCCAGCTCTTAATGGACTCCAGGTTCAAGCTGTAAGGACAACATCTAACCACAGGCTATAATGTTGCTTACCTGTTAGTATTTAGTTTTGAGTGAGTGAAAGCACATACAGAGGTGAGGGTGCTGCTTTGAGCTCCATGTGTGCATCTGTGGGCTGTGATGAGGCATGGTGATGGCTAGCAAACACATGAGACAGAGGATTCAGCATCTGGGCTGGTACCCAGGCCACAGAGGGCACAGAAGGCTTGGGAGTCAGCAGCGGGACCCTGGGATAGCGTGGCAGTCATTGAGGATTGTGTGACTTAATCTCTCTCTCTCTCTCTCTCTCTCTCTCTCTCTCTCTCTGTCTCTGTGTGTGTGTGTGAGTGTGAGTGTATTTGTGCATTTCTATGCATGTGTACACACATGTGCATGACCACATGCACAGGTATGTGAATGAATGTAGAGGCCAGAGGTCAACACTGGATGCTTTCCTCAATCATCTGCACCTTAGTTTTTGAGGCAGGCTCTCTCACAGGGATCTAGAGCAGCCATTTCTCTAGACTGCCTGGTCAGCAGTCCTGGGAGAAATCCTGCCTCCGCTTCCCCAGCACTGGATTGCAAGTGTTACCGCTGTGCTCAGCTTCTCACCTGGAGGCTAAGGACCAAGGCAGGTCCTCACGCTGGCACAACAAGCACTTTATGGACTGAGCTGCCTCCCAAGAATAACTTTTCCTTTTAAACTATGTACTCTGTGGGCCTTTTCTTTTGACAAATTAAATTTTAAATTTAAAAACTATTCAGGAACTGGATGTCTCTGATGGCACAGCCAATTCCCATACTGTCTGTCTGAGAAATATGTTGGGCTCTTGGGTTTCTTGCTGGTTGAATTTCATGTGTTTGTTTGTTTTCTGGCCAAATTCCTGTCATCTCAAATTCCAAGTCATTGGTATAACTAATGGAGTCATGATGTACTGTCTTTTGAAGACGAAGATGTCACCCATGATGGACTGCCAGGGGGATGGGCACTGTGACCAGCTTCTCTTAGAAGGATATGTTTACACTGAGTTGCCCATAATACCTGTTTTATTAGATGGGAAAGTCAGAGAGTGGATGGATCAGTGGATGGGTAAATGGCTGGATGAATAATTGGATGGCAGATGAATAGATGTGTGGATCAGTGGATGGAGGATGGGCAGATGTGTGGGTGGGTAGGTGGATGAGAGGATGGAGGATGGGCAGATGTGTGAGTGGGAAGGTGGATGAGAAGATGGAGGATGGGCAGGTGTGTGGGTGGGTAGGTGGATGAGGGGATGGAGGATGGGCAGATGTGTGGGTGGGTAGGTGGATAAGTGGAGGATGGACAGGTGTGTGAGTGTGTATGAGCAGATGAAGGGTGGATGGATGTGTGGGTAGGTGGATGAGGGAATGGAGGATGGGCAGATGTGTGGATGGATGGATGAGTGGGTGGATGAGTAGGTAGGTTA
Organism: Peromyscus leucopus; assembly: GCF_004664715.2. Classification (NCBI taxonomy): domain Eukaryota; kingdom Metazoa; phylum Chordata; class Mammalia; order Rodentia; family Cricetidae; genus Peromyscus; species Peromyscus leucopus. The sequence continues at coordinate 7,033,055 of NC_051074.1, forward strand.
ATAGACAGATCAGTTGTCAGGGAGAGATCGTTAGAGCTGGCAGGGATGTATCCCTCACTGCCTCCTTCCCCTGGACATTGTCTTCCCTAGGAACAATGTGTAAACACTGGAGAACTGGATCTTGGTTCGAGCTCAGCTTAGCTGATGCACAGCTGTGGCCTGGGCTAAGGAGTCACTGTCTTTGAGAATCCATTTCCTCTTCTGTAGACTAGCCATAATGACAGCATTCCCCTTCTGAGCCCCTGACAGGAAGCTCATGAATCGTTAGCACCATGTGACACATTAGTGAGGGCCCACAAGTGATAGTTATCATCGCTTTATTGGTTGCCATTGAGAGTCAAGAGAGGAACTGTCGGTAGACTTTGAAGGTTACCTGAGCCTCACAATGAGAGCCTGAAAAAATGAGCACTGCCCAATTCCCAGGCCATTTCCATTCTTTCTAAAATGGTGTCTCTCTGGGTCATGACTGTTCAATGGACAAGAACCAAGGAAAACAAACCGAGATTCAAGAGGCCAACCTTGCAATGACATGGATGTGCCCATGTTCAGGACCTACAGGAGGTCTCTTCTTCTCTTCAGCAAGTATTTCATGAAAGCCTCTGTGTCCAGGGCTGTTCTCAGGGCTGGGCTGCAGCAGTAGGAAAAGATCTCAGAAGCCAGACATGATTCCTTCATGAGCTTTAGTAGAGGTGGTGAGGTGGAGGTTGAAGGGCGCATAGGAAGTGAAAGCAGTGAGTCATGAAAACGTTGAGCTGTGCTGAAGGTTGAGTGAGAAGATGGAAGATTGCCAGTGTCTGTAGCCACGTGTTGGGGAAGCAGCCATGACAGCGGCAGTGATGGAGGGCATCATGGGACGATGTACAGGAAAAGTTTTCTTGATTAGGGGACAGGTTGATGCAGGTACCCAGACGGTGATGGAGAAAGTCAGAATGGCTGGGGGAGAGTGGACGAGACAGGTGGGAACCAGCATGTGATGATTAGAGTTTGTCAACTTGACACAAACTTAGACATACCCTTAAAGAGGAAATTTCAGTTGATGGGTGGCCTTTGGGCATGTCTCCAGGGGCATTTTCTTGATGGCTATTTGATGAAGGACTCAGGCTACTGTGGGCTATGCCGTGTCTGGGCAGGTGGGCCTGAGATGTTCAAGAAAGGCAGCTGACTGGGAGTCTGGAAGGAAGTCAGTAAGCAGTGGTCCTCCGTGGCTCTGCTTTTAGTTCCTGCCTCCAGGTTCCTGCCGTGGCTTCTTGGTGATGGACTCGAAACCTGTTAGCCACATAAACCATTCCCTTCCTCCAAGTTGCTCTTTGTCGTGGTGTTTGTAAGAACAGAAATTCAAACTAGGACATAGCGGGTGGAGATGGAGAGGCTGAAGGCTTTGGAAGGACTTCGGCTGTTACTGTGAAGGGGAGAGAGGTGATGGCCCAGGACAGCCATCTTCTTTTGTGATTTGTAGGGTGTCTTAAGTTTTCCTTAGCTGTATTGCTCTTACTGCCTTTGTGGCTTTCTACATAAAATCCCTGTGGAAGGGCAAGTGAGATAGATCATGGAGTGGTTTCTGAGGAAAGGTAGCAAATAATTTAGTTTGATTATACCTAGTATCACAAATGCTGTCGCTTCTGCCCACATCCCCCACCATTCGTGTGTGTGTGTGTGTGTGTGTGTGTGTGTGTGTGTGTGTGTGTAAAGATGTGTGTATGCAGTGTCACTTGTGTGGAGGTCAGAGGACAGACTCAGGTGTGGGTCTTCACTTCCTTTTTGTTTGAGACAGGCTCTCTCTTCCATTCTCCCCTGTGTAAGCAGGCTGACTCTCTGTGGGATTCGGGGAGTCTCCTATCTCCACTTGCCGTCTCCCCACAGATGTGCTGGAAATTCAGATGTTCATGCTACCGCATTAGCTTTTATGTGCATTCTGGGGATTTGAACTGAATTCTGTTTCCTGGCTCGCTCTCCGTGGTTGCTCACTTTGCTTTCTTGTACAAGCCCGGACCACCGGCCCAGGGATGGCAACATCCACAGTGGGGTGGACCCTCTCCATCAATCATCAGTCAAGAAAATGTCCCTGAAGACATGCCCAAAGGCCAGTCTGATGGAGGCAATCCCTCAGCTGAGGTTCCCTCTTCCTGGATGACTCTAGCTTGTGTCAAACTGATGAAAACTGAGCAGCCTGCCTCCTTCCCACAAGGTCCTGATTTACACTCAAAGGAAGATGAAGGGAGAAAGAAATGTCTGTTGCTAGGGTCTTCAGATGTTCTTGGAGGCTGGGAGTCTTTCAGAAAGAGGCTGTTCCTGGGAGGACTCCCCAGACCCCTCACTCTAAGATACCTTTTCTTGGAATGCTCACCAGGGACATCCCCTAGAATCCCTTCCTAGAATATTTACTTCCCTTGAGAGCTGAATTCTTTTCAAAACTCATCCCATCCTTCGGAGCCAAAGTCTGTGGCCTGCGCAGCCCAAGAGGCTGCCCTGGCTCTGGAGGGAAGTCAGGAGGTTTGTTCTACAAGGGCCACACGGCTCCAGGAACAGAGGAAGTTCATGCGCTGTTCCCTTCTTGACAAAAGGAAATGACAGGTGACATTCTGTGCTAACAAGTCTGTGTGCTAATAAGTCTAAGGGGATTTGCATTGTGAAGCCAGGGAGCCCACGACTGCTGTGTCTTCATCATGGCCTTATGTCTAATAGATGACCGAGTATCCTGTCACATGTCCCCATATCACCTTTGCCTTTCATTTCTGTATTAATCAGAGTTCTCCAAAGAAACAGAACGTGTGTGTGTGTGTGTGTGTGTGTGTGTGTGTGTGTGTGTGTGTGTGTATGTGTGTGCCCGCTCACACAGGATATGGCACAGTTACTTGAACAAAGGCTCCACAGCTGCCTGACACTGGAGAGGCCGAGAATGTAGCGCTTGTTCAGTGCACAGGGCTGCATGTCTCAGCAGTCCCAATCGGGCTCTGAAGACCTGAAGGATTCCTGGAGAGCTGCTGATCGTCAGTTTACCTTGGAAACCTGAAGATATTGATTCTAATATCAATTAAGGAATGCCTCAACGTCAGAACAGAAGAACTTGCCAACAAGAGTGAGGGCAAGCAGGCAAAAAACATTTTCTTCTTCCAGAAGGTGCTTTCCCACACTTAGGGTGGTCTTCCCACTTTAAATAATCTGATCAAGAAAACTCCTCACAGGAGTGCCCAGTGGCTTCCCTTTTTAGTTGAATACAGATCCAGCCAAGTCAAGATTAGCCATCACTGCATTGCTTAAATGACTGATGTGTGCCTGTTCCTGGTTTTCCACTCTCCTGAGTCTTTTTGTTCACTCACATTCCCCCAGGTCGTGCTGCCTGGGCTCACCAGACAGTCTAATATGTTCTGAGAGCCTTCCTTGGGATGCAGAGGCAGCAGAGCCCAGGCCCCGGGCTCCGAACTCATTCCAATCCTGCCACGTGGTTTTTCAGGCAAGGTGTAGGTTTCTGTTTTTCTCCCCTGCTCTCTATTTGTGTGACTCTTCCTGGAGTGTGAGTAGAGATTCAATCAGGAACTAGTACCTGTTTTTGTTGTTGTTAGGAACAGGACACCTCAAAGGCTTTTCATGATCTACTGGGAATTGGATCATTTTGATGCAAATGGCTAATCGTGGTATTCAATTTGTGATAATAGAAAACGTAGCATCTTACAGAATCTTGGTGTGCCTCCAGACTGGTCTTGTAGCTGTAGGCAAAGATGGGTCGCTGTATTTGAGAAGGCCCTCCAGCCAGGAAGCTCTAACACAAACCTGCCCTTCCACCCAGAGACCTGCCAAGTGGGAGGGGAGGGAGACTGATGGGACGTTCCGTTCAGTGTCAGCCCATGGTGCTGACAGGAAGGTGCAGAAGTAGCTCAACCATGCCCACTCTCTTTCCAGCATGACCTCAGCCCAGAGAATGCAGACAAATTTCTTTAAGCTATGGACCACATGACAGAGGAGGTGGGTTACAAGTTCAAGGACAGCAGAGTCATCTCCCCTGGCTTAGCAGACAGCACACTCCCTGTAGGAAGAGAAAGAATGGGAGCCAGTCTCCTGTTTTTTTTTTTGGGGGGGGGTAGGGCTCTTTATCAGCACTCAGTCAAGAAAGAAGTTATTCCTCATGACTTTGGCAAGTACATCACAGACATGCCAAAAGAGAGGCTATGTTCTAGGGCCGGTACCTCCAAAGGTTAATAAGACAGTATCATGACAGGAAGAGGGAGCAGAAAACATGTACTCCGGAATGTGTAATCCAGTTGGGATGAACTCTGAGTTTGTGTCTGAGCATTCCAGAAGCGGGGCGGGGAACAGTCCGTATCATGATTTCTATTGTCGGAAAGTAGGAAGCACTTAAGTTCCTGAGGTTGAGGATGTCTTCTGGCAGTGAGTTATTAAAATAAAATCACACGAAGACGATGTCTCCTGTGGGGCACTAGACAACATCACGAGAAGGGGCCCAGATAACATTTCCGCCAGAAATCTAAGAACTGTTTTCCTACGACAGTTTCCTGCAGTAAACCTTGACGAAAGCCCAGGGCCACAGTGTGAACGTGTGACGCAGTAAACAAGAGCCTGGCTAAGGTCAAGTCTTTGTGGTCCAATTGTGTTCCAAAGACTAAATTCAAGCTGAGCAGTACTAGCCATGGCCTCCCTTCTTCCCTGACCTGGGGTTGCTTCCATTCGAGAAGAAGCCCCAGCCATGAAGCTCCCACCCAAGCCTGCCCTTCCACCCGATGACCTGCAAAGTAGAAGAGGAGACAGAACCCAGGATGGAGGGCACCTGGGAGCTATTCAGCCCCATTTCAGCCCCCAGCATTGAGGAGGAGGGTCTCAGCCATGAATGGCTCCAAGCGGCTTGCCTCCCAGAATGTAGCATTCCAGAGGGATGCAGAAAGGACTCAGCTGCCGTTAGTTATGATGCTGGGAAGCCTGAGAGTGTGGCCCATTTGGAAGCTGCTCTCTTGGATATGGGAGAAGCCATTGCAGGCACAATCTTAGAATTTTTTTCATAATCATCTTTGGCACTGGTCCTCAGGGAGACCTCAGAGTTCAATGTAGCAGAACCAGTTAGTCACAACTTGGGCCTAAAACATCTTCGGGCTGGGTGTCACCATTTGTTACTGGGGAGAGCCCTGGAGGGTCTCTCATGTGTGTCAGGACAGCCAAGGGTACAGAGTTCCCACCAAATCTTTCATGTGAACACACTGATTTGTTCTTAGCCTTTTGGGACAGTGACTGGCGTTTTGGAGGGTGCCAACAAAGACCATGGCTTTAGGTTTAACAGGATTCAACTTGAGCTGTTCCTCCTGGCTGGGACTGGATCATTTGAGGTCATTCTTAGTTCATGACAATAAAACTGTGTCATCAGCAGAAAGGAAATTTATTGTCCCCTGTGTTATGTGGGGGACACTTGACTGCCGCTCTGAGAGTCCTGTTAGACTGTTAAGACTCAAGTTCACGGCTAAGGAGAAGAGAACAAAACCCGCTGAAGCCTGGTGAGGTTACCAGTGTTGTCTCTACTCATTTGAGTCATTGCGCACGCTCGCACCACGGAGGCCAGAGGTTAACATCAGGTGTCTTCTTCAATCATTCTCCACTTGATTTTTTTTTAAAAGATATTTTGGCAATACTTTAAAACCTTACTTACTTCATGTATATAGTGTTATACATGCATGTATGTCTGTTTACTACGTGCATGCCTGGTGCCCACAGGGGCTAGAAGAGGGCATTAGAGCCCCTGGAACTGGAGTTACAGACATAACTCCATAACATGAGCTGCCTCATTGGTGCTGGGAATTGAACCTGGGTCCTCTGGAAGACCAGCCAGTGCTCTTAACCGCTGAGCCATCTCGCCAGCCCCCTTGCCATGATTTTTAATGGTGCTTTTGCCCTCAGAGCTGAGAGGTCTTGCAGCTGTTTCGTCACACTCTACACCTCTGGGTTTTAATTTGCTTCAGATTGCTGAGTTACACCTTGACCTCCTCCGCCATTGATACTGAAAGAATATCAGGCTACCAAAATTGATTCCACTCCCAGGCCTGCCACAGAGAATAACAGGAATGCGTTTGCGAATGCAAAATTCGCTTCACAAGCATGGCCGGTGCATCCCATTCACAAGTGTTCTCGCGTCAGCTGCACTTCGTTAGCTGGAGACATTTATGAAGCGCGGCTCGGTGACCACAAGTATGAGAGGCTGACCACGGCCCGTTCTTTCTCTTGGAGAGAATGCCTGTGCGCACTGCTGAGTCAGCAGCCAGCCCGGGAGGGAGCCCTTGGCTTTGAGACAAAAGCCAGTGGCCCCCGCATTTATCAGGCTCTAATGAGCCCTTCTAGGCATTTCTTTTCTCTGCCAAAAGAATGAAAGAAAACACAACACGGTCAAATACGCAAAGGGAGAGGGATCTCTTCATTGAGGAAAAAGCAAAGCACTCTTCCTAGCCAGGTGTGGAGGGGCCTGGATGGACACTGCTGAATTTTTCTGAGTTTCTTCCCTTTGCACACACTCATTCAGCCACTGCCTGGTTTGTATTCATCCCTGGGCTTCAGCTAATTACTTGCCTGGAAGAATAAAAATGAGCAGAATACTCATGCAAGCCAGGGCAGGGCTAGCGAATGCTTGGAGTCCTGGTCATCCATTCCTGTGTGCAAAGACACCCCACCCTTCCTGGCTCCCTCTCCCGCCCTCAGGTACCCACACTTCTAAGTAGGGTACTTTCGCAGTTCTGAGCCTGTGGAGTGGAAATCAGCCTCTGAGCCATAATTGCTATTTTTCCCTCTAGCTAAAACCCCCCACTCATCGACCTGGGTGGTCTTTTATAGCATAATCGCTACAAGAAACGTGAGTGATTTATAGATCCATAGGCCTTATCACCCAAGAATAAACCAGCATTCATTCACTAGATTGAAGGTGAAGATGTTTATTTTCCCGATAGAAATCCCATTCTCCGGCCATTGGATAGTATCTTCAAAGGCTGGAGATAATTTCTGGGAAACCTAGGGGTGTGAATTTGCATCTTTTGGTTCTCTAGGAAGAAGCTTTTCTGTCTCTAGGAAGTCTTCATACAACTTTCTAAACAGTCCTTCTAGGGAGCTTGCTGGGAAATAGGTCCACACAGTGTACAGATGTGTGGTCACTAGCTATAGACTTTGGAGGCTAAGGTGGGCACTTGAGAATACTTGGATTCCCTGTAGATTGAGGAGACAGACCCCCTTGCCTTCTAGAATAGCAACACAGTTTCCTCTTCTGGTGTTTGGTTGCACGGCTAAGATGTCCTGGTGGGCTTAACAACCTGGAGCTACCAGGTCACCATAAATAAGAAAATGAAAAAAGAATGGAGGATGAAGTCAAGAAGACTTTGAAAAGCGGGGTGACACTCCATGCGTGTGTGGAAGGCCACCGCCGTGAAGGATGTCATGTCAACGGTGTGCAGAACTGATGAGAAAGCCCATCAATGCAGAGTCCAAGATCATGCCACTCTGTATTTCAAGACAGTTCAAAATCCACACAAACAATCCCATACATGTGTCTCCTGACTGAACTCACTTTGGTTGGCTCCCCCAACCCCTCATCCTCAGAGAAGAAACTGTGCACAGCTTTTAGCATCTGTTCCATACTCCTTCAGCAGACATCAATCCTCAGTTGTAAATAGAAACTGACAGGACAGTTTTCCTTACTGGTTTGCCTAACTTTTTCTCAGTGCACCAGGACGCACCTGTCCTGTGAACAGGCTGTGCAGACCCTGGGTTAAGGAGGCCAGCCTGTCCTGTGAACAGGCTGTGCAGACCCTGGGTTAAGGAGGCCAACTGCTTTAAGATTCTCAGTGTTATAGGGCCCTATCCACCAAGCTTCTACAGACACCATTTCCATCAGAATACCTGTGCCTGCTTGCAACAGCCAATCACGTTTGGGCCTATGGACTGTCCAGATTCTTCAGTAGAAGGAGGGGGCCGCTGGATACTTACCTGCATTTCCAGCTGCTCCTCACAGCCGTTTGTATGGAAATCTGTCCTATTTGCATGTGGTTTGGGAGGGTCTGGAGAGGGACTAGAATACCTAAGCTGTAGATGGTTAATTGAGAGGTCTCTATCATTGTGACTTTGGCAAGGGCATCCTGCATGCCGGACACCAACGAATCTTCTCTGTAACTCCGTACTCATTCTCTGGAAGTAAGCCTATAAATTTATGGGTTCCCTGGGGTGGACTCTGGTGGAAGCAGACTCTAGTTTGTCGTTGGCAATTGGTGAGGAGGAATAGATGTTGTTTGAATCTCCCCAGGGAAGGAATTCTTACAACACCCTGGTTCCCACAAAATTGTCTGAAAGGCCTGAAGTCTGTATGTCTGACAGGGGCACTTTCCAGCCCACAGAACTCAGCTTCTCTGTGGTGATAGCTCACACCTCAGGATGGAGTATGGTGTGTAGGATGCTGCCAGCCTCCTGGGACAGCACAAGGGTAGCCATGCTTGGAAGATCTCTCTGGGCAAGCACTCTAGCTCCTTGGCTGGAGACAACTCATGTTTTGTGTTTGTCTGTGATACTGTTTCCAGGGTTTTTTTTTTTTTTTTTTTCGTTCAAGCCAGATGTGTTAGGCTTCCCCAAATTAGTTCACAGACCAAGAAATATCGAACAGTGTAAGTGGTGCCTGAGCTATGAAGCCTGGAGAAGGTTCTAATCTTGTTTCTTGTAAAGACAGTGAAATGGGACCAGGCAGGATCTTCTCTCTGCAAATGCACAGCGAGAGAATCAGTTCATCAGGCGGAGGGAAAGGCTAGAGCAGCGAGCATGGAGCATTGGAGGAAGAGAGCAGGACGGGCTGGCTGACTTTGAGAACCTAGAGCCAGACAGAGGAAGCAGGAAACGGGACCGACTTCCGCTGACAGGCCAATTCTAGAATCTGCCAGAGTTGGAGTGTCAATGGACACATGCTATACCCTTGCACAGCACTTCCCCAGAGAGCTGAAATAAGAAAGCCCTCAAGTTCACATGGCTCCATCCTCAGGCCTCCTGCTGGTTCATGGCCTCATGGGCACCCATCATGTCTGCTGTATGAGGGGGCATGGCCGCTGTTTCTCCATGGGGTGGGTGACTGTAGCCCCAAATATAGCTTGATGGCTGCGAGTCTTCATCAACGTGGTTGCTTTATCTGATCTTGGTGCATGACCAGCTGAGATGCTGCACACTGGCTGGGTGTCACAGCCAGGCCCTTGGTGCCTACGGAACTCTGGTGGAATGTGCTGGAGAGGACATCAAAACTCCTGAATATTGGCGGTGTGTCCATAATTGGTTTCAGATGCTCCCAGCGTGGAGTTCTCTAATCTTGTTATGTCACAGAATTCAGAAACGCAACTGTTTTCCCAGGGGAAGGCTAGGTTTACAGATTGACCTCTTGACCTTTTGAACTCACCTTGAAGTCAGGACCTGGTCACCTATACAAGTCTGTCTCCTTTTGCCTATGGTCTGGGCTGCCTGGGACCCCACCGTCATCATGGGTCTGTCTGGGAGGGATGCCATCATAGTTACTGGTTGATTTTGGTTTGCTTTCGTCCTTTTTAAGAACACCTCTTCTTGGGTGTTTTCAGGAGTCAGCTGAACATGGAAACAAGTAACAACCAGGTAATTCTTTAAGAAAGGTGTGTGTGTGTGTGTGTGTGTGTGTGTGTGTGTGTGTGTGTGTGTGTGTGTGTGTGAAGGTTCTGGAGGAGACCAGAAGAGAAAGCATTTACCCCCCTGGTCACCAGAGGGATGTCCAAACTACCCTGGGTCCCTTCCTTCCCGGTCTGTCCTCAGGACCACTGACAGGGATTCCTGGCTGGCTTTCTGTGCTGGAGGCTCCATCTCCTCCTGTCTTTTCTGCTCAGCCTGCGGATGCTGGGTTTGCTTCTTGGAATGCTGCCCAGCTCCAGAGAAGGCTTGGGGGACACGCTTCAGAAGTGTCATCTAGAGCAGAGCAGCCGCCCCTCCATCATCCTCCTTTCCCAGCAGAGTGGCCCGTGGGGTGTTTCAAACGAGCAAGAAGTTATGATTAGGAAATACTGGTATTAAATAATTTCCCCTCCTCTCTGTACCGAATCCCAGCAGGACCTTGCAAACCTCCAGCCCCTTCAGTGTGCTGTGTTTTGTCCGATCCCAGCATTTGCTCTTTCCTGGCTGTAAGCATCCTCCAGTCCCTCCCCTGTTCTTCCTCTGAGTCCTGAATACTAAGCCTGAGATACTTTAAAATCACAGATGCTTAAGACAGGAAAGTGTTTTGACAGGTTCACCCAGGTTAACAGTAAATGTTTTCTCTCTGGTTTTTGCTTGATTGGTGCCAGAGAAGAGCCCAGTGCATTGTGGTTCTTCCACACATTTGCTCACTCCTGGGCGGGCTCCATGGGTGACAGCTTAGGCTTCCCTTGTGACTCCTCACTTAGCAGCCAGCTAGGAAGCAGGAATGCAATGGGAGACCCCTACCTGGGGCTTAGCATGGTGTGGAGGGGAATACGACCAGGCTCTTGAGACTTAGTGGACAGGGTATCAGTGCCTTGCCCAGGCAGCAGAGCTGGGCAGGTTATGTCACATCATTTTCTAAGGAGGAATAGACAACTGGAGTTTTCTAGCTGCAGCCTGACCAAGGGCAGAGTGGCAATGTACTTCCTATACTGCCTGTGTCTGGGTCCATGGTATCTCTGCACAGAGGTTCTGATTGTGTTTGGCTAACTGGGTTATTTAATTCCCCTGATCTGTACGGACAGTGGTTCTGAGTCTAGCTCCAGGGTGCGGGGCAAGCAGGGGTCACACTCCAGTCCCACATGGTGCCCACCATCATCAGGAACACACACTTGTTGCTGTGGGTGGTAATTGTGGGAAGAATTCTGAGGAAGCCATGGCCTGCCTGTCAAGAAATCATGGGGCAGGGAGGGCTCCCTGGGGAAGGGGTATGGAAGTAAGACCTCCAGGGTTGCTAGTATCTTGCAGGAAGAAAAGGGAATTCCCAGGAGAGGGAAGGCTTGCGAAGGGACCCTGAGCCCATCCGATGAGCAGATGAGGAGTGTGCTGAAGAGGTGGGGGAGCTGAAGAAATGACTCAAAGGCAACGGCATCACCAAAGATCACCCCAACAAGGGTCACAGGTCACAAAAGCTGGAAACCTAGAGCACATTGCACAGCCCGCAGGCAGGTTGAAGAGGTCCTTTCCATGTAGTTCAGCTGGCTCAGGAGTCTTCTAGGCAGCTTGGCTGTTTTTGTTGTTTGTTTGTTTCTCTTCTATGCAGTTCAGCTGATCGGAGAGTCTTTGTGAAGTCTGCTTGTCTGAAAGTGACTCTCAATAGTTTCTACTATTTACTCATGGGTGGGAGGGGCCTAGAGAATCCGATTGGTTTCAGGAACTTCCTGAAGCTCTTCTGGGTTGATTACTTCCTGTCTTAAGGTTCTACCCTGTAGAATGGAGGGTTTCAGCTCCCCTTAGAACATCTGTTTTTTCACCCCGCTGTAAACATCCTGTCCTAAAATACCCTGTTGTTTCACTTATCTTTTCTATCCTATGTCTGAAGAAGTTCCCTCCAAGATGGAGGGGGCTACGCACAGCATCCCCTCCATGGATCAGTTCTCCACCCCTTCTCTTTCCCTGTGTTTGAGAGCTGGGTGTAAGCACATCTCGAGTATTATCTCATGAAGTCACCCAGAGCCATGTGATGGTGTGCGACATCTTCCCCTTACAGATAAAGTCACTGGGAACATGTTACAGTTTAAAAATCACTGTTGAGGCTAAAGTAGCAAATGGGAAGGTGACTTGAGACCTTGCTTTTGGACTTTTGGACCCAAAGCTGCTGAAAGGACATGTCAAAGGTGTCCTTGTCACGTACACAAAGAGAGTACCATGTGAGATGGCAGCGTGTTAATATACTTGACGGTTGAAACCTCGTGTATTTCAAGACATCCTATCATATACTTCCCTGACACTCTGTTTTTTTTAAAGGTTGGAAGGTGTGATGGTTTGAATGAGAAACGTCCCCTGCTGATGGTGCTGTTTGGAGTCGGTGATGCAGCCTTGCGGGAAGAAGTGTATCTCCTTTGAGATAAAACAGCCTCCCCCACTTCCAGTTTATCCTCTCTGCTTCCTGCTTCCAGTTGGAGGATGTGAGCTCTCAGCTTCCTGCTCTGGCTGCCATGTTTTTCTAACATGGTGGAGTTTGATCTCTCTGGACTCAAGCCCAAATAAACTCTTTCTTCTCTACTTTGCTCTGGTCATGGTATTTTATCATAACAAAGGAAAAGTAGTGAATATAGGAGTGGAAGAGGGGCAGGCACAGAACCTAAAGAAATGGGATGACCAGAGGCGTGCGTGCGTGCGTGCGTGCGTGTGTGTGTGTGTGTGCGTGTGCGTGTGTGTGTGTGTGTGTGTGTGTGTGTGTGTGTGTGTACCATAGATTAGAAGCAAAGCATTGTCTGCCCAGCTGAACATCAGACCATGGTCGGCTTTCCTCTTTACATGTATAAAGAGCCTTTCCTAGCCATGAATGGATACTTCTCTCCACTTCTATCTGGTCATCTGGGTTTTCCTCTTGTAGGTAGTTTTCCTGCCTGGCCCACAGTCAGGACAAGTCTCTCTCACCTGCCAGTCCTACAGCTGCTCAGATCCAACCAAATAAACACACAGAGACTTATATTACTTATAAACTGTGTGGCCGTGGCAGGCTTCTAGCTAGCTGTTCTTATATCTTAAATTAACCCATTTCTATTAATCTATTATTTGCCACCTGGCTCATGCCTTACATCTTCACATGGTGGTGGCCGGCAGGGTCTCTCTGCCTCAGCCTTCCACTTCCCAGAATTCTCTTCTCTTCTTGTCCTGCCTATACTTCCTGCCTGGCTACTAGACAATCAGTGTTTTATTTATTAACTAATCAGAACAACGCATTTAACAGACAGAACATCCCACAGCATCCTCTGTTCTTTATGTAGTCCTCCATTCATTCTGTGTCCAGTGACAAGTTCTAGGATTGGCCCAGGAACCATGGGATCTAAGGCAGACTAAGTGATCTGCCGTTCTGCGCCTGGTGCCTGTAGGTGACCAGGTGAGGCCGGGGCCCATGGACCCCACCCTTTGGACAGAGGTTGTGAACAGGCTGCCCTGAGCTGGCTGCTGCTCACACTGAGATGTGGTTTGGGCTACCCAGACTGAAACAGTTGCTGATGCTTGCTTTCTGCTCCATGTCGCATACAATTTGTATTTACGTCTATTCCCATTTTGTCAGAACCACTGAACAGTTCTCTCACTTAGCCGCAGCTGGCTGGACACAGGCGAAGAGGGGACTCTTGTCCTTTCCAGGTGGTGTCAACCCCTCCCCTACTCTCTTCTATTTGCCCTGCCTTACACACTTCCTTACCTGTTGGCTCTCTGGACAGGCAAGATCCAGACCCTGCTAGAAAACCCAGCCAGTCCAGTGAAGTGCCCAAAGACCTCCCCTCACAGAAGACACAGTCCGAATGCCTGAACGACAAGGCAGAGACAATGGGACATGCTCCTGGGCCTGCCTGGTCCTGCCTTGTATTCTTAGAAACATGTTCCCTGAGCTCTGGAGGCTGCTGCAAGGGCTGCTGCCGCATCAGTGGGAGTGAAGTGTGATTTGGGGGCTGCTTAGCGCCTGGCTCATGGGCTGTGTACAGTACTGCCTCCCCCAAACCCCTAGGGAAAGGAATCCTGGGTACAGGCAGAGACAAGACCTCCCCACGATGTTGCTACCTCATCTCCTTAGACTTGCTAAAACAGGAAGAGACTGAGGCTCCTGAGACCCATCCTTCCTGAGCCCTAAGCCTATAGCATTCATTTCCATGGGTCTCACGTCTCCTCTGACCCAGGCCTGGGGCTTCGGTGAAGCTCTGTCCCAGGGCAGCTTGCATGCTCAGACTACAGAGGATCTGTGCCTGCTTGCCTTGGGAATGCCACCCCTGTCCACAGCTCTCTGGAAAGCCTTGTTTTGCTCTCCTGATTTTTCTCAGATATCATCAAGGGAGTCCCAGCCGAGTGAAGCAGCGATCTGGCTCCACAAAGCCCCTCCAGGCTAGGGGCAGAGGCCTGTTTACTTTGTATCTGATGAGTAAATCAAGTGGAACAAAGTCAAAAGCTCCATGAAGCCAGCACACATGACATCTGTCACTTCCCCTTAACCCATCAGGCTGGAGGAAAGGGCATTGAATTAATTAGAAGGCTCTTTAAAAGGCTTGCCAGCAGTGCCTCCTCTCTCCTAGGTACTGGCAATCAAAACTGATGTGTTTTTACCTTATTGTTCACTTGAGAAGGGTTCGGTTTGGGTGGTCGTCAGTCCATGTAACGTTTTTCATTTTTAAAACTGAAGATTGTGCCTACCAATATTAGTTCTAACTACCAAAATCAAACCTCTGTGTATATGTGTGTATGCACATGTGCCTTTGTGTGCATGGATATTCTTGCATACATACATGTGTATGGAGGCCTAAGGTTGACATCAGGTATCCTCCTGTCCTGGAATTTAAATGGGTGCTGAGGGATCTGAACTCTGACCCTCATCTTGTGCAGCAAGGACTTAATTCACTGGGCTATCACCTCCCAGACCCGTGAACCTCGCCTCTTTATGGATGTGTCCACTGCAGATATCTGGAATTGTAGCCCCCCCCCCCCCACACACACACGTTAGCCACATCAGCTAAGCTCAGCTTTTTGTATTTGAAAAGCTAAGGCATCCATCTGCGAAGGGCCCTGTGATTCGTCAGTTTAGTTAAAGGGCATTGGTGTCTGTTGACCTGCTCAGCCTGCCCGTACCTGGGGAGGAGTAACTATGTAGTCCAGGGAGGTTATCGGCAGCCTGACCTCTTGTCTCAGGTGGCCCTGTATTACTCTGACTATGGTCTCCTTACTGCTCTTGACATCAGGTAAGAACTTCTTCCCATGGCCATGACACTGAGGCAGCCATGTCTACTGGAATTCTGCTCTTCTTCTGGTCAATGGTGTGCTTACATTTGTTGCCGGGAAAAAGGGCCAACACCCCATAATTCGATTCTGTAGGTCGGACGCCCAGCATGGTTCCCAGAATTAAAAGCAATATGGCTACCATTGGTTCTCTGTGCTGTGGAGCCAACGCCCCCATTTCCCTGATACATGGGCCTTTTCATCTTCAAGCCAGCAGTTCCCATTAAACCTTTCTGATGCTCCGGCTCTCTCTGACTTCCTCTTCTGCCAACAGTGAAGGAAAGACTGCTGATAAAAACTCATGTGATGAAGGTCAGGCCCACCCACATAACAGAGGGTCATCTCCCTATTCTTAGGTCAGCTAATTAGTAACCTTAACCAGATCTGCAAAGTCCTTGGTGTCCTGTAATGTATTCATGGGAGTAATCCTAGGGAGCAAAGGTTAGGGGTAAGGCTTCTACCCACCACATTTCCTCTTTCAGAATTGGTGATTAACGCAGGAAATAAAATCCTCTGGTGTTTTTTTTTTTTTTTTTTAACCCTGGCCAGTCAAGAGTTGGGGGCCTAATAAAGACAACCATGTTCTCCAATCCTTGAGCCATGGTGCCCTCCCCTGCTCTGACTTCGGTCTGGAAAGAGGAGGGGAAGCCTCTGAGGTCCCAGCACACACAGGAGATCTGGCACTAGCAAACCCCCTTCTTTGTTAGCTTCTGGAGACACCAGAAACCCCTGCCAGGACATGCTGACCCCCCACCTGAGAGCCCCTCCTTCATGCTTCTTGGGTGAACATTGCCACAAGGCCTTTGAAGCCTTCTGTGGACCCTGGGGCAATGCTTTCCCCATGCCAGCAGCCATCACAAGTGATGTGGGGAAGGATTCCCTCCAGAGGACTGGGGGAAAGGTGCTGCAAAGGCACCCATCCCAAAGCTCTGGAGACACCTGGTACTGTGTGGGCAGTGACTGACAACCTGCTCGCCCTGTGTACCCTCCTGAGCTTCACAAAGACACAGGACTCAAGCCATACTCCTTCAGGTGTTAGAGTGGGTTTATGGTTCTTGTACTCTGAGACACAGAAGCTGTGGCAAGAGGTAGGTGGGTATGCCCCAGAGAGTGGCAACCCCATCTTAGCCTCAGCCTGAAACACAATGAATGCCACATGAAACAAAGAGATGTCCCTAAGGCCACCTCCTTCCCCAAATCCTCCCCAAAGTCCCAGACCTGCAGTTTAAACTAAGTTTACATTGGGTGGCTGCCTTGAGAAATGATATTCTGTGTTTGAAAGATGCCATGGAGTAACTTACAAAGACACACAGTAGAACACCATCGGGAAAAGGGCGCAGGAGGAGAAGGTGGGTGTCAGGGAATCATAGGAAAGGCCACTAGGAGGTCCTGAACCCTCCGAGTTTGGGGGACTTTTAGGGACAAGTCCAAGCTAAAAGCAAAGGAACTGTAATCAAACACCTTCGGGGGGGGGCACTGTGGCCACCCCAGCTCAGCGGGAGAGTCCCCAGGCTTCCCTGCAGCGAGCTCCCCACCCCATCACACACACCCACTGTTTGTTTTGCTGCTGTTTTAGTAACAAGATGAAACGGGTGTATTGTTTTCTAACCTGCCTTCTCTACTCAATACAGATCATAAACGTTTTTCCAAGCCATTAACTGGTTTTCCCAGTTTCCATAATAGCTGTATTAATATTCTATTTCATGCTTAGATCATAATTTATGTCCCTAAATCCTATTATAGTCTTTTTTCAGGTTATCTCTCATTTTTAAACCAATAAATAACCCTCTATAAACAGCTTACAGCTCAATTTTTGCGGACATCTCTGATTGCATCCATAGGATATGAGTCTTAGAGTTGTATTTCTAGGTCAAAAGCTACATGGATTTAAGACTGGGCTTTTTAAATCCACTATTATCATTGTTGATTCTTTACAATAACTCGAGCTTATTCTTTAATTTTGATATAATTCTATACAAACAGAAGAGGTGCAAGAACTGTGCAAGGAGCTGTCTGTGAGCCACCAGAGAGGGTACCACTGGGGAGTGTCCCAGCCCTATGGGTTTCTTAAGCACAGGTCGTCCTCTAGCACAGCCACCAACAGCCATTTCCCTCAGGAAACAGGGTGGGTACCTTACCATTCTCTCTCTCTCTCCCTCTCCCTCTCCCTCTCCCTCTCCCTCTCCCTCTCTCTCTAAACATGTGTGCAGGTACCTGAGGCCAGAAGAGGGCCCTGAATCTCCTGTATCTATAACAGGCAGTTATAAGCCAGTTATTGTGGATGCTGGGAACCAAACTCTGGTCAAGAGCAGGAAGTACTGTTAAGTTCTGAACCATCTCTCCTGTGCCCCAAATTGCTCTTTATATGAAGAGGGTTGAGCCACAATCATGGCTTACACTAAGCTGTCTTTTCTCTTTCTGTCTCTATGCTGTAGTGGTTTCCTAGACCTCCATATACTTGGGACTTCTGGAGTCAGCAGACTGGTCATTCTGGAACAGAGCCTCTAGTTGGAATGTCAGGTGCTTCTTTATGGGCCTCTGTGTCCATGCCTGGTGGGAGCATCCTGGAACCAGTGCTCTGTGGTCCTCACTGGGTCCCTGCAGTGGCTGTCCCTCATCCCATCCCTGGAGATGCTGATGCTGACGGTGTGGCTAAGGTGTAGTGCATCAACCTTCTCCGCATGGTCTACATTTCCCACCATAATCAATAAGTAGCTTACGATGAGATGTGTGCAAATCCTCTCCCTCCAAGCTAACCCACCAGTTTTATGAGTCCATTGGTTTGGGGAGGGTGAATTAATACTATGGTAGTCCACAGATAGATATATGGATTCTCTAATTCTGTCATGCTTCTCACATGAATTAGTTGTCATTCAAATCTAAAGAATGCTTCTTCATGCATTGATTTTTGCTTTATTTAATAGGCTATAATTCATTATATCATTGCTGACCTTGGGTTGTGGCTGCCCCTTGCCTGTGGCTGCCGCGTCCTCGTCATATCCTCATCTTTAGGTATGTACCTCACTCTATCACACGAGATGTCCAGGCTCCTGGCTCTGATCTGTTATCACTTGAGCGGGTCTTGCTCCTCTCAGTAGAGAGCGGTAAGCAGAGGCTGACACTAGGGCACTCCGCTGCTCACTGCCATGGGTGTTGGTGCCCTTCTGTTCTTTTGGCGGACAGAGCAGGAGTAGATGTGTCTTTGTCCTCACAGACACTCCAGTGCTACTCCAAGGCCATGGGACTCACTGTTTCCCACACTGTCACTCTATTCTCCCAGTCTCTTTAGCACATCTGTTTGTTTGATTTCATGTACGAAGCTGTCCCTGGACTCCCCACATTATCCTTTCATAGATCAACTCTTTCTCTAGCTCCAGCCATGACCCCCAAGCCACCTGGGCTCCCACCATCCCCTTCTCTGTCCACACTCTGTCCTGGTTGGGACGTTACCCAACTCACTCTGCCCTCTGACTACGGTGCCAAGGTTTCCAGAAAGAATGAAGGGAGAGATTAAAGAGGAGGGGGAAAAAACAGGAAGGAAAGATGGGGGAGGAGGAGGAGGAAGGAAGAGAAGGAAGGAAGAAGGGCATGATGATTTGAAAGAAAATGGCCCCCAAAGGGAGTGGAACTATCAGGAGGTGTGGCTTTGTTGGAGTAGGTATGGTCTTGTTGGAGGAAATGTGTCACTGTGGAGGTGGGCTTTGAGGGCTCATATATGCTCAAGTCGCGTCCAGTGAGTCAGTTCACTTCCTGTCGCCTATAGATCAAGATGGAGCTTCTCCACTCTCAGCTCCTTCTCCAGCACTGTGTCTGCCTGTGGGCCACCATGTCACAGCATAATGATAACGGACTGAACCTCTGAAAGTATAACCACCCCAATTAAATGTTTCTCCTTGTCCTGGTCATGGTGTCTCTTCACAGCAATAGAAACTCTAAGGCAAAGGGAAAATGAAGGAAGGAAGGGGAGAGAGAAAAAGAGAGGGGAGGGGAAGGAGAAGGGGGAAGAAGAAAAGAAGCAAGGAAGGGCTGGTGGAGAAGGAAGCAGGCAAAGAGGAAGGAAGGAGGGAAAGAGGAAGGTAAGAGAGATGGGGAAAGGGTAGGGGGAGGGAGATGGGGAAAGGATAGGGGGAGGGAAATGGGGGAAGGGTAGGGGGAGGGAGAGGAGGAAAGGTTGTCTTCTGGTGCAATCATACACTCACACTTTTAAACACACACACACACACACACACAATCAACTACTTAAGAATGCTGGTAAACTATACAAAACAAGATAATGATCCACGACGAGCTATGGCAGCAATCTTGACTCCCAGTGTTCCCCCGGGCCCCACATGCTTACATTGGACAGACTTCCCTAGTTGTTTTTAAAGCCAGTTTTATTGTGTAGGATTTTCATGTAGTCAAATTCTCCTTTATGTCATACAGTTTGACGAGTCTCGATGATTCACACAGTTGAATGGCTGCCTGCACTGTGACTGCTTAGAACCCTCAAGCTCACTTCAACATGTTCCCTCATGCCTTGAGCTCAGCCTCTGAAACCTTTGGTGGGCTTTCTGTCCCCACAGGTTGCCTTTTCCTGGAACATCATTTGCCTGGGATCGTCTTGTGGCATCCTTCCGAGTCTGGCTTCAGGCTCTGAGAGGAATCAATTGTTTGCATTAATCAGTAGTTCTTCCCTTTTGCCATGGGGATGTTATGCAGTCTGCTCGTTCACTCCCCGAGTGATGGACATGTGGATTAATCTCAGTTCTTAACAAAAGAAATGGAGCTGACATCAGCACCCTGCATAGGTGTTCACGGGCAGGTAGCTTTCCATTTCTCTTGAATGGATGTTGAGTGCTGGGGTTGCATTGTCAAGGGATGCCTTTACATTCCACTGTTTTCTTATTTATCACTAATGCTCCCCTCTCCCTCTCCCCTTCCCTTCTCTCTCTTCATCCCCCTTTCTTTCTAACCAGTATTAGCTCTTCACATTGATGCTACTCGCTGCTTTTGTCCCTTTCCACCTACTTTTACCAAATGTGGACACTTATAATGATTCTCAATCCTGTCACTCACAGCCTCAGTTACACAACACAAAGCCTTCAGTCCAGACGCAGGTCAATCTGCTGATCTAAAAAGAGGAACTTTCTACTTACTGATGCTTCTATACTATGCAGATTATAGATCAATATTGAGGACTCTCAAGTATATCCTTTAAAATTGCCGAGTATAAATTTGAGAAACACAAAAGACCTAATAAAAACTTGAATGAGGGAGGGGTGGAGTTTATTGCACATGTCTTTCAGCTTGCAGAGGAGAGAGAGAAGAGCCAGTGCCTGCTGCATGTGGATGCTGTGCCTGCAAACAGATGTCCACATTCAGAGCTTAATGTTGTAATGACAGGCCCGGGAATAATGCAAACCAGAGACTCCTACAGAGAACGTAGGAAAAATGCGAAAAGGGGAAAAAGAGGTGTGGACAGAGAGATTGCAAGTCTTTAGCAGCATGCTGTATTGTGTGGAATAGACTTTGCCATGTTCATGTATTGTCATAATAATATTTAATAGTATGGATTAAATGGAAAGTTGAATGGCTGGCATGGTGTGTGCTTGAGCCCACACTGCATAGATGATGCTAGGATGAATTCCCACCCAGAGCACTGGGCAGGGTTGGGGCCAGACTTTAGGCTCATAGTCCAGCCTTAGAGGGGACAGAAGTCTCTTCAGAGTGAGGGACACAGCATTAGAGCCACATGGTCAGAGTGGTGGTGAGGGACACTTGGAGGGGGTGCTCTTAATACTTCCTTCTCTGAGAGACATGAGTTGGTAACTTATGGAGAAGAGTCTGGTTGACCAGATGGCTGAGTTGTGGAAGCTGATATTAAGGGCAGCAAGAATATGAACCATGAGTCCAAAATACCTTTGCCCATCACCTTTCTAGTCAACCTGAATCCCAGGAACCTGAAGAAAAGTGTGGAGCCTGAGTCTGTATTTGCTTAAGCTGGAATCATACAAGGGTTAGTTTGTGTGTTGGAAGGGGAGACGCCATGGTCCACTAGAGATCACCTCTTCTTCTGGTTCTAGGAGTAAGATGCTGCCCACCCCCATCCCGCAAGATAGTTGGTGTCTTCCTCCTGCTGTGTGCTCATGGCCGCAGGGCACTATGATGTCCTGACTGGCTCAAGAGTGAGCATAGCTGTTCTGACAGGCATGTACTACTGTGAAGGCCTGGGACTAAACATGCCCATCACCTCTATGCTCCCCATCTCTTGCTTTTTTCCCTACCTGAGACCTAAGCACACTCCAGAGAATTCCATGTTGTTTCCACAATGAAATTGCAATATCCCCTCATCTACCTTCCAATCTAGCCTGGGCTTCAGGTTTGGAACAAGAGAATAAAGGCTGGTTCCACTTCAGGAGATTAGATGTTTTCAACTCAAGAGAACCTTTACCCCTTGATTTACATGCATTCTGGATCTTTGCAGTAGATAGGATATTGAAATTTTAAGGAAAAAAGTGAGAGTGGTGGACCTATTTGCATTTTTTAAAGGATTTATTTATTTTTATTTTATGTATATAGATGTGCGTGCCTGCATGCATGTCTGTGCACCATGTGCATGCAGTGCCCCTGGAGACCAGAGGAAGGTGTTATATCCCTTAGAATTGGAATTACACACCTTTGTGAGACCATGTACAAGGAACAAAAGCCTGTTCCTCTGTAAGAGCAGCCAATGCTCGTAGCCACTGAACCATCTCTCCAGCTCCTTATCTGTATTAAAAAAGACTCATCAAAGTGACTTGTCTCCTAGAAGTGACCAAGCACAGTGCTCATAGTGGGACAGAGGGACTTGAATCCCAGGTGGTTGGCTACATTAAACATATTGTTTCATTTTAGTGTGTGTGTGTGTGTGTGTGTGTGTGTGTGTGTGTGTGTGTGTGTGTGTCTTTATAGTGCCATGTATGTGGAGGACAACTTGTAGAATCATTTTAATCATTTCTTTTGTTCCACCATGTGGGGCTTGTGATGGGACTCAGGTCATTAGAGTGGGCAGCTGGCATCTCTACCCACTGAGCCACGTGACCAGCCTTACTCTTACAGTATGTGAGATAAAATTATTATGCAGATTTTCTACACAGGAAAAGAAATAAGAAGTGGCATATGCATCCCATTTGCTAAATGTCTGTGGTCAGATCAGCTGGATTTTTATGCATCAAAATAGTCCAGAGTCCATCAACTCTTCCAAAATTAGCTTTTGGAAATCAGCAAATGTTAGTGGTGATACATAACTCATATAAATAATTTTAAGAATCTCTGAATTTCGTTATTTATACAGTGCTTTTGTCTTACTCTATCACTCCTCATGGAAGAATTAAGATCTCACCAGGCACCAAGAGAGCTGACAGCCTGGGCAGGCTGCACGAATTACTGAATGAACTATATGCTGCCCGGAGCTTCTGGTGTTTCTGAAAATGTGCATACATGTTGTATCGCTCTTAGAGGATGTGAATGGGGCTACGTGACTGCTGGCATTTCTTCTTACATTCCAAACGTAGCCTCATATTGTCTAGGCTGTCAGCTACTGTAAATAACAAGGGTGGACCCTCTGCTGGCCACATGTGGCTTCCATGTGCCGTGCTCACCTCTTCTCAGAAGCATGACGACAAGTGAGGCCCGCACTTCAGTATGGTTAGGGCAAACTTTCCAGTAGCCTCATAAGACTCCATTGCCAGCTCTGGCCTGAAGCACAGACTTAGGGCACATGTGGATGTGGTGTGGATCTGATCTTCACATTGAAATTCCTAAGCCAGGGGCTCTCAGAAGGTCACATGGTACATGGCCATTATCCTGCCCAAGTCCATGGTTATGGGGTCACCATGGAGTGAATTATTTCAAGTAATGGAAGTTAGAATGTCTGAAAGTAATGGGATGTGGTAATCGGTCCCATTACCCCTCTTCTCTCATACAGTTCACCAAGACACCCTAGTGCAGCCACAGAGTTTTGAAAGCATATGCATGGTCGAATTTAGAAAGCCATAAGGAAATGGCTGTCTCATGTCTCAGGTCATGTTGTCAAGTGTCTCTGCACTCCCCAAGACATCTGCTGGGCACAGGCTCCCACACTCAATCCAGTGCCTTCTTGGCATTTCTGCCATCATGGTCCTGGGGGACAGAGGTATGTACCTTGGAATGTTCCAGAAAGCTCTCAAGTTCCTGTTTTGGATCACTCATAGACATGTTCTTGAGGGTGGTAAGACTGACTACACATAGCCCTTCCCCTCTCTTTGTGTGTTTAAAAACTTGCAAATATTTCAAGAATGTTACGATTCTCTGCTTTTTCCCCCCAAAAAATATTTTAAAAACAGGCAGGAGAACCCCAGCTTCTGGCCTGCCCAGTAGAGAGCAATGAGGCCCAAGCATAGCTCTCTGCACAGGACTCTGGGGTCAGGCACCCAGCCCAAGCACATTTAGCACTCCTGGCCCCTGATGACATTCTGCCAGCCTGCCCCACCCCTCAGCACACTGTGAAAGGTTAGAGCAGCCACAGTGTCTGTGGGCGTGGTCTGTACCTGCTGCAGATATCTGGGCTGCATCCCAGGAAGCCAGGAGAGAAAACCTTTAACGTTTCCTTTAAAGCCCTTAAACATTTGGGAGCCAGTGGAAATGCATGGAGCTGGCTGAGTGTCCAGCTGGACCTCCCGGAGGGGATGGCTGCCTGTTGCAACTCTTCCTTGCCTATATTGTTGGTCACCATTTTATTTTATTGTCCCACTAGTACATGACTGCTGATTTTATGAGCATAACCCAAGATACCAGCCCTGAGCTCTGCTAACACTTTTTTTTTTTTAACTTCCCAAGGAGACTTTATTCTCCGTCATTTGATCCTGCTGTGGTCAACTCTGGGCTTTTAATCCCTCTTGTTTATAATGACTTTAATCTCCATCATATTTATCCTTTAGTGAGACAGATCCCACTTTCCCTGTGCCTTGCCACGTGACCACATCAGTTAGGCCTGGTGACAGTGGCTTTAAACCCGTCTGTCTCTTGAAAGAACCGTCTCCAAAGGCTTAAGCCTACGCCCATAAATAATCTTTGAGGGACCTTTAAAAGCAAACCTGATAAACAGGATCAGAGGGTAGACTGAATGGAGACCACCCTGGACAGGATAAGCTGGGGTTTTGAAATGGAAAATCAGTCCATTTTTCCATGCCATTTTGTTTCAGCCTCCTACCTCTGAAAGAAAGAGAAATTTGATCCACTGATTCCCAGGCTCTAGAGTAACTTGCTTCTGGCTTGGGAATATTCAGGTTGCAGATGTCTGGTGTCTCTTGCAGGGACCTGGGCCCATCAAAGCCAGCCATTCTGTAACATCACCAGGGATGCCTGGGATGGGTTTTGATGTTAAAACCTCCCTGCCCATCTTAAGGCTGGATTACAGTGGCCATGTGTCTTTCTTTTTTCTCTCTCTGAAAACTGGCAATTGGATCAGGAAAAAACAAAGGCGACATTCCCTGGGACCAAGTATTCAATGTCTGAGACTTAAGGAGGACATCTCATTCAAACAGCCACATCCTGGACCAGCAGCTTTCAGATTTCAAGTTCTTTTCTTGAAAATTTGAAGAATGAAATTCAGCGACCACAGAGGGTGAAGTTCAGGGAGAGAGAGAAAGAGAGAGAGAGAGAGAGAGAGAGAGAGAGAGAGAGAGAGAGAGAGAGAGAGAGAGAGAGAGTTCAGAACTCCTTTATATCAGGAGTGGTCCCCGGAGAGCAGAGTACCATCCACCTGTTAGTCTGGGACTTTTTTTAAGAACTTGGGGCAGAAACAGATGAGGCATAAGGAGGAGGAGGAACCGTCAATCCAGTTCGCCCAACCACAAGGTGTTCGGTTTCCTCCTCCTGCGTCAGCCTTGTCCTGGAGCAGAGCTCCCAGGAAAGAAGGGGAAACATAACAAGAACCAGGGGTGGGAGGAGCAGAGCTGGGCAGAACTCTTTCCTAGAATTATTGGCTTCCGGCAACAGATGGTCTCAGAACTTTGGAGTCTCTACCCCGCTGGACCAGTTTCTACCCCCTGTTCTTGTCAGTTGGACCCCTTCCATCTGTCTTTCTGTCCTTGCCTATTTAGTTCTTAATTCAAATCTCTCCTTGGCTCGGCCCATTCAGCCCCATCTTAGGGTTGCTCTAACCAATATCACAATTCAGTGGCTGAAAGCAGCAGGCCGCGCCTTCTCCGTAGCTCTCCAGGCCAGAAGTGTGAAATCAAAATATCATCATCACTGCACAACCTACTAACCTCTCTGGGAAGACCTATCTCTCCATCTCTGTTAGAATTCCTAGCCCCTCCCCCAGCTACATGACCCAGTGTGCGCTGGCAAGATGCTTAGTCATCCCAGGGCCTTACGCCCATGTGCTGTGTGATCACGTGATTTACGCGCAGCCTGGTCGCTTAATCTATGTCCATGCGTGGCATAGCTACATAAGCCTATATGTGCATATGCGGTGGGGAGGGGGCTCTATAAAAGCGGGTTCCACATATTCCTCCCCTCTCTTCCTGCACAGTCGTTCCATAGGCCTATGCACATCTTTCCTGTTCTTTCCCTTTGATAAACTCTTACAGTGGGTTTTGTTGTACCGAGTGGCTTTTCTCACACGGTAAACAGCACTGCTTAATGAATAACATTGCGCCGCTTAATAAATAACAATCTCCACTCTCCTCAGCCTCCAGCCCCCTAGCCCGGTTCCTGGCAGCTCCTGGAATTCCTCTAGCCTACTTTCATATGGCTGCCACCTCCAGTCTTTGAAGTATTACAAGTTCCCTATGCCCCCAATCACCCTGTAATTTAGGGGGCACCTTAATATGGATTTCTAGGAGCCAGACATCCACCCACACATCTTTCTACCGAGGGCAGTTTGGTTTTGTTATCTCCACTAGCAACAGAAGTGGGTACCTTGGAGCATAGGACCAGACTCGCACCTGTAGCCCTGGGAGACTTGCACCAATCCTTCTGAGTTCTTTGATAACCTGACTCTAGCAGTTACACTCGATGTTCCACTGCCCTGGCTCCTCTCCTGTGTGGCTCACGCCGTTCACATAGGCACATTGCCTGGCAATCTCCAAAGAAGAGCTGAGCACATTCCAGGGAGCCTACAGGGTACTGAGCCCGTGGACAGTGGGGAGTCAGAATACCCTGGACATCCTTTCCCTGAAATGACCTTCATTTGGCACAGGAAGGGAGTCAGGGCCATGATCGCTCTCCCTGGAGGGGCATAGGAACACTTAGATGAAAAGCAAAACCCCATCAAGGTACCTTTTAGCTGGTCCTGCAGCAGGTGAGTGGCCGGTCAGACACATTCCCTCTCTTGGGTTCATTCACTGTCTGTCAGCTGTCATAAGAATTCCCATGGGGCCTTTGGTCAGGAAGGACTAGAAAAGGTGCTCAGACAAGTTGGCAAGCCCAGCATCGGGCCCTGAGGTGGATTTACAAGGCCAGCACTTCCCCTTCCCCCCGCAGTGCTTTGATGAATAGGGATTGGCATCCTCATCATCACTCATCTTTTTTCTTGTCTTGCAAAGGCAGAGCGGCCCCACACAGGGCTGCGAAGGTTTGTAGGTACCATACCGCAGCCGGCCAGGCTTTTAGCAACAGGCTGCAACAGGGCTGTAATTCTTCTCTATGGCTACACACCATTGCCCATCCTCTGATTCTCTCCGCAGCTCATTGGCTGAACCAACTGGAGGAAACATGAAATTCTTCCTTGTCTCTCCAGACTGGTCTCACAGTGTAGCTGTCTGGGAAGGGACAGCTTGGCCCAGAGGAGTGTGTGCATACTGTCTCCCCTGATCCCCAGACTGTCCAGGTGGGTGGACACCAGACTTCTTACACATCTGTGCTGGGTGATGCTCTGCTGGTGGCATCATCTCCAGGTTAGACTTACCCTTTCCTGTTTACACCCAAAGCTGTAAATGAGCTTCCTAAATCTGGAGCTGCTGCTGCTGGTGGTGGACGGGATGGAGGAGAGTTGGCTCTCGTGTAAGATTTTTACAGAGCTCCATGCTGTTGTATCAACAAGTCTAGTTGGTTCACTCATTCCAACACTTCTCTTATTATAGATGGAACCTACGATGGGAGCTGTTTGGTGAATACATTAGTAAATGAGATGATTCTAATTGCAGCTAATCACCACTAACACTCTGATGCGCTTGCCCAGGGTTCAGTTCCTATCAGAGTGGCTTAGAGTTGCAGTGTTTCTCCAAGTTGATTGGGTGTGCAAGTTGCCTGGGAAGCTGGTGAAAATTCATGCTCTACCTGAGAAGGTCAGTATGAGGCTGAATTTCTGGGGATGCTGGTGTTTCTGGATCAGGATGTTGGTGTTTCTGGGGATGCTGAGGCTTTTCTGGAGGATGTTGATGCATCTACTTCTGGAACCTTTTGAGTGTCAAGTTCCAATGCTGCTTTTTCCGAATTAGAGTCCTGGGGATTGGCTCTCCCAGAATGTTTTCTCCTTGAGAAAATGAAAATAATATCTTCCTACCATGTAGAGATTTGGAAAAAACTAATTATGTAAGTAATGCTACCCTGTACCGGATAACCAGTACCCAGCACAGGTTTGGTAAACTGTACCGACATTTGAAAGGATGCAATGATCCCAAGGATGCTTTTTCTTCTGCCTGCCTTCAGCCAGCATCACGTGGTGACCATTTTCTCAGTGTAATCAAGTCTCTGGAAACTGTTCCATACCTGCGTTTTAATGGGCACTACTTCGAGGGACGTAAATTATTTAAGCATTTAAGACGTGGAAATAATGGATTTTTTGTTTGTCTCATAACCCAATAAAATCTTGTTGACAAAGTAGCTATTTTTACAAGAGTTCTAGGCTTTAAAAAAAGTATATTGCACTTTCCTCCACTGGCGAAACAAGTCCCAGGCATTTTTAGAAAGAACAGCTGTAGTAACTTATGTGTTCTCAGGCAAGGATTTCTTTTTTCTGTTTGAAGTTCAGAGGGTTCCTGGAATCTAGTGAGCTCTCGACAGCAATTATAGAGACAATTATGTTGGCACCTTAAAAAAAAATCCCCCAACCAACGAAAAAAACAAAACAAACAAAACCATTATAACTCTAAATTAGAGACTTTTAGACAAAGGGCTCATTTCATGTCTATTCCCAGTGATGGAGAAAATAGCCACAGCTTAGAAGCTGTGGAGTGGAGGAATTCTGACGTATTAAGGAAAGATTGCAAACATTTGAGCATCCTCTTATAACTTGTTTTCAGTGTTATAGCCAGGAACTCTTTTTCCGTGTGTGTTTGTGTGTGTGTGTGTGTGTGTGTGTGTGTGTGTGTGTGTGTGTGTTGGCATATGTGCTGTTCTGTATGATTACGTGCTGCCTGCACAGGCCAGAGGTCAGCATCAGGTGGCATTCTCCTCAGATATCACCCATTTTCAGGGACAGGTTCACTGGCTGGTGAACCCCATGGATCCTCTGTCTCTGTCTCTCTAGCACTGGGATAATAGGCACAGACCACCATATCTGAACTTCATTTTTTTTAACGTAAGTTCTGGGCATCAAACTCAGGTCCACGTATTTCTGTGGCAAAACCAAGCTGTCTCCCAAGCTCCCTTTCCAGACATTTGGTAGAACTTCCGTTAACTTTCTAAGAACACTGGTGCTCTCCTTCTTCCCTGACACTCTCTAAGATCCCCCTCTCCAGGCTCACAGAAGTCTGCTAGGGACAGGGCTGTGTATTCTCAAGCTTGGGAAAGTCCCAGTGGAATGCAGGTGGGCAGACAGGCTGCTAAGGTCAGTTACACAGCATCCACCTAGGACGGAACAGTTGCCGTAAGCCTGTTACAAATGCCTTTCTCTGTTTTTGGAGATCGGGTAACTCATAAAGAATGAGTTAGTTAACTCAGGGCTGGTTCTGAAGGCTGGGAAATCCATGAGCTTGGTGCTGTCATCTCCTGAAGCCTCTGTTGTGGTCAAGGCATAGAGGATGTGCCATGCAGTCATATGGTGGTGAGGCATAGCCAAACTAGCCTTTATAGTGTGTGTGTGTGTGTGTGTGTGTGTGTGTGTGTGTGTGTGAGAGAGAGAGAGAGAGAGAGAGAGAGACAGACAGACAGACAGACAGACAGACAACCCAGCCCACGAATGGTTTAGTCCAACCTTGGCTGTCTCACTTACTTGCTATGATAAAATGCCCTGACTGAGGATGGGTTTCTATTGGTTCACAGTTCTTCTCCGTGGAGAGATTAAGGCAGAGGGAGTTTGAAACAGCTGGTGGAGCTGCATCCCCTGTCAGGGAAAAGCAAGGAATGCTGATGCTCAGCCTCCTCTCTCCCTTTCATTCATCGGAGGACCCAAGCCTAGGGAATTGGGCCCCCCACTGTTAAGCATGCTCAGAGGCTAAACTGATGTGTTTGGAGGCTTGCAAGATGACGATCAACCATCACCATAGCAACCATGGCATAGTCAACTATGAAACATGCCACTGGGTCCTACATCTTAATCTCTCACAACAGGGATTAGGTTTCAACCGGGTTGGGTGGGGACATTGAAATCTTAATAACTAGAGATGTTTCCATCCTGTCAGTCTTCACCTATGACTCTTCCAGGGCCATTCCTTGGAGCTTAGCCATGCCTTTGTTTTCTTCCTGAGAACCAACCTCAACCCTGAGTTATATGCATTTCTCTATGGACTCCTGCGAGGGGAATCTGGGAGAAGCCCAGCTGCCGATTAGGCATTCTGCTTCAGCAGACCCAGGACTTACAGACTGACACTCTGTCTTTTTAATCAGTAATCATGTTTATCCTTGGGGAAGTTGCCAGGACAAATATTATTTCGTTAGTTTTAACATCTGTTCACATGAAATCTGATATTCAAATTCACCCCAGCCATGTTCTCTGATAGATACTATAATGAATGTGCCCCTGGGAACATTCACACCCAGGGTCTGCAGCCAGCTCTGGCTGTTGTCACCTTCAGAGGATATGCTCCTTTCTCCCTGGTTTCTGAAGCAATCCATGCCTGTTTTAACCGCTTCAGACAGTGGAGATGAAACTGCGAAGGAAGACTTTTGCTTTCTCCCAGCACAGGACCCTTTAGGTGGGGTGTTCTAGAAGGGTCTTTGCTCCAAACTGTAGTTGACAGCTCACCAGATTTGCAAACATTTGACAACTCTTTTCCTTTTGAAGATGTATTTGGGTGTGTTACTGGCAAGCCACATTCTGCATCTGCTTTCTGCATCTGAGGTGAATAGTTCGAGCCGAGGGGATTTAAACTGAGGGACCCACTCTTGGAACACCCTTGGATAGGGCCTCTCAGAAACATTTCTGAGACTCTGCTGTCACTGCTCTGTTGGTCATCTG
This sequence comes from Peromyscus leucopus, assembly GCF_004664715.2. Taxonomy (NCBI): domain Eukaryota; kingdom Metazoa; phylum Chordata; class Mammalia; order Rodentia; family Cricetidae; genus Peromyscus; species Peromyscus leucopus. Next base: position 7,063,323 of record NC_051074.1, read on the forward strand.
GTCAACCCCCAAGTGTTGGTTCTGAGAGAAAGCCTAATAATTAGTCACTTAACAGTCTTGGAGACCTCTGCAAGGTGAGTCACTGGTGGGAAGGAGCTGGTCACAAATGCACAGGAATACTGTGTCCCCAGGTCTGTGTGCTGTCCCTGCAGTCACAGAAGTCATCGGAAAATATGCTCAAGGGTTCTCACGGAGCTGTCACCCACTCAACTTGTTAGGGGTTGAGTGACATTCCTCCATCTGTGGAGGATGCTGGGTCATTTTTTTTCTTTTTTAATTAATTAATTGAAATTTGTTGGTTTTATCTATGGTGTGTAAAGCACAAACACCCCCCATGCTTGCTTCCTGCCTCCTCCCCTCCCCACCATTAGTCCCCATAAGCCCCTGGTGGCTCTCCATCTCCTTTCATGTCAACACACATGTTTTTTGTGTCTGTATAAAATCTAGGACCCACACATGAGAGATACTGTAATACTTATTTTCCTGAGGCATTCATTTAATATGGTTGGCTCAGGTAGTATCCATTTCCACATTTTCCTTGGTTGTGCCTTGGTTGTTAGATACTCAGCTTCCATGAAGAGAGCTGCAGTAAACACTGATAAGCAAGGGTCTCTGTGATGTGCTGGCTTGGAGTCTTTTGGGTAAATACCAGGAGGAGTGTAGCTGATCATGTGGAAGGTCCACGGCTAGTGTTTTGAGAACCTTCCACACTGACTTCCACAGTGGCTGGCCCGGTGTTCATGCCCCTCAACAGCACGTGAGGTTCCTGGTCTGTGGTTCTCTCTGTACATGACACACTTTCCTCCCTCTTAGGACTACTATGTCTTCAACATGGGCCTCACCTGCTGTTCCCTAAGAATACCTTTCTGTATTGACCCTGAGGTCTGTGACTTGAAAGCAGGTGACAGGGCTAAGAAGATGCTGCACAATGTTTTAAAGGCCTTTGATGAAATACAATCATATTAAATATGTTATCATTAACCTTTTTGACAATTTCGTACTTTTATGTAACATTGTGATCATAGCTCTTCCTTCATTAACATATCCCCTTTTATAATGATTCCTTCTCTCTGTCTCTCTCTGTCTCTCTCTGTCTCTCTCTATCTCTATCTCTATCTCATTCATGGAGTGGTACAGTTCTCACCTGAGTCAGAGAAACAACTTCTAGCAGTTGAGCAATGGTTAAAGCAAAGACTCACAATGCACCAAAAATTTAAGAACAGGGATTCCCGAGTGCTCTGCTTTGAATGGACAATCTCTATCAGCCAGCTGAGGCCCAGGGAGCATCATGGAAGACTGTGAGAGCCGGAAGACGGGAGGGGCACTATAAAGCGCTGTGTTCTGGACATGATGAGGCCCTTGAAATCATAGGACTGTTTTCAAGCGTATATTTCAGCAACAGCCATTTCCAGATCTTTCTCATCTTCCCAAACTGGAATTCTGTCCCCGTTAAATGATGATAGTTTGTCTTTGACCCTCCTGCCCTTCCTGGAAGCCACTGTTCTACTTCTTGTTTCCATGAATTTGGCAACTCTAGGAACCTTGCATAAGAGGGATCATAATATTACTCGAGTTTTACATATGGCTCATTTCTCTCAGCATGATGTCCTCAAGCTTCAACCATGTCACAATATTTGAGAGTTTCTTCCTTTTTAAGACTGACTAATATCCCACTGAGTGGATATACCACATTTTGACTTTCCATTGATCGACTGATGGACACTTCTATGGCTTTCACATTTAGCCTTTGGGTCCAATGCTGCTGTGACTGTATGTGCAAGATGGCCCTTCAAGTCCCTGCTTGCACTTCTTGAGTCTGTACCCACAAGAGGACTTGGTAGATAGTGTGGCAGTCCTCTGTTGAATGCCTTGAGGTCCGGTCTTCATGTCTTCCACAGCAACTGTGTGTCACTGGATTCTCACCAGTCTCCACATCCTCTCCCACACTCATTAGTCTCCAGTTTCTAATAGCAGCCACTCATGTGGCTGTGAGGTGACATCTCCCTGTGCTCTGGACTTGTCATTCCGTAATAACAAGTGGTGAGCATTCCTTCCTGACCAACTTATTGACCAACTATAGATCTCTAGAGAAATGTCTGCACAAGCCCCTTGCCCATTTAATCAGGAGAAGTGGTGTGTTTTCTGTTGTTTACAGGGGCACTTCATGCAGGCTGGATATTAAACCCTCATCAGATATGAACATGTGAATATTGTCCTTTGCTACCAATGGCCTTTTCACTGTCTTCACTGTGACCTGAGACAAAGAACTTTTCATCTTGATGCAGGCTGTTTCTTCATTTTTCTCTCTTGTTTGTTTGGTGGATATCAAAGGACCAGACAGAAGTAGGAGAGTACTTCATGATGAGTTTCCTGTGGCTTCAGTAGGCTGCTACCATAACCGGAAGCTTGCACTGTGTCTGTCACATCTGCTCCCTGCCGAGACTGTGTGTGAGCTGAGGTCTGCATCTGTCATCCCTGCCCTCTGAGGGATGAGCAACCTCCTGCTGAAACTCCTTTCCTAACCTCAGGCTCCATCAGCGTTCAGCCACCGCAAGACCCTGGAGCCCAGCTTTGGAAACCTAAACAGGCAAACGCCTCTCCTGTCAACAGACTCCTGTGACCCCTGCCTCGTTGGCTGTACATCATTTTCAAACATTTGTGTGAACACACAGCATGCTCTCACATGCTGGAGTGTAGACCATCTCCTAACACTTTGCTCTTTGGCATGATGTGGACATTTAATCTTGGCTTTGTTACTTAGAATGTGGAAGTTACATGCTCTATTCTGCGTATATTATGTTCATGTAAAAACAGTCGTTTCTGGGGGCTGGTGAGGTGCTCTTCCCCCCTCTCCCCTCTTCCCCCTTCCTTCCCCTCCTTCTCACCAATATTGTGGGGACTTCCCAGAGTCCCCACACTTCCTTCCTGAAAACTGTTACTTCTAGAAAGTCAGATTATTTCTAGAAAGTTCCTCGCCTTTGATTCCTGATTCCCCTTTGTCACCATGCCCGTTCCCTTACTCACATCTTCCCTCAGCATGGTCTACTCGTCCTTCTGCCCGACTTCCCTCACCACCTCCACCTTCCATCTTCATCTCCTCTGAGATCCTGGTGAGCAGCTTCAACTCTGTCATTGAACGGCTCCGAGTTCCAGGAGTTTTTCAACCATTTCCCAGGAAGATCCAAAACCAGCACCTTGGGTGACAGTGTCCTCTTATCTAAAAACCAGGTGGGTAGCCCCCTCCCCCCAGCCAATACTGCACAGGATGGGAGAGTGGATTGAGATGACCTAAGAATCTGTGTAAAAAGCCTTAATCAAAATGAAAATGTCTGGGTCTCCCAGGGGAGTTCCACCCCCCTACATCAGGTATCCCCTGCTCAGGTCATTCAGCCCTGCTCAGATCATGCAGTCCTGCTCAGTTTGCTTTCCTCCCTAAGATTCCAGAACATTCTCTGGCTAATGTGCAAAACCAAATGAGAACACAATACATAAAGCCTGTGGGCCCACAGCTGAGCTGACTCCAGCTGAGTTGGGGGTCAGTTCCCAGGTGATGAAGAGATGGTGGGTGGTTTGGAGGAGGCCAGAGACCAAGTTCCAAACTAACCAGCAAATCCAATTAGCCAGAGCAGCAGTCCACTGGCATCTGATGAGCCCAGGTATTGCCTGCAGGCATCCTCTAGGCTAGCGCTCTCTGAACAGATACACCCAGGAGCTTCCTTCTGTAGGACAGGAGACCCTGCTGTCCATTCAGTGTGAGCTGAGGCTGGGAGCTGCTGAGCAAGCTGCTTTATGAGGAAGAGATGACGTGGCTTTCCCCACATCTGCTTTCTCCATCTGACCAATTTGCTTGTGTCTTACAAGGAATTGTAAGAAAGCTGAGCCATCCTGGGGTTCATGGAAGGATGGAGTTTTTATTAGTTTTTGTGTTAAAACAAACATGAACTATCCCGGCTGTTGCAAAAATACTCAGAGGAAGGAGCTGTTGATGGGACATCTACATCTCTCTGATTTAAGATGGCTGCTGTGTTATTTCTCTCACTGTTTTCTGGGGGCACCAAATAAACTGTTTCTCAGAATGTATGTGGCTTTAAGATTCTGGGTACCACTGTGTCTTGGTTTAGACAGAATGAATTCAGAGTCTTTCTAAAGCCCCTGGTCAGGAGTGAAAAACCGTTGCCAGAAAGAGCTGAAATATTAAAAGCTTCAAAAATCAGTGCACGCGCCCTCTGACATGGTCTTGAAATGATGTAATTTTAAAAGTATTGGGAAGTTTCTGTGAACCACGCCACCAAACGCACTGTCTGCATCTGTGAATGTCTGGCCACAGGTACTGGTGACAAATCTCTTGGTCCTATAATTCTGAGGCTCACATCATGGGAACTGTGGTTCACCCTAGAGGCCTAGACAGCGGGACCTAGTTCCACGCGACGTCCATCCACACCTTCACCGGACACATCTGTCCTAAACTGTTACGATGCCCCATGTACAGAGAATGGTGGGTTTCCTTTGTTACTGTCATTGTTTACAGAAACATGTAATAAAGTGAACTGTGCAAACAGTTGTCCCTGCTTGGGAAAAGCTACCGTCAAATGTTCTCTGAGGACACAAACCGTGGGTGAGAATTGCTGCGAACCTGTAGTGGAATATCATTCTCTGGGCTGTGTTCTGTTCTTCCCATTGCTCCCAACTCACCCCATGTCTCCATTTTCACCTGTGCTCTCTAGAAGTTTCCTGAACCCCTTCCCAGTGTCCACTCAGACCACTTGGTCATTTTCTACATAGTAGCCGGAAGGATTTGTCTCTAGGGACCCATCACACTGGCCCCAGGCAGACATCGGTGTTCCTTACATCTGTCCCAGCCACGCCCATTACTCTCTCTCTCTTGTTCACTTAGAATATGCCAAATTCTTTTCACCTCTGGAGGTTGAGACTTGTTTCTTCTTTCTAGATCCTTCCCCCAGGCATCTGCAGGTCTGCTGGTGTCATTACCCTTAATGAAATCGTCCTTCACTGCTCTACTTTGCACATGTTTTTGCCTATTTCTCAGCCTCCAGTTTCTCTTCTTTCTGTCTATATCCTAATAAGAGATGGCACCAGAGATGAAGGCTTGTGAATTCTTGGAAACTAGGTCTAAATTTTGGGATTAGATCCTAAAACTAAAAGACATTATACAATCTTTTCATTGCTGTTCTGAATCGCTGTCTCTTCGAGGATCCAGCCATCTGCCATGTCCCATGGTTGTTTATATGGCTCTATGGAGAAGTCATAGGGTGATGAATGGTTTTTCTTCTTCTTTTTTTCCCCAACAGTCACAAGACTGAGCTGTCTTGACAATGGATTCCTCAGCCTCAACTGAGCTTTTGCATAGGTGACCATAACCCCAGTCACACCTTCACTGTGACTTCTGGAAAGAACTTGAGCCACGTTGTCTAGCTTATCTGCATCTGAATCCTGTCCTACAGAAACTGTAATGTAGTAAATAAGTTCTATAACAACCAGCTACAATGATGAACAGTTTCCAAATCCACAAGCAATAGGACACATTATCGTGTACACTGATGGTCACTGGGATGCTCGTGTCCAGCCAGGACCTCACATCACCCTATGGACAAGCCTCATAGAGTCCGGTCCCAGTGACCACACCCTTATCTTTACACATTCTCCCAAGTAACCCTGGGTCTCAAGCACAGCACACGTGAGTGAGAGGGCCGGGACTCTGACTCACCACACCATCCAGACAGCTGCATGTCAAGCCATAGTTTACTTCCTTCATTTCATTTCTGTCTTTCAGGTATGATCATTTTTGTAATTTTTTTTTCAATTTCCATTTCTCTCATCCTCTTAGACTGGAGTTACTCTCACACATTTCCCTGTGTGTGCTGGGTACAAACAGATTCAATTCTCCACTCCTATGATTCCCTTTGTCTCTGTTTTAGCAGTGTGTTCACATCCCTTGCCTCATAGCCTTTGGGGATCCATCCATCAAGACCCCACTAACCATCTCCCTCACATGGAGGTTCTGGACAAGCTTGTCCAGAGACAACATGGAATAAGATCACCTTGCCTGATATCCTCCTATATCATTATTGATGTTCTCGCTGGATGTTTGTATCCGTCAGATCTGGTAAGCCAGGCTACAGTAACAAACAAGCCCAGCGTGTCGTATGAGTGAGTCATAAAACTTGATCTTTGCTTTGCTGTTTTTCTCCCGCTCATGATAAGCATCCACAGCTGCCTGGCTGAGGCAGGAAGTCACGCCTTTTTCGTGGACCCAGGTGGAAGGAGGTTTTGTCTCTGTATTTCCATAGCGGATAAGGCAACAGAAATACTTTCTCGAGGAGCTCATCTACTCTTACGTTTCTCTCTGGAAGTGACACATACATCTTCTGACTCCATCTCATTTGCCCGCCCGCGGCAAGGCAACACCGAACTTCCTCCTTAGGACTCTAAGGTGCTGGCAAGGAACGGAGCGGTGTAGTGACCGGGTCACCGGTGACCACCACAAGGCTCTTGACTCTGGTGCTCTACATTTTGTGGATAACCTGGCGACAGATGACAGTCTTCTCATCTGACTGAAAGAAACGTTACTGACATTTAAGCCACCTGGCTGAATGTTCTAGTGAGGGCTAAATCTAGCTTTTAAGGAACTGGCTGCAGCTAGCTGGACAGTGGTAAGATGCTCATCTCTAGCTCCTACTTTTGTTTGGGTTTTGTTCTTAGTCTCCCAAAGATGACAGATCCCGGATCTTTTTCAGCAGCCCCAATGTGTGCTTCAGAATGGCTGCTGGCTGGGGTGGGTCACGTGCTTCACATCTTAGTTGATCATGGTGCTTAGCTGATCGTAGTGACTACTTACCGGCCTGTCCTAGTTCAGGGCTTTTTTTTTTTTTTTGTGACTCAAAACAGGGACAGCTTCATCTGACCTAGCTCTTGCCTGTGAGCATAGGGACCATAGTTCCTAGGAGAAACATTGTGTGTGAAGAAGGGATGGGTACAGGACAGATACAATGTCAGCTGTTCTCCATACATGTTGCTTAAGGATTTATTCTATTTCCCCAGGCCTGGAAACTCACATGGCCCACATGGTCCACACTAGCCCTTGTTACTAAGGCTTTTTCTCCTTCGGGGTCCAGCCCTGTGTGCTCTGGATTGAATTTGATGGCAGCCGGAACGGTGCCGTGAGGATGATGAAGCTAAGAACTCCATGGGGCCCTTGGCTTCTACAGGTCCAAATCCATCTTCTCAGGGAACCAGGGGTAATTAAGTTAAAAAAAAAAAACCTCCCCAAAGCCAAACCCAAGAATATTTTTAATCATTCTTCTGAGAAACTCACTTTCTTTCAGCCCTGACACGGAGGTGGAGACAGCCCTGCTATTTCGCACAACTGGAAAACTGTTCAGCTAATTAGGATGGAGGCCATGGCTAGGTAGGGCTGGCCCCACTTTAGACGACTCCACCTCCGGTGGTAGCTATTTCTGGAAAGCTTGCGGTTCGCGGGAGAATTCTGACATAATGCCTTCTATAAGAAGAGGAAGGCAGCAAGTCCCCAACCTCAGAGCTAACAGCAGGGTTAGAAATGACATTCAAGTTGATGGTTTATAAACCCCCTGAGATGGAAGGTGATCATTGCCGGCAGCAAGGGTTCAGCGAGGGCCCATCATGGGAGCTTAGTTTCATTTCCTTGTTTTGACAGAGAAATTGGAGCTGCGGAGCCACGGCCTCCTGCAGACACAGTGTTTCTCCGTGGAAGCACTGCTTTTGGAACAGTTTTCCCGTGGTGTCCTCTGGAGTGTAAGCCAAGGGATCACTCAGGATCGGAAGGGATTAATGAGGGCCCCGAACAGGGCTGGATGCTCTTGTGAGGGACAGCTTGGCTTTCTGCTGGCCCCTGTCACTTTCTCTGTACTGTAAAATGCTTCTGTCCGTGCTTTGGGTGACGTCAGTAGAGAATTAGGTCTGACTGTTGCTTTAAAACGTCTCACATGCTGAAGTAACAAGGACACTGACCACCTTGAGCAGCCACCAAGAGTCTTGAGCACTCACTGAGCTCTGGACACGGTGCTCACAGTGTTAGAGAAATTTGATTGTCAATGCCTCATAATCCAGCAAGGAGGGACAGTTACTTTCCCATTTTACTCATAGAAATCTATGGCTGGCACTGGATACTCATCTGGGAAAATCATTTCACCAAAATGCCTAGGAAGCTGGAGGAGGGAAATGGTTACTTTGTGTCCACATAATAAGGGGTCCCACCTAAGCCGGGCAGGTGTGTGTGTGGCCACAGTCTCACTCAGTCACTGCCCATCAGGGGCCATCTTGCTCCTCTAAAGTCTACTTGGTTTTGGGAAGGGCCCCAGACCTCAGCTAAGGGAGAAAATGGTGAGCCAGGTTTGGGGTAAGCAGGACCATTGCTCTTCATAAGTCTCGGAGAAGCAGCCCCACCTCCTCAGGTAGTGAGTGCCCTGGGCAACACTCTTTGTCTCCAAGGCTGACAGTCATGGTCCCTTGTGGTAAGTGGACACTGGGACCCCAAGTGGATAGCAGATGGTAGGTACTGGGTTTGGGGCATCAGGATTCTGATGATGGGGTACACAGGTCACAGAGTTCAGGGTGAGGTCTTCCCAAATATGACAGAATTACAAATGCTAAATTGAGGAAGTACTCAAAGACTTAAATTAAAATTTAAAGAGCCATACATTTTCGAAGTCCAGCAAGCAGCACATATATAATAAAATGCAGAAAAGGAGTCATTCCTTTGTCAGCTTTCTGTCACACGTCCCTGTCTCCCTTCCATCTGCCAGTCTGCTGTTGGATTGTTTCCAGATTTAACCATAGCCTTCACTTGCCTCTTTCTACAGAGACACCGGAAGTCAAGTCGGGCCTCCCTTTAGCAGGACGGTCACCTGGCTCTGTTTTGCTGACGGCCTGAAGGTTTTCAACTTCTCAAGCTTGCCAATGGTCAGGGTCATGGCAAGGTTAGGTAAGTGCTGGAAATGTCTGGTAAACCTCCGGAAAGGCTGCTATCAACTCTTTCCTGTCTGGTGTCAGAGCACTGGAAAGTTTCTGTCATAATTCCCAACACCCTTTGAGCCAATGGCACCTGTCACCCGTAGCCAGAGCCCCCCACCGGATGGCTGTGGGTAATGAGTGTGCACACAGAAGGGACATGAAGCCCAGAAAAATAGCCCATGTTTCACACAAAGCACATCCCCAATGCATCATCGTCTTCCTGAGTGGACCACCAGTGTCCCCGGTCTCTCCAGCACCATCACAGGAGAAAGACAGGAAGCAAATTTACTGTGGAGTGACTCGCATACATTTTATGTGACGTTTATTAATTTTTAGCTACAATCTTTTGGGTAGAAGGCAGAAAGCAAAATTCTGAATCAATTATTAGGCTGCAATACTCCTGAAGTGAACAAAGATGAGTTCCCTGGGGAGGAAATTCTCTCAGAGTGTGCATGACACTATGGTCCACACTGGGCATCTGCAGAGTTGAGTGTGGCATCCTTGAGGGGTTTTCTCATGGTTTCACTGTCTACAAGCAGGAGTTTTATTAATGCCTAGGTTTGCTTTCTGTTGCTGTGAAAAAACGCCATGACCAAAAGCAGCTTGGCTGGGGGAGGGGTGGCCGGGAGGGGCTGAGGTTATTTCAGCTTCCTTGTACAGCCCATCACTGAAGGAGGCCAGGCCAGAACTGAAGGCAGGAACGTGGAGAGAGGAACTGAAGCAGAAGCCATGGAGCAGCTCTGCTGCCCGGCTTGCTTCCCCTGGTTTTCTCAGCTACCTTTCTTACACAGCCCAGGCTGGCATGCCTAGGGATGGCGCCACCCTCAGTGGGCTGTACCCTCCTACATCAATCAGCAGTCAAGACAGTTACCTCCAAAGACACGCCCACAGGCCAGTTCCCCAAGACTTCCCAGGTATGTAGACAGATGGCAAAGCAGAAGTCAGTGGTGGAGGAGGAAATGAGTCATTATAGCATCCAGTCCATGTGGAAAATTCTAGAACCTGTAGAGGATGGGACAGATTGCTTTGTGGGCATTTGGGAAGAAGTGTGTCTGTCCACAGACAAAAGTCTCTGCCAAAGTGCACTGAGCATTTTGTTCTATTGGCTGAGATCAGAGCCACACACTCAGGAATTGTGATGTTGTGTGTCTGTTTAGGGGGTCTGCTGACAAATGTCACAGTGTATTGAGATCAATGAGGCGTCCCCAAGGGCCTAACCCCTTGAGAACACTATAGAAATTACTTTAGTTGGAAAACCTTTACGGTCATGGCTGGAGGAGAAAGTCCAGGATAGTCCCGTGGAACATCAACTTTGATTGGAGAAACCTGCATGAAGTGAGGGCTGCCATCTGTGCACACCAGTTGCCCCTAGGGCAGGTCACTTTTGGAGGACACCTGCTAGAAGGAGGGCTTAACTCTGAGACACGTTGACACCACGCTATCCCCTCCCTCCAACCAACGGGATGGAGACCACTGCCACCTCCAGACAATCAAACTGTGTGGTCCTGGATAAGATCTCAGACATCCTATCAGGTGGGAGGTCAGGCACCCAGCACTTCCCAAAGCCATTTGAAATCAGAGTTTGTTTTGCCGAGAGACCATGATTTACTAGCAGTGTTAATCGCGCTGGAAGACTGGCTGGGGTGCGGGGAACTGTTTTCTGGGAGGTTGGGCAGCTCTTCTTCCAGAGGGTCAGACATTGTATTGCTTATGAATGACTCTCCAAAGATGTTCACAGGTTCTGTGCGTGCGTGCGTGTGTGCTCTTCTTCCAGAGGGTCAGACATTGTATTGCTTATGAATGACTCTCCAAAGATGTTCACAGGTTCTGTGCGTGCATGTGTGTGTGTGTGTGTGTGTGTGTGTGTGTGTGTATGTGCGTGTGTGTGCGTGTGTGTATGTGTGTGTGTGGTCAGAGCTGCAGGAGCCACACCAAGAACCTGGAAACCCTGGTTGTGACCTTAACACAGATTCCATCTTGTCACCTTTAAGAAGAACGTGAAGCTGGAGAGGTTCTTATTATTTAAGAATACTTGCTGCTCTTCCAGAAGTCCTGGGCTGGGTTCTGAACATCCACATTTGGTGGCCCCAAACTGCCTGTAACTCTAGTTCCAGGGGATCCGACGCCATCCATCGGCCTCCAATGGTACTCACATTCACATGCACATACCCAAGTCCAGGCAAACACACATAAGTAAAAATAATAAATCATAGAAATGGAACATGCTTTTAGCTGACGCTTGCTCTAGCCATTAACGTTTTTCTTCACAGAATTTTTTTGAATCATTCCTCTTTATTCATTCCTTTCTCTTTCCTGCTGTAGTGAAGAACAATTCACAATCTTGGCCCATTCAGGGAGGAGAATGGCTCATGATTTCTGAAGAAAGTGGGTTTTGTATGCAATTCAGACTCTTAACATGATTCTTATCATAACAGGCCTTTGGAGGGCAGCTGTGCAGGCAGTGAGGAGGACATAGAAGCTGAGCTTGCATGTCTGGCTGAGAGACCTGCTGAGCCTGCAACCCCCATGGTACAGTGCTCCCCCACTGCTTAAGGCATGGCCACAGAAAGTCCTCAGTGCTGACTCCAGACTGCCTATTTTGGGCCGTGGAGGGAACAGCCATGGCCATTGTCTTAAGCCTGGAGCTAACTCCGTATCTGAGCTCTCAAACCACCTACACACTAAGTTAATGGGTGACTGGTGTCCCCCACAACATAGGTGCAAGTCTTCACCCCAAGTACTTCACAATGTGACCTTTGTAGATATGACCAACTAAGATCACTCTGGTGGACCCTCATTCAATATGGCTGGACCTTGTAAAAGGGGAAGTTTGGAATCAGGCAGTCCCTCAGAGAGTGAGCGCGGGGCAGGAACATGGAGGAAAAGAATCTCAGGGGAAGACCCAGAGCTGTGTTTCCCCAAGTCCAGGAGCATACAGGGGCTGTGAGAGGGGGGAAGAAGGGTCTTCTGCTCTGGAATTGGATAGGAGCATGGCCTTGCTGACCCACTGGGCTTAGAATTAACAGCTTCTAGAACTTGGCTGTGGTCAGTGTGTGTGTATTGTTGTCCTTTCTCACAGCAGCCTATGGGACTAAACATACTAGAAAGAATTATCATCTAAAATAGGAAACTGAGATTTGAGAGTGTAAGAGGTTCTGGCCCCTTCTCCGGCAGAATGGATTCAATCATGCACATGTCTTCAGCTTTCTTAGGTACTCAGTAGCCTGATAGGATATCACTGTAGTGGATAGGGATGTTGTCCACTGAGGACAGTCATTGTGGATGCCTACAGTCCTGCCCTTGGAGGATACTGAGGAATCCCAAACTCCTCAAATTCACCCACTGTTTGGTGCATGTTGGATATTGTGAATAGGAAGAAGAAGCCCATTACAGATGATGGGGTCTTTCCTTGTTGGTGGTGGCTGCACTTACATGGGCATAAAAGGACTTGGCAAGAGCAGCTAGGGGTCCACTGCACAAGAGGTACAGTGATGGGCAGAGTAGCAGGAGTGAGTCAGGCTCAGAGGGCTTCAGGAACTGCGGCGGCTCTGGATAGAGGATTACCAGTGAGGGCCGACCTCAGCAACATCCCTGGGACCTCTAAATTCAATGGCTCTGGAAAGCTCTGCCTGTAGGCAGCAGGCAGGAGCAGGGGAGACACCAGGGTTGTATGAAACATTTCCAGGGCTTGAGCTGCTGGGTTCCCAGCAGCTCCTGGGTCACAAGGGCCATTTGCATATTGCAGCATTCATAATCCCCATGAGTAATTGTGGCCTTGGATCCTAGGAATTCATTCACATGGCACGGGAGATAAGAAGAGATGAAGGGGCCGCTTTACACATGCAAATCAAACCCACTTGTATTCCCGAATATAATGATGGGGGGAAGTGCATTTCCAGATGTGCAGCTGCCAGGTTCGGAACGTGCAGCCGCTCCAAACTCATTCTGATGAATTTTTCAGAAATGAAATACGCCTTTGATTAAGGAAGCTTTCCCCCTGCTTGATGGGTCCTGTGAGCATTGGGTTGCTCATTTAGCTGGGATGTCGAATGCCGAATGAAAGGATAAAACCTTCGCTTTGATTTATGATCACGGTTATTAAATTCTGATGCCGCTTTTGGGGTTGGATTATTTGGAGGTGGAGGGATTTGGCAGTGTACACAGGAAGACAGGAAGATTTACTGGTGTAAACATCACAGCTGAGGGCTAGCTGTAAATAACAAAACTTGAAAAGAAGTGTGAAATCTCACGTTCTCAGGAGGCAGAGGAAGAAACTTAAAAACAAACAATGAGCCACAGAGGCAAGCTAGGAATCTGTGGCAGTGTCTCCAGGAAGAGTGTGAGTGAGGATGCAAGCCGCCATCTTGTTTCCCATAGAATGTGATCTGAAACCTATTTCACCAGCAAGGACGGGGTCCTGAGCAGTCAGCAAGCTACACCCATGGTTAACTGCACCCTTGGCCAGGAAACAACAGAGAGCACCGTACTTTCTATTTTCCGGTCCCTTTTGTTGGAACCCACAGTGAGAGTTCCAGCTTCAGGGGTGTGCCGGATGTTCCTTGTGGATGTACTGGGGTAATGTCTCTTTCCGGGTGTGTGCCAACAACCTCAAGATAGAGCGTCACACTAGGGGATAGGGTTCAAAGTAGAGCATTTCATGCACACAGGACTGTGTTAACTGTCCAGTCAAAAGTTTTCATCTTCTCTAGAAGGTGCTGACAACTATCCACTTGGTGGGATGTACCTGGCCTGGAGTTTGGTGGAATGTGTAATGGGTTATGATTCCCAGAAGGTCTAACTGGTGCTCCTAGCAGGTCATGGTTTCGTGTTGACTAGGTGAACTTATCCAATCACTCAAGGTGATGTGCTATACATACGAGGCTCAGACTCTTATGTGGACCAGAGGGCCCTGGAGTGGACACCAAGAAGAGGAAATTCCAGCAGGGGCATCTTTGTCCCCTTAGAACTCCACAGATTGGCGGCTTGGGACCAACAGAAGTTTATTTCTTACAAATCTTGCTAAAACTCCAAGATCAAGGCACGGGCTGTTTCGCTGCTGCATCGGGAAGCATCTCTCCATTGTCCTCCCATGGCAGGAAAGATGAGAGAGCTGAGAAAGGGTGAAGGAGGTCAGGGGTTGGGAGAGCTGGAAGGGACAAGAGAATGCTCTAAAGTGGGTCCGTGTGGTTATTAGACCATCAGGTGTTTTAGACAGGCAAAGGCAAACACAGCTTCACAGAGTTAAGCAATGCAACATAAACAAAAGCAACACACTTTAAAACAATATTCCCCAACAAAGGATCACAATAAATCCCTTCCCAGGGTCTCCTGGGGACTGGAAAGGCTCATCTCTCCACCTACCCTGTAGAACTGAAGGCCTGAGGAGTGGTAATCCCTGGGCTCATCAGGATTGAAAAATACCCCTGTCTAGGCCCTATATTTTTGGATATATATATATATATCCAAAGAGCTAGCATTGTAATAGCCAGAATGATCTAGACGGCCAGAGCTGGTCCCAAGACATTGTCTTGCAAGCATCTCTGGGGAGACGTTTCTCTGAGAAGCAGAACTGCCCCTAAATGGTGAAGGTGCTGGAGACGGCTGTGGGTGGGGGGTGGCATACGGCCTGGGCCTTTGTCATATCTGCTGGTCCTCTTGTATGATCTCAGTGACAAAGAGAGGGCCTCTAAAAGCACCTCCCTGGGAGTCACACTTGTGAGGCACCATCCTGAGTGTACCATTGACAAACTCATGTGTCCCAGGAAGGTACCCGTCAGTTCTGTAGAAGAGTCTCCATATCACCCAGGAATGGCCTCGTTGCTCTGAAATGCTGGCTTGGATTTGATCTTAACATGAAGAAGAGAATTGCTGGAGGTGGGAAAGAAACTCCCAACCACTTCCAGCAATCAATCATAAAGTCACAGTGTGCTCTTCCCAACACCCCTACCCCAGTAAAATAAGTTCAACAAAGCAACTGGATCGTGTTACAACTAAAACTCAGGCAAACTGGGTTTTAATGAGTTTTTGAGATGACCAGATGAATCATAGCAGTCATAATTTAGTCCAAATCAACAGGCCTGCTGTGGGGACAGAGCACAGGGACCAAGAACCAAAGCTCGTGCCCTGAACAGTCACACAAAGGCGTGAGAAAATATGAGCAGAGGGTTTAGGTTTTCAGGCACATCCAAGGTGCAATAAGAGCCATGAAAGGTGAGTTTTGGAACTAGACATTTGAACTGGTGTTCGGGGATATGGAAACCGGCTCCCTGCTCACATCAGTTGGTAAAGAAAATGCAGAATCCCTTTTGAAGTTTACCAGTACCATCTCAAAGCTCCCAGAAAAACCTCCTGGAATATCCCCTCCCTGTAAGGATGCCCAACACACACTGGACCAAATGAGAAGGGTGGGTTTTGTTTGTATGTTGTTTGTTTGGATTTGATTTAGGGTCTCATGTAGGCCAGGATGGCCTTGTACTCACTGTAGCTAAGAATGATCTTGGATTTCTGATCCTCCTGCCTCGACCTCCTCACTGTAGGATGATAAGTGTGTACCCACCCCACCTCTGTGTATGCAGTGTTGGGGATAAAACCCAGAGCCTCATGCCTGCTGGGCAAGAGTCCTACAAACGGAGAGATAGCCCTAGTTCCCTGTAGTAAGTTTTGGGGGAAAATTTTTTTTAACTGGGAATATTTAGTTTTGGACCTGGCATACCTGTCAGGCCTCAGGCTCTCCTACAAATGTACTTCCTGTTGTAACTTCATCGAGCCTCCAAATTCTGTTGTCTTTGTATGTATGCGTGTGGTGCATGCATGTGTGCACATGTGTGTGACCGTGTGCACATCAGCATATGCACATATGGAGCCCAGAGGTCAATGTCAGGTGTCTGTCTTGACCCCTCTCCACTTTCTTTTTGAGACAAAGCCTCTCACGGAACCTGGAGCTCAACATTTGGCTAGACTGGCTGGACAGCAGGCCCCAGGATCCATTTCTCTCCACCAACCCGATGCCACCCCCCCCCAGCTTTTTTATATGGTGCTTAGGATTTAAACTCAGGTCTTCGTGGCTGTATAGAAAGCACTTTCCTCACTGAGCCAGTTCCCAGTCCTCATTCTTTAATTCTGTTAGCTTGCCTGTGTGTTGGTTGTTTGGAGACAGGTGTCTATGTGTCCCGGCTAGCCTAGCATTTCTGGCGGTCCTCTGGCACCCCCCCCCCTGAGTGTTGGGATTAGAGGTGAATGTTCACTTCATTCAGGCACTGTAGGCAAATTTCTAAACAGTCTTATTAAATAAGAAACACAGAGCCAAATACAGGGGTAATAGCCGAAGAGATCAGAGAAATAGTGGAGAGCCACGGACTAGCCTTAACTTACCACCACGCCATAGCTTCCCAGGAGAGAGCTTCTTCCTGTCTAACCTGCGCTTCTATTGCCTTCCTGTTCTGCCTTCTCATTGGCTCTAAGCCCAGTCACATCACTTTCTTGTCTCTGCCTGTCTATACAGACCTCCAGATCTCTACGCTTGGCTGTGTCCTTGACTACACAGAGACTCTGCCTGCCATGTGATCGGATTACGTGCGTGTGCTACCACCACCTGACTTCTGTTTATAGCTGGCTGTATGACCTCTGATCTCCAGGCAAACTTTATCTATTAACATACAAATAAAATCACATTTCAGCACAAATAAAATATCACCACAAGGCACTTCTGCTCAGTGCCTCCCTCTGCTCTCATCCCTCTGTGGCTGTGTGGCTGAGGAGAGGAAAGCTCTTAGCCTCCCTGTCTTTCTCTTCCCCTTGAGCTCCGTCACTCCAGGCTTGGGCAGAGTCCCAGGATCTAGAGGGAATGCCGGCATCCCGCTTACCACGTGATCCATCTTCTTTATGCTTGGACATACTTGTCTCCCTACAACGCAGGAGGCTTCGCTCACCACCTGCCTCGCCACTAGCCACGCAAAGGCCTCCAGGCTCCTCTTTCTGGACCCACTGGCCACGCACCTGCTGTCCTCAGCAGGCTTTGAAGGGAAAGCTGCCTGCCTCTCCAGAAGAGGCCCACTCAAAGCAGAGCTCAAAAGCACACCTCAGATTAAAGGCTGCCCTGTTAACACCTGTGGGAGGCACGTGTGCAGAGCCCTGCTGCACACGCAACTTGGCACACAGCTGCTCTGCTTCTAAGGGTGGTTCCAATAAATGGGAGTTTGGAAAATTGTGCCAAAACCACAGAATGAATCAGCTCTTTCTCTAGAAGCCAGCTGACTTTCCCTGGAGTCTGCTGGGAGGTGATGGAAACCTGTGAAGATCTTGATGACTTCTAGGCCTCAAGTGGCTCATGGGGTGGGGAGCTTTTTAAAGGACATCCTTACAGAACGCCTGGTCATCCTTGAGTGAGCATAACCCTGGGACACTCAGGACCATTCCAGGCTCTATTTGAATGAGCTGTCTATACAAAGGGGGGGGGGGCTAGAGAGAATCAAAGTGAATGGAAGTCAGAAGACCATGGTGGTAACCAAGCACAGGGTGGCATGCACGGGGTGGTGGGGGGTGGGTGGGACCACAGGCACTGAGGGAAGGTCCCAAGGCCCAGGCGAGTCTTGTTAAGTGACCAGGTGTGGGGTGACTCCCAAGACCAAGAGACTCAAGTCAGGGGCTTCTGTTGATTCAGACACTGACAACCTGTCATACTTCAGGAACAGACCTTGGAACCAGAGCTGAAGTAGCCAAGAAGCAGGCCCAGAGACTCACTGGAAACACGGACCCAGCTTGGACCTAAGCAAGAACACGTTACATGGCCTAGTTCCAGGACCAGAAGCCAGGATGGAGGATGGAGGTGGGGGAAGAGATCAGGACTGGACCAGACAGACAGCTTGTTAGTATTCTGAACCGCCCCTTGGAGACCCCTGCCTCTTGGGGACCAGCCCAGTGTCCTGATGTCATCTTATGTAAAGTTCCTTTTGAGAAAAACTCCTCCCCCTTCTCTCTCTCTCTCTCTCTCTCTCTCTCTCTCTCTCTCTCTCTCTCTCTCTCTCTCTCTCTCTCCAATAATAAACTTTCCACACGGACATGTGTCTGTACAGTGTGAGCAACTTTGCACCGCACCACGCCACAGCATCTGCATGACGTGTCTCCCTCACCCATAGGGCACCTTGGAGTAACCCACCAAGGCCTCCCGCGCACCATATTATAACACGGGTCCTGGGGGGAGGGCTCAAGGGCAGATGCCCAGAACTTTTGCCCCAGGTCAGCTGGCTGAGACTGCTGAGTAGACGTATACACTTTAATTTTCCTTTTTTTTTGTCTTCTTTTTGTATTTTTCTAGAAAAACACAGAGAGAGACTTTCAAAAAAGCTTTGCTAAATGTATAACTTTATCCCTTCCTGTGTTTTTAAGTCAATAGATTCAATTTTCTTTCCCTCCCTTCCTTCCATTCTTCCTTCCCTCTTTCCTTCCTTCCTTCTTTCCTTCCTTCCTTTCATTTTTAGACAAGGTTTCACATATCTCAAGCTGCTTGGAACTAGCTCTAAAGCTGAGGATGATGCCCCTGCCTCTACTCTCTAGTGCCAGGATTACAGGTGTGTACACCACACTCAGGGTATTGGGTGCTGGGGATTGAACCCAGGCTTGTGGGCATGCTAGGCAAGGCCCCTAGCCAACAAGCCAAGACTTCAGCCCTCAGCATTACTATTCTCTGCAGGTGGACCGTGGTGTGGAGTGGCCCCTGGACCCTGTCCCCACACCCAGCAGCTGCACCACCACCAAGTCTACAGATTCCTCCTGTGATGTAATGTGATCAAACTGGGTGGAGACTTGTGTACACCACCCAACCACACAAGTGCATCTTTGAAATGATGCACATAACGCCCACTGGTAAGACACAGAGGGACCAATGGTTGGACTCTGAGGCTAGACTGTTCAGGTCGAATTTCTTTTCCTTCCTTCCCCCACTTCCTTCATTTCTCCCTCCCTTAAAAAAATGTTTACAAATTAATTTACTTTCAGAAATGGGGATAAAAGCCCCGAAATGAAAACAAGACACTAGACTGTGAGTTTCCCTAGGAAGCCAGACCCTTGACATCAAGGCAGATAGAGAGGTCCGAAGGGTCTCAGAATGAGGGCATCGTGGGGCCACTCTGCCAAGTTGTGGGGTCTCCTTTGAATGGGGGGGACTCTGACCCACAGAGCATGTCCTTGTCTGCCTCTCAAGTCCTGTCTCTCTTCCCCACTCTCACACACAAGCTGGGGAAATGTGTTCCACCAGGAGGGACCGTCCCTGCACCAGGGAGTCCTCGTGTTTGGGTATCACCTTCTTAAGTTGCAGGCACCAGAGGCCACAGAGTGTGGTGTCGTTGACTTCATGTTACAAACAGGCCTGCGCAGGGATGTTAGCCAGACTCCACCCTACTCACTCGGGGCTTGGGCTGGAGAAAAGCATGTGGCCTAGTTTAGATTCTCTCCATCCATCACCCCCGCCCTCCTGCATTCTGCCTTTTGTATGAGAGGCAGTGGATTGTTCCGTCCAAACATAAGAAACGCCCCTTCGGACCGTCATGAGGCATTAGATTGTGAACTAACTTGCTTTAGCCTTCGAGAAGACACCCTTCCCTTTTGTTCTTCATCGCAGGAGGGGGTAGCTCACACTCCTCAACCTGCAGTACGTAGGAACTGGGTCTGATAAACGGAGGACACTAGACGTTAGGCAGGGGTAGGTGAGCTCAAGGGAGAAGGGTCAGCAGAGAATGGGGTCCAGTAGTGACTGCCGGGAAATGCATGTGCAGGAGATGGACCTCACGGTGACCATGACGATGAATATACCCAGTCTCTGCCAGGCTTTCAAGGGGCCATGCAGGGGCAATGCTATTGCTGTACTGTGTGTTGCAGGTGGAGTACCAAGGTGCTGCTGTGTGTCTCTGGATTCTGAGCTACAAATTCAGACTTAATAAATGACTAAAAATCTACAGTTGTGTGTAGCTATGCCAGCTGCCTCCATTCTCCCAGAGCTGGTGCCCACTTAATTCTTCCATGACACTTGTTGAACAACCTCCTAACAGAAGGATCTGAGTCCCCAAAGGGCTTTAAGGGTATGGGACTTGACATACCCTCCCATTCGGTCTTGAGCCTCAAAGACACGATTCACAGCACCCTCCTGGGGGAAGTCAGCACAGACTGAACCACTAGGAAGCTTAGGAGAGGGGACCCCACCTCCCACTGCTCTTCCTAATCATAGCCTTCCAGCCTGTGAGTTTCGGGTAATCTTCTAAATGCACACGATTCCCACTGTGCCGCCTGACCCTGCTGCCATGCAGTTAACTCAGGCTCAGCCATGACTGTCTAGCTGTCCTCTTGAGCAGCACTTGCTTGGGGGTTTAAGGAGCCTGTGTGCAGGGATTGAGAACAAGGGCTAAGTTGGGTGTGTTCTCTGTGAAGTGGGCTAGGCTGGGGTCAGGTGGGATGAGCTCTGTTTGAAGTGTGCCAGTCGTTATACAGTGGAGAAAGCAGGGCTAGGTAGAAGACTCAGGAGCTGTGTTGTAGTCCTGACGAAGCCCCCACATGCTCGTCAGGAAGGAAGTGCTGGGGTAGTGCTCACCCTGCATTGGTGGGGAAAGCTAGGCTCCATGGTGCTTTGCGAGGTCACCTTTTGGATACTGTCTCATCAAGAACATGTCCTTCACTCAAAGCTGAGGCAGCACCCACAGTAGAAGTATCAACTGGGCAGCAAAGCATTTCTAGAAGCTTCCTCTGATTGCAACTCATACTGAACTTGGAGGAGTGACAGTTTGTGAACTGCCCCTTTTACTGAAAACGTGAGAGGTTTGTAGCCAAGAATCGACCACATTCTAGAAAACTAAGCTTTTCAGTTCTAGATTCAGCCTATGTCTAGGGCAGCGTTTATCAATCTGTGGGTTGTGACCCTTTGGGGGGTGTTGAATGACCCTTTCACAGGGGTACCATATCAGATACCCTGCATATCAGATATTTACATTACAATTCATAACAGTTTATCATTGTGTCTCTTTCCTTGTTCTCCCACTCTGTTCCTGATCCAGCTGGGACCTCCCACTCCCCTAAGCTCGCTTTCCCCTGACGCTTGCCCTCCATTACCCCCCTCACCCCCAGTTTGCTCATGTAGATCTCATCCATTTCTCTGTTGCTGCGCGATCCCTGTGTCTTTCTTAGGGTCCTCTTTACTAGGTAGCCTCCCTGGAGTTGTGAGCTGCAGTCTGGTTATCCTTTGCTTTACATCTAGTATCCACTTATGAGTGAGTACATACCATGTTTGTCTTTCTGAGTCTGGGCTACCTCACTCAGGATGATATTTTCTAGTTCCATCCATTTGCCTGCAAACCTCATGCTGTCATTGTTTTCCTCTGCTGAGTAGTACTCCATTGTGTATGTGTGCCACATTTTCTTTATCCATTCTTCAATTGAAGGGCATCTAGGTTGTTTCCAGGTTCTGGCTATTACAAATAATGCAGCTATGAACATAGTTGAGCATGTGTCCTTGTGGTATGATTGAGCATTCCTTGGGTATATGCCCAAGAGTGGTGTAGCTGGGTCTTGAGGGAGGTTGATTCCCAATTTTCTAAGAAAGCACCATACTGATTTCCAGAGTGGTTGTACAAGCTTGCATTCCCACCAACAGTGGAGGAGTGTTCCCCTTGCTCCACATCCTCTCCAACATAAGCTGTCTTCAGTGTTTTTGATCTTAGCCATTCTGACAGATGTAAGATGGTATCTCAGAGTCCTTTTGATTTGTATTTCCCTAATGACTAAGGATGCTGAGCAATTCCTTAAATGCCTTTCAGACATTTAAGCTTCTTCTGTTGAGAATTCTCTGTTTAGCTCCACAGCCCATTTTTTAATTGGACTGTTAGGTATTTTGATGTCTAATTTCTTGAGTTCTTTATATATTCTGGATATAAGCCCTCTGTCAGATGTGGAGTTGGTGAAGATCTTTTCCCATTCTGTAGGCTGCCATTTTGTCTTATTGACCATGTCTTTTGTCCTACAAAAGCTTCTCATTTTCAAGAGGTCCCATTTATTAATTGTTTCTCTCAGTGTCTGTGCTACTAGTGTTATATTTAGGAAGTGATCTCCAGTGCCAATGTATTCAAGACTACTTCCTACTTTCTCTTGTATCAGGTTTAGAGTAACTGGATTTATGTTGAGGTCTTTGATCCATTTGGACTTAAGTTTTGTGCACTGTGACAGATATGGATCTATTTGTAGTCTTCTGCATGCTGACATCCAGTTATGAAGACCCCACAGGAATAGGAAGAAGCATAGTGCTAGAGAAGTCCCCAGAAATCCACAAAGATACCTCCACTATAGACTACTGGCAATGGTCGAGAGAGTGCCTGAGCTGACCTACTCTGGTGATCAGATGGCCGAACACCCTAACCGTCATGATAGAACTCTCATCCAGTGACTGGTGGAAGCAGATGCAGAAATCCATGGCCAAACCCAAGGTGGTGTTCCAGGAGTCCAACCATTGAGAGAGAGGAGGGCTTATATGAGCAAGAGATATCGAGACCATGATTGGAAAAAGCACAGGGACAAATAGTCAGACTAGTGGAAACACATGAACTGTGGACCAATAGCTGAGGAGGCCCCATGGAACTGGACCAGGCCCTCTGGATAAGTGAGAGAGTTGATTAGCTTGAACTGTTTAGGGGCCCCCAGGCTATTGGACTGGGACCTGCCCTTGGTTCATCAGCTGGCTTTTTGGAACCTAGGGCCTATGCTGAGACACTTTGCTCAGCCTTGGTGCAGGGAGGAGGGGACTGGACCTGCCACAACTGAATCTACGAGGCTGGGCTGAATCCCCAGGGGATACTTTGCCTTGGAGGAGGTGGGAATGGGGGGTAGATTGGGGGTGAAGCCTGGGGGGTTGGGAGGAGGGAGGACAGGGGAATCCGTGGCTGATATGTAAAATTAAACTAATTATAAAATAAAATATTTATTAAAAAGCAATTCATAACAGTAGCAAAATTATAGTTATTAAGTAGCAGCAAAAATAATTTTATGATTGGGGGTCACCACAACATGAGGAATTGTATTAAAGGGTTGCAGCATTAGGAAGGTTGAGGATGTTCTCAGGACATGGTCACCACCTTGGTTCTCAGTAGGAGCCTCCTCCTGAGGGAAATTATGCAGGATGCATGGCAGACCTCTTTCTACTGAGGATGCAAGGGTTCCTGGGGAGCCACTCTGGTCTGGGTGTGCCTCAGGCAGTCTCATTCCCCTAAGGCAGTGAACTCTGTGTCTGATGCTACCCCAAGACACAAGCCAGGCTATCTGGCTGAGAAGCCACTGACCCAGAGAAAGAAGACCTCTTGCTCTGTGTGAGTCTGTCAGGCCTGACTGACCGCAGCAGAGAGGTTAGCATCCAGGACTGAATTCTCAGAGTCTGTATTTGTTCCATAATCACCAACCTTGTGGATGGACGCTAAGTTCCTGCATTTATGGAGAGCTTTTCTGAATCTGAGTTATTACAAATATACTTCCAAAAGTTTATTTGAAAAGTAGTAGATCTGGGGACTGGGGAGACGGGTGGTGGACGCTGTGCCAGCATGAAGACCAGTGTTCAGATCCCCAGCACCCACGTAGTATCTAGGTAGGCATGCTGCTCTCTCTGTAATCCTCATGAAACAGAGAGAGGAGATTTGGGTGGGGGGCAAGCTAGCTAGACTAACCAAAATCACTGAGCTCTGGGATCAGCAAGAGACCCTGCTTCAGGGAATAATTTGGAGATCAAGGGAGATGGCCATTGTCAACCAGGCCTCTACATGCTCACACACATACATGCACCCTCACACACCTATGAGCCTACACACATGCTGACAGGTTTGAAATGGCTCAGAGCAGCCTTTGTGTCCAGCCCTGTTCTGCATCTGTCTTAAGTTTTACTATGCATGTCCAAACTACTTGCCTGTTATGAGTCTAGCATTGGGAATCTCCATAGAAAGAGAGTAATTAAAAATAGCACCAACTTGTGTAAGGGGATCTTGCAGAACCTTGCAGAAGATAAAAGCAGTATCATCAAGGTGACCTGAAGATCTCATGGGGAAGGACATTGTTTCCCACTGTCAAGTCACTTATTTTCCATAGTGATCTCGGGTATACAGACTGTTTAACCAAGGCCCACCACAGCTGAGGACGCTTAGAAGGAACTGGACACTTATAAAAAGTGGAAAGCAAGCATGGACACCTGTTGTCCGAGCTTCCCTCACTACCACCCAAGAATCATGACATTTAAAGCTAGTTCTTTTTCTTAGGCTGACACTGCCAGGTTTAACCTCCTCTCAGCAACTGCAGAGATTGACTCTCTTGTGTAGATCTTGACTTTGAGTCTCCGTTCCGCTCTGAAGCAGAGGCTAACCAGGAGGAAACCACATATCTCTCGAGATTACTATTCTGTTGCCTAATTTTACCAAGCAGGGCAGATACCTGTAATGGTAAATGTGGGATTTACTCTATGAGCT
This sequence comes from Peromyscus leucopus, assembly GCF_004664715.2. Taxonomy (NCBI): domain Eukaryota; kingdom Metazoa; phylum Chordata; class Mammalia; order Rodentia; family Cricetidae; genus Peromyscus; species Peromyscus leucopus. The sequence continues at coordinate 7,087,808 of NC_051074.1, forward strand.
GTCATTTAACGTCACCAGTCTGAGAGCACTTAGAGAAGAAGCTGGAAGAAGTCAAACTTTCTCCAAGTCAGTTTGGGCTAATGTCACACAAGTACATTTCTCTTCCCGGTGTAGAGAGCTGTACATCAAATGCAAGCCGTTTCTGTCAGAATGGCTTCACTGAGCACGGCCTTCACTGGGTTACGTTCCTATGATCAGGAGGAGAGAAGGTTTTCACAGCAGGTTGTGTTGCTCAGCCCTAATGTATGCTCTGCCTTTGCACCTGGAAAATGTGAGTGTGTGTGTATGTGTGTGTGTTTTTGGCTGTGTGTGTCTGTGCATCTATGCTGTGGATATCACTCTATGTAAATAAAACACTGATGGCAGTGACCAGGCAGGAAGTATAGGCGGGACAAAGAGAGAGGAGAATTGGGGAAACAGGAAGAAGGGAGAGACACTGCAGCCACCGCCAGGAGAAGAGCATGTAGAGACGCCGGTAAGCCACCAGTCACGTGGCAAGCTATAGATTTATAAAAATGGGTTAATTTAAGATATAAGAACAGTTAGCAAGAAGCCTGCCACGGCCATACAGTTTATAAGTGATATAAGCGTCTGAGTGATTATTTTATAAGTGGATTGTGGGACTGCGGGGCTTGGGGAACCTGGAGAGAAGCCCTCCAGCAACAAATGGCGCCCAACGGCTCGAGTTTCCACCTTAAACCTGAGAATATTTAATAACCAATTCTAAACAGAGCCAAAACCAGGTTCCTGCTTCTTGTCTCATATGAGCAGCTAGACACCGCAAAACGCAGGTTTGAACACTGGCGGGTTCCTGGCGGGTGCGTTTGACCGGCAGTATGGCGGAAATGAGACATCTACCAGCGGCAAATTAAGCTGTGTGGTAGATTTAGTCTTTACTAGTATTTAAAAAAAAAAAAAAAAAAAAAAAAGAGGTTTCTGGGCTACACGCTGCTTTGATTAAAGCTTAGACCCACTATTTCTGAGACTTGATGACTCCCAGAGCTGGCGGAAAACGTACCACTCCCATGTTGGGAAGCTGAAGTGGGCGGAGCCAGCAGCCACAGCGCCGTTTCAGGCTTACAATGGTACAGTTTAAAGCAATAGGCTCAAGGCTCAAGGTAATATAAAACATAAGCCACATAAAGATGGCTACCACACAGAGAATCTGGATTATGTTCTCTTTGATATTCATAACTAAAGAAAAACATTTGATTACAAAACCTGTTGAGTTATGCCAAAATGTATATTTTAAAGGTACCTTGACTTCAAAATTTGGATATAAGGATATGTTACTTTGGAAAAGAGGTTCTGCTTTTGTTTCCACAGAAAGCCAGAGGCTGTGGACTTGTTCCAGATTAAGATACATCAGGTTTCACCAGCCAAGACCCCCTGAAAGGACTCCGATGACACCATGGCCCAGATGATCCAACATCCAGATCGGTTTCAAGGCAACTGGTTCACACAATACAGCCTCACGGACTACCCCATAGGTCTAAAATTTTCTTTGCGTCCCCATAAGATACAGCGCCCCCCTCCAGCAGGAAGTAGTAAGAGATGCTACGCCCAAATTCCCAAATATACCAAGCTGGCTTTAGAGGTGGAATTGGCTCACTCCCCCTCTAAACCCAGACATATTGCTTTAAAAAAAAAAAATGGTTAAGTGATTCTTGTGTCCCAAATCAAAAGAGCCCTCTGGTGTGGGACAGAGAAAAACCAATATTTTTATTTAAAACAGGTTGATTATAAATGTGATCTCTTTCTAAAAAAGAAAAGGGGATATGATATGGATATATAGGATATGGAGATGATAAGATTAAAGGGTAGATTAATGAACCTACTTTTAAAGAATAACTTGTTTAAAATGTTTTACATTGGTATAGATTTTAGTTTATGTTTAAAATATTTTACATTGGTATAAATTTTGGTTCATTGATACAAACTTGAAGTTAATTTTGTTATACTCTCTATATATGTATATATTTCTATTCTTGTTTGAGGTGTTGTGTTTATATAACTCATTTAAAATTGTAATGGATAATTAAAAAATAGATTAATAATTAGTCATCTATGATAATCATATCTGTAGCCATGTTAGTTAAGTCTTCTAGGTATACATAGATATATTTCAGATAGATAGGTAATCTTCAAACACTTCATAGACCTGGAGAATATGGCATTTAAATAACTTAGAATTCTGTTGACGTGAGACACAATTGCTCCTGGCTGCACCAATTGATCCCGAGAGAATGTTGGGCTTCTAAGACATTTCCATTTGGAAGTTTGTCTTTTTGGCACAAAATGGCCTACTGGGCAAAGAACTGCCCTTGCCTTGACGGCTGACAGTACAAATGCAATGCTGTCCTTTCTGGACAAGCGGGACACAAGGAAAGCGACCACTGTACTCTGCCAAGACAGGGTAAGATGGTCTCTCAGAATTCCTGCTTCTGAAAATGGTCTGTCAGATACTCTAGGCCTGTAGCCAATTTGAATGCACCAACAATGCTGAGAAACATCAGGTGACTGTCCAGGCTGCCAGCTGTCTTGGTCTACTCTTGCAAGATTCCCGAAGTTGCTTGCATCCGTCTACCATTTCTCAGGTACCATTATGTTCCTTCTCAGGTCTTTGATGTGGTTGAAGACTAGATAGTCGTAATTTCCTCAGTTATGATAAAAGATAAGTTAGCTATAAAACCTTAAACTCACAAATATAAGATAGATAGGACATCTTCTTTAATATTGTAACTATAATTCTTGCTCGGTAATTGTTTTGTTATATGTAATTTTACCATGTTAAAGTTAAAACCTTCCTTTTTAAAAAAAGAAGAAAGGGGAAGTGCTGTGGATATCACTCTATGTAAATAAAACACTGATGGCAGTGACCAGGCAGGAAGTATAGGCGGGACAAAGAGAGAGGAGAATTGGGGAAACAGGAAGAAGGGAGAGACACTGCAGCCACCGCCAGGAGAAGAGCATGTAGAGACGCCGGTAAGCCACCAGCCACGTGGCAAGCTATAGATTTATAAAAATGGGTTAATTTAAGATATAAGAACAGTTAGCAAGAAGCCTGCCACGGCCATACAGTTTATAAGTGATATAAGCGTCTGAGTGATTATTTTATAAGTGGATTGTGGGACTGCGGGGCTTGGGGAACCTGGAGAGAAGCCCTCCAGCAACACATCTAACTTTGTATGTATGTATCTGTTCATGTGTCTCTATGTGTCTATGTGTGTGTATCTATACGTGTGTCTAGGCAGGTGTCTGTGCATGTGTTTGTCTGTGTGTCTGTATATGTGTGTACCTCTGTGTGTTGTCTGTGCATGTGCCTGTCTGTCTGTGTGTGTGTCTTTTGCCATACCTGTTATCACTTCAGATGCTAACTTCTTTCACACTGCAAGAAGGAATTGGAAAAGAGAAAAACATTTTTATTTCCTGAAGCTTTTCTAGCAAATGTCAGCAAGCTAGATAGCTTAAAACAAAAGAATGACATTCTTTAGCAGGTGGGGGGGGAGGGCAGAAGTCAGAAATGAAGGGGTCCTAAGGCCTCTTTCTTCTGGGGGCTTCAGAGATGCTCCCCACCCCAACTTCTGCTACTGACCTGCCCGCCTTCCAGCACATGGCTGTCACTCACCCCTGTTTCCACCTCCCCTTTCACCTGGCCCCTCCTGCATGGTCTTTTATCTGTGACTATCTCTACACTTCCCTTGTTTAGGGATACCAGGTGCTAGACTAAGGCCAGTCCTCAGTGCAGTGGGTCCTCAGGGTTTATATGTGTGTGTATGTGTGCTCCAGTATACAAGTATACAAGTGTGTGCAAGTGTATGTGCATGCATGCATGTGTGCATGTGCACGTGGAAGCCAGAGGACAGCCTTGGGTGTCATCCTCAGGAATGTCATCCACCTCCTTTGCAGCAGGGTCTCTCATTGGCCTGGATATGGACACCACTAATGAGGTTAGACTGGGTGGCCTTTGAACCACAAGGACCCATGTGTCACTGCCTCCCAGTGCTGTGCTGTGGTTATGAGCACGGACACTCGGATTTTAAGTGGGTGCTGGGGATCAAACTCAGGTCTTCACGCTTTCAAGGCAAACCCTTTACTCTCTGAGTCATTTCCCCAGCGTCCATGTTAGACGTTTTTAATTTGTATCTGCAAAGACTCTTATTCCAAATAAGAACACACCATACCCACAGGCTCCTATGAGTTGTGGTTTGAACGTATTTCAGGGAATCTCAAGTGAGCCTGCTATAAAGGCGTAGGTATGGAATTAAAAGGTGACTAAGTAGAAACAGGCTTTTAAAGAGAAAAATGTAAACAAGCAAAGAAGGAGTCCCTGGCCCAGATTCTGATGATAGGCTCGGGGCCGAGGCTTCAGGTGACACACCTCCCTGTTTCGGTGACAGTGGACACTCAGTTGCTGGGGGTTTGTGATTCATGTCCAGGGAGGGACAGACGTCTTACTAAGGAATAAGACATCAGGTGCACTGTGGATATGGCAGAGAGGATCCAGCAGGCTGGCTGCCCTGGCTCAAAGCTTCTTTGCTGGAATGTTCCTCTGTTCTGAAGGAAACTTTGTTCAGGCTGTGAACCAGGCCACCAATGGCTATGTCTGATGTTGGGCTCTCAACCCCATCCTTCCCCAGCCCCCATGGAGGACTGTGATGTTCTGCAAATATATCCCAGCAGCATCTCCTTTTATGAATTCTGTGGAGACAAATCCTAGTCATTTTCCATGAGGTACACCCACAGGAAGTGTATTTTCTGAAATTACATTTTAAGGCCTTGGTTGGAATGCTAAAGATGTTAAAGGCTGCTAAAACAGAATTTTAATTCTGGAAACACAGAATTTGTTATTTTGCTTTTGTGCATTACCTTATGAAATTTTTAAAATTCTAAAACCAGAAAAATGTGCTCTTCCTTCCTCACATCCTATTCCTAGCTCCCCTCCGACCACTCAGAGCTGACGGTGAGCCACAGGCGCGGCAGCTCAGCTCTGCACAGAACCTCGGGGCTCCGAGTCCTTAGGCTGGAGGTCCAGGAGGAAAGCGGCAGCAGAACAACTTCCCCTGAGGTCTCTCTCCCTGGTCGCACATGGGTCATGGTATATGACCTTATTTAGTCGTAATTTCCTCTTTTAAGGTCCCACCCCTGTAAAGGCTGTCACATCCTGAGGGCTTGGGGTTCAGGACTTGCACAGATGACCCCTGGTGGACCCCACTCAGTTTGTAGTTGTTATAAAGCAGTGGTTCTCAACCTGTGGGCCATGACCCTTTGGGGGGGGTCAAAGGACCCTTTCAGGGGGTTCACACACCAGATATCCTGCATTTAAGATATTTACATTACAATTTATAACAGTAGCGTAATTACAGTGATGATGTAGCAATGGAAATAATTTTATGGTTGGGGGTCACCACAACATGAGGAACTCTATTAGACTTTTGAAGCTTTAGGAAGGTTGAGAACTTGTTATGAATGGAAAACTTAGAGCGAAACTGGTCAACAGCTGGTTCTGTAGATGAGTGCATTCTGCGAGTTCAAGGCTAGACAAGTCCGTTGTCGTAACTCAAGATGACATGCTGTGTCACTCATGAGCTCACAGCAACTGTGACTACCAGCACGAGACTGGGCAGCCAAAACTCTGGCGTAGATGGGGGAGGGATGTGGGGGAAAGGGGGTTCAGGGCGGGGGGGGCGTGGCGCAGAAGAATCATTTTTGGTGGAGGGTGTGGCCACTGGTCAGTGTCTCCCTTGTTCCAGTGGACGGCCCCACACCCATGCAGACTTGGTGGGTGCATTAGTTACTTTTCTACTGCTGTGGTCAAACATCATAACCAAGGCAACTTATGAAAGAAGGAATTTATTTGGGCTTGCAGTTCCAGAGGGTCAGAGTCCATGCCGGCCAAGCAGAGGCGGCTGGCGGCACGCATCGCGGCTGGAGCAGCAGCTAAGAGCTCACATCCTGAACTGTATAAGCAGGAAGCAGACCAAGTCCACCAGGAGTGGCTTGAGTTTTTAAACTCTCAAAGCCCACCCTCTGGGTTGGGGATTTAGCTCAGTGGTAGAGCACTTCCCTAGCAAGCGCAAGGCCCTGGGTTTGATCCTCAGCTCCAAAAAGGAAAACAAAACAAAACAAAACAAAACAAAACAAAACAAAACAAAACAAAACAAAACAGCCTACCCTCAGTGACATACTTCTTCCTGCAAGGCTACACATCCTAAACCTTCCTAACCAGCACTGCCAAATGGGGACCAGACATTAAAAACCCATGGAACTGTGGTGGGCATCTCATTCAAACCACCACAGTGGGTTATCAAAAATAAAAAATAAATAAAAATGTATGAACTGGGAGGAGGGACATGTTGGAGAAGATACGGGGAGTTAGAGAGTGAATGAAGGGTAAATATAGTCATATTTCATTGTGTACCTGCAGGAATACATGTCTGTAATCCTGGTGCTGAGCAAAGGGACAGATGGATTCCTAGGCTCATTGGCCAGTCAGTCTAGCCAATCGGTGAGCTCCAGGATAGGCAACAGACCGTTTCATAAAATAAGGTAGAGCATGATGCAGAAAGATGTTGACCTTTGGTCTATACACATACACACACACACACACACACACACACAAAAGAACTTTATATCACAAAGTAAAAAGTATTTAGACTTCTTATAGTCTGACACAACACATTTTCTTTTATTCTTTGTTTCCCCAATAAATACTGAATGACAAGTTGCTTGGTTAAGCGCCTGGGATAGGATGGAAGGAGACACCATTCCTAACTCCACAGAACCTTAATCTGGGGAAGGAGGCAAGCGATGGGATAAGTACCAGCTTAGAGAGGTGTAGGCAGAACTCAGCGTGGTTAGGAACCGCCATTGTCCCCTGGAGGGAGGTCTGACCTGTGAGGGGGACATGGGCAGTGCCTGCTGTGACCAGAACAGACAGGGGTGGGTGGGAGCTTTGTGTTTGCACAAACCACTGAGCATTGTTGAAAAGGACACACAGCATTTGTCCCTCTCTGCCCCAGCTTTCTCCCCCTGTCCTCTGCACCTGGTGACTTTCATTTGTGGTCTGGTAGCCTCCTCTGCCCACTCCCCTTGCTCTGATCTCATCACTTCTCAGTGTGGCCCAACAGACCTTTTCCAGTCCCTGGCCTTCCTCATCCCTTCTGGTCTGTGTTACGTTACTATACCAGAATGCACCTGCCAGGCATCCTAACTTTACCAGAAAAAGGTTTACTTAATGAGTAGCTTGGAGTTTCAAGCACATAAGCTCAACTCTGGTGAGGCCCTCTTGGTTTTAGCCTGTCATGGTGGAGGAAGAGATGAGATGTCACAGGGAAGCAGGAAGCCAGTGAGAGACTCAGGGCCTGAAGGTCCACCCAAACACAGAGTTCCCAAAGGACCTAAGGACCTCCCACTAAGTCTCACCTCTTCAAAGTGCCACCACCTACAAACACCAGCAACCTAAGGACCAAGTCTGAGGTTGAGCCTTTGCAGGTCACGCTCAGACAACATTCAAATTGGAGCAGGGAATCAGAGCAGCAATGTGCCACCCACTCACTCGAGGCTAGCACTAGCAGGCTCCAGGCACAACAATGTTTACCAGGGTGCAGCCAGGTAGAGGAACCAGGAAGACTGAGAGGCAAGACGGGGCTCATCGCGCCATTCCAATCCCATGCGTGCAAGTGAAAGCCCATTGCCTCGCTTTCTATTTTGGTCACATTACAGTTATTCAGCGCCGTATCTGTCTCTTCCCTCGAGCCATCTCCTTCCCTCCAACTGGTTTAAAAACAAGATGTTGAGTTAAATTAGAACGGAATCATGGAATTGTTTGCCTGAGTCCCTTCTGGGATGGAGCCAGCTGCGCTTGCTTGGGCTCATCTCAAACGAGAGAACATCTGAGAAAATACCATGTTTGCACGAAGCTCTCCTGCCTTTCAACAGAGACACGGAGAATAAACACAAGGTTGTCCGTTTGCTCCCTCTAGCTCTGGGGATTGACTTCTCAGTTTCTGAACAGCTAATACAGTTCATTATTTATGTGATGAGACCAAGGTAAAAAACAAAGGCTGCACCAGAAGGTTCCTCTGGAAGGGTCCTAATAGGTTGTGGGGAGGGTCTCACAAAGTCTCAGAGTGACTGCAGCAGCCTCGGTTCTCATTAAATGCTGCTGCTGTTACTTGGGAAGATGTTGAGGGGTGGGGCGGGGTGTCAGACCCTCCCACGGAAGGCATGGTGAGGCAGGGAAACACTGCCCTCTCACCGCAGGAGGCAGTGAGAGGAGGAAGAGAGGAATCTCTACCTCCATAATTTTAGGGGAAATGACTTTGTGACATTTGGGTTCAGTAGTACATATAGTTCATCTGAAAAATGGGTGCATTAAATTTATGAAATTCTTCCTTCTGTTTCTCATTTAAGAAATGCAGCCCTGGGCATGGCGGCATGGGGCCTGGCGTCCGCTGCGCCTCTGCTCCGCGGGAGCTACGGGCTCCCTCTGCTGCACTGTATACACCGGATGTTTGCCTCCCAGACTGAGGGGGAGCTCAAGGTGACTCAGATTCTCAAAGAAAAGTTTCCCCGAGCCACAGCTATCAAAGTCACAGACATCTCAGGAGGCTGCGGGGCGATATACGAGATTAAAATTGAGTCAGAAGAATTAAAAGAGAAGAGGACTGTCCAGCAGCACCAGACGGTCAATCAGGCACTAAAAGAAGAGATCAAGGGGATGCACGGCCTTCGGATATTTACCTCTGTCCCCAAGTGCTGACGGCGCCCCAGCCACGTGACTGCTGATGCTGGAAACCTCGAGTGCGCTTCCAGCACAGCCATCTTCCAGGAAAATCCCTGCCAAAAAATGTATCATTTTTGTTCATAGACATTTATGTATTATAATTATAGGAGATGTGTTATCTATCGAGAGGTTAATTAAAGACCACAGATGCCTACTGCAAAAAAAAAAAAAAAAAAAAGAAAAAAAAAAGAAATGCAGCCCTTGCTCCAGTAAAATCTATACCATACCAACAAATATTTTGAGCAAAGAGGGTTTGCTTTGTTACTCTGTTCATTTATGCATGTGTGGGTGTATAAATGATATTGGAGGAAGGGATGATTTTAGTTTCAAATATCTGAGGAAGACTCAGGAATTTCTAAGGCACATGGATGCTTGCAGCAATTAGTTCTGGATCTGTGGGAGCTAGGAGATTATGTTTTGTTTACATGTGCATTTCTGTGTATGCTCCAAGCTGATTCCTGCCTAGGATGAACATATACACCAAGATCTCAAGACTGAAGATGTTTCTAGAACAGCTGGCATGACCTCTCCTGCACCGACCTGCTCATGTTCACTGCCCTCCAAAGACTTAGTCCTCCATGTTAAGGTGACACTCAGGAAGAAAAGAAAAAATGTCACATAAACTTGAACATGCTAGATCACGGCCATGTCAAAACTGTTGTTCTATTTACCGTAAGTCACATAGGAAGGATGAAGTGGTTGGAATGAGAGCTGTGTCTCATGTATTTGAACTCTTGATTCTGTGGATGACTCTGGTTGGGGAAGTTATAGAATCCTTAGGATGTGGAACCTCACTGGAGGAAGTATATTGGGTTGGTGGGCGGGCTTCAAGGGTTTACAGCAGGTCCCCACTTCCTGTTCTCTGTCTCTCTCTCTCTCTCTCAGGTTCCTATGTGTGGATGGAAATGTGATCATCCAGACCCCTGCTCCTGCCACCTCGATTTCCCAGCCTTTTGTCATGCTTTAGGCACCATGATGAGGTCCCACTGAACAATATGACAGGTATGCTTTGGCGTTCAAAACAAAAACTTAAATTTCTGACAGAGCACAAACATCACAGGTTCATTGAAAGGGAACACAGAACAAAAAGGTGGACCGTCGAGATGGCCCGGTGGGTAAAGGCATTGCGGGGTATCCACCAGAGAAGGCTATTCGGACATGGGGTTAAGCCAATAGGAAGTCTTTATTAGCCAGCCAGGGATGACACTGAGTGTTCAGGATCCCAGTGCAGCTCAGAGCCTTCCTCGGGGTGAGCTTTTAAGGGCACAAATCATATTCTGGGTTGACACGCCTCAGTTAACAAGAACAGTTAGACAGAAGCAGACTCAGAAGCCAACAGGCAAGGTTAGTACATTCAGAGACTTTCCCAGAACTATAGATTTTGGTGGATTAGGTCTTTTCTTTCATTTTGGCAGGTGGTGATGTCTATATGCTAAGTTTTATGGCCCAAATGGAACTTCTACCATGGTGTCGGTTGTGCTAAGGCATGTGGGTCTACTAAGACCTGTTACAGCATAATGTGGTAGAAAGAGACGACCAACTCCACACAGTCATCCTCTGACCTCCACACATGTACCAATGCACACATCTATTCATAGACATACCCACACAAATAAATAAATGTAATAAAAATGTAAAAAAAAAAAAGAGAAGAAAAAAATTAAAGTTTGCCTTCTGGATATGGCTGCTATCATTTTTGTGAACACATTGTCAAAGTATTTTCTAGTCTTGAGTACGTTTCTTTCTACCATCCTGTTTGCTCACTTGCCTTATTCAGTGGACAGTAAACTGGTGTGTAATCACAGCCAGTGGTTGCAGAGCACAAACCATGGCACCACATAGTTCTAGGCTGCTACACCTGCCAAGTGGTTATAGTTTTCTGTTACTGTGGTCCTACCTAGAATAATCTTCATGGCTAGTGAATTGAAAGCACCCTTAATTATGTTAAGAAAGAAGGTCAGAAGGTCGAAGGTCAGAAACTATTCAGGTATTAAGCCTTTGTATTTACTGCTAAATTGTCTGACGGAAACAAACAGTATGAAATTACATTCTTGTATAGTGTCCTGAAGTGGGTGGGGCAGAGGATCTCCTTGCTGTGTAAAATACTGTTGGTTCATGTAATCAGTATCCTTTGGTACATACATACATGCATACATATATTAATATATATATGCACATAATGTTGAAACTTCCTTTATGATTTACTTAGTATTCAGTCCTACCTCCAAAAAGGGTTCTTGACATGGCTTTTTGATGATCAAATTAATTATAAAATAAAAGTAGACTGAAAACAACACAAAGGGACAGAGTCTAAAATGAGCAGGCGTACAGAGCAGACTCGGTAAGCTCTTTGTACTGGAGGCATGCTGCTCAGCCTCAGATTTCCAGTGACAGATGGGGCAGGATTTAGAGTCTTCCGAAGGAGCAAATTACTTATACTGCTAACATTTGAAGGAATTTCTTGTGAGAGGTTTTGGATAGTGTTGTCCTAATTGTCTTTAGACAAGAAAGTCAGGGTCCTAGTAGCTATGCTCACACAGTTCTGATTTTTAGAAAGGAAAATTTCTTTAACCCATTTCTCTTTGTCTTGGGGTTTTAGGAGACGACTGGCCAAGAATGTGAGGGGAAGCACAACAAAATTTCCAACTTTTCATTTTCTTGTATCAAGATGTATCTTGATCTTTATATCTTATTCATGGGAGATGAAGGACTGAGCAGACATCATTTGTTATAATACAATGACAATTTCATCAACAAACACATTCTATCCTAACTCCCCACTAAATCCTTCTAGAAAGTTCTAATATCAGAGTAAAGGTTAGAAATCCTCCCCTCCTCCCAGGACAAGCAGTTGTGATTGTACACGTGTACATCAGTGTCCCCGGGGATTCCTTTAGCTATGGAGCCGTAAAATCTTTTCTGTCGCCTGGCACCAATCCAAGGACTGGTGTTGGGAAATACACTGATTAAGGAAGCAGAGGCCAAGAAAACTTAGCTAGGCTGCCCCACACTATTCAGCTAATTAGTGGCAAAGCTGGGATGGGAATCACAGACACCTAATTCCTAACTCTCCACACAAGAATACGAGCTTCAGATTTGAAGGGGTGGGAGGAAGCAAAGTTGGGCATCTGAATGTCATGCAAAATGGCCAGAGAGAGAAGGTGTCCATCTGGGACAGAGTTGGCACTTGGGCATGGAGAGGTTGTGGAGGAGAGAACTTGCAGATATGGGTAGTCCCTGGCCATAGTAACTGAGGGACTGTGGGGCAGGGGGAGCTGGGAGCTGGGTGTGTAGAATGGAACTCAAGAATAGTTGAGAAATGGACATCCCTTGGCTTAGAGAAGAAACTAAGGGGTGAGACACACACACACAGAGAGACACACACACACAGAGACATACACACACACAGGCACACACACAGACACAGACAGACAAATACACACAGAGACACAAGAGAGAGAGAGAGAGAGAGAGAGAGAGAGAGAGAGAGAGAGAAGGAGAAGAGAAGAGATTAGGAGGTTAGAAAGCAACTTCAAAAGTACACTGTGGCAGTTTGAAAGAAAATGGCCCCCAAAGGGAGTGACACTATTAGGAGGTATGGTCTTGTTGGAGTGGGTGTGGTCTTGTTGGAGGAAGTGTGTCATTGCAGAGGAGGGCTTTGACGTCTCATATACGCTCAAGTCATGCCCAGTGAGACAGTTCACTTTCTGTTGCCTGCAAGATGTAGAACTCTCAGCTCCTTCTCCAGCACCATGTCTGATTGCACACTGCCATGCCCTCCACCATGATAATAATGGACTAAACCTCTAAACTGTGAACCAGCCCTGATTAAATGTTTTCCTTTATAAGAGTTGCTGTGGTCATGGTCTCTTCACAGCAATAGAAACCCCAATTAAGACAGAGAGGTTGGTACCAGGGGCTGGGGCATTGCTTGATAGGCCTGACCATGTTTTTGCCTGGAGGAGTATGGAACGCTGTTGCATGAATCCTAAACGGTCTTATAATAAAAACCCAGAGCCAAATATCAGGGTGAAAGGTGAAAGATCAGCGAAGTGGAGCAAGCCACCGCCACCACCTCTTACCTCACCAACTCCTCAGCCTGAAAGAGACCGAGTTCCTGTCTCTTCCCACCTTATATTCCTTTCTCTGCCCAGCCATATCACTTCCTGTCTCAACCTTCCTAGTGTTGGCATTAAAGGCATGAGATCCCAAGTCCTAGAATTGAAGGTGTGTGTGCCACCACTGCCTGGCTCTGTTTTTCTTCTAGACTGGACTAATCTCATGTAGCCCAGTGTGGCCTTGAACTCACAGAAATCCGAAGGATCTCTGCCTCTGCCTCCCGAGTGCTAGGATTAAAGGTATGTGCCACCATTGCCTGACCTCTATGGTTAACTCTGTGGCTAACTCTGTCCTCTGATCCTCAGGCAAGCTTTATTTCCTAGACTACAAACAGTATATCACAACAGAACACTTTGGGACTTTGAACTAGGAAAGGAACCGGATACTTTAAGCTGGTCTTAGTGGGCCATACTTGTAGGAGCATGGAGGGCAGTGGGAGCTGGGGGTGATTTGAACTGTGGGGGTCTGGCTCAAGTAGTTTCAGAAGAGAAGACTATTAATATGTGGGGATCATTCTTGGGATATTTTGGTGAAGAGTGTAGTCGTTCTTCGCCCTTGTCCAAACCATCTGCCTGTGGCTGGAGAAGAGTTGTGGATTAACAGTTTGGGCAGAGAAGATTTCAAAACAGCCTCATATTGACTGTGTCATGTGGTCATTAGTGGCCACACCAATGCAGATCTATAATGAAAAAGAGTAAGCTGAGCAAGGAAAAAAAATACAAAATATATAGTTTGAGGAGAAAGGGGGCACCATGAAATTTAGTAGAGCTAAGTCCTGTGTTCAAGGAGATAAAAAGATTTTTTTAAAAAACACCAAAAAACCCTGATGCCAAATGGAACAGAGGGAGTGGTGACCTCAGGGTAAGACCCTGCTAAACTTCCAACTGGGGAAAAGGTATTAAAGAAAAGCTTATGGCCAGACTGTGGTGGCACATGATCTAAGCACTTGGGAGGCAGACTCAGGTGGATCTTTGAGTTCCAGGCCAGCCTGGTCTACAGATCAAGCTCCAGCCTGGGCTACAGACCAAATTCCAGGACAGCCAAACTTAGTCAGTGAAGGACACCTTGGAAAACAGAAAGTTGCTGTAAATGTGAGTGAACGATGGGGCCATGTTCCAGCCCCACAAGCAGCAGGACTTGGCAGCGTTGGTCATGTGGTTCTGGCTTTAGAGTCAAGGATACAAGAAAGGGTTATGGACTCTGTCTCCATGGCTAAGGAAAGCCCCTGGAGCCAGGCATGTGGCAGGGGGTGTCCCTGTGTGGAGGCCCAGAGAGGCCATAGTGTGAAGCTATGGAAGTAAACCCCGCATTGCCTTGGAGAACCCAAGATGCTGGAGATGCCAGAGCCGAGGAAATACCTGCCAAAGAAAGCTGCTAACAGGGAGTGGAACCAGCCTAAGAGAAAGAAGTGTGTGGTAGTCAACAAAGCTGAAAGGAGCTGGAGATCTGAAGAGTGCTTTGACATCAGACTGGAGACACAGAGTTGGGAGTTTGCCCAGCTGGTTTTCAATTTTCCTTTGGTCCAATATTTCTTCACTATGCTCCTTTTCCTCCCATTTGGAAAGGTAGTGTATATCCTGTGGCATTATATGTTGGAAGTATGTTAACTACTCCTTCATTTGGATTTTACAGAGGATTGCAGGTAAGAGACTGCATGAGTCTCAGAGAGACTTTGAAGTTTGGACTTTTAAACAGTGCTAATACTGTAATCGACTGTGGAGACTCTTGAATTTGGACTCAATACATTTTGCCTTATGATATGGCTACAAGCCTATGGGGGCCAGGGAGTGGAATGTGGTAGTTTGAATGAAAATGGCCCCCAAAATCCCCTAAGGAGTGGCACCATTAGGAGGTGTGGCCTTGGAGAAAATATGTCACTGCGGGTGGGCTCTGAGGTTTCAGAAGCTCAAGTCAGGCCCAGTGTCTCCTCTCTCTTCCTGCTGCCTTTCGATTCAGATGTAGAACCCTCGGCTCCTTCTCCAGCACCATGTCTGCCTGCATGCTGCTGTGCTTCCCTCCCTGATAATAATGGTCTAAACCTCTGAACCTGTAAGCCAGCCTCAATGAAATGTTTTCTTTTATAAGAGAAGCTGTGGAGCCGGGCGGTGATGGCACACACCTTTGATCCCAGCACTAGGGAGTCAGAGGCAGGTGGGTTTCTGTGAGTTCAAGGCCTGGTCTGCAGAGTGAGCTGCAGGACAGGCTCCAAAGCTACACAGAGAAGCCCTGTCTCTAAAACAAAACAACAACAAAAAAGAGTAACTGTGGCAATGGTGTCTCTTCACAGCAATAGAAACCCTAAGGAAGACACTCAGTGTCATAGGCTAATGAAAAATATCAAAGTTCTAAAACAATTGTTTTGAACCTGAAATTTTATACCTATTCAAACTATCCATCATGTGACATTAAAAAAAAAAAAAACATTTCTAGAGAAGCAAAGACAGGAGCTCAGCAGAAAACAAAGTAACAGGAGGTAATGTGGGGCACAAGAAACTCTCAAGATAACTCTGAGGACCAGAGACTGCCTCCAGATAGAGCTACGGAATGCGGGCCTTCCTTCCTTCCTTCCTTCCTTCCTTCCTTCCTTCCTTCCTTCCTTCCTTCCTTCCTTCCTCCCCTCCCTCCCTCCTTCCTTTTTTCCTTTTTTTCCTTCTTTCCTCCATCCCTCCTCTCTGTTAGAAGTGGTGTGTGCCCAGCACTGTCCAGTATCTACAATAGACTATGTACACAGAGGATCGAAGCACTTCTTAGAGGTGGCTCAGATGACTGTCATACGTACTCAGGACAGTCATAGAGTTCTAGCATCTGTCCCACCCAAATGTTTGTCTACCTAGCTTCCTTAGTGAGATCCACATCTGGGGGTGGGGTTTACCCTGGCCTCTGTTTACCCAAATTCTGTTTGTTGAAATCATCTAAATCAATGGTACTTGGTGTTTGCTACCTTTGGCCCACACCTCTCAGAATTAATTAGTAAGTGGCAATTGGTGCTGTTGCAAGGTAGAGTGTTGAGGTGACTCTGAGACGGCTTACAGTCTGGAAACAACCTGAGTTCCAGCCACAAGCCTGCCTTGATTCCTGTGGTGACCTGAAGGAAATGGGAGTGAAGTATGTCCCGTATATCAAACTGCAGATTCATGGCCTGGAAAGCACCACCTCTGCCTGAGAGGGCAGTGTGAATGGGGTTCATCCTTCATGGCTTCCCTGCATTCATGCAGTAAACACCCTGTTTACCCTTAACCCCAAATCTTGCACAGTGACTGGGGATTAGGAATGCACAGCAGGAAAATCCCTTTCAAGGAGAAAGGGGACACCAGGAAATTTATTTACATATATATAGGTATATACATACATATACATACATATATACATACATACATACACACACATACATACACATACACACACACACACACACACACACACACACACACACACACACACACACCAGGGCACTGGGTATTACACGGAGATAAAAGAAATCAGATTTTTGGAATACTCAGTGAGAAAGGCAGTATTTTCAAAGGAACCTCAGAAGAGCATGTCATAAATAGTGGAAAATGCACATTCACAAGGCATGGCCTGAAAGAAACACAAGGGTGTGGGCCGAAGTTCTGACTCTCTGTAACCTTATGAAGTTGTCTTTGCTCATAATAACATTGTAATTTAAAAAGCTGTGGTTGATTCTTGTTATTTGTGACAGAGTTTATAATGTTGCCATGGATACCGTATAGCACATTCTGAGCCATTGCTCCCAGGGGAGGTACGGGGTTCGACCCTGGGAGTCTTCAATCATGTTTTCATCAGCTGATCAATAAGTAACCTAACGGTATGTGTTTAAAGTTACTTTGCCTTGTGTAGGCATTTCTCATGAATAACTAATTGCATGCAATATTTCTTTACAATAGGACTTAGCATGTTACTGACTCTGGCTAATGTCATAGATTTCTCTGGCTTTTCTCTTTATGATGTTTCTGTCATTACATTTTCAAAAAATCAGCCACTGGGCCAGGGATGTGGTTTAGTTGGCAGAGTGTGGGCCTAACATGCAGAAGGCCCTGGATGTGAGCCTCAGCACCACATGAACTGGACATGGGGGTGCACACCTGTGAGCCCAGAATTCGGGATGTGGGCATGTGAGAGCAGGGAGATCTGAAGTTCAAGGTCATGCTCATCTATCTTGTGACTCTGAGGCCAGCCTGGGATACCTGAGTATCTCAGTTTCCAAAATCAAACACAGTCAGCCACAGACTCGTGAGTGCCAGGTTCAGCCGCTTCTTTCCCTGTGGCAATGTTGTTTGCTATGAAAACATCCAGAGTTTGTCTAAGTGTGAAGACTGGCAAACATATGCCTGCTCCTGATGCACAATGACTCTGTCCTCAGGGTAAGCAGGCGAGTGGCATCTTGTGCTGCCAGTGTACGCGCTGCTGAATTCATGCAGCCCCCTTCCCGGGGGGCGGGGGGCGGCGACGTTGCAATCCTTAAACTCACCAACAAAACTACGGAAACAAGAAAAGGACAACAGCGTATAGATGCTGAAGAGGACTTTTGCCACTGTGGACAGTTGGAGCAAGAAGGCATCAGTTGCTATATTCCCCCTGGAAACATGCACATGTTCACACACACACACACACACACACACACACACACACACACACACACACACACCACTCTGGGCAAATCAAATTGGGTCTCTTCTCTGGTGTCCAATGCAAACCAAGCAAGCTCCCCAAATGTGATGAGGGAGAAAGTGGATTCATTCACACATATAAGTCCATGAACAGAGCGGGCCAAGCCGTTGCAGAAGCTAACAGACCACTGTCTGCTGTTTCTGTCCTATCTGAAACCTTTTGATTATCTTTCTCATTTCATAAACTACATAGCTCTAAATTCACTGAAGCACCATTTTCAGCAGCCCGAGCGGTGCACCCTCCTCTGGGGAATTATAACCTGTAAAGTTTAATGGCATCTAATATGTTTTATGTTAGAGAGCTATAATTTCCAATAGAAGTCATCAGGCCAGGCTTTTATTTTTTTTCTGCATGGAATTTTATGGTTAAAATGACGAATCGAAGCAAGATGTGTGTGGAAGCCGGAGGGTGCCTTGGTGACAGAGGCCTCTGTCGCAAAGGCCAGGGCTCCTTTGAGGGGAGCCCCATGCTTGGAGAGATCCTATTCCAACTCCCTTGGCTTCAGCCCCACCCAGCACCTGGGCAAACAGACCTCTCCACCCCTGCAGGGGACCCTGCCTGCCAGCGCTGCTGCTTCGGAAGGCTTTAATTGAATTAACAGTAAGCAGCATCTATAACACAGTGCAGTCCTCACCCAGTGCAGCCTTGGACTTCAGGCCCCGGCTCCAGCTGCTTTGTGTGCTCCCTCCCATCCATCCACTCCTCTTGGCACAAGTCCCCTGCTTTGGTGGCTGTCTTACATGGCTTTCTGGGCCCTTCCACTGTGCCCTGTGAAGCAGGGCCTCTTCTCTGTGCGGCTTGCCTGTAGCGCTGTCTTGAGTTGGGATCCCTGATTCCATAGCTAACAAACCACTGCTCTCCGGGGTATGTGGGCAGGCCCTGCCTGGTCCTTTTTAGTCCCTCTCCCCAGAGTGCTGGCATCTTCCACTCAAAGCAAAGTGCTTGGCAAAATGGGGTATCTTCAGTCAGCACGATGATTGTTCAAGAGGCTGTATGAACAGCCGCAGGGCAATGACAAGCACAAATTCAGGCTGCAAAGGAGAGCCTTCTCTGGCTGTCTACACCAGTGGGGACGGCCAGGACACCTTGTTAACCTCAGAAATGCAGGGAAAACCACTCCTTAGAAAAGGGTCCAGGGCTGGGGAGTCGGCTCAGTCAGTAAGGTGCTTGTCTTGCAAGCATGATAACTGAGTCCATATCCCCAGAATCCACTTATAAAAAACTGAACACAGTGGTGTGAACTTATAATTCCTAAGCTGAGCAGAGGGAGAAGAGCGGAGGCCCAGGGCCGGTCAGCCAGCCCTAACCTACTTGATGAGCTCTGAACTAGTGAGAGATCCTGTCTCAGAGTCCAAAAACTGTGGCACCTGAGGCAGGATACCTGAGGTCGCTTTCTGGTCTCCACACACAGGTGCACACATGAGCAAACACACCCACACACCTGTGTCCACCTGCACATGTATGAACACCACACACACACACACACACACACACACACACACACAGAGAGAGAGAGAGAGAGAGAGAGAGAGAGAGAGAGAGAGAGAGAGAGAGAGAGAGATCCACATATCATCCAACCTGCCAGAGACACAGTGTTTCCTCCCACGGGAAACATGAGGGAATGCTTGACAAAGGTCTAGCTAAGGTACCCTGTGGCGGTCTGTGGTTGTCAGAGTTCTGTGCAGCCCGACCAGTGCTCCCTCCTTGGACAGTTGACATTGGCACCCATGGAGGGTTGTAATCTCTAGAAAAGCCACAAAGATCCAGTCACAGATCTGAGAAAACAGCTCTGCCCTGCGATTCCTCAGCCCTCAGAGGCATCAAAGTTTACAAAGGCAACATCTGAGCCGTGAGCAAGATTATCTGCTCTAGGAAAACAGGGAAGAGAGATTGCCACGTCAGTACGTGGTGGGAAGGCAACTTAAGAGACTTCACACGTGCAAAGGGCAGCCGGCAGATTATCACCCCATGCTTCCCTTCTGAAGCAGCATGAGCAAAGTCCTGTTAAGTCACACAGAGCAGCGCCTCCGTGACTGACACTGTCAGGAGGGTGAGGTCTCCCAGAGCAGCTGCCTGGCGCCAGCGATGTGAGTTGGCCAGTGAAAGGAGGGCAGGGACATATCTACTTGCATCCACTCTCTCTCCTCTGCTTTGTGCCTTGTCTGACCTCAACTGTTGTACAGACACCAAAGCCATCCATTTCCTGCCCATCGGTCCACTGACAGATACACGATGTGTGTGAAAGTGTGTTGTATATGCATGGCATGTGTATACGTGACTGTGTATGGGTCTGTATGTGTGTTTAGGAGAGTATAAGTATGGGAAGTGTGCATGTGTGAGTATGTGTGTATGGGGTGTATGAATGTGTGCTTAGGTGTATGTGTGTGTTTGTGCCTGTTTGAATGTATGAGTATACATACATGTGTGAATGTGTGTGTGTGTGTGTGTGTGTGTGTGTTTCAGTTAATTTATATAAACAGGTTGAATATCTTTTACCTGGACTGTTTGGGACCAGAAGTGTTTCAGATTTTAGAGTTTTTAATATAATATTTGTATCAACATTGTCATTGAGCATACCTAGTCCCAAACTCCAACACCTTATATGATTTGCTCCAAAGTGTGAAACTTTTTTTCTTTGGTGAATTTTGCTCTTCCACACTCTGGCACATGTTCACTATGTATTCTGCTCCCTCTCCCCACTTCCCATCTGCTCACCACCCCTCCCCCTCTTCTAGAAACCTTCTTACCCTATTTGCTATTTTGGATTTTGTTCGGTGTCCCACAGAGTTCGGTCCTGACTGTCTGCGTGGTCCTGAGTTTGGATGTAACCATCAGATCCTGCGGGCTCATGGGTGGGTACACACTGGATCTCATGCCTCCCCCTCTTCCAGAATCAGCAGGTTGACAGCAGATCCTCAGTACGTGGTGGGGCTCCATGAGTCCCTTTCCCCTCTGTACTGACTGTTAGAAGGGCCTGACTTCTGTGGCTCAGCACCAGCATGCACCGCTGCTTCAAGCTTGTGGTTGTCGTGTCCGTGTCCTGCCTGAAGAATAGAATTTTGCACCCACATTGCCCATCCTGCCGCTCTTACGTTCTTTCCACCCCTCCCCTCCACGATGTTCACTGAGCCTCAAGGGGTGGTGGTAATGCCTTTTGTAGGACAGCAACATCAACCACCCTTTGTTCTCAGCATTCTTATGTGCAGCCATGGGTCTTGGCATTCACCTGCATTCACTGTGAAGAGAGGCTTCTTGGTTTTAGGCTGAGAATGCCCTTTGCCCACACATATATCTAGGCTGTGGTTTGATGGTGTGTCGTTTATCTAAGTAACCATGTTAGATTTCCTCATAATGCCTAAGACCTTTCTAGTTATGGGGTTTGTGTATACACACATATACCCCATACACATATACAAGCACACTCACACATGCACACTTCCCATACTTATACTCTCCTAAACACACATACAGACCCATACACAGTCACATATACATGTCGTACATACACAACACACTTTCACACACATAGAGTATCTGTCAGTGGACTGATCAGCAGGATTTGGGTGGCTTTGGTATTTGTACAACTGTGAATACTAGTTCATAGTATTAGGCAGAGCCAGCCTGAACCCCATTGGGGATGTTGGTTATCTCCATAACAGCTTTCCTGATCACAATGCTGGCATTCCTTGAACACAAATACATTTGGAACATTTTAGCTTTGGGATCTTCAGACCAGGGATACTCACATAATGTTGGCTGTGTCATAGGTACTGGGTGGCCCACAACTTATTCCCAGCACTCAGGAGGTAAAGGCAGGCATATCTCTGTGAGTTTGAAGCCAGCCTGGTCTACAAGGTGAGTTCCAAAAACAGCCAGGGCTGTCACACTGAGAAACTTTGTCTCAAAAAAAAAGTTTACCTAAACTTATTTAGAGTTTGTTTTGCAAAACTAATAATTTGTGAAGAAAAAAAACCCAAAGTTATAGACCCACATTCCTGTCTCTCCTCCTCCTTCTCTTTTTCTTTCTCCTCCTCTTCCTTCTTCATCCATCTATCTGTCATCTCTCTATCTGTCTGTGTGTCTGTCTTGTTTTTCTCCCCACTCCCATAGCTGGCACAGCCTGCCTCATGATGCTTCCTTCCTTGGCCACCTTGGGTAATAACTGACCAGCAATCCCTAGCTGTTGTAGCACAGGTGACAGTCTCTGTCACCCTGCTCTTTAGAGAGTCCTGTGGTCCCTCGATAGCCTGGCCTTCCATAGAGTTCAGAGTCTGCTCCCAGGAGCTGGTGTGAGTTTGGGGTCTGGGTATGATTTGGGTCATCTGAGCTGTTCACATGGGTAAGCTACCAGATCCGTCTCCAGCCCTGGGGGTGGGTATTGGGTTGGTCATTAGGATCTTAGGAGATCTCTGTTATTAGACATGTGTTCTCAGGGAAGTACATGCAGGGGAGTGATGGAGATCACAGCCATAAGTCAGGACAAGCCTGCCCTGAAGTCCCCAAGCCTGTGGGTGGGTAGACAGTGGGAAGCCTTGAGACTCTTGGAGCAGCACTGACACTTCATTGGAGTGTGCACAAAGTACAGTGCTGTCCTGTTCCAGTAGAGCAGCCAGACAGGGGCCTTAGGAGCAGCAGAACTCACCCTCTAAGTGTAATGGAAATGACTAGATGGTGTGTTGCATCTCAAGCAGTAAAGGCCCACAACAAGCACAAGCCCCGATATGGGAAAATGTTTGCGTACCCAAGTTAGTGACTTGTGAAATTAGAATCCGCCACAAGTAATTGCTGAATTCAGAGCAAGGTTCCCGAGAGCACCATTAACAGGTGATGGCATCTGTCTTCTCTGGCAGTGTGCACGGAACTTCTCCTGCATGAATTAGCATGCCAACTAACTCTCCACAGAGCCCACGAGGTGGGCCTGAGACCTCTGTTTCAGAAGCAGGGAACTGGGCACCTAGAGAGCTGGGTGACTTGCCTAATGTCATCCAGGTGCTTGGGGCCGAGTTAATTTTAAAGCAGATGTGCTTGCCGGTCACACCAGGGTTCCAGCCTCTGACTGTACCCAGGACAGAGAGAGGAAAGAGCAGTGTGATGGTGGAATCCACGGACATGCTGGGGAGAAGGGAAATACAGAGAAAGAAATACAGAGATTAAGATACAAGAAGGGAGGAGGAAAAGGGGGGAGAAGAAAAGAGGGATCGAGGGGGAGGGAGAGGAAGAAGAGGAGGAGGAAGAGACAGGGAAGGAAGCAGACATGGTAGAAACAGACTTCAAGTATGTCCCAGGAGAGAAGACCTCAGAAGTTGAGGGAGAAAATACTCCAGAAAAGAACATCACCTCTGTCTGTTTGTCCAGAGTTATCACATGAGTCCTGGTACTCACTGCATTTGGTGACTGGGACTTCACTGGTGACAACACCAGATGTTTTAGAGGCATGGTTGGGGCAAATGAAAAAAAAGTGAGTAATACAGATAGATAGTTTGTTACAATCCTGTTAATAAAACCAGAGTGATGAAGAAGGCCACATTTTCCATGTTCAGTTAAATTGTTATACTAGAAGATCTCAGAATATAGCCATATCATACATGTATATACATATACAGATATACATATGCACATTTACATACATATACAAATATGCACACGTGCACACACATATATTTACATGTGTAAAGAGAAGGGGAGGTGCTTAGGAAGTCAGCAGAGGAAGATGAAGGAGAAAAGAGAGCAGATTCTCCAGGAAGAAGATGGTATTTGTGGCCGTACTTTACACATCTCCCCATGATGCTGTCCGTCTCCTGCTGGGCTTTCACCTTGGCTGACCTTCAAAATCATTTGCACAAGTGACTGATTACTTAGCAGGTCCTTCTCTTCATGGGACCCGGACAGTCTTCAGAGATTTATCATGATTTATCAACTTAGCCATTCACAGAGGCTTGTCTGCCTTTTATTTAAGGTGAAGATCTGCCTTGATTTTTTTGAGGTGTGTGAGTTGGTGTGTATGTGTGAGGTACATGCGAGTATGTGTATGAGGTGTGAATGTGAGTGGGTGCACGTAGGTATATGTTTGAGGTACATACAGATGCATACGTGAGGTACATGTGGGTATGAGTGTGAGGTGCATGTAGGTATGTGTGTGAGGTGCTGTGGATATGTATGAGAAGGTGCATGTATGTGGAGGGGCAGGTGATATGTCTGTGGAGATACCTGAGGGGATGGGGTAAGGTACACGTGGGGGTAGGGTGAGGTGTATGTAGGACTGGGGTGAGGTGCATGTGGGGATGGTGTGTGGGTACACATGACACATGGCAATGGATGCGTGTGTTATGTGTACGGAGGTAGAAGTGGGTATGTCTGTGGAGGTGTGAAGGGATGGAGTTGGGTAGTGGGAAGCTGGAGAAGCATGGCTCTTTAAACATGTTCTTGCATTTTGAAACTCATGGATGTTAACGATGTCATTTTGATTCCAAGTTTGTCACTAAGAAAAACTGCTCTGCTTCTTGTTTGTGAATGAGCTTTGAGCATTGGGCAGGAGGGGTAGACCCCAGCCTCCTGTGTGCCGTGTTAAAGGAAAGGACCTAGGGCACAACAAGGCCCTCGCAGCCCTGGCAAGGACAATAGTATCTTCTCTAACTTTTTATGTATAAACATTTGGTTTCTTTCTTGACTATTAGGAAATAAAATGAGCTGTGTCACTTGGTGTGGGACTGCACACCTTGAGTCTCAACACTTGGGAGGCAGAGGTAGGCTGACCTCTGTGAGCTCAAGGCTAGCCTGGCCTATATAGTGAAACCATGTTTAAAAACAATAGAGTGATACAAAGAGTTCTAGGAATTTAGGACACTGCCCTGGCTGCCAGAGATTCCAAAAACATTTCTATCCTGAAAATGTATGGTAAGATGAAACAAAGCTCTCTTGGGTTTAATGATGGGTGTATTGTTTGATATACCACAGGGAGGCTGGGAAGACACACAGCAGTTAAGAGCACATACTGCTCTTGCAGATGACAAGCTCGCTTCCCAGAACCCACGCTGAGCTACCTGCAACCACCGGTAACTCCAGCTCCAAGGGATCCAAGGGATCCAAAGCTCTCTTCTTGCTTCTATGGGATCCCACAATCATGTGCCTGTACCAGAGAGACAGAGACAGACAGGCAGACACACAGATACACACACAGACACACACACTCACAGAGAAACACACACAGATATGCATGCACACACAGACACAGACACACACAGACACACATGAAACACACACATACAGACACACACACAGATACACATACAGAGAGACACAGACACACACACACACACACACACACACACACACACACTTAAATATATATATATACACACAATTCCACCAGCGAAGGTATGTAGCCTAGCAACATGGATCTCATCTTCATTTCTTTTCTTGCCCCGGGAGAAATCTTTATTTGAAGGTATCTTGCCTTTCCTGGATGTGGTATGGGTAAGGCTGCTCTTGGATGTGTTTGCTGAAGGAGAATGTAATTAGGAAACCAAATCTGTGGCAATCCATGAAGAACACTGGGCTCATTTCCCTAAAGCGGTTGTTGTCGATAGGAAAGCGAACATCATGGATCAGTCTCCTGGATAAACCCACTGTCCCTGCTTTCAAAGAGCTTGCAAACATCAGTGTTGATCCGCAGGAGGAAATGGAGGAGGGCCAGGCCTGTGTTTTCCTGGGACTTTGGTAACTTGGTAACAAAGTGGGCCTGGCTGTCCTCTTGCTGGGCCTCCCGCTGTGCTGGAACACGTGAGTCCTCCCTAAGCCACACCTGTCTAAGTCTGGCCTCCTAGTTCAGACCCAGTTTCCATGGTACCCAGGGCCAGGTCTGCACAGCGACACAGGCTGTTCCCCTCTTTCTGAAATTGTCCCTGTGACCTCCCCGTGACCTCTCCATGATGCCACTCCTTGGTGTGGTGGCACGTATTTACACACGTGATTGATTGCTTAGCAAGTTCTTCTATTCGTGGAGACCAGAACAATGTTCATCGATGTATTATGATGTATCAACTTAGCCATTCACAGAGACTTCTTTGCCTTTTATTTAAGGTGAAGATCTGCCTTGATCTTGTTGTTTTAACGTGGGTCCACCCATCCTGGTGCTAAGGCGCACTGGTTTTTCCTGGCTTGGATGCATCTCTGTAGATAGTTCCTGCTCATAGGAACCTAACAGGGTCCTTAAACAGCGCCATCCCACATCTCTCCATGCCGAGATAGGGCATTTTAATCCCCCTGGCTCTAAAGGTCACTAAGCCTCCAGTGCTGAGCGGATTCTCCTTACAGGCTCTGGGAAGTCTCTGGTTTATGCTCCCCATTTCTCAAGCCTTTTTTATAGTGCAGCTTTGTGGGTGAGATGCCATGCGCATTCCAATGGGCTGGGGGAGGGGGACAGCTGTGGCTGCTTGTGTGGCTTTCCTTTTCTCCAGGAAATCTCATTTCCAGGGTCCTGACTTCTCCTTCCTGTCTCCTGAGCAGCCTCCTCTGTGTCCTTGACACCCTGGTAGCTACAAGTTCCGCCCTCCTGCTTTTGATCATGTGTAACACCTCCACCTGGGCAGGTGTCATTCTGTGTCCTTTGAAGTCAGTGTGGCTAAGTGATCACTCTCCGCTCACTCCCCACCCTTCCTGGACTTGTGTAGGTCTTAGACACCCCTGGAAATCTTGGTCATTCTCTAGCTTACTAACTTTACTGACTTTGAAATGTGCGGGAGTCCGAGAGCATTTCCGGAGAGGCACCTCACTGCCGGTGAAGTTCCCCTCGAGACCCGCCTTCTGGCCTTCCTTTGAAGGCCTCTACGGGTGCCCTAGACTGTCTTGGGAGAAATGCAACTGTTCTACGCTCTCTCCCCATCCCTCCTCCCCTAATTGCAGCACCACACATTGACGTGCTCCTGTTTACAGCTCCCAGCCCGATGAGAAGTCACAGCTTCAGCCTGGGTCACTTGCAATTTCAACGTGTTTATCTCGGGAACCAAGTAAGAGGAAAGCTACTCCTTCTACTCACTAGCCCCCTTTTGAGGCCTATGTGAGGGTCCCCCTCCACACGTGTCCCCCACCAAACCATGCAATACACACTTTCAAAGAATTCTCAGGGCCTTATGCTACAGTTCAACTTCCGCATCCCATCCCCACACCTACGCAGGGTCGGCATCCCATCCCCACACCTACGCAGGGTCGGCATCCCATCCCCACACCTACGCAGGGTCGGCATCCCATCCCCACACCTACGCAGGGTCGGCATCCCATCCCCACACCTACGCAGGGTCGGCATCCCATCCCCACACCTACGCAGGGTCGGCATCCCATCCATGGCTCGGGGCTCAGCTTCACAGCAGTGCCCCACTCAAGACAGCATCTGCAGTACAAATTGTCACTGACCAACTATACATTAGAGGAACTTGTGAACCTCCTCCTCTTCCTCTATGCTTCCTCCTCTTCTTCCTCCTCTTCCTCCTCTTCCTCCTTTTCCTCCTCTGCCTTCACTTGAATAACCAGCTAGAAGAGCTCGGAACTCTTAACGTTTTCTTACAAGACTCCCTTTCATGATAAAGGACAGAACAGGAAATAGAGGAGCTGGGGGAGGTGGGGGGTGGTGTGTGCGTGCACAGCCTGGAAGTTCCCGGAGCCATCTCGGGAGCTGCTGGGAAGCATTTATGATGTCTGCATGAGTTACTATGCCATCCACCAAGTAAGTCAACCTCCAGTGTCCTCCTTCCCAAAGAAATGATGAAAGTTCCACCCTGTGACCTCTGGGGCTTTCCAAGAGTCACCTGGTCAACAGAAACTTACTGTGGCTGAAAGAAGGTTACTAGGGCCACCTTAGCCTTACCACCCCCACTGCTTTGCAGATGATTGGGGGCTAGGGAAGCAGACCAAAGCTATCATCAGTACCTCCTCGGGTATACAGACACACAGGTGTGCAGGCACGTGAACAGCTATTCCTCATGCAAGTGTGCAGACACACAGGCCCACATCCCATTCCCCACACAGTATGCACACACACAGGCACCCATCCTTTATACAGGTGTGCAGGCACATAGGTATTCAGGCATACACATATTCATTCCCCATACCAGTGTGCAGGCACTCAGGTACAGGTATTCAGGCATACTCATATTCATTCCCCACACCAGTGTGCAGGCACACAGGCACCCATCCCACACACAGGTGTGCACACACACGGGCACCCATCCCCCACACAGGTGCACTCAGTCCCCCACCCCCTATATCTGAAATGGAAACAGGCTCTCCAAAGCCACGCCCTGCAGTTCTCGGCTTGTCTGCTAGTATGGCTGTTCTAGCCACCAGCCATGCCAGACACATGTCATAAAGCATGGAGGAGACTGAGGATCAGAGGTGGATTGTCCACCTAGCTGACATGGTGAGTCACTATCCAGCACCACTATCTGTCATGCCCTTTAAGATCATTTCGTCCCCGTGGAGTCTTGAGCTCTGCTGGCTGCAGACCACTCTGGTTCATCCGGGAGAGCTGCATGCTTCTCAGTTCCTAGGCCTTCCCTTCACCCCACACCACCATTACCACATCTGTCAGCTTCCCGAACCTTCCCAAGCACACTTTCCCTCCTTATAACTTCAAATACTATTTTCAAAGATTCAAACAATGCATTCTAGAATTTTTCCTGAATGTGATACTCAGCCACAAGCACCGAGATATATTTTAATATTTTTCAGAATGTGATACTTAACCACGAGCACCATGGTTTAATAGATAATGCATCTGGCCTTTGCTCCAGAACTTCAAAGCCTTGGGGATTTCCTAAATGATGGAGAGTTCTTCGTGACGCACTAAAAACAGCTCCGACCACCGGGGCCTGACTGGTGCTGTTTCCAAGGGAGGGGCTGGCCAGGATCAAGACGGAAAGATGAGGGGATTGATTAAAGGATTGGAATGTTCAGCATCGTGCCCTGAACTCTAGGGAGGGATAGAATAGATCCTGGGACACATGATTTCATCCATCCATCAGTCCTGTCTAGGAAATGAAACCGCCAATAAAAATCCCGAAACCAGACTCCAGGAAGCAGCGCAGATGAGATCATGACATTCCCTGTCCATCTCCCTCACCCAAGACCTCGGGCCATCTCCCGCCTCAGCTGAGTGTTCCTTTAGATCCTGTAGTATAAAACTTAATTAATGTTTTCTTGAGTCCTGAATTATTCTAGGGAATTAACAAACTTGAGCATGAGCCATAGAAACCCTGCTTTGATCCATCTTCTGTTACTATCACAAGATACCTGAGGTTGGACATTTTATTGAGAATAGAGGTTTAGTTAGCCTGTGGTTCTGGCTTCTAGGGAGTCCAAGAGGAAAGCTTCTAAATATCTGGATGGCAGGACCTCCTGCCCAGGCCATATGTCATGGCAGAGGCACCTGAAGATGATAAGGAACAACCATGCTATATCTGATGTCTCTTCTTATGAAGCCATAAATCTATGATGGGTCTTCGTCCTATGACCTCATCTAATTGAAGTTACCTTCAAATAAAATTAGAATATCAAATTGGAGACTAAGACTCCAACACAGAAACTTCTGAGGAACACATTTTAACCCAGATGCGCAGCCAAGAAAGATGAAAAGAAGTCAGCCTGGTGATATTTGCAGGTAGCATTTCCAGGAAGTAGTAACCCTGAGGGGACCTTGACCTTCAGTGTGTAGAATGGGACACTAACTCTAGGTAGTTCATGCTGGCGCTGACCTGATAGACTCTGCCCTTCGCTTGCATCATGGGTCTACCGGGTAGCTAGCCTCAGAGCTGAGTGGGATGGTAGGACAGACAGTTGGTGTCGGCAGAGACTGCAGACCTAAACCCTGGAATGCTAGTAAAAAATGTAGGTTCAAATTGTAGACCAGATCACGTGGGCTGGGGGCTCCTCATTTACAGAGTGCTTTAGTGAGACTTGACACCATGAGAATCTGAGAACTCCTGAACATCCCAGAACCCCTGTGCCAGGTGTAAGGGAGCAGACTGGGAAGGAAACCACTCCTCTTCCCATCCCAAACATCGCCCTGTGCTTCCTTCTGGCATCCCCTGTCAATGTCCAATCTGGTCCATGCCCTCCATTCAGTCCTGAGCTCTGCTTTCTCCCTTACGGTCATATACTCCTCCAGAGCGGAGAGCCACGTGTTTCCGTGAGCATCCCATCTCCTGGGAAATTGCTTACAATACTCCCAGTTTGTCGTTGTTATTAATTGCATAGTGTGCTGAAAACCTTTGTCTCTGGAGCTCTTACAGGGTTTGTTTTTCATACCTCGAGCTTCCCAGAAGTGAGATTACTCAGGCTGTCTGCACAGATGGCTGCAGAGCAGCAGATGAAGAGCCGGCCACTGGTTGCCTAAGAGACCATGTTTCTATACCTTCTCTGGCAGGGGTGTTTATTTTTTTAAACTTTGTTAACTTGATAGGTCAAAATGGTATGTAATTATTTTAATTTTATTTATCCCATCCCCAATGTTGCAGGAAATCTGCCCAAGTGTCTGTTTACTAATTGCATTTCCTTTGTGAATTCTTGGCTCGTGACCCTCAACCCTCGGGGTTGGAAGAGCACGCCATTTTGCTGTGCGATTAACTCCATGTCTGCAAATTTTGCAAAATAAAGAATACATTTTAATTCATTTGCTATGAAATCATCTTATTTTTTTAATGGTATCAGTACTTAAAATGATAATCTGGCCAAAATATGACCACTTCTTCCCCCCTTGGTCATTTATTCTATTGTTTTGAAATCTAGAAGGATCATCTCCAGGGACTGGATGCTTGGGTTTTGTTTTCTTTTAGAGAGAGATAATTTAAAATGTCCTTCTTCAAGCCATCTGGGCATATTTTGGTGTGTGGTATGAAGTCATCTAAACAAATTATTTTCCTAAATGTCATTGTTCCAAAATTATCGACTGAAGAAATTTTCCCTTCCTGTCTCATATCCTGGGATAGTAGCTCTAGAAGCCCTCCAAAGCCGATGTCTGAGGACAGTGTCACCCATGGTCAGCCTGTGCCCCACAGCTCAGCAGGGTGTTCCGGCCTCCCGGGGTTTGTGAACAGCCATTAGAGACACACAGGAAGAGCTGGGGAGATGGCTCAGTGGCGAGAGCACTTGGCACACAGGCATGAGGACCCTGGAACCCAATATAAAGCTAAGTGTGGCCACCCACACTTATGTGACCCCAGGACTGTGAGGGGCAGAGGGTCACTGGAGCTTACTGGCTGCCAGCCTGGTTCCAGGTTTGGTGAGAGATCCTGTCTCAAGGGAATAAGGAGGAGAGCATAGAGCATGGCATCCAGTGTTCTCCTCGGGCCTCAATATACACATGAGCACAGGCACACACATGTGCACACACACACACACACACATCCACTCCACAGATATATGCACACACAAAAACATGCATACATACATACACACACATACACACACACAGAAAAATACACAAGAGTTGGGCATAGACATGTGTTTGTAGTCCCAGCTACTCTGGAAGTCTGTGATGGGGAGGACACTTAAGATCAGGAGTTCAAGACTAGCCTGTGCAACCTAGTTAGACTCCCATCTCAAAAACAAAACAAAACAACAGCAATAAAAAATCAAAACCAGAAGCACCTGAATGCAGACATGAGTGAACCTGCAAGCGGCAACTCCAAGCATCAGTTGTCCCCAGATAACCGAGAGGCACCCTGACTGCCACACACGGAAAAGCAGGAACCACAGTAATAAGAGCCACAGCCACTAATCCAGCAGCAGCCACCACTCACAGAAACAGTAACTGTGGCTCTCACCCACAGGTACTGACATGCCAGGGCCAGGGGCATTGAGGCTTGGCCATTTTATGCCCATTTTGCAAGTAAGGAAACTGATGCTCAGAGAAGTCACATAAGCTGCCCCATGTCACCCTGCTGGGGGAGGGGAGGTCGACCCTGGGGGTGACAGATGGGAAGAACCTCCTCTCCCGTGTACTGCAGGAGTCCATCAGAACACAGCTGCAGGAGCAGAGCAGGCTGAGGTTTTGTCTGGGTTTCTAGGGCTCAGTCTTGGCAGGGCTGGCATAGCCGTCTCTCCGCAGCCTGAAGAGACCGCTTCTCCATCAATCCAGACGGCTTCTGCCCACCAGGAGCCTCTTCTCCCCGAGATGACCACAAAGCTCTGGATCATCTGAATGTTCTCTTCAGCACCCGCCTGTCTACACATGTACCAGATGATTTCACGTCCAAGGGCTTCCAGAACGCCCTGAGGTAGCCCTCACCACCACCCCCTTCTACCTGCCAACACCCTTGTCCTTGATAATCAGCGAGGGAAGCCCCTCATCAGGAATCTTGGACCTCCTACCCAGGGTGTCTTTCCAGCAACCCTATGATCAAGCATGTATGTAGCTGGTCATGACCTCTCCCACTATAGATGATACCTATTCACAGACAGGGGCTGTCATAACCCCTATATTCCCAGCTCTAGGATCTTCTGGAATGGTTCATAGAGAATGGATGAATGAATGAATGAATGAATGAATGAATGAACGAACGAACGAACAAACGAATGCAGAAAGGAAACCAGTTTGAACCACACTCCCAGCCTTCTACAACCCATGCCCTCCTGATAAACATGAAAGTTATGTGGCTCATCAGTTCCACCCCAGGCTGAGCACAGGGGTCTTCACTGCGTTCTTCTGCATATGTGTGCACACCACCAGAATCCCTCTATCTTCTCCTGAGCTTAGATCTTAGAGTCTGCATCACTGATGTAAGCTGTGAATTATTTCACTGTCCGGTCATTAAACACAGGACATTTGTGCAAACACCCTCATCTTCCAAGCCCTCGGTGCCTCCAGGATCTTTGAAACACCAAGATTCTGACAAGTCCTGGCTAACAACCCAAGCTAGACAAGTAGTAATGCTTGGGTGGAGGCTCGGGAACTGCGTCCGGAAACACATGGAATCCCGGGCATTTGGAGGAGCCTCGGAGGAGGTGCTTACGGCTCTCACTCACCTCCCCTGTCTCTTGCCTGGGGGAGCTGGAAGTCATCAGTCACCATGGAAGAAGGGATGAGAATGGACTCTGTACCTCCCATGTAGGAGGGCAGAGGACCAGTACAGCAGTCTCTGGGGGACCTCTGGCCTTTGGAAAGCGCCCACAAGGCAGCTGGCTACGATTTGAGACAGGTGCAAGCATCTTTCTGAACTGTTTGTTATTCTTAGCAGGGAGGCGGCACAGGCAGCATGCACTTGCCCAGAAAGGCCTGTGGGACCTCTCTTGTCACAGGAGAAACACGAACTAGTATTGGAGATCTTGACTTTGGGGGGCTGTGGAATGGGTGGGAGAGCCTGTGAGTCCAAGTGGGAAGATGCACTGCATTCTTGGTCAGTGATGGACAAGCTGAAGATCTGGCATGCGGCCTCTGGGCTTCTCAAAGTGCGTTTTTCTCACCAACATGGAGTACAATAAAATGAGATCAGAGGTGGCCTCTAAGACCCACCACTTTCTTCCATTTGTGGCAATGGAAGACTTCTAAAAATATCTACCCATTTCACACAAGCAATGTAAAAATAACAGCTTCAGAATGGCCATGCCAATGAACTGAGACTTTCTTGGGGGAAAAATCTCATGTGCCAAATATAAATTTAAAAGAGGAATGACCTCAGGCAGGGTCAAGTTAGGGTGTTTCTCTGGGATCTGAGGCTAGCTGGTTTTTGGAGATGTCACTTACAGGCTCACCTCCTTCCTACCTATAGGTGTTTCTGCTTTTGTTGGCTTTTTGTTTTTGAGATGGGGATCTCACTAGGTTGCCCAGGCGGGACTTGAACTCCTGGGTTCAAGTGATCCTTGACCTCAGGCCTCCAGAGTAGCTGAGACCAGGAGCATTAAGTCTGTACCTGGCTTTTTATATAGTATGTTGGTGTGTGGGTACTTGTGTGTGTGCGTATATCTGTGGATGCATACAAGTGTGTGTGTACATGTATGTGCCTGTGCTCATGTACATATGGAGGCCTGAAGAGAACACTGGATGCCATGCTCTATGCTCTCCTCCTTATTCCCTTGAGACAGGGTCTCTCACCAAACCTGGAACCAGGCTACCAGCAGGTAAGCTCCAGGGGCCCTCTGCCCCAACAGTCCTGGGGTCACATAAGTGCGTGTGGCCACACTTAGCTTTATATTTGGGCTCCAGGGTCCTCATGCCTGTGCACCAAGTGCTCTCACCATTGAGCCATCTCCCCAGCTCTTCCTGTGTGTCTCTAATGGCTGTTCACAAACCCCGGGAGGCCGGAACACCCTGCTGAGCTGTGGGGCACAGGCCGACCATGGGTGACACTGTCACCAGACATCATTTTTGCACAATAAGCAGAATAATGTCCAGAATGCCCACAACCATCCGCTATTGTTCTGAATACAGCAGGACTCTGCAGGGTGGGGAAGCTGACATTTTGTCCATGTATCTTCAGCAGCCCTGGCAACCACCTGCTGCTCTTTGCAGCGTGAATCCATGAGCCAGTGGTTAGCAAATGCTCCGTTTTCCCCTGGCACTTGTTGTGTGCCCCTCCCAATGTCATGGCCCTTGAGGTCTCAGAGCAGCAGCCTCATTAGTAGCCTTTCTCGGTCAGCACCCCAATCAAGTACAGTCATTAATTTCCTTTCCAATGTTGAGCTCATGGCCCAGCCAACCTTGCCGCCCATTCTCATCTACAAGGAATTTGATTAAGGACAGATTAGCTGCAGCTCAGCTTCCCTTCACAGCCCCAAAGGGCAGAAAGTTCGTAAGCTCCGCTGCACTGCACATCCTGTTGGCACTGTGGGAAACCGCTGGACACTGGAGCTCGGTGCCCACCCGGAGTCCTATTCAGGAAGTTATGCTGTCCTTCCCGGTGTTCTGGCTGTAAATGCCATGGAAATTCCATCACCTTAAAACCCCCATGCCTTGACAGAGTTCCACTCGGTAGGCAGAACACCCATCTTATCTTGCTTGGAAATTATACTTCATGCCACAGAAAGGTCATGGGAATAAGAGATTGCAGAATTGAAAATATTACAATATGACAGACAACACAGGTTGGAGGGCCCTTATCTGAGCTGCTTAAGACCGGAGTGTTTGGGTTTCAGGGGTTTTAGTTTTGTCTTGTTTGATTGCACATAAATAGTAAGAGAGCTTAGGGATGGGACCAGGTAAAACACAATCCATTTATATTTCACTTTATCTGATCCCCTGGGGAAAGCCTGGAACAAGTTTCTCAGTTCACGAGGACCATTCTCAGAGTCAAGATGGACCGAATGCCTCTTCCTCCTTTCTTCTTGGTTGTAGGGCATCTGGTGAGTTAGACTCCTGGCAGCCTGTTCTTCCTTAGGTCCTCTGAGCATATCTCCAGGCATGAAAAGTCCTGCTTGGCTGTATACACAGACAGCTACAGCTACTGTCCCGTCAAGGCATGTTTCTTGCAGCATTGGCTGCATACTTTTGAAAATATTGTTTTTTTTTTCCTTTGAATCCAAACAAGGAACAGGGACAACAGCCTAGATTGTGATGGGAACTAAGAAGAGTTAATCCTCAGTTGATCATTCACTTGAACAGCAGGCATTGTAGGAGGTATAGCATGAGTCAGACATTTTCTTTGTGATGTGTGTCCCCTCTGTCACTGTCCCAGCTAGAGTTTGATCTCTTGCCATCCATCCCTGATCCACACTCCTATGCACCCGCCCATCACCGAGGTGGGCATCACACGGCACAGGCTGACCATAGGATAGGATTTGAACAGATGCCTAATAAGAGATGTCTATTGCCCTTGTACCGTCCCCTTCCCCGCCCTGAGTCCCCTTAGCTCTGGTGTCTTGCCTCAGCATAGAACCAGCCACTGGGGAGGACAATTAAACAGGGAACCTCATGAAAGCTTTAACTCTGAAGCAGATGTCATTCATTTGTGTCCTAGGAAAATGGACATAGACACATAAGAATTAGGTGACATTCTTTGCATACCTCACACCCCAAGACTTCCTCAGCAGGCTTTCTCTGGACTTTGGCCTCTTCCTTCAGCATCCTAAGGTCTTGGGAATGAATCCATTCTTCTCCTAGTCTCTACAGGTGGTGCCCAAGATGACTCCATCATGCAGTCTGCTATTGTCTTGCTGACCTCCTCCAGGTATCAATTGTGGTGCCACTCAGCCACTCAATGCTGGCATTCTACATGTTGTCCTTTGGCTTCTGGATAAAGTCTTGCATGGCCTGGGGCCTCTCTCTCTGCTCAGGCTTCAACAGAAATCCTGATCCATGTCCTTCCTGGCAGTGAACTCAGCTGCAAGATCTGTGGAGCAGGTGGTGGTAACTCAGGAGGTCACAGGGGAGCCTTAGATGGGAGATGCTCCAAGTATTCAACAGGTGACTATGAGGAATGGGATGGAAGACCAGAGGGAGCCTGAAGTGAAGGCCTGGAAGGCCACTGATTCCTGGAGACAGAAAGGGAGGGTCTCCATGACTCTGAGCAGGGTGATGGTGAGGAGCCACCCATTAGAGCCACACAAGTGTGATCTGAGGCATAGATAGCAGCACCTCTTTGTCCTGAGGCAGCTGTGGGTGTCAGGTAACTCTGGTCAGCCTATTGGGTTAGTAAGGAGCCATTGTGGAGATTTGGAACTGAGGTGCAGAAAGACTTTGTGCATGTTGGCATTCTAAAGGACAGTGCAACTTTTCATCGGTCTCTCCAGCAACCCACTGGGTTGGTCTTATTTCAGCTGTGAAATCTAAATTGTAAGTGAAGACACAGAAGGAGAATCTTGCTAGGACTTTCACTCAGAGATGCAGGGCCACTGTCCTTGATGGTCCCTGACGCAACAGGAATCTTTGGCAAATCTCACCCAGGCTGACTTTGAGAAGAGGGGAAAAGGATGCGGATGGATGTGCTGTGAAAGGAAGTGAGAAAGCCAACAGCCGTGGTATAGTTAAGACAACTGGATGCTTAAGAAACCTGAAGCCAGACTGGCCAGACAGCTACTTGCTAAAGTAAAAGGTCACACTGTGGAGGTCAAGGCCTGGGGTCTGACCTTTCAGTGACACAGGCAAGCTATGCAAGGAGATGAAGACATTGTCTATCCGTGTACTTGAAGGAAAGGGGGTGTTCAGGGGCTCAGTGATGACTAACTTCATCACTTACTACCCAGTTATCTGAAGTGTCACAGGGACATTGCTCCATGCAAACATCAACACTGTTTGTCACACGAGGGACCTAGGAATTGTCAGAAATGAGAGCCAGAGCAATGAATGACAGGATCCATTCGGAGTCAGCACCAACAGCTTAAACCCATTCATTCTCCTTGTTTTAGTTTTTGCAAAGCCACATGAAATCACTATGACACTAAGATTAGTTATTGAAAGCTCTCATCCACCATCCCAGCAAATCTAGTCCCTTTGATAGGTCCTTTCACTTGGACTCCTGTGTATAAACATGCAGTCTTGGTGTAGTGGGACTCCCATGATTTGGAAACAGTGCTAGACACCAAACAGGACATTCCGTTGGTGCAGTGGGACATCCATGATTTGGAAACAATGCTGGACACCGAACAGGAGCTTCTGTGGCACTGAATTAAAGTTGCAGCTGCAAGCTTATGCTGGCATAAGGGTCCACAGAGTGACAACGTCTTCTCTTGCTTACCTCTGTCACAAATGCGTTCATTTTCTCACACAAGTGCACAATCCTGGCCTGATGCCTGCCCAGAGCAACTCTATTCTCTAAAATCATGAGAGAGCGGTGCTACTGAATCAGAAAGTTGTTGTTGGTAAAGCTATTTTGACTTCCAAAAACATTCCTTCTAAATTACATAGTCACAAAATATGCAGGGACGTGTCCTTTTTTATTTTATAATTTAATTTAATTTTACATATCAGCCACGGATTCCCTTGTTCTCCCCCCTCCCACCCACCCCCCACCTTTCCCCCCACCCTACCCCCCATTCCCATCTCCTCCAGGGCAAAGACTCCCCTGGGGATTGAGTTCAACCTGGTAGATTCAGTCTAGGCAGGTCCAGTCCCCTCCTCCCAGGCTGAGCCACGTGTCCCTGTATAAACCCCAGGTTCCAAACAGCCAGCTCATGCACTGAGGACAGGGCCCAGTCCCACTGCCTGGTTGCCTCCCAAACAGATCAAGCTAATCAACTGTCTCACTTATCCAGAGGGCCTGA
Source organism: Peromyscus leucopus (assembly GCF_004664715.2). Lineage (NCBI taxonomy): Eukaryota > Metazoa > Chordata > Mammalia > Rodentia > Cricetidae > Peromyscus > Peromyscus leucopus. The sequence goes on from NC_051074.1 coordinate 7,125,588, forward strand.
TCCAGTTGGGGGCTCCTCAGCTATTGGTTCATAGTTCATGTGTTTCCATTTGTTTCATAACCAGAGCATTGGGTTTTTAAATCTTTGTTGTTTGACTGACATGATAGATGTTTAGCACTGTCAATCATAGCTTATCCTTAAAAGAATTATAAAATACGAACACACAAGAAGAACAAGACAGAAAGCATCTGGAATGCCATGATCAGACCCTTCCAGACTTATCTCTGTGCCTATTTGTAGTGATAAAGTAGGATGTGCATGTGCAAGTTTCTCCAACCCTAACCTAGACCTCTTTTCATATTGCCTCTCAGGAGCATGTTCAGAAACCATCAAGAACTTTATTTTCCATTCCCTGTGGGGCTTTTCATATGACACTCTCAACCTTCATGTCAACCATAAGACTTGTATCTCAGCCTTTGGCCAACATGCCTGCTAGTTTGCTGAGTGTGGATGGTCATAGAGCGATTCTGGGTCAGAGTGTTTTGTCACTCTGCTGCTCTGGCACATTCCCCTCGGGGAGTAGTCTATCATCCCACTAGGGCTCTATTTCCCAGACTTCATGGAGGCTGGGTTCAATACAAGTTCCCAATTTTTTTTTCCAACGTAAGAGGTAGGAAACAGGGGAGGGGCCGGAGTGATGGCTCATCAGTTAAGAGCAAAAGTCAGGTTCCCAGACCCAAGTCAGGCAGTTCCCAGTTCTCTGTAACTCCACTTCACGGGATCCAACACCTCTGGCCTCTGTGGGCACCTGCCCTCACGTGCACATAGCACAGTCCTATACATACAATTAAAAGAAAAAGAGGTAGAAGAATGTTTTCTAAGTTTATATGTCTCTGGTTATTGAAAAAAATCAGTGTTTTAATACTTACTGGCTATTTTATGAATACCTTATTTATTCTAATTGCTTATCATATGGGCTGAAACTTTCCATAGTGCACATTTACTTTTAATTTTTCACCAGTCAGTTTAACTTCTAGATGCTTCTGATTTTTAAGTTTTAAAAAACCCTGATAAATGTCCCCTGGTAAATTCCAATCATGGTATCATGCTTGCAAACACCACATTTAGACATAAATTTGTTTTACTATTAAAATGCTATTTGAAAATGTTTTTGTTGTTTTATGGCTTCATTTCAAAAACATCTTTCTATCATTAATCCAGCGGGACTGCATCTGGCTCATCAGCTGAAATAAGAACCTAGCCAACCAGCGGACCAATGACCTCATCACCATTGTGGATAATGCATTCAGCAATTATTGAAATATTAGTAAGATAGCAGGAGAGATGCTTGCTTTTACTTGGGGTGACCTGACTGCTACCTTCAAATATGTTGCCTTTTCTCACATGGAAGAGGGGTTAGTGAGGTCTGCCTGGCCATACAGAGCCGGACTTGGAGTTTGTACATGGAAGGAAGTGACACTCACCAGGAGTCATGAATGAACTGACCTGCTGGAGGAGAGGACAATAAGACTCCCATATGGACTCCAGACAGTCACCTTGGCAGGGTTAACTCCACCTGACCTGTTAGTGGAGAGGACATCAAGACTCCCACATGGACTCCAGACAGTCACCTTGGCAGGGTTAACTCCACCCCAGAACGGACCTATGAGAGCTCCCCTGATCTTCCAAGGGAGGGCTGCTGGCTATCTAGCAGTGACATCATTGTACTGGCAGTCTAGATGTGTCTGGTTCACAGTGGGCACCCTGACCCCAGCTCTGCCCCATGTGAGAAGACAGCCAGGACCCTGGTGGCAGCTGTCCACTCTCTCATGACTGGGGATCTGGGAAAGTATTTGCTCTGTTTATTTTGGGCTAGCAAAAGCTCATCTTGTTTGTGTGTAGATGTTTAGCAACAGAGAGATTAGGAAATCTAAATTTAATAAATACTAAAAATACCATTGTTCCAATGTAAAATACGATCGGCATTTTCCCACCTGGTGGACTGGTAGGGACGTGCATCCCAGGATCCCACAGCACGAAGATTGGCGTGAAGTTTTTCATTTTAGGAATTTTCTTCTGGGCCGGAGCCTGGCATTTCTTCCATGGGCTCAGTATGCTCAGCTATCTCATCTATTTAAGGGCATGACTTTTGGTCCCTAGAATTTCAAATATAGGCAAAATGCCCCGGTTAACGTTCTCAGCAAATCCAAGAGAGCTGGTTAATAATGCTGTGACAAAGAAGCCATGGCAGCCTGGGCCTCCCTTGCAGCTCAGGACCCCTCATGGCTCCCACTGAGATCCTAGGAGCTAGGTGGGGCCTTAGACATGGTCCACATGTCCATGGAGACATCTGCCTGCATTCAGTACAAAAGAGCCTTCAGCAATCTGATTCTACCTTGTCTGCGCTGTGAGTTAATTTTCTCACTGCTCTGTCAGAATGCCTGACAGAGACACCTGAGAGGAAGGGTTATTTTGTATCCCAGTTCAGGGTTCCGTCCATCATGGTGGGGAAGGCAGGGAGGTAGGAGCGTGAGACAGCTGATACCATTGCTTCTGCAGCCAGGAAGTAGAGGGAGATGAATGCTGGTACCCAAATGGTTTTCTTCTTTTAATTCAGCCAACCCCCACACCCCCAAGCCAAGGGATGGTGCCATCCAAAGTTAGGAATTATTTTCCCTTTTAAATTAACCAACTCTACAAATTGCCTCACAGACATGCCTGGAGATAGTGTCTATAAGGAGAGTCTAGGTGAACAGTCAATATTAACTACCCCAGCCCCTGCTTAAACAGTCTACACTAGGGGTGAAGGGCATGTGGATGGGACGGGCGTGAAGGGCCTGATCCAGTGGTCTATTTGACCTTTAAGGAGGTTACTTTGTTATAATTATAGGATCAACGAGGTGGCCAACTAGCCTCAGCTCGCTGGCTTCCTCCGGCCGGTGAGCGAGCCTTTTGGGCCTCCATTTTCACTGTCCTCACCTGTAACCAATGATAAACAGAGGGAGTCACTGTGAGAAAAGAACGTCCAAGTTCCTCCTGCACACTCATGCACACCTGTGCAGTGTTTCTGTACGTCTCACACTCAGACTCACCCAGAATACAGGACAGCTGGCGGGGAGCTGAGAAATGGCCGCGACTCTCTCCTTAAGGCCTGCCGTCCCCATTAAGAGTGCCCCTAGGCATCTGTATGAAAAGGCTCTGGCTGTGTCCGGCGGCATCTGTGACCAAATGCCGGAGACGGTCAACTGGAAAGAAGTTTGTCTCGGTTTGTAGTTTCAGAGGCTGTCACTAGGCCTGTGGCTTTTGGACTTGTAGCCAGGTCGCCGCACATCCAAGTGGGAGTGCTTGGTAGAGTAGGGGTGGGGGCCCCAATACCTCTGTAAGGGCTCTTCCCCAGTGATATAGCTTCTCCACAGAGCATGCTTTAAAGTTTCTATCACTTCACAACAATGTCAGACTGGGAACCACGCCTTTAAACAGGACATGTTGGAGCTGCTTGGCCAAGTCAGGGCACTTCTGGAACATGAGCAGTGAATGGCCAGGGCCAGCAGAGACACCAGAATAAAGCCAATGCTGGTGTGGAGCACCAGAGAGCAGCAGTGTGGAGCACCAGAGGGAAGCAGTGTGGAGCACCAGAGAGCAGCAGTGTGGAGCACCAGAGAGCAGCAGTGTGGAGCACCAGAGAGCAGCAGTGTGGAGCACCCGAGAGCAGCAGTGTGGAGCACCCGAGAGCAGCAGTGTGGAGCACCAGGGAGCAGCAGTGTGGAGCACCAGAGAGCAGCAGTGTGGAGCACCCGAGAGCAGCAGTGTGGAGCACCGAGAGCAGCAGTGTGGAGCACCAGAGAGCAGCAGTGTGGAGCACCAGAGAGCAGCAGTGTGGAGCACCCGAGAACAGCAGTGTGGAGCACCAGGGAGCAGCAGTGTGGAGCACCAGGGAGCAGCAGTGTGGAGCACCAGGGAGCAGCAGTGTGGAGCACCAGGGAGCAGCAGTGTGGAGCATCAGGGAGCAGTAGTGTGGAGCACCAGAGAGCAGCAGTGTGGAGCACCAGGGAGCAGCAGTGTGGAGCACCGGGGAGCAGCAGTGCAGAACATCAGGAAAGAGTAGAGACTCCCAGCCTATGCTTTCCTGCATTTTGATCTAATTTCTTTACCCTTGGAGATCAGAGGAAATAGGGACTGAGTCCAGTCCACAAATGGCACTATGCAATTGTTTTCCTGTTGGAAGCATTTGTGTGCTATAGTGATGGATGGGAGGAAGGACTAGAGGGGTGAGGGCAGACTGCAGGGCGAGGCTCTGTGTTCCCCAAAGCCAGAGGGCAGTACAGACAGAACCACAGCCCTCACACCCGGGAGGAAGGACTGCCCAGCTTCTGCATTTCTCTTCTCCAGCCTTTGTCCATATCTCCGCAGTGACCCCAGGAGTTACACTTCTGTCCGTATCCATCAGGACACATCAGGTCTGAGCAGGAAGCCTGACTCTGTAGCCCTCGAGGCTGACTGAGTCCCTGTTGTTCCAGACAGCTTGTCCTGGTCCCGTCTCTCCATGCCAGACCCACACCCACTTTCATCTGATTCCATTCCGAGTCTGGCTTCTCGCCCTGCTTCCCTTCCTCTGAACTTGGGTGTTTGCATCTGACCTCTTGGCAAGATCAGTGGCTGGAACCTGCACGGCCCTCTTCCAGAGCTGCTGGTGAAGTCAGTCGGGAGGGCCTGGTTAAATTTAAACTGAGCTTGAGGAAAACCTGAGTCACACTTTGACTGGAAGTCTCTCCTGGCTAGCTGAAATTCTGATTTACCTGGCTAGCCTGGGTTCATATTGACTGACTCTGCCTCGTGTTTATTCCGGGTTCTGGAAGAATACATACTTGCTCTGAACACAGCTTCCAGCCACTGAATTCCCAAGGGTGGACTTCACTGCAAGACAGTCATACCTCCTCGCATCCCTGTTTTAGAAGAACCATCATTACACTGTTATATCAACCTGAGAAGTGGAGGTTGATCCATATCTACCTCCCAGTCTACCTCCAACTCAGGATGCATGGACCTGGCTCTGGCCCCAGTAACTGACACACACTCATTAGAAACACACAGGACTCCAGGAGGACACAAGTCTGCCGGAGCCCCATGTCTAGAAGTTCAAGGTATCCAATCATGAACAGAGACTTTGCACATTGATGCTTTGCAAAGAGCTGACGGGACAAGTTTTCATCTCATAGACAGGAGCTTTCCTCAAGGGTAGAATGCTCCCACAAAGCTGTGCAGAATGGGAGTCTGTGGGTGGAAGAAGAAATCCAGCTCATGCTTTGCCTGACTTCTGAAGGCTGCAGAATCCTGCAAAGGTAGAAAGAAAAGACTTAAGAAACAGTGTTTGTTGAAGGCCATCTCTGGGACCATGGACCATGCATATTATGATGAGGCATTGGATGCATGGAAGGTAGCTGAGCACCCATGCCTGGATCCCACCCTGCAGGTGAGTAGGATGCAACATCTGTAAGTGCAAATGATAGAGAAATACACACCAGTGACGTGACACCTGTTACCACCTCCAGAATCAGTCTGGCAGGGGGCTTCCGAGTGAACATTTCACCCTTAACTTATGCTTAGACCAGCATGTGAAATGCAGAGTTGGGCCAGGCCACACAGAAGCAGGCCAGCCCTGGAAATTGGGTGTGCATTAGCCACATAAATTTTCCTGACAGCCACAGGGAGTATGCTCACACAATCCACAACTGTGGGCCTCTGACAGGTGGCTTTATTCCTACTGGAAGGGACAGTGAGATCCCAGCTGGGGAGAGAAGTCAACACTGGAGGCAGGGGAGTACTAGGGTTTGTCGCAGCTGCTTCCCAGGGCTGGCCACCTGGCGTGGGCACTCCTGAAGTTTAAGAGACCTGACAGCCTTTGATCTGAAAAATCTCAAACTCATCTACATGACTCCGAACCCACGACGTTTCTTCTCCTTCCAGTGAGATAACAGACGTTACTCGGGGCCCACGACCATGCTGAACAACTGAGGTTGTGTCCAGGGAAACATCCTCCCATGGTTATTTTGCGGATAGACCAAAAGACACTCATGTATGCAAATGACAGCAACAACCAGGCCCGGGGTCTTGCTGCCAGGCACGTAGGAAAGAAGCAGACTTGCCGTTTGCCTGCTTCCACTGGCTGTCCCTGCCTCAGTTGCACTGAATTAAACTCAAAGTCAGCTGGAGCTGACAGTGATAATGAGTCAGGACGTCATTGTCACTATTTCAGCGCTACACAAGGCAGCCTCACCCCAAAATACCCATCCACAGAACAGAATAATCCTGGAGAACACACCCAATGGCTGAAGGAGGATGTGTGTTGGGGGTGGTCCCCATGGCCTGGAAACCAGAGAATGAAATGGAAAGGTCAGCTCCAGGGAGGTCTGCAGTCTCCATGGTGACATCTCAAGTGACACCGAGGTCACGGGAGGTTGCACTTAAGAGCCACAAAGCAGAGCTGCCAGAGTCTCTGGGAGAAGGTCAAAGGAGGTAACGGAGCAGGAAAATCAGACGGGGCACGGTCTGGGAAGGGACAGCAGCCAAGGGAGCGGAGACTCCAACCTTTCCCTTCTTTTCCATGGGAAGCTGTGTTTGGGAATTTGTTCCCCCATGACATCTTGGCTCTGGAGGGCCTGCTACCCAGACCCTGAGGCCTAAATGCGGGCATGGCCCTTTGTCACAGTTCTGTTTGGAAGTAGCCCGCGGCTCCCAGTTGGTGGCTTCCCTGGGATCTTTTGTGGCATCCACGAGAGCCACGCCCACCGCTGTTCTTCAAAGGAAAGGGGCCATGCCTACATGGGTAGCAGGTGTCTTTGCATACTCCTCCGTGAGTAGATAATTGAGCCTGCAGGCTACAGCTATAAGCTGTGCTCCTTGTTTCTTTTGCTGTGGGTTACATGTGATTTGTCCCCCAGGAGTTCATGCATTTTAAGGTAGTGGGACCTTTAAGAGGCAGAACCTAGTGGAAGAGAGTGAAGTTATGGAAGCACTGTTCTCAGAAAAGATTAGCTCAGGTCTCAGGGGCCTGAACTAGTTCCCACTACTCTGTGCCATCTACCACAAGGCTCTCAATGGAACAGAGCAGACATGAGCATCAGGCTCTTGAGACTGTACAATTAAACATTATTGCCTAATTTTTTTGCATTAATTGAGTGATCAATTGATTGTATATGTATATGCACACATGCCCAGAGAGGTAGAGTCAGACCATTAAATGGGTTCTGGGGACTGAACTCAGGCGGTTAGGCGTGGCAACAACTACTTTAATGGCTGAGCCATCTCACTGGTCCTATCATCATCATCATCATCATCATCATTATTAAAATATTTATTTTATTTTTTTAATGTATGTGTTTGAGTGTGCGTGTCATCTGTGTATGACATGCTGGTGTCATTGGGGGGCTAAAGCAGAGCATTGGATCCCTTGACGCTAAAGTCACAAGAGTTTGGGAGCCTCCCGATGTGGGTGCTAGGATCTAAATTCTGGTCCTCTGAAAGAGCAGGAAGTAACTGTCTTATAGTGTTCTGTTGCTGTGAAGAGACTCCAAGACCACGGAAACTCTTATATAAGAAAGTATTTAACTGGGGCTCACTTACACTCTCAGGTTTGGTCCATTATCGTCATGGCGGGAAGCCTGCTGGAACATATGACATGATATGGAGAAGGAGCTGAGAGTTCTACATCTGGATTCACAGGCAGCAGGAAGAAAAGAGAGCGATTGGGCCTGGCTTGGGCCTTTGAAATCTCAAAGCCCGCCCCCAGTGACACACTTCCTCAAATAAGGCCACACCTACTCCAACAAGGCCACACCTCCTAATCCACTCCCTGCTGACCAAGCATTCAAATACATGAGCCTATGAGGGTCATTCTTTTTTTTTTAAATTTATTTATCTTTATTTTATGTGTGTTGGTGCTTTGCCGTGAGCTGTCTGTAATGTAAACCCACCATGTGGGTGTTGGGAATTGAACCCGGGTCCTCCGGAAGAGTAGTCAGTCCTCTTAACCACTGAGCCATCTCTCCAGCCCCTATCAGTCATTCTTATTCAAACCACCCCATGATCTTTACCATTTAGCCATCCCTCCAGCCCCTATAACTAGGTATAAATAAACCTATTTTGAAAGTTCTCACCCTTGACTGTTTGAGCTGGGCAAACTGGACTATGATATCAATTGATATTGACAACTCCATCTGTATCATTATGCTCATCACACAGCAGGGTTGCCTGCATCTGCCCCTCGTTGTCCACCTCCTTCAAAGCCAGCAGCAGCTGGTTCTCTCTCTCTCTCTCTCTCTCTCTCTCTCTCTCTCTCTCTCTCTCTCTCTCTCTCTCTCTCATTTGGGATTGTTCTGACCTCTGCTCTCACTACCACACTTCCTTCCCTACCTCACTGTCCCGCCCGTCATCTGAGGACCCCTGGGAGTCCCTGGGACTCGCCTGGTTAACCTAGAATAATCTCTTATTCTCAAAGCCCTCACTTTATCCTGTGCCGTGTTGGAATCACAGCCCCAGGTTTTGGGACTAGCATGTGGTTGTCTTTGGGAGAAGGTGAGTCTGCTGATGACCTACCTCCTCGTCTTTGCCTTGTTCCTACTGGGATTGGGAGCTCTGAGCAATCCCAGGATGGCTTGTTTTCAAACCCCACTTACCTAACACTGGGTCTGGAGCACAAGGAGACTATGTTAGTTACCTTTCTCATTGTTGAGACCAAATAGCAACAGGAAACGTTCATTTTGACTTACATTTATGAAAGGATATAGTTTGTTAGGGTAGGAAAGCCTCAGTGGTCAAAGTGTGAGTTGGCTGGCTGGTCACATCTGCAATCAGGAAATAGGCCCAGGCTATCAAACCCTTGAGGTCCACCCCCAGTGATCCACTTCCCCCAGCAGTGCCCTACCTCTGAAGGTTCCATAACCTATTTGGGTTACACTCTGTCGTACTCCTGGCAGCAACTGGTGTTTCAGGTGACCTCTTTCCCTCTCTTTTCCCAGGGTGAACAGGACCTCTTGAGGTCAGAATCTTTCAGGCTAATGGAGGAGGAACGATAGGACCCAAGACAGATGCTCTCAGGCACATACTGCCCTGTTTCCTCAGGATGGGGTAGGAAGAGCCTCAGTTACATTTAGCCTCCCCAGAATAGACCCCAGACTGACAATCTTGTTTTCTAGATTCTGTGCTGATGCCCAGCTATCCCAAGCTCGACACCATAGACAGACCAAGCCACAGGAGGATAAGAGGTGGGGCTGGCGCTCTGAGGATGGATTCCAGCATCTAGGAAATGGTTCTTGAAGGCAGAACTGCCAAAGGTAAGCTCTGTGGGAGCTGCAATGGCTCAGGTGTCTGCACACATTTCCAAAGCCTTTTGTGCAGCCAGCATCTCTTTGAGGGCCGGAGCCCCTGGTGGGTATGGCCTCACCTTCTCTGAGCCCCGCCCCCCTCTGCTCTGCTGTTTGGTCTGTCTGCATTTAGTCCTGCTGGTTCCAACCACAAGGTAGGACTTTTGTTGTTTTTTATTGAGACTGGGTCTCACTATGTATCCTTGGCTGGCCCGGAGCTTGCTATGTAGACTAGGCTGACCCCCAAACTCAGAACTTTGCCTGCCTCTGCCTCCTGAGTGCTGGCATTAAAGGTGTACGCCACTATAAGTGCTGGGACTGAAGGTGTGCCCCACCACCTCCAGCTACAAAGGTGAATTTTTTAAAGAGCCACTCTGAGAGGGAATGGGATTTTCATCTACATTGAAAAATATCCACAGGGAAAGAACAGAGCCCAAATGCAGGCACCAGAGCACAGGAAATCAACTCTGCTGACGGATAGGCCAGATGGAGATGTAGGGGACAGGCTCCCAATAGACCGACTCAGTAGCATGCAGGCATCAGGCTGAGTGCTCACCTGCCCTCTCTCTCCTCCAATCCCTTTCTTTTTCTTTCTGACTGGGCCTGTTCCTTGTGAGGTCCCTAGAGTTTAAGCTGAAAAAACAGGATACCCAGTTCCCATTCCCTTTTCTTTCTTTTTTTTTTTTCATAGACAGAAGTCACAAGTGGAGCACACACAAACCCAAGCCTATAATTAGCTGTCCCCTAGGGCCTCCTGCCACACTCCTGGGAACAGTTTCTACATCCTCCCTTGCTGACCCTTAGACTACACTGGGAGCTTCCAAAGACCTCAAATTGCAGCTTCCCTAAGCTACCCTGCTTTGTGACGAAGGGAAAGCAGAGAGGGACCACCTCAAAACCCAGGTCTGTATAATAACAGGCAAATGTAAAAGCAGGGCAGATGTGTGGCGCTTCCAGCTCCCTGCCTCCGCAGAACAAGGCTCAGCCTGTGCATCTGCTCTAAATCAGGGTCCAAGCACTCCCAACCCCAGTGATCCCTCCACTTGGTCATTGTCCCCGGAGACAGTATGTAGACATCCGAGCACCAATGAGTTCCCCAAATATTTGCACAAACAAGTGTCAGTGGGATTTGGCCTGTGGATAGCATTTATGAGCCCCTGTTCTAATTTGTGAAACAAGAATCAAGAAGGTGCCTAGCATGAAGGAATGCTGAGAAAATTTAAAAGACCCCAGGGCCCAGCACAGGAACTGGCAGATAGAAGTGTGATCGATGCCTGTCCTGAACAGGGTGTGCTGGAAAGCTGGGCCAGCTACTCCGGATGGGTTCTGTGCTGATGTTGCAGAACCAGGACCCTGCCTTCCTCTGCCTGGGCCACTGCATACGTAAAATGAGATGGGGGCCTGAGTAAGTGTTGGGTCATCTAAGTCAGAAACATTTAAAGAGTCCCTGAACACCTTGCCTATGCCTAACCATTTTGGAGGGCTAAGGAAAAGGGAGGAAAGCCCAGAGGTCCTGGTAATTGCACCTTGAACTCTGTCTGGGTTGTCTGTGTGATCCCATCTTTCCAACTTGACCACGCCTTGCCCTCTTGCCTTGTCTACTTCCTCTGTCTTCCACTGGGTAGATCTGTCTGCCGTGCAAGCCCACCAGGGTTCCATGTCACCTTGATGTCTCTTCCCACGAGCAAACACTTGACAAAAAAGAAGCATTTTGCTCACAATTCCCTCCTGCTGGGGTTCTGGGTGCCGGTGTGGAAGCTGGTTGTATTTCCACCAATCAGGAAACAGAACATCAGAGTCCACTGACCATAACTAGACTACATGACCCCATGCCCGTCCTCAGCAACCTACTTCTGCCAGCTACACCACACCTCTCCAGGGCTCTATGACTTCCCCACACAACACCAGCAGCCGGGAACCTTCACTTTCAAGCCATAGCAGGCTGCTTCCCCGTTTGAGATGTTTAGTGGCTCTATGCCAGTGATTCTCCACCTTCCTCATGCTGCAGCCCTTTAATACAGTTCCTCATGTCGTGGGGACCCCCAACCATAACATTATTTTGGTTGCTACTTCATAACTAATTTTGCTACTGTTATGAATCATGATATAAATATCTGATATGCCACCCCTATGGGGGCACAACCCACAGGTTGAGAATCACTGCTCTTCAGTCTTCTACGGCCTTCTTTGGCTGACCGGTCCCTGTGAAAGGAGGGTGTGTGCCATGACCCCAGCTGGCTGTCCCTGTTGGGAGCTGGGGTGAAGACGAAAGGAGATTGCACGTAGCATTTTCTGTACGGCTGCTTCCTGCATCTGTAAGTCATGCTGTAGTAGTTTTCTATTGCTGTGTGCCAATCACTGTTAAATTGAGTGACTTGAAGCAATAAACATCCTTGCCTACAGTGTCTGCATGGGGAAATCCTGAGACGCTTACTTAGCCGGAAGGCTCTGGTGTGAGGCTGAAGGCAAGATGCTGGCATCTGAAGACTTGAATGAGTTGTCTCTCGCACAGGGCTCTTGGCAGCCCGTGCTAGTCCTTGTGGCTGCTTGCTGGGGGCTCCAGCTCCTTGGCATTGGATATTCCACCCAGCTGCCTAAGCAGCTTTATGCTGTCGATGGCTTGCCCTAGAGAGGACTCGAGAAAAAGTGAGGCGCATGCTTGGATGCCTTGAGTGACCTGTCCTTGGGAGCCAAACGTCTCACTTCTGCGAAGTCCTAGTCCGCGGTAGGAGGGGTCACAAAACAAAGTCCACATTCCGGAGGAGGGAGATCAAGCCCTTATTTCTTGAAGGAAATGTGTCCAAGAATTAATGGGCGTGCTTTAAGACTGCCACTCACCCATGCCCTGGCTTTGCAGCAGCACACTGATGCATGAAGCCACTGTGCCCCTTGCTCTCAGGGTCCCCAAGCTTCAGTGTTATCTGCAGAGAAGGGTAAGGATCTGGGTGTTGTAACACACACCTCTAACCTCAGCATTTGGCAGCGGAGGCAGGAGGATCAGGAGTTCGAGGCCAGCTTCTGCCACATAGTGAACTTGCCTAGAAAACAAACAGCAAAAGAGCCGTGAACAGTAACAGCGGCAGGAGGAGGGATTGGGAGAGGAGGAGAAACAGGAAAGGAGGAAGAAGGAAGGAAGGGAGGGAGGTGGGAGGGAGGGAGAGAAAGAGGATAAGCGGGAGGATGAGGGAGAGGAAGAGGGGGAGGAGGAGGAAGGAGAGGAAGTCGAGCAGGAGGAGGAGGGAAAGGAGGAGGGAGAAGAAAAGGGAAAGGCAGGACTGTGGCTGCAGCTCAGCACCGGCACTGAGGGTTCTAGTCTGCAGGTGCACCCAGCCTTGGATGCACCCAGCCTTGGATGCACCCAGCCTTGGATGCACCCAGCCTTGGATGGCAAGTAGGTGGGGCACTCGCCTCCAGGGCAGAGGTGCTGTGTCCCTACCAACACGGGCAGATGCTTTCCTTGGTGTTTTCTAAAGGTCCAGCGTAGCGATGACTTACCCGGTCTAATGTGTTAGGTATTTGGAGTTGTCTGCAGGCGATCTGAGGCACACAGGAGGGTGTGTAGGGGTTATATGTGGATGGGGTCTCTTGGGGACCCTGAAACCCACCTCCCTGGATGCACAGGGGTCATTGTACATTATCTAAGGCTTCTACCAAAGGCCTCCTTATTGATGTGATGGACTTTGGGGGTTTGAATTTCCAATCGCCGAGTTTCCTCACTGACATTAACCTCCTAGTCCTTCAGTGCTAGGAGAGGCCGACAGCAGAGCTGTAGGGAATCGGAAAACCTCTGTCCTTGTCAGCCCGAGACAGTGGGGCTAGCAGCCTCTGTGTTCTCCATGTGGCCTTCACTCCCACAGTCACTGCCCTCTGCAGGACCCAAGGGAGGAGGGCCATGGAGACGGCAGGGGCCCAGGCCTGTCTCTGGGAGGTCTTCCCGTACGGACACTCATCTATCGTCACTCTGGATTCTCCCAACTGTAGGGTCACCAACAATTGTCCAAGGGGCATTGTGGGTTGGCAGGGGCTATGCCCAGATATTCAGACCCCTGAATTTCAAATGCACCAAAGCTTCCCGGAGACACACATCCCTTGTGCCATTATTAAAGACAGACGGACGCTTCCATTGCTTCAAATTCTTGCTGAAACAAATCACTGCCTGATACAGTGAGAGCGCCTGCCTGGCACGACCATGTTTACAGAGTCACAGGAGGAGGCGGGGCCGGAGCGGAAAGCCCCCTGCACACTACACTGAGAGCATGGTGTGGCTGTGAGCCCCAGGCACGTGGGAGCGATTAACATTCTTCTCCGAGCAGAAGGCAATCCTGCGGTTGGTACCCCTTGGCGCCTGGCAGCAATGAGTCAGGTTCCCCCAAGTGTCTGCCGCCTATTTCCTGGGGACTGTGCCCTGCATCAGTCACCGACTGTCCGAGCCTATGAATCTGGTGGCTGACCTTTGCCACCTGGAGATGGACCGGACATGGCTGGCATGAGTGGCCCATCCTGGGTCCTCTGTGGTTTTAAACTTGGATGCCTGCCCCCAGAGTCCTATGCACACCTCCTGGCCCTGATTTGCTGAACACCTCCTGGGTCCTGAGTTTGACAGAAGGAAGTCGACAGGAAAGCAGGAACCTGCCACCTGTGAGATGCTCCTCAAAGGACTGATCACCTCACCTCAGCTCAAAGAAAGGTGAAGGTGAAGGGGGGCGGGTCATGCTAAATACATTCAGGGTGAGGGGTGAGGTCTCTTTCCAAGTTTACTATTAGTGATAACTCAGCTCCGACTGAAAGATTCCCCCAAATATTTAAGGCTTCACCATCAATCACATGTTGTTTCTATAACCCGGTGGAAGGTACTTGTTTCTTGCCCAAGGGACAGCTTCTGCTGTAAAACCACAGAGAAAGACTCCAGGTTATGGCCCCTCAAAGGATCCAAAAAGGACAGAGCCACCTTCTTAATGAGGGAATGAATCCCTATACCCATATTCTTCAGATGGGTGCCTAGGCCTGGCCTGACCTCCAAGCTACAACTTTCTCTAGAATCCTATCAAATTGTGGTCCAAGTAGTCTGAGGCCCAGTCTAGTCCAGTCATGTTCATTAGGAAAGGAGAGATGGGCAGTGTGGCCATTCCTGTTACACTGACTATGTTAACCATATTGTTGAACTTTGACTATGTTAACCATATTATTGGAAGTTAACTTGACCTGCCTAAGGGAAGCCAAGAATCCAGCCAAACCTTATTTCTTCATGTGTATGAGAAGCTGTCTTAGGGAGAGATTAACCCTAGAAAACAATGGACTGAAAAGAATGTAGGTCCTTGCCAGCGTGAGCTGGCTCCACCAAATCCTGTGTGGGCCTGAGTGGGAGCCTGGCAGAATCTAGAAGCATCTGGAAAAAGGGTCTCTGGGCATCCATGCGGGGGATTATGTTGAGTGTATTAACAGGTGGGAAGACTATGGGTGGCACCATTCCCTGGCTGGGTCTTGGGCTACACAAAGCACAGGGAGCTGAGTGGCAGCATGCACCTGTTACTTCTGATGGTGATCTGTGTGATCAGCTGCTTCCAACATGGCTTCCCACGGTGGTAGACTCAACCCTTGAACTGTGGGTCAGAACACACTCTTCTGCCCTGGAGTTGCCTTCGACATGATAGTTTATCATAACAACAAGAAAAGGGAACTGAGACAGAGGATGAGTGTCCCGTGCATCCTTCTAGTTGTGGACATCTGAACTCTTGCTCTGACCTTTGAACTCTCCAGAACCATCCACTTCTCAGGCTTTTGGACTCACACTGAATAAATGACACCAGTAGGTTTTTTTTCTGGGTTCAATGCTTGCTGACAGAAAATCATGGGGTGTTTCCCTGCTTGGTCAATTCCTGTACATAATTCCCTCTCAGGTACTGACACATTTCCTTTGGTTCCTTTTCACAGAAACCCTGGCTGACTGGGACAGACATTCGAAGTCACCCCCTTCAGCAGGAACACCCCTTGTTAGCCTCCTCATTTCTCTCCTGTGCCCATTATGGATTGCTCAAGCTGACCAGATTCTGAGTAAGACAGGAAGCGTTTAGGATAATGTCTGCATCCTCTAACGAGCAAGGATTCCTCCCTCAACAACTGAATGATCGACCCTTAAATCTCCCACAGACTTTTGAGGTTCCCATGAGTGGCCTGGCTCTCTGTCCTCCATCTTGCCTGTCCAGATCCAAATATTGATTATTCTCAGGCTTTGTCCACAAATCATGTCAATACACCTTTCCATGGTCAGCTTCAAGGCCTCTGTGGGGTCTATGAGATGAAGTCAAGGCCACTGAGCCTGCAGCATACAGTGACAGCAGCCACCACCCATGAACTGTTTGTTGTGAATCACGTATCACACCCCAGGTTGCACTGTGATTTTATGTGCCTCCCTCCTTTAAACTTCCCAGCAGCCTTTGCAGTAGCTGTTTGGCTGGTGTCTGCTTATCAAGGAATGCTACACATTGGTGCTCACTGGTTACCTCTTCTCTACCCTGGCTGCTGGCCACACACACTTGGCATTTGCTCTTTCTTTACTCCCATAGAAGCTCCATGATGCCTACCCACTTGACAGATAGGGGCACTGGGAGTGTGGAAAAGGCCAAAGACCACCACAGTTCATAGGCATGAGAGCTGAGGAATCCATCCCCAGGCGGCGCTCTTCAGAGCACATAGTGACCCAAGTTCCTTGTGGGATTCTCTCTCTGAAGGGTTCTGCCCTAATCAGCTCTCTAAGGTGGCCCTGCTACCCCTCATGAAGGGTTCCATCTGTGGAGGACATCAAATCATAGTGGACCAGTGTTGGGGTGTAGACTTCAGGAGAAGCCTCGTCCCACTTTGTGAGGAGGGGGTTGGCTAATGTCTGATATAGAAAACTGAAGAATGAGTGTGTTTGAAACAGAGATTAAGCTCACCCCACAGGAGGGATGGTGGGAGGGGGTGTCAGGGTGGTACTAGGGACATTTGACATAATCACAACCTTATGTCTTGGGAGAATGGAAATAGTTTCCCCTTTTTACACAAGGACCCTGAAAACTGCTTCGGGGGAGTCCACTTCAAACCCTGATTAAGTTAAACTCAGTGTGTCGGAGGCAGAGGGAGTGAAAACCTGCCCTGAGCATCATGGGGCTCCCAGCATTCCTGACCATTAACCTTATTATATTGACAAGAGACACTGTCTGTAGAAAAAGAAAATTTCAGAGTACCTTGGGTGAAGCTAAATCCCCTAAAGATTGTGGCATTCATTTTTCTTACAGCTTTCTAGGGACACTTGAAACCTAATCTCACATTGACTGAATCATTGAAAGAACATACCACTAGGAAGGAAGACGCGTCGTTTACGGCATTTGGTCTTAATTTTAAATACTGAGTTTAATAACACTGAAGCAGCTCTCTGCCCTCCTTGTGCACAAGGACTCATTTCCAGCATCATTTTCAACGCTCACTAATAAGAGCTGTAATTCGTGTCTCATAAAATGCCCCCTGCTCGCGCAATTGAACTCAGAAATGAACAGTGACCTATTGACTCCGGCCTCGGGTCCTGTGACTGTTTCATGCACGTCCAACTCCCCAAGAATTTCTTTGTCCACTGGCATGGGATAATGGGCACCCAGAGTGGGCAGGAAATGGCTCCGTCTTTTTAAACCTCATTATTCTGATTAGTGTGGAACGGTACCACTCCAACTTCATAACCAGTGTCAGTGAAACACGGGCTCTCTCTGGAGGCTCTTCCTCCTTCCAAACTGTAACCTCTGGATGAACGACTCCTCCTCAGGACAGGAAACTATTGCCGAAGAAGACAGAGGCCGTTCCAGTGAGCAACTGCACCTAGACTCCAAACAAAATGCTTGACCATGACATCACTATCAAAAGGTCCTTGGGAAACCAAGAATCGTGACCTGGGATTGCCAGAATAAGCTTTTAAACCTCAAGGGTGAAAGGCGATTCGCTCTTGCTTTCTGAAGGGTCTGAGGGAACCTGAGCAGGCCTCTCATCTGTGGGCACAAGCACTCAGTGGCCTTTCAAAGGAGCCCCACCCCTCCCTGGAAGGCCCAAACCCTGGCAGAGGCTTTTGTTTCCATGGCTTAGATGATTTACCAAGTGCCAGCTGCTTTTCCTAAATGAGAGCCAGCTGGAAACACACCCCCATGGTTCCGGGGGTGCCTGTGTCTCTTGTTCTGTGTGCCCCTCCCCCCACAAGCTGCGATCCGCTCCCCCAAGGAAGCAGAACTCGTTCTGTGTCTCAGACACAGCCGGCCTGAAATCTGAGGTGCCCCTCACCCCCCACTTTCAATTGTCCCTGTGTGCATGCTCGCGACACATCTCCCTTCATTTGGGACTTTCAAGTTTGCTCACTGAACGTTGCTGCCGTACCCCTGGGATAAAGAATGAGGTTCTGTACCCGAACCTGTACAGGTTCAGGCAGGAGAGCTGGGGCTTGGGCTGTTAAAACCACCACAGCAAAGGAGAACAGGACTTCTGCTCCTGTGGTGGAAAGGGTAGGAAAAGCCCCCTGGTAGAGCAAATCTCTCCGCATCCCAACTCGCCCAACTTGTAGATAACGGCTATCTTATTTGTGTAAACAGTATGTGCAGACAGTTAGATGTTTCCCTTAATCGATGACTTGAAGGCTGAAGATCGGCAGTATATTCTGTAGAGATCAGTTACAGGGACCTATGTTTTAGCTGTTAATGTCATGTTACTGGACATTCCTCTCCTACCCAAGCCATTAAGAGCTAATGCCTAGACTACCACTGAACGTTCTCTTCCTCCACCTCTCTGTAATCTTGGATGCTGGGTTTTGCATTTCGGCAGGCATGCTCAGTCAGCACTAACTCTAAAGAGCCTGGACATGTTGCTTACATGATCAAGGAGAACATGAATCCAGGAGCATTGCCTGGAAACCACCTTAGAAAATTGTCTGATGCTGAGGTCTTTTCTAAGTTCATGACTTGCTCAGTCATTGCCTGGCCTTACAGAGACCTCTTTAAACCACAGTAGGCAAACAGATAGACTGTTGTCTTGGTTGCTAAGTAGTAGGTCATCCTTTCTGACTTTTCACAGAGAGAACCAGAAGTTCACTGA
This sequence comes from Peromyscus leucopus, assembly GCF_004664715.2. Taxonomy (NCBI): domain Eukaryota; kingdom Metazoa; phylum Chordata; class Mammalia; order Rodentia; family Cricetidae; genus Peromyscus; species Peromyscus leucopus. The sequence goes on from NC_051074.1 coordinate 7,143,989, forward strand.
AAAGTAGAGTCCTGCCCAAGCCGGGACTAGAGTCCATACCTGTGTGTCATCGGCGCTCCATCCCTCAGGCTGGGTAGGGCTTGGGGCAGCCACACAGGTGTCTGTGTCGATGTATATGTGTGTGTATGTGCACATGACTGCATATGTATGTGGGCATGCGTGTATGCGTGCGTGCGTGCGTGCGTGCGTGCGTGTGTGTGTGTGTGTGTGTGTGTGTGTGTGTGTGTGTGTGTGTGTAGGTCAGTGGTCAATCTCAAGTGTCATTCCTCAGCAACCATCCACCTTGTTATTTTAAGACAGGGTCTCATGATGAAGTCTTGTCTGTCCTAGAAATTACTTTGTAGACCAGGCTATCCTCAAACTCATAGCCATCGGCTTGTCTCTGCCTCCAGAGTGCTTGAATTAAAGGCATGTGCGACCATGCTATGTCCAAGCTTTTCGTGTGAGCACTGGGGATCCAGCCTCAGGTCTTCAGGTGGGTGTAGCAAGCATATTTCTGACTCAGTCATCTCCCCTGCCCCGCTATGCCAGATCTTGATGGCACTTCGGTTGAGATAATGTTTTATACCTTTGAAGCCCTCCTAGAGTCCAGGCAAGTAGCAGCAACGCTTTGTGAGGTGCTAGTGAATGTCTGTGGGGATGTGGGAGAAGCATACCAAGCCCTGTTAAGCAAGACAAGTGAGTAGTCCCAGTGTTGAGGTGTCAATGGATGTAATAATGACCCCTCCAAGGCCTTCCTAGTTTCCAACAGAAGACCTCAGGGGATTTTGATGGAATCTTTAAAGTCTGGTTAAATAGCTAAGAACTTTGAACCCCAGTCTCTAGTAATTAATGTCTAAAGCATGACCTAAGTGCCAGAGGCTGATGTATATTTTTCAGTCTCTGTTCCCTGAAGATTAAAAAAACAATACTTTACAACTGTCCGGTGTTGCTCTTTTCTCCACGCTGGATGCTTTGAGTCCTTCACTCATTCAACAAAGCAAAACACAGTTGCCCCATTTGTCTTGTTTTCTAAACATTTGTCCATTTTGTTAGCCTCCCTCTGAACCAACTTTTCCACAGTGACCTTCATTTTGAAGGCCAGAACAGGACATGGTTTATGATAACCAAGTTGCTGCCAAATATCATTAAGATGGCTGTTATGCTAACACATGGTGGTGCTTTATACTTCTTCCCAGAACATGCTTCCATTTCCGACTCAGGCATCCCTACTGCTGGGTCTCTTCCACACACGCATGTGTATGACTTATGTGTTCATCCCTGGACCCTGCTTTCTACTCTAGTGAGTCATGCTATGTCAAAATTCCGAATTGCATTGCTTCCTGTTTAGGGTAGAGAAAACCATAGAACTTTCTGGAAAATCCATTTCCTTTTTCTTGTGCAATCTCCTTACGTGGGTGTGAGCACAGAGATGCTGCAGTGTGAGCTGGGAGAAACCAAGGGTGATTTGCCAGAGGGCATGGGGGAAACGCTGTAGAGCTGGTGTTAGCCCCGGAATGGAGCATAAGAAAGGCCGACTGCTTCGCTGGTTGATGTGTGCTGTCCTTTCCTTGGACACTTCCGGTCAGGTCAGTAGCTTCCAAGTAGTTCTGTGTAGTGGATGTCTCCATGACGCATGCGGGGTAAAGTCAGCTATATTCATAATACAATTCTTTCTTGTATTATCTTTCAGCTTCCTAGCATGGTGAGTGATAGGAATTCCAATGGTCGTGCATGCTGGTCAGGACACTTTGTCATCTCTGCCTAATCATTTCTGGGTCATACGTCCTACATGACCCATGCCTCAATGGTTACGTGGGTCGTGTAGTCGGGCGGACATGACCACGTGATCTATGCTCATGTGTGGAATAGCCACGTGGGCCTGTGTGCACAGGTGCATCCTGGCCTTTATAAGGCAGGTTCCATGTTCTGCACGTGTCCTTTCTTTCTCTTTCTTGCATGTGTCCTTCCACAGGCCTGATCACATCTATCCCTTTCTCTTTGTCTTGATGAAACTCTTGTTAGTGGAGTCTATGGTGGTATTTTATTTGTACTGAAATGTGATTTTAATTGTATGTTAATAAATAAAGTTGCCCGGGGTTCAGAGCTATTAGAGCCATAGCAAAAGCTGGGTGTTGGTGGTGCACACCTTTAATCCCAGCACTTGGTAAGCAGAGCTAGGTAGATCTCTGTGTGTTCAAGGATACAGCCAGCATTGGAGACACACACCTTTAATCTCAATACCAACCATAGAAGACCTGGAAGTCTGTACATACAGCCAGTGATGAGGCAGTCATGTGTTTGAGTTTATAACCAATGAAAAGGCAGAACAGAAATTCTATATAAAGACAAACAGACAGGAAGTAGGTCTTCTTTCGGAGAGGTCTCTTGGCTTAAGAGGCTAGCTGCCGCACGCAGGTAAGGCTCTTAGCTCTGATCTCTTGGCTTTCGTCTTTGCATTGGTTCTGTGTTTCTTATTTAATAAGATAGTTGGTTACATCTACAGGAGTCTGTCATGTGTCGTGACTTCCTTGGAGACAAGAGCGCCGCAAAAAATCATCAGTGAGGCAGCAATTTAATATTATGTGTCTTAGATGGTGGGAAAAGAAATACTTCTTATAGTTCACACTTGGCCATGTCATGCTTTGACATGACTGCCTATCTATCTAAATATCTATCTATCTATCTATCTATCTATCTATCTATCTATCTATCTATCTATCATCTATCTATCTATTCATTCATTCACATCCTCACCCATTCATTCATCCCTCCTGCATGCTTACAGTAGGAGACTCCTACTATAAGATCTAATGTAAGGAGCTCCACTTCGGAAGCGCATGATCCAGTTTTCCCAGCAATGTGTATGGCATGCATGTTCATTTTATGACTCTGTTTCAAGTAAATTTGTCTGGAGCCATGTTCACCACTATTCTTGGCTGCATTAAGTTAGACACCCCCTCAGTACCTGACCACAGGTAGGAAAGAATTGCCTGGTGTGTGTGTGTGTGTGTGTGTGTGTGTGTGTGTGCACGCTATACACACATGCACAAAGCAGCCAGAGGAGGACATCGGGTGCCCTGCTCTATTATGTTCCCTCTTATTCCCCTCAGACACCGTCTCCCATTGAACCTGGAGCTAGGCTGGCAGCGGCAAGCCTCGTCTCCACTCCCACAGCATTGGTGTTACAGGCACAGGTGCCCATGCCTGACTTTGGGCAGGCATCTTGGGAATTCGAGCTCAGATCATCATGTTCACATAGCAAGCACTGTCTCCCGCCAAGCCCTCTCCTCAGGCATCACCTGATTTTTTTTTATGACCCTTATTACCGAAAACAAAACATGCCACAAAATAAAACCCTCTACCATTTAATCTGGAGCCAGATTTCTACACAAATGACACTTTGAAATGAGTTACCATGACTACTATAGAAAGTTTGGAAGGAGAACCAGGTAGTTTTTCTATAGTTGTGTATGAACACAGTGGAGGTGGGGATTAAGGAAATGCAGAGGCTGTCTCGGGGCATACTCCATCATCCTCATTCTCCATGGTTATTGAATCCAGATAGGGTAGGTGGAGGTTGGTGGTGGTGGAGGCATCTGCTTTCACACCCTTGGTTTATAATAAAAGACCGTGGCCAGAAATGTCGGGTCGGTGTGGGTCAGTACACTTCAAGCAATCAGAGTCAACATCTTGAAGTCACAGGCTTGACTCATGAAGTCATACCGAAAGCCATGTGCTGGGAGTGCGGTTGTTAAGAAGGGGTGTGTGGACACAGTTGTTAAGCATTTTTTTTTCTTTTTAATTTCCTCAAAATAAAGACCTAGGAATGAGAAGGAAAACATCGGAGCAGTCACGCATCCTGCGATCAGTCAAGGAGCAAAGGACCTTCCACCTCCGTTTATGTGGGGTGCCTGGTTGCTGGCACCGGGCAGCTGTTGGGAGATCACGGTGTAACGGGATCCAAGGCTGGGGGCGCTGCTAGGGGACAGGTGCAAAAGCGGCACATGCTCATTGCCTTTTGCAAGGCATGCATAATCCCGGTGGCTAGGTGGTCTGCAAGACGAAATTACTATGGAGAGCTGGGAAATAAATTCCTTAGTCTATTCTGTTTTTCCCTTTTCTCTTCTTCTCTTCCCACTTTCCCTCATTCCTTCTCCCCATTCATCCATCCATTATGTTGTTCAGAAAAGAACCCACCTGTGCTTCCAAATACATGGAGAGTTTTATACATTCTCTAGGTAGAAGAGGGAAGAACATCGCAGGATGCTAACAATGGCTCAGTGTGTGTGTTTGTGTGTGTGTGTGTGTGTGTGTGTGTGTGTGTGTTTATGTGTATGTGTGTGCTTATGTGTGTTTATGTTTATGTATATATGTGTATGTGATGTGTGTGTGTGAGAGAGTGTACACGCTCATGTGTGCTCACATTCTTGTGTGCGATCAAAGAAAGGAGATCTTCTAGTTGGAATGAGACAATGGAAGACTAAAGATGTTTTCAGTTTGGTCCAGAGCAAGGATAAAAGGCCCTCGTGGCTTGAGATGTAACCTGATACTAAAATCAACACAGAAAGAAAAACTCCCTAACGTCAGGCTGGTTTCTGCATTCTTTGCGAAGTGAAAGATTATACCCAGCACTTCTCAAGAATGCAGACGGAACACCAGTTTTCACTCTCGCCTCCTCACTCTGCACTCCTGTCACAGGCTAGCCTGGTGAGACGGGAATTTTCCGTCTGGCATCTCATTGTATGTTACATGTGTGTATAAGGTTTCCAAAGAGCTTGAGCTTGGCTTTTCTAATGCACCCCAGAGCCTGGGCTGCTGCAGTATCCCCGAGGCTCCAGGGAGTCCCGACCATTCTAGTTGGACTTTGTGGGAAATCCATGCGCACAGGGCACTGTTTTTCCTGCAGAGACGGTTTGCTGCAAGTGAGGACCGCTCGTCAGCAGGTCCGCTTTTGCCTTAGGTCATGGACTCTGTGTTTTTCCTACCAACTGTCCTTTCCTCTGAAATGTGTCAAGTGGAAATAAGACCCGCTCATTATTCCTCAGAGCTCACCTAAGGGATCTAACCCCGAGGTCTGCACTCAGCAACCAGGGTCACATGTGGCCAAATGTAATCCAAAGGGCCAGTTGCATAAACACGCCCGGACTGGAGACCGCTGACAACCACTGCTGACAGACCCTTAAATTAGTCAAGGTCAGTTCCAGCTCCCAGCTTCTGAAGCTCCCCGACTACCTGGAGGAGCTGCCTCAGGAATGCACTGCCAGCCAAGGATGTGACCCTGTCTGCCTCTCGGCTGCCTTTTCAAACAAACAAGTCCTTCCCGCCGTAGCTGCCCGTGTCTCCTGCCCTGTCCTCTGAACCCCTCACCACACACTGTCACCCCAGAGGAAGTCACCCACCGGGGCTTCTCGTGTCACTGGTGTGGGCAGATTCTCTCCTAACAGGAAGAAAGTACAAATATTGGGCATCCTTGCTGGACAAGGCAGGAGAGCCACGAGGCCTGTTGTCCATGAACTTCAGGCAGCAGAGCCTGCACGAGATGCACCGGTGTGGCGGTCATCCACACCCTCTGGCTGTATCTTGCAGGGGAGAGAGCACAGACCGTCTTTCTTCCCAACCTCCCTCTATCCCAAACCCATGGTGAGAAACACTGTTCCTCGGCCAAAGACTCGATTGGAATAAAGAGACTTTAGTGGAGACTGTTTGGTGACAGCAGAGAGCTGATTGCCTGGCTCACAGCAGCTGGAGACCGAATGCCTCAGACACGGCCATCACCTGGGGTCAGAATCTAAGGGACAGGAGAGGCCCTGCAGCCCTGGGGAAGGAGAGGATGGAGAAGGAGCAGGACGAGAATCCAAGGAGACACCTGGCAGACAAAGGCCGCAGAAGAGCAAACTGCCTGGGAACATGCGTGCGTGCGTGCGTGCCTGTTTCTGTGTTTCTGTGTGTGTGTGTGTTTCTGTGTGTGTGTGCATGTGAGTGTATGCATGTCTCTTTCTATGTGTATGTATGTATGTATGTATGTATGTCTCTTTATATATGTATGTATGCACATCTCTGTATGTACGTGTGTCTCTCTGGGTGTACGTGTGTGTATTCATGTCTTTGTATGTGTATGTATGTATGTCTTTGTATGTAAGTATGGTTACATGTATGTCTGTGTATGTGTATGTGTGTCATGTCTCTGTGTCTGTGTGTGTGTGTGTGTGCAATCACACTCAGCACAGATATTCTTCTGATCACAACCCAGCTTTCCAGACTTCAGGCCCTGCTAGAGCTATGGGGAGCTGCTTCCAATGAGACATTTTAAAGATTTTGTTGCTGTTGTTGCAGCCCTTAGGATTGAGCCCAAGACCTCCCGGATGCTAGGCGGGGGCTCTACCACAGAGCCACAGCCTCTCGTTACCATAGTCACCACCACCATCATCAAGATTGTCCTCGGGCAGTTCCATACGCGTGTGTGGTCACTGTCTTCCTCCACCCCCTCTTATCTCCTTCCCCCCAGCCTCCCTTCCTTCCTCGTCCTCTCCTCAGGCTCCGGCCCTTTTTCTCACAGACATCTTATTTTGAGATGGAGTCTCACTGTCGTCTTCAACTCACTCTGTCCCACTGTCATCGAATTTTCAATCCTCCTGCCTCCACCTCCCATATAACCAGGATTGCAGGCCTACAGCAACACACCTAGACGCTCAGGGGCTACTCTGACAAAGGAATGTTCTAGCATTCCTAATTTTCCCTGAACAGCCACAGGTCACAGTGAACCATCTGTTAGGTCTTTTGAGCACACAGCAGTGTGAGCCTCCGACCAGACAGACACCACTCTCTCTAGCTGCCAAAATGCCTCCAGATACAAAGCGAGTGACTCATTTCACCCAAATGCACCGTCCAGAACTGCCAGGAAAGGGCTGCTGGGGAGCAGGAGCCTGGGTTGGTCGTAGCAGGGAGAGAGACACCTGTACTCTATCAGGAAGCCCCGAGCCACCCGAGGGGAAATCCAGTCTGCTGGCCTGTCTGGTTGGGCCTTCCAGGCACCTGCTGAGGAGGATGCCAGAAGCAGGAAGAATAATGATGTGTGTGAAGAGGGGAGAGGACGGGCTGGCCCGCAGATGAGCCGGCAGCCTCTGCAGGAAGGGGTGTGTGTGTCTGACAGCATCTGGCTGGAGCTGACCCAGGCTGCCCTGGGCCGTCCGCCTCTCTCTCTGCTTCTCTCTGCTCTAAGTGCAGCTGTCTCGGTCATTGTGGAGCTCAGGCAGTTCCCTGTGCTCTGCATCTGAGAGCCTCATAGGTTCTGGGACTCCTTTTCCAGCCCATGGGGGACATTCTCATCTCCCAACCATCACAAACGGGTTTTAAGAACTGACAAATGCTCTCCTGTATTATTTATATTAAAATACAGTTACCTTAAAATTCAGTTAATGTATTACCTTGTCTTTGATTCTTTTTACTCCCCACATAATAAATCATCCCATCATGATGTTTAATCACTGGATATTCTTTTCTAATATGGTGGCACCTGCAATCTCAACACTTGGGAGGTTGAGGCAGGAGGATCAGGGGTTCAAGCCAGCAAGGGCTACACGAGACCCTGACTCAAAAGATAAAACAAAGGGGGCGGGGAGAGATAGCTCAGTGGTCCAAAGTGCTCTCTGCTCTTGCAGAGAAACTAAGTTTGGTTTGCCAATTACATGGCACCTTGCAACTGACTATAACTCCAGTTCCCAGAAATACGATGCCTTCTTGGGGCCCTCCATGGATGCCAGGAAAACATAGGGTACATAGACACATATGCAAGCAAACATTCACACATATAAAAAAGAATAAATCTTTAAAACAAAACAAGAACAAGAAATGGATAAAGAGTACCTAGGGTGATAAATGTTTGGGATGATGTTTTAACTTAACTTGAACATTATGCAATAATTTATTATTCATGCCTCAAAACAATACAGAGTATCACACTGATAAATGCTGTTTTGATGCAACCATTAAAAATACACTTAATTTAAAAAAAAGAAAGAGTACCTAGGTACATGACAGGCTTTAGTCTGGAGCTGTCTTTGGCATTGGTTGATGCTGGTGTCATAGAGTGATGCAGAGATGTCCCTTTGTCCTTTTATCCCCTGAATGACTGAGTAGGGCTGCCGTTATTACTCTAAGTGTAACTTTTTATTTCTTTGAGATAAGAGTCTCCCTATGTCGCCCCAGCTGCCCTGAAATTTGCTAGATAGGTCAACTTGGCCTCAAACTCAAAGAGATCCACCTGTTTCTGCCTTCTGAGTGCTAGAATTAAAGATGTGAGCCACTGTGTCCAGCAAAATATGTTTCCTCATTGATTTCTAATTTTATCATGGTTAACAAACGTGACTTTAATCTTCTTAAATGTTCTAGGACTTATTTTAAAAGCAAGTCCATGACACTTTGTGGTGAACACTCCAGTATGTCTGAATAGCAAGTGTCTACTGCAGCTTTCTGTAAAGGGCCATTGCTGTCCGCATTTAATTTATCCAACAGACTTCCCATTTGAGCTTTATTTGCTGAAAGAGGGGTTGTCAGATCTCCCAGTGTGATTATGCCTCTGTCTGTTTACGGCTTTGATTATGATACTTCAGGCTTAGAGTCCTGAGCATTTAGAGAGGTGTGTGCACCATTGCAGATTCCGCACCCTCCGGTTCTTACCCCACCCAGCGTGCCTTGCTCTGGAGACTCCGCTCACCTGTCTCTTTAGATTTAGAATGGTTTTATTGTCTCTCTCTTTCCCTTTCATCTCCAGACACCTCATATCTGGTTCTTGTTTTCTCATCTCATCTGAAATCTCTTTTGTGTTCATGTGTTTAGTCCAGCGCTGTCTACCAGAGCGTTCCAAAGCTTTCAGTGGCAATGCTAATGCTCTGTCTAGACGGCCCAGGGTGGCAGCCACTCACACAGGTCACTACCAAACACCGCTCGTGATTCTAATTTGCCTGAGGCCTGAATTTAAATTTAAATATCAATGGGCACAAACGTCTAGTGACTACAACATGGAACAATCAAAGTTTAGATTATTTACATTCCATGTACTTATTGATGTGCTTGGGTTTAAGATTACATGATCAATGTAAAATGATGACATGGTTAAAATGTTAATACAATATGTTTGATATGGGTCACAAATACTACATTTTTATTGGTTTTCTGTCTGTTAATTATATATTCATTCCTGTCTTTTCCTCTCTCTTTCTTTTATAATTCAGTCTGTGCCTTTTGTGATTCCACGTTATATGCATTCTTCTAGGGTTAAAAACATGTTTGGCTGGGTAGATAAGGACACTTGCTGTCGAGCCTGATGGTTTGATGTTCGACGCCCAGGTCCACTCAGAAGAAAGAACCAACTCCTGCGAGCTGTCTTTTGATCTCCACACATGTGTCATGGCTGATGTGTGCTCCCCAAACCACACAAAGTAGACGCATGGATGGAAAAAAGTGTTTGCTTCTGGGTAATAAGTCACCGAACGGTAACAAACAACTTTGCATCCTACCCTTCATCTCTTGGCGGCTGCTGTCTGTTGCGTGTTCCCATCCACATGTTTATAAGTCACACTAACAAATGTCCTTATTTTTGTGGCAAATGTTCAATTGTGGATGAAGGAAATTTAAAACAAAAAAATCCAATCTCAGTGTTTTGCATGTATTTAAAAGCTGCGGTGCTCTTCACTCCTTGTACAAGTTGAAGTTGGTCCATCCTTGCTGGAGGTGGGGGATGGAGCAGAAGTACTCTCATCTTGATGGACAGAAAGCACTCATGTCTTGATGGACAGGAAGTGCTCACATCTGATGGACAGGAAGTGCTCACATCTGATGGACAGGGAGTGCTCACATCTTGATGGATAGGAGCAGTGGAGAAGAAACAGGAAGAGTAGGGGCCAGGGTAGAACACAGTCCCCTGAGTTTGAACAGACTGTTGGAAGTGTTGGAAATATGGACAACGGGCTTGTTGGGAGGAAGCAGGTCACAAAGAGGAGGTCTCGAGGGCTTCCTGTTGCCTTGGTCTCTTTATCCTCTGCTATTCTCTGTTGTCTGTCCACCGTGGCATGAGCTGCCCCACCATCTCCTCCTCACCATGACAGACTGATAGCTCTGAAACAGTGAGGAAGACAGCCTTCTTCTGCCCCACACAGGGGTTTGCCACTCTGAGGACGGTCTGGCTAGCGTAGCCCAGCACTTCCCTTTCCCAGACAACAAATACTTGTTAAATCAGTGAGCAAAAGGAAATGGCTCTGCCCAGCAGGATGAACAAGCTCTCTCTTTGCGGGAAGTCAGACTTGGTATACTTTCCCCTCACTACCTACCGGCTTTTGACTTTTTACCAGCCTCGGCTTGTTCTATTTTATGATATTTTGTACAAATGCACTTAACACAGAAGGCCCTTCACAGATATTTGCACATCAAACATGGAGGAGAGCCACCCAACACCCAGCCTGAAGTTAAGAAAGCAATTGCAAGGACTTTCCTCCACAGCAGATGGCCAGGCTGGTGATGGCTGCTCCTCTGTGTCCCATAGGATGGTCTTTGGAAGGCAGCCAGTCTTCTCTTTAAAAGTTTTTTTAAAGATTTGTTTATTTTATTTTATGTGTATGATATATTGCTTGCATGTATGTATGTGCACCACATGTGTGCCCGGCGCCAGTGGAGGTCAGAAAAGGCCTCAGACCCCCTGGAACTGGAGTTATGGATGGTTGTGAGCCACCATGCGGATGCTGGGATGGAACCCAGGTCCTTGGAAAGAGCAGCCAGTGCTCCCAAGTGCTGAGCCCTCTTTCGACCCCAGCTCTGTCTTCTTATGCTGTTCTCCCCTTGCCCAGATGGAGGCAGAATCACAAAGGAGCCCAGGCCCTGTTGATAAGGAGATCCCGTTGCTGGGGAAGCAGGAAGTGACTGTCTAACCCTTGGTGTCCTTGTGTGGGTTTACATTCTCTGAGCTTGCTCCTCCGTCATAAATCTGTAAGGCACATGGCTTATATTTTATGTTGCAAGGCTCAGACTTCATGGGGCATATCCATTTCTTTAGTCAATAAACATTTTCTAAATCAATAAATAAAACAAAAATCACGAGGGAATGGAGGCTTTTCCTGGGCTGTCGAGGTGTTTGGTCTGCAGGGGCTGTTTCTAGATGCATGTGCAGGTTACAGCGAGCAGGACACAATAGAGTGCTCAGCTCTGCTTCAGTTCTAGATGAAGCATCTGGCAGGGCCGCGTTAGCCAGACAGGGATTTTTAATGGCTTCCCCCACCCACTCCCCATGTTGATTTTTTTAAAAAAGTTGTTTGCAAGAATTGGCTGCATTAATTAAACAGCTTTCTCAGGGGGCAAGGTTTACGTTTTCTGGAGCCTGGGATTCTTCGGGCAGTATTTTTACTTGCCGAGAGTAAACTATAGGCTGGAGGTGAAAAAGTCTTTTCATTTTATCACCAAACTTGGAGAACGAGTCCTTGTCCCTCCTCCGTTCATGTCTGGTCTTAAGACTAAGTAATCGGGAAGAAACTTGAGGTTTATATTGGTCTTAAGACTAAGTAATCGGAAGAAACTTGAGGTGGTTTCAGGACCTGACAACGAGAACTCGTTCTAGATTTCTGGAACATAATGAGAAGTCCAGGAAGGTAAATGGTGACTGGAGCCTTGCCGGGACACAGAAGCCCCTTCTCCTAAGTCAGGAGGTGTGCGTCAAACGACTCTTCACTCCCTAAACTCGTGGATGTTAGCATTCAGGCATCTGTACTAGCCTGCTCTTGGGGTCCTCAGCTGTGGCCACTAAGAACACCCACTGTGCGCATTCGCTCGTTCCCTTATAAAAGGCTGGCTTTGTCCACCTCCCATCTCTTCCTCCACTCTTGTCCCTAGGGACCGGTCTCTGGCCCCTTTCTCTGCCTCTTCTTTCTCCTCTTCCAATCAACCTCCACGTGAGCCCTGTTGTGTGGCGTGACTCCTTCCCGCCGCTTTTCAACTATAACAATGGACCCTCTCCCCAGACTAAGGACAAATGACATTGTGTGTCAGGGTCAGGCAGGATCCCACCAGAGCACTGGTAGTTACATGCACCCAGACCATGTGGTCACCCCATCATAGTTTACTGCTCAAAAATGCTCATTTTATGTTAAAATGGCATTTAGTATTTTGCTAGAGATTGAGTGTTACAGTTTTCCTCTATATCTTATTAAACTTTTCCCGTGGCTTTTAATAGTCTTTAAGAATGTATTCTTTATGGATTCATAATATTCCACATTATGGCTATATTGTGACTTACTTGGCCATTTTCCTGCTCTTAGGTATTTATGTTGTTTTTACTTTTCTCATTGTTAAAAACAGAAACATTTAATAAAGAAAAATTAAAAAAAATGAAAAACCAGAAACATTGAGCATCTTTGTACAAAAATCTCAGGCTGTATTTTTTTTTTACATGTTTTTAAAACAACATATTTCAAGAGATGCAGAACTAATATCATTAACTCTTTGGGGATCTTGAAAAGTAATACTAAAAACGTGGAGACACAGTGCCCAAGCAGCATATTTTCTAAAGATTTATTTTTATTTATGGGTGTATGAGTGTCTCTGTATGACCGCCTCAAAGGCCAGAGACTGGCTCCCCTGGAACTATAGTTACAGATGACTGTGAGCCTCCTGACATGGGAACTGGGAACTGAACCTGGGTCCTTTGCAAGAATAGTGAGTGCTCTTAGCCTCTGAACCACCTCTCCAGCTCCAAATCAGCATGTTAATTTACCAAGAAAAAAAAAATCATCAAATTTCTAGTGTAGCTCTCGAGAATCTGGTCATCTGATGTGTCTGATTAAAGCTGTCAACCAGATCGCGCCTTAACATCATCTTGAAGGGAAACGTTTTGCCCCAGATACAGAAGGGATCCATCTGCTCTCAGGTTGTCTGTTTTATGAAACACTTCTTAGCTTGCTAAGCTGCACCATGCAAGAAGGCTCTGTGTGAACATGCCAGAGCGGAGTTGCAGACATCCAGGTCCTCAGGCAAGTCTTTCCAAGCGCACAGGTCCCCAGGACATCTGGGTACTGGTCATACAGCTTCGGCTTCTGTTTGCAGTCTTAGACATACCGAGGTCTGTTCAGGTTGTGATGGAGAAAATAGTGTGTGTGGTTTATGTTGTGCTAACCCGAGGTTATCACTGGCTATGCAGGACTGTGACTTCCTCTCTGGCTCAGCCTTCCAGAGAAACAGACAGCTCCATCAGCAAGGCTCTTGCTAGCTTCCCTGGGATAGGTTTGTTCTGCCGGCCTTGAAATTCCTCTGGCTTTATGTAATTTCCTTGCTAATGAAGACAAAAAAATAAATAAATACATGTGAAGAAAGGAAGAAGACAAGAAGAGAAAAATGACATTCACGCCCTTGGCAAGAGCTCTTGATTAGTCAGGAAAGCCTAGGCTGACGTTCCTGAAGAATCAATGTCCTGTGGCTGTCTCAGCAATCTGTTTTTCTGAAGAGGCATTTGAACACAGGCATTTATATGCTAGCGACTCCTGTGTCAAAGGAACAGTCACCTGTTGCTGTGACTCAACTGGAGCCAGACTTCAGACTCAAGACAGTGGGTTAGCTACTTTTAGGCCTCCCCCTACTCCCCTCCCCCACACCCTACAGTGCTGGAACCACCCACTGTCAATCACCAAGGACTCTTTAGAGTCGTCCCCCAACATACACAGCGCAGCCCCACATGCACGCAAGTGTGCCTCAGCAGCAAGCGTTGGCATAGATATGTGCAAGTGTTCCTGCTGAGACCTGGAATTCTGTCCCGGGTTTGAGACGCAAATTAAACCAAACTCGTGGCTTTATTTATCTCCCACCTGTCCTGGTTTCCAGGGTTACAGTCTTGCAAGGGAAAAAGGTCAGATGTGTTTGTCACAATAAACTAGTGGTATGTTGTGCTTTGAATGCAGATATGAGAAAGTCTGCCGAGATCCTGCCTTCTGATGCCTACATTCTACAGAGAAGCGAACAGAAAACACTTAACAAAGGAAATGTGGGGCTGTTTCCATAAGCCACAGCGTGAAATGGCAGAATTCGAACAGTCGGCCAGACATAACTGGCGTGGGGGCTTTGCTGGAAGAATGATGAACAAGGGCTTGCTCATGGGGTCACTTGGGACGTGAGCATTTTGCACAAGGCTCAACACAGGCTAACACCCTGGCTCTGTGGAGTCAAGGAGAACCAATAGGAGACTTCTAGGTAAGGAGGGACTTAGGATCTGGGGATAGCTATGGAGCTGTTGTAAAGACTTGGAATCTACCCCAGACATGAGCAGTTCTTGGGAGGTTTGGAGCCCAGTGACCCTTGTGTTCGTTTCCCAGAGAGGAGACTGGAGTTCAGCAGTGGGCTCCATGCGCACTGTGGGAACCTCAGAGCTGATAGCTTCTGGAACCCAGGCTCACCACTCCTAGGCCTGTGGGTTAGGTAAAAAGTGGAGTGACTCCGGGGTTTTAGGGGATTGCAACCCGATTCAAGCCTTGAGAAGAAGGCCCCCGTGCCCAAGGCTGTGCCGCAGCTGCAGACGCTGCTTGGTTACAGTGTAGGGACAGCATAGGCTCACTGTCCAGACCACGTCATGCGCCCCACCACCACCTCCTAAGCCTTGGCAGCCACCTGCAGTGAAAGTAGCCAGGTGTGACCACTTTTTAGGTTCAAACCCTGAGTTAATCTCTCCAGGAAGAGTAAGAAGCGTGCATCCCGCTTTATGTTGCTTTATAGTTTTTAGTGCACTGGGTTTTCTATCTCCAGGGGTGAAATATTACCAGCTTCATGCTTCTAGAAAATTATGCTTCCAGCAAATATCCCCTAGGAATAGAGACGAGCATATGCTGGTACCCCGTGGTTGCTTTTATTCCTTGTATGAACACGCCCCTCTGCTTCCCTCTGAGCATGAGGGCCCAATGTGTCACCGCCATGGCAAGGCTGAGCTTCCAAGACAGATGGGCAAGGTTAACAAGTTGATAAAATCCTATTTATCAGAGGTCCGAGTCTGTTTCCTCTTCCCGGGCTCACGGTTATAACTATTCGTTATGGATGTTCGCCACTCCTTTAGATCGGGCTTTCTCCTTCTCCCTCCTATTTCCTGAAGCGACGCCACAGAAAGAGGGAGAGAGGCCTGCTTGCAGGAGATGGGGCTCTTATTCATTCCATCTGGGTATAGCTAAGGTCAGTCTGAAGGCGTACATCCCAGTAGTCAGGATTTTGACGCACACACAGGCAGCCCGTGGGTACTTCTGTTTGCAGGTCAATGTGGCTGAGAAAGCCTGGCAACCCCAGTAAGCCTAGCTCTGCCATCTGTAAGCTGGAGCATGAACCACTCCTCAGTTCCATGAAGCTCCTGCGTCCCACCTGAAAGACTGGAGCGACCTTCTCTAACCCTTTTTTCTTATGACGATGGACTACAATGATGCACGTGAAAGGTTTTTAAAACAGCAAATACAGAGGCAACAAAGCACGGCCCGAACTGATGTTCATGTTGTCAGCGCATGCCCTGGAAAGGTGGGAAACGGAGGCTACCCAAGCCAGATGTGTAGGGTAGAGGGTCATTGATCAGACCCCCTGACTGTTAGCGTGGGAGACTCGGAGTCTGGCCTACAATGGCTGAAGGCAAAGTAAGTGTGCATGGAGCTTGTCTCTGAGCAGGACACACCACAGTGGGAGTGCTTGGTTGTGGGTGAGTGAGGCTCTAGGGTGTCTAGAGCAAGCAACCTCTCGGTGACACTCCCAGAATCAGCCTTCTTCAGAAAGAATGTCCCAAAGCTAGCATGCTGCCCGTGCCACTTGTTAATGATCTGTGACTCCTATAGATATCTGCGTTAACTCACCCGAGTTTCAAACTTTGGTCCAAAGATGTATAATGAATTCAAGTATGATGCCAGTTTTATAGTGCGTAAGTGAGTGTGTGTATGAGTGTGAATGGGTGTCTAAGTGAGTGTATGTGTGAGTGAGTGTGTGTCCGGGTATATATGTGAGTATGTGACTATGTGTGTGCATGAATGCATGTGAGTGTGAATGTAAGTGGCTGTGAGCATGTGTATACGTGTGTGGTCACATATGTATATTTGTGAGTGTGCCAGTGCAGTGAGGTAAGAAGAGAGGACAACTGTCTATCTAAAAGCACAAAATAATTGGCTAAAAAAATATTACACTGGATAGATTTCCAAGAGTTGTATGGTCTTCATGTGCAGAAACTCAACAGTTTTCTTTTATTTGAAAAATGAACAGTTGAGAAAACAACACAGAAGGACAATCCAAAGAGCAATAACAATAACTTCTGACTAACCAGGGATAAAGTCTGATAAAGTAACTGAAGGGTCTGTGTGAGGCTAGTGTTTGACTCTGCTGAGAGATGGAGCTACTGAGGGGCATTTTCTGTGAGTAAATGAGATAACATATCTTATTCTTGGAAGGGGAGACTCGGTTGTGAAAAGAAATAAATTACCCTAGATTGGGCTATCTGTTCCATGAAGGATTAAGTAAGAGAGCAATGTGATACTACTTCGGAATTTCTCGGTGTGGTACTAAATCACACGTGGGAAAGTAAGTGTCCGCGGACAATCAAGAGGATTACGAAAAATAAGACTAACGAGGATGCTTCCCAGATGCCACAGGGCCGAGTTAGTCCAGAAAGATCACTTCACACTGGAACGTGCACCGACAGGATCAGCAAGCTGCATATGCCGCCAGCCAGAAACAGGCTGTGGTGCCTTGGGGACCTCAGTAGGTTCTGGAAGGCGAAGCAGACATGCCGGGGCAGGGCGAGTTCTGGGAAAGCAAGCTGCAGAGCCAGAGGGCCTCATACAGCGGGATGCCATTGAGCGGAGAGAGCAGCTGGGGATCTGGGGGAGGATGGATAAGCATTTGATGACAGGGATTAAATGTTTGCAGGAAGGGGGAGGCAAGAAGGGGGATTTTTTTTCTGAGCTTTGGGGGAAAAAGGCTTCAGTGTTGTGAAAACAAAAAGACAAATATCTTTGTATACATGACTCAAACAAACTCAAAAGCAAAAAAAAATGATAGTGTAAAATTCAGAAGCACTAGAAGAAGATCAATATACTGTCAGACAGAGGGAAATGGCTTTATAGATTGGATCAGGAAAATGCCTTATGTACATGCATGAAAATGTCGTGATGAAAGCCCTTATAATGTATAATTAATATTTGCTAACAAAAACATTTAAAGTTTGTATTATATTATAAATGGTATTAATCAAAGATGCATTAAATTGTAAGAAACAGATGGCTCTTAGGCAAATTCTTTTTTCTTTCCTTCACAAAGGAAAAAAAATTGACTTTAAAAAGGCTTGTAGAAAATTAAAGGAAGAAAGCTGGATGACGGTGGTGCACACCTTTAATCACAGCACTTGGGAGGCAGAGCCAGGTGGATCTCTGTGAGTTCGAAGCCAGCCTGGTTTATAGAGCAAGATCCAAAACAGGTACCAAAACTACACAGAGAAACCTTGTCTCAACCCCTGCCCCCCCAAAAAAAATTTAAAAAAGAAAGAAAGGAAGGAAGGAAGGAAGGGAGAGAGAGAGAGAGAGAGAGAGAGAGAGAGAGAGAGAGAGAGAGAGAGGAGAGAGAGAGAAAGAAAAGAAAATTAAGAAAGAAATAACGAAATAACAATAATAAACACTAGCTGGTGTTTCCGCTTCTCCCAGGCCGTGGTAACCTCCTACTCTAACTGCCTGAACTCGGAGTTCCTCACCTGGTTCACCTGTGTGTTAGGCTTTAGTGACTCCGTCATTGTTAGTTCATTTGAAAGTTTTGCGATATCTGTGATTGGACACAACAGACTTGTAGCAACTGTTGCCAGAACCGCTCAGGCCTGGCTCTGTCTGCCAACAGCAAAGACCCCAGGACTTGAGTCGCTTATTTAGATTCATTGTCTGGTGAGCTGCAATTGCAGCGGTGGCTGGGGAGGTTCAGAGGACCCCAGGTCCTCTGTGTGTTCCGGCTCTGGGTGGGTTGCCTTCAGAGACCCATGTGGATGCATGGAAAGAACTGAGCTGTGCGCCACTTTTCCTTTGCCTGGAGAAGTCTGGTGGCCCTCACCAGGAGAATGTTGGGGTGGGGAAAAGGAAACCTTCCTGGGCACCTCACTTGATAGCAACTCTTGACTTAAGGTTCATATGCATTTTCCACCTGGTTCCTTAGAATTATATGGAATTCATAGAATCACAGGCATGTGCGCGCGCATGTGCGCGCACGCGCGCGCACACACACACACACATGACTAAAGGCTATGCTATGTGGCTACTATTATCCTTATTATCTTTATTCTTGCTACTAATATCCTTATTATCTTTATTCTTGGGATTTAATGGCCTCATCAGGATATGTCCGATGACCTCTCTGCATCTTCTTCTGAACACAGGCGTTGATCTCACATGCAGATTCCACAGGACTTGTATTTTCGGGTATGCTTTAATTGTATTGTTAGCTCTCTAGGACACTTTGGTGTCTGTCCCTTTCTCTGACTCTACTGTGTTTTATTCAGATTCGCAAGCTTGCCTAGCCTGGCCTTGGTAGTTCATTTGGAAGATTTTTCTCCTTGGTATCTTGTAGTCTGACTTGTGGAGGATGAGTTATGACGACCTCTGCAATTTGAAGGAAGTATGCCTACAACCAATGCATGTGTCCAAGGGGCTAAGGAAAGAGGGGTGTCGCCCAACGCAGCATGTGAATGTTCGTCCAACACCACCCTGTCACAGAAGCGAACCTGTGGCATCTTAGCAGAATACAAAAGGCCTAATTTTTTTTACCCCAATAAGGTTTTTCTTCACCTATAAGTTTGTCAAAGTCATCACCAAAAATGCAATGGGGACTTCTGGGGTAAAGTGACAGATTAAAACCTAGCTCCGTGTGCCCCTGTGGATGAGAAGGGTCAAGGCAGTAGGCTCTGTCTGTTGAGTGCAGATGTTTGCACTACCAACCTGGTTTACGTGTTCCTGGGAATGGAAGCCAGAGCGTCACCCAGTGCCAGGCAAGACCTCTAGCAGCTGAGCTGCATCTCCAGCCCCAGGTGCTTTTGTTCTGAAGACAAGACCAGTGGGACCAGTGGGACAGCTGAAAAGCACAAAGAAGCAGAAAGGCTATGGAAGTAACAGCAGCCGAGGTTTCCAGCTCGAACCCCTAGGGCAAGGAGAGGCCAAGGCCTTCTCCAGAGGTAAGCCAGGCAGCCTGGTGAAAACAGGCTCGAGATCCTGGCCTCAAGACAAACCACATTCTCATCAACCCGAAATCCAGCCAGGGGTTGGTGTGACTCTGCATGGAGGTCAAAGGAGAAACACAATATCCACGTTGCAATTCCCCCAGCCAGGCACCACACAGAACGGGACCCTGTTGTGTGAAACTGAGCTGTTCTGGGGACTTCAAATCAAGGAGCAGTTATATCAAGGAGCCTGGGGACACCCTACCTCTTTGCCTGGGTTGGAGGTGCAGTAAAAGACATTCAAGCAGAGGAGGTACCCTGGGTACAGGCATGCTGCTAGGCTAGGCAGCAGGTGCTAGGGGTGTGCAGGATGTGGTGGTTGGTGACCTTGTGTCCAGGCGAGTAGCTGAGGGTAGCATCAGGTGCCGCTTGCTGTGAGTCCATGGCCTGTGGACTGCTTGGCTTCCAGATCTGCTGCCTGCGGTGTGTGCTTCGCTGCTGGAGGGACCAAAAGGTCTGAGCTCAGGTCCAGCCAGGGCTCGATTCCTATGGCCTCCTTCCTCTGACAGGACATTCAGAGCTGGGCAGGCTCTGAAAACAAGCACTGAGATTGGCTGGCATGTGCTGGGTTCCCTCAGTTCTTATCCTCCAGCAGTGAAAGGTTACCGTAAAGGTAAGCGATGGCATGGCCATGTCGATCAGATCCTGTGAAAGTCAACTTTTTGCAAGAAAAGTGTTATAAGAGTTTTAAATTTATGTTATAGGGGGACTAAAGCTTGATCTTAAAAAAGAGCAGTAACCCAGCATCACTTGTCTTTGGCACAGGACTTCAGTCTCAAAATTTTGTTTCTGGATTAAAAAGGAAAGAAAGAAAGAAAGAAAGAAAGAAAGAAAGAAAGAAAGAAAGAAAGGAAGGAAGGAAGGAAGGAAGGAAGGAAGGAAGGAAGGAAGGAAGGAAGGAAGGAAGGAAGATGTAATTATTTTACCCATGTTATCAAAAGCTATACTGTAAGTCAACAGGGAAATAATGACAATAAAGATCATAAGATGAAGAAAGAAAGAAAAAGACATAAAATAAAACAAAGCCATCAGTTGTCCCAAGCCAGAAGAAGATGGTAGGAACAGCTCTGTGTCCCCACAGCCACAAAGGAGTCCTAGGGTGATCTCAGTAGATGCTGGGACTCTGTTAAGTTCACGTGCGATGGAAAACAACCTAGAAAACGATGAGAAAACAACGTTCTTCTTTGCTCATTCTTTGAGAGTTTCATACAATTCATTTTAATCACATTCACCCCTCCCCCAGCTCCCCCCAGACTCACCCCCAACAACATTCTTAGCTTGTTTAAAGATAGGTCAGCCAGAAACATTGCATTTGCATAGCAAAATATGAGAAGAACTTCTTTGAATAGAGGGCAGAAAGCCGTCTGGATTTATTGCTTCTGCAGCAGAACCCAGAAACTCTAAAGCGAGGACACTCCCTCCTTGTTCCCCAAAAAAACCCAAACTAAAGAAGTCTTAAGAAGAGAAGGTTTCAAAGCATCATTATGATCATTTTCCAGTAACAATCAATTCTTAGAAACTCACTTGTAAAATCCCTGCCAATAATAGTCAAGCTTACAAGAATCTGGGAATGAATCTCACAAAATATGACAAGAACTTTTATTGAGAAATTCTAACAGGATTGAAAAAAAAAAACAGCTAAGTAAGTGTAAGTACAGTATGGGTTTGCAAGTGGGATGGCCTTATAGAGATATCAAACTGCCTGAAATTGACTTATGAAGTCCATGAAATTCCAGTCCAAACCCCTTAGGATACTTAATGAATCTCACTAGCTTTTATCATAAAATCCATATGGAAGAATAAAGGGCCAAGAAGAGTGCGGACCCAGTCTGAAGACAGAAGTGGGAGGGGGACTGACTATGCATCCTGGTTTTATAACATTATACTAATTAGAACAGGATGGCACCCACACAGAGGTGAACAGAGACATCATAGCAGCCTCAGCTACATTCATCCCCCCAGAGGCTCCCAGGGCAAACTGATGTCAACAATAGCGGCACAAAGAGGAGGTGAGTCCATGTGGGGACAGGGCATAAACTATCTTATCAGGGAAATAAAGTCAAATACACTCCCAACACCTTTCCCATGATACATTGCAGATAGTTTTCAGAAATATGTGAGCTATAAAAGCTCAAGATTTATAGAAGAAAGAACAATGGCCAGGTCTTTGAAGTTGTGCAGACAGGTGATTTCTCCAGCGAGCATGCATGTCTCCAGAGACATGCGGCCTCTTCTGTGACATTGGTGCTGGCATTTCCTGCGCCACTGCATTTCCCTGGCGTGAGGTATAGTCTGCAGAAAGCCTCACGAAGTTAGCTGTGTATTGCAGCAGCATTTGTAGAAGGAGCGTCAGAAAACAGTGGGACACCCACCCATGGGGCAGCGGGGGAGACTGTAGCACACTTGTGCCCTAGACTACCACACACAAGGCTCTGAAGGTCTTAGCGCTTACCTGCCCACAGGGAGGGAGTAGGGGTGGGGGCAGAAACTTCCAAGTACTAAGAGACAGATCTCTGAAAACCAACACCTGAGGAAACCTGGGAAATGCCGCTGAATGAAGTAGACTCCAATGCTGGCGACTGGAACCAGGTTCATCCCAGGGACAAATCTGTCTCAAAAAGGATTGAATAAATGCATTTGTTAATGCTTGGGATGTAAAATTTCCCCTATAGGCTCATGTGTTTGAACACTTCATTCCCAACTGACGGTGATGGAGCTGTTGGAGAAGGTTGTAAAACCTTTAGGAGGTGGAGCCTTAGGAGAGGAAGGATGGGGCTTCCGCTTTTGTACTCCAGCCCCACTTCCTATCCACTCTCTGCTTCCTGACTGCGGATGCAGTGTGAGCAGCCGCTGCCTCCACCTGTTCATGCCTTTCCTGCCTGTCACCTTACTCTCCCTCCATGATGCACCATATCCCTCTAGAACCATAAACTAAAATAAGCCCCTTCCCCTGTGAGTTGCTTTTATGAGGCATTTTGTCACAGCGACAGAAAAGTAACTAAGACTCACTTTAAGTCCCAAACCATAGGTAACAATGGACTGTGGAGCAAAAACTAGCACATTGTGTTGCTAAACTTTGATTAGTTTAGGTGGGTGAAGTCAAATGTTGGATATTCTGCTTTGTAGATTGTGTGTGTGTGTGTGTGTGTGTGTGTGTGTGTGTGTGTGTGTGTATGTATGTGTGTGTGTGTGTGTGTGTGTACATGCGCATCTGTACATGTCTAGTCAAAGGTCAACTTTGAATGTTGTTCCTCAAGACTCACCTTATTTATTGAGACAGCATGTCTCATTGAGACCCGGGGCTAGCTTACTGGGCTAGGCTGACTGGCCAGCAATTTCTAGGGATTAACTTGTCTCTGGGGCCTCCCCAGCAATGGGATTACATGCACACAACAACATTCCATGCTTTTTATGTGGGTTCTGGGAATCTAATGTGAGTTCTCGTTATTACATGACAAGCACTTTACTGACTACTATAACTGGTTTTTGTTGTCACCTTGACAAAAACCTGGATGACCTGGGAAGAGAAAACCTCAACTGAAGAACTGCCCAGATCAGATTGGCCTATGACTGTGTCTGTTAAACAATGGATAATTGACCAACCCACTGTGAGTATTTCTATCACTAGGTAGCTGGGCTAGGGCATCCCTCCATGACCTCCACTTCAGTTCCTGCCTCCAAGTTCCTGCCTCCAGGTTCCTGCCTCCAGGTTCCTGCCTCCAGGTTCCTGCCTCCAGGTTCCTGCCTCCAGGTTCCTGCTTCCGGGTTCCTGCCTTGGCTTTCCTTTGGGATGTATTGTCAGCTGTAAATTAGCCCTTTCCTCCCCAGTTCAGTTTTTGTCAGTGTTTTATTGCAGCAACACAAAGCAAACTAAACCAAATGGCTGGGTCACTGCCCCTGCCTCCAAGACTTCAGCATCTGGACACGCCATATTTAACATGTATTGCCTTTGTCACTAAAAACAATAATTATTCAGAAGCCTCACTTTACTAAGAATCAATAAATGCAAATCATAGTGCTGAGCAAGGTAGGTAAGCCAACGAGTCAAACATGTGATTAACAGGACAGGACACCTCGTTGATGTGCTCCATCCTCCTACCAGCAGAAGGCAAAACAGCACAGATAATCTGGAGGCTGCCAGAGACCACAAATCTAGAGTCACTTTGCCCCATGGAAATGCCCGATAGTATGTGCACCGAAGGAGGAGGTTGTTTCCCTGTTAGAAGAGAAAAATCCAGGAGATCTCTGTGTGCCTAGAGACAGACATGTATTGAAACAACAGAACCCCCACAGCATGTGATGGAAGCTAAACCGTTAGTCAATTCTGATGGAAAACATTTGGGATAGTGATTAGGCTAGGAAAGTGAATTTCAGTGCAGTTAGATAGCCCAGCTCATTTTGTGTGTGTGTGTGTGTGTGTGTGTGTGTGTGTGTGTGTGTGTGTGTGAATATGTGCTGTGCATTCAGAAGGAGAGAGGCTACAGATGAGCAGAAAATGTGAAGTGAGCTAATTATTTCTGGTATTTAACAGTTCCTGTATTTTCCCTTCTTTCTGCAATGCACATACATTTCTTTGACAATGATTTAATCCTTTTTTCACATACTTATTTGTGTATGTGTGTGCGCGTGCATGACTGTGTGTGCGTGCATGTCTGTGGACATGTCTGTGTGTGTATGTATGTATCTGTGCATGTACATGTTGTATGTGTGCAAGTGTCTGGTGTGTGTCTGTGTGTGCATGTGTGTACATGCATATCTATGCACGTGTCTCCATGTGTGTATCTGTTTGTGTATTTATCTCTGTGGTGTGTATGTATGTGTGTGCAAGTTTCTGGTGTGTGTGTGTGTGTGTGTGTGTGTGTGTGTGTGTGTGTACGTGTCTCTCTCTGTAGAACAACTTACAGGAGTAGATTTCTCTTCTTCCACTATGTGGGGACTGAACTCAGGTCATCAGGCTTGGCAGAAGGCGCCTTTATCTGATGAGCCATGCCAGGTCAAGACCGAATGCTGGGAGAAAATGGACAGCTCTGCAGTTAGCTGGCCAGTTTTGGGGAGCCATGCCCATCTCTGTAAATGTGAGCTGCTAGTACCTACCTGACATCATGACTGGGCCTGGTGACATCACATGATTGAGCCTTGGTGGAATGATCCCCTCCATGAATAGCACATGCTATTTCTATTTATTCAGATGCTAATGCCAGAGTTAATAGAATTCATTTCCAGAATCCATTCTTCTTGCTGCACAGAAGTATAGAAGAGAGGAAAAGAAAATGTGATTGATTGTAGAGTATGTAGATGAGTGTGTGTGTGTGTGTGTGTGTGTGTGTGTGTGTACGCGTGCACTCATGCATGTGTGTAATTGTGTGTATGCATATGTGTGTGTAAGCTACAATCCCAGCTGCACATGAACCACACATGAACTATTAGGGAGTAGCACCATTTTTGTTATGAAAATAAAGGCACTAATTTGATAAGGGGATTGTGGAAATGAGATGAAGGAATGGGGAGGAGCTTTTCCTGGCCTGAAATTGACCATTGTTAATGGAATCCATGCATCACTCCCAGCCGCTGCCTCTGCCTATGAAAACAGCGGAGGAGATGAGGAATGGCAGGACATTCTTGTGACTTTTAAGGAGTGTGGAGACTTTGAATTTATTGTTAACAAAGAGCAAAGGGTTATTCAAATACAGAGTTCATTGTGCACAGGTGTCTGTACAAATGCCCAAGGCTAACACACAAAGTGTTTATGGAAAGTGAGTCATCCCTGGGTAAAGAACTCACAGCCCCAAGGGGTGACAACCTTCCTCAGTTCTTGAGTACGTGCTTTTTAGCCTTCAGTTGCCAAGTTCCTGGCTTGACTGGGCACCTGTGGCCCTCCATGCAACCAGCCTATAGTGTTATATTGTCAGGGCTAAGATTTCAGAAGGGTTCTTCATTTCAAGGAAATGCAGGCGAGGGAGGACTTGTTTATTGTTAAAATGACTGGCCAGATAAAGAATGTTTCCATAGCTTAAAATTTGTCCTTTCAGCATGTTTTAGAATCTGCTCTCTTCTGGCCATCCTCTGTTGGGAGTTTGGTTAGAGACGCCTTTAGTCTCAGTACCCACCAGTGGGGAGGATGTGTCTAAGGGACCTGTAAAAGTAGAGTTCCATGTGTAAGAGTGTCAACGGGCACCAGGACAAAGACCTCTCACAGGTGCTAACTCTGTCTTGGAGCATAATGGATAGAATGTTCCTAAGAGCTGTTCAGGAAAGCTCTCTCTCGGACACACAGTACAGCCACACCTCCCTTCTCCCACCCAGGCTGGGATGAGCTAGTGACCTGCTTGAGTGTGGTGATCAGGTAGACATGCACAGCCCAGATCCTGAGAGATGAACACAGACAAGTCCAGTTCTGACCACAGTGGACATGGGACAGGAGAGAGAAGGTCCCTACTGTGTGAGCCTCAGAGGTATCGGGGCTCTTAGTAACTGCAGCCCAGCCCAGTCCTGCTGTCTGATTTAGGGAGTGAACTGTGGGCTTGGATTTGGAGGGCTTAACACAGGAAGGAAGGAGACATAGAGGCCACAAAGTTCCAAAGACTCAAACCCACCTCCCTTAGACACGGAGGCCCTCCTCTGTGTCCACCCACTCAGTGACTATCTCAACCCTCCCTAAACCACCTGTCAAGGGAGGTGCATCACCGCAGCTACGAACACTTCTATCCACACAGAACCAAATTTTCAGTCAAGAAACAAGGCATGATAAACAAACAAACAACATTGGAAGAGCAAGAAATTTCAGTAGACAGGAGGCATCAGCACATCTGGGATGACAGCAGGCAGATGAAAAAGACTGGGCCTAAAGGAACCTAGAGCAGCAGTCATTATTCTGCAGAATCCCCAACTAGAAGGGAATTGTGGGAAGACCCAACAGGGCCGTGGTCAGAGCTCCAACTCCATTCACCTACTAAGCATAGGCCTGCACCTCCGACTTCCTGGAAGGTGGAGAGTCTGAGGTTCTGAGTGCCTCAGACATGGAGGAAGTCACAGACAAGAATTGGAATTAAATGAAAATCTTAATACTTAACAGTAGAGCCTCAAGGTGTTCCCCAGTGTGGTCTTTAGCCATGGATGTGTCCCCAAAGGAAGTGTTCACGGCACTGCCAACAAGTGGGAAATGAATTCCAAACTGCTTTTGCAGGCTTTGGGGGAGGGGCGACTTCTCAGCTGTGGTTTGGGGGCCTGTAGTATACTGGGGAGATGGGGTGGGTGTCTTCCACCCTTCTTTGCTTCCTGTGGCTCCTCAGATCCACCACACTTTTCTCCTCTGTCTTCACAGTCTCTTCTGTCTAGAAGCATCCCTTGTAGGTCACCTCCCTCTCCTCAGAAGGTCCCACCGGGCCATCCTGACCACCCTGGAGTGCTTGAGTCTCCAGTGGCCAATTCTGCTGCCCTCACCAATATCTAGATGTGTCCTTGAATCTGAACCAAGGGTCTGATGTGTGACAGCACCTATGATTCATCATCCTTGGGTCTCAGTTATGTCCTTATTCAGCTTTCATGAGGCTCCCTGATCCTCTGTGGGCATCCAGCTAAATCTGTGATATTAGGACATTTGTATTGCCTTAAATACACATAGCTTTTAAAAATGCAGCAAGCTAGCAGAAGCTCTTGGCTTTGCTTGGACTGGAGGTCAGCTCTCAAGGCCTGATGATGTCACCCTGCTCCCACCTGCATTTCACCGCTGGGCCTCTGTACTCCTAGACTGTTTCCTGGGCTCATCTCAGACGTGTGTGTGTGTGTGTGTGTGTGTGTGTGTGTGTGTGTGTGTGTGTATTATTCCGAAAGCAGGAGCCCTCAACTCCTCCCAGACAAGACCTGGAGCCTCACAGAAGCCTGAACTCCCCTTTCCTGTATGCATGACAACAGGGGATTCCAATTATCTATGGAGTTGAATCATCCACATCATGGGTTCTCTGCTCACGGGTCATAAGCCCCCAGCTTGGATTCCCTAATGCTTTGCTCAGTTCTGGCAGACACTGAATATAAGTTTGCATATTGTTATGGATACGAGTCATTTGGGTTTTTTAGCATATTCATCGTTTATGTTAAAGTATCTTTTTAAAATAAGTTGCACAGGCTGCATCCTGGGTCATCTCATTTCTTCCCATCCCTCAGTGGAAGGTTCAGAGTGCAAGCTCCTCCACACTATTGGAAATGCTGCTCTCAAGGGGTCTGGAGGGGGCAGGGCAGAAGCTTCCCTTGGTTCCCTGATCGCCTGAGCTTCCCCTTACTCAGAGCACCCCTGGGTGTCCTTCTGCTGGGGTTACCAAAGTCCATTATTAACCCTAGGGGTCCTTACATCTCAGAGCCCACCCCACAGATGTGGTGTCTGTGGACCGACGGATTTAACTCAAAAGAAAGGCCACAGGGGTTATTTATTTGAACATGGAAACAAATTGTAAATGGTCTTATTTTCCCTACACCTGAACTGATCCTTGCATGGTCCTTCGGTGGCTTGGATTTGAGGGTTCCTCATGAGTGAAGTGGTGCAAGACAGACATGGATCACACAGCTCTACACTGGACACATGTGAATGTCCAGGTCTTCTTGGTAGCACCATTATCCATTTGAAGATGGGCACATCTTGATTTTAAGCCCTCGCTCTTGGGTTCTCTGTCTACTTCCTCTCCTCTTCCCTACCCCATCTTTCCTAGCCTTTTTCTCTGCCTTTCTTCCTCTTCACCCATCCCCACTCTCTTATGAAGACCTATTTTGAGAGATGGATGTGAGAGGTCAGTCTAATGTCTGTCTGTCATCAGTGACTTTGGACCTGGAAGCCCCTCAGGGGCCACAAGGAAGGATGTATGGTCTCTGCAGAAACCTTCCTAGGGCAAGTACAAAGGTCTCAATGCAACTGAGGGATGTTTAATACAGAGGCAGCTCCAGTCCCAGCATGGGCAGAGGAAAAGCCACTTGGCACCTGTCTCAAAGGTTTGAGAAGAGTGAGAACTTTCCATTCAGTATTACAAAATGATGTGGTTTTGCAATACACTGGCTTCAGATTTTTCCTCTGGAAACCGTGTCGTTTCGGCAGCGTGAGTTTGCCCTTTGAAGTACCTGCCTCTATAACCTCAGGCAAACTTGGAATGAACAGAGCGCCTATCTTTGCTCCACACAGAAGACGTGGTCCACCCAGGTGCTCCAACCTAGAGCTCCATCACACTAGCATCTGCTCGGAGAGATGAACTTAAGAAAACTCTGAGCTTTGGGCGACTGGTCGCTTCCAGCCCCAGACAGGAAGTTTAGTGACTGTTTCCCAGGCCACAGCCAGCTGCTCAAAACACATAAATTGACTGGTGGCTTGGGGTTACATAGACAGTCTTGAAAATCGGATTCAGTTTGTGCAATCGACCACATGGCCATTTCACCTCGCCTTCCCTCCCACAATGCCCCCTTTTCTCTCCATTCTTCACACCATTGGAAATGGGCGGGTGTGAAGGCCAGAGCATGAGTGTGGGCCTCATGGAGCCGTGGACTAGGACCAGCTGGGAGATTTTCCAGGGCTGTGATCTGGGCAAGGTGCCGGCCCTGGGAGCAAAGTGGGCCCAGTGTCTGTCCTGACCCCACAGGGTCATGGGGAAGGGCAGGGGTGGGGGAGGAGGGGGGTTGTTCATAGAGACCCCCGAGGACATTCAAAAGTCCATGGGTTTTCATTTCTTCCTCATCAGTCCACCTCAAATCTGCTAGAACTCTTAGTTAAGTGACAGTCTCGTGCTCATTTTCGTCACTGAGCAGAGCTAGTCTGTCCATGTTTGCTGACTCAGTAGTCAGTTAGGAAACAGATGGGCTCCCTGACTCAGCAGACAAATAAACAAACCAAAGGAACTCACTCTCCCCAATGCTTACAGATTTATTGATTTTTATCACTACTAATTACGTGTATGTGTCTATGTCTGCGTATGGGTATGTGTACCTGGGTACAGATTCCCACAGAGGTCAGAGGCATCAGATCCCCACTAGATACTGGGAACTGGACTTGGATCACCCAGAGGAGCAGTGCATGTTCTGAACCACTGAGCCACGCCACCAGCCCCTTGTCCCAGCACCTAAAGCAGCCATGTATCGGTGCTTCTTCCTTTATCTAGTTACCTCCCTGATACCCTTCTCCATCACCTAGAAAATAAAGTCACAAGAACACCTAGAATATGAGGCCTCTAAAAACTGTCTGTTGGATCAACCAGTTGGCAAATTCTGGTGTTTTCCACCCTGTTTCAGACCGGAGTAAGTGACTGCCCGGGCCACTGAAGGTCGTGCTGTAGTGGGTAGCTGGTGTGCTGCAGAGCTTGTAACTGACACCCAAGTTGCTGAGGTCTAGCCTGGAGTACAGCCCAGGATCCAGACTGGGCTAATGAAAACGCAGCTTCCCCCAACTCCTATTGTTAAGCATACCCCTCTTTACATGACTTTGCCTCCGGAAAATGCCCTCCAGATAGGTTTGATACGAAGCAGCAGGAACTAGGACAGCGACCTAGTGTTCCTCGTGGACAGTGACATAGCGTTCCTCATGGACAGTGACACAGCGTTCCTCGTGGACAGTGACCTAGCGTCCCTCGTGGACAGTGACCTAGCGTTCCTCGTGGACAGTGACCCAGCGTTCCTCATGGACAGTGACACAGCGTTCCTCGTGGACAGTGACCTAGCGTCCCTCGTGGACAGTGACCTAGCGTTCCTCGTGGACAGTGACCTAGCGTTCCTCGTGGACAGTGACCTAGCGTCCCTCGTGGACAGTGACCTAGCGTTCCTCGTGGACAGTGACACAGCGTTCCTCGTGGACAGTGACCTAGCGTTCCTCGTGGACAGCGACCTAGCGTTCCTCATACTGGTCTGGCACAGGCTCAAGGAAGGCATCTGGCCGGAGTGTTCACGGAGCACAGGCCACCGGAAACCTCCCAGAGGAGAGGAGGGGTCCTTGGTTGGTTTTAAAGGGCAGTTTGGCCATTGGTAGGAAAATTCATTTAAACCTGGACATATTTTGGCTCCAAAGTTCTACTTTGAGACATGTGTTCCACAGTGTGTACAATGCTCATGCCGAGAAGATTCTGATCCTGGGAGGTGGGGCATGCATTAAACAGCGCGAATTCACACACTCACCACTGTGAAAACCATGCTAAGGACCCAGTGTGTTCTCTCAGGGACTTGCTGTAGGCAGGTGGGAGCCTGGGTCATGTTTTCCTTTATTTGTGATTTTTGTAGTTTTCCCAAGAACACCTTTAGTAGGGAAAGTAAGCCGAAATGCATCAAAGGAGCTAACTCTGAGTCTCCAGGGGGAAGTGGTGGTAAGGATTGTGATAATTACAGTAGTGATTGTTAGGTCTCAATCCCCAGACAAAAGGCTGAAGTGCCTATTTAATATATCAAAGTGGACCTGGCCGCCAGGTTCTCCCAGCATCCCTCAGACCCTACCTGTTACAGGGTATGGTACCCTACCTGCTAGCCTGAATTCTCCAGCCCAGGGGCTGGGCTGCCCTTCCCTGTATAATCCAACTCTTTTGGTTTCCTTTCATCTACTCTTTACCCACCTGGCCTCTTGGTTCTACCCTCCTCTCTCCCTGCTCTCCTCATATGGTCCAGCTCAGGGTCATGTCCACACTGGACTCTCCAGATGTCTGTCTTTGCCTACACTCTCCCTTTTATCTACAACAAACCTCTTCCACCATACCTAGGAGCAGTCATGTCCTTCCTTTTTATTTCCTTTTTTCATTCATCTGGTGCCAGAATCCAGGACCAGTCATGTCCTTTCCTTTTTTATTTCTTCTATCAGTGATGATGGTGATTGTGACGGTGTGGTGCAGATGATGGTGAAGATGACGGAGATGATAACTATGATGGTGATGGTGATAATGATGGTGTGGTGACAGTGATGATAATGATGATGATGACTGTGACTGTGGTGGTGATAGCCACTATGAGGGTATGATGTTGGTAATGACTATGGTGGTGATGACAGTTGGCGATGATGACTATGATGTTAATGATTTCAGAGATGATGGTAATGATAATGATGATGGTGTTGGTAGCTATGATGGTGATTGTGATGATGATAGTGTTAGTAGCTATGATGGTGATAATGATGATGATGGTGTTGGTAGCTATGATGGTGATTGTGATGATGATGGTGTTGGTAGCTATGATGGTGGCTGTAATGATGATGGTGACTGTGCTGGTGATGATGGCAATGGTGACTGAGATGGCAGTGACTATGATAGTAATGGTGATGATAACTGTGGTGATGATGTTGATAGTGACTATAATGGAAATGGCTTTAATGCATGATGATGATGATGATGATGATAGTGACTGTGATGATGATGATGGTAAAAGTGACTGTGATGATGATGGTGGTGGCCATGACGATGATGGCAATGACTAGGAAGGTGATACACAGATACAGTGACAGTTAATGTCAATGCTGAGAGCAACTCAGGTCCTGTTTGCTCTAAATGGCACCTGTAATCTCAGCATCATTACTAAGGATGTCTCTTTCCCCCCTGGCATCCTGTTATCCCACTATGTTCAATGGATCTAAGCCCCCCTTGCAGTTCTTCACATACATACTCCATGTCACCTGGCACATTGACACTAAGCAGATGGTGCCATGCCCTGTGAGGAATGGGGAGAGCAGTGAGTCAAGGTGAGAGCCTTCTCTAGGTTGCAGACATAGTCCATCTTGGCCCCAGTGGCCTCAGCCCACGGGCAAAGGTTCACCCTGGCTCAGCCTGTGGGTGAACTTGGGTGAGGGCTGGGGTTCCCAGTATAGGCAGAAGCCCCAAAAGATGAGACCATGGAAAATAAGAAAGCAATTTAGAGCCTCTTCCTGCGCTCCTCACCTGGGGTTTGTGACCCACCTCTGCAACATGAATCCTATATCCAGATCATGGACCGTTCTGGGAAAGCTAGCCAGGAGAGAAGCCGGTTGCAGAGTTAACTCTGTCTCCCTGTGTTGTGGCGAAGGCTGATGAAGCCATCTGTAATAGACAGCTTGTTGAGCCCACAACCAAGATGGCTCATACTTCTTCTCCCTAAATAATTTCAACTGTCAGAGATGAGTTTGGAGGGATTTTCACCAGGTGGAGAAGCCATCCGACTCTCAAGGAAAAGCACCGATTTTAAAGCATGCATCTGGGAATCCTGAGTCCTGTGGTACTGTGCCAGTGCCTGGGGGAAGCTGTTCCTGAATGAGATGCCCAAAGACTCTGCTGAGGTGACTTTGCCCTTGGAACAACTGTCCCCTGTTCAAATCTGTCCCCTGTGACATGGCTAAGTGTGCCTATCCTGGAGGAGACTGAGTTGTAGTTTACAGTGGACACCAGTTTGGGTTCTATAAGCCCTAGAATTTGTCTGCTGTTCAGCTCCTGGGGCAGAAGGGAATTTGTTCTGTAGCTATTATCTATTCATTAATGCTGCACAGTGAGAGTGAATTGTGTGTGTGTGTTCTGCTGCTGAAGAGTGAGGGGGTATCGAACTGCTGCCACTAATGAGAAGAGAAGCCCTGACACAGTCAATGGAGGTAGGAGGAAGAGGGCATCCTCTCGTGTTTTTTTATAATTTCCTTTGCCACTTATACTACATACTGCAGCAATAACCAAGGTATGAATGAATAAAGAAAGTGTGGCATACATTCATGGCTGCATACTATTCCACCCTAAAAATGAACGAACTCTCGCCTGGAGATAGTCATGGTGAGTGAAATTAAGACAAGAACACGAACACAGAGCACTGCAAGTCACATGACTTTGTGGAATCTCAAACTGCTGATCTCACAGAAGGACTGACTAGAGTCGTGGTTATCAGAGGTTGAGTGGGGATGGGGGAAAGTTGTCCAGTGCTAAAGAATAGAAACAGTCCCCAGTGTTCTTCACACTGCCAGGTGGCCATTCTTTGTAAAAGCCGATCATGTTTTTCATAGGAATTTCTTGAGAAAAAAAAATTGTGAATGTTCTAACTAGGAAGTAGCCAAAAAAAAAAAAAGTTTAATAGGATGATGTGTGAAATGGCTTGAACTGCTCATTTCACATTGATGTATGTATTAAAATGGCACACCATGTCCCACAAGCCTGCACAATTATGTGTCCATTAAAAATCAGAAGCATAAAACTAAAAGGAAGTAGTTTTCATAAGGGCCAAGCACATGTCTGTAGTTTGCAGGGAGCATACCCTTCACCCCAGTTTCTAGTTGAGAGAGCTCGGGTGTTCTGGCTGGTGTGTGCAACACCTTAATTCTGAGGCCCTTTCATGGCCCTTCCCAAGCTGGAATCCGCAGGTGTGTTTTCTATTCATCTCCTTGGACTTTCAGCTTCCCTCCAGATGCGAACATGTCCACCACACCCCTTCCCACCAGCAACACAGAAGACTCTCGCAGAAAGAAGGGAAGACAGACTTCAGCCTGACCAGGTACACAGCACACAGGGATGCTCTGCCGGGAACCCACGTCCGCCAGCTTTGGAAAGCTTTGTTGCCTCTCCGGTTGTGAAGGCTACAGGAGAAGCTGGCCCTCTGATTCTTCTTGTCTGCCTGTCTGTCTTCTTGTCCCTCTTCCTTCCTGGGACCAACCCTCTCCCTGGCCCTGGGAAAGCTTCTCCCGGAGGTGTGCCTTGACTGAGGAATCCTGCTTCACACCAGCTTCACACTGACAGCAGCATCCACCTGTAGATGCTCCATCTTTCTCAGACACCTGGGAACTGCTGCCAAAAATGATCCTGGGAGGGCTCCTGCGCCCCTGGGACCCAATGCTCAGTGATGCAGAATCCCCACTTCCTACCCTTAATTTGTCTTTGTGGCCCTTAACCCCAAAAGTCCACTGACCCAACCTGGGATTCTGTCCCAGAAACCCATTTTTCCCCACACCAGCCCTCTCCCGGCCCCACTGCTCCAGGATACAGTCCCTTCTCGGCTGCACCTGTGTCTGCCGCCAAGAATTCCGTGGCGCACC
Source organism: Peromyscus leucopus (assembly GCF_004664715.2). Lineage (NCBI taxonomy): Eukaryota > Metazoa > Chordata > Mammalia > Rodentia > Cricetidae > Peromyscus > Peromyscus leucopus. The sequence goes on from NC_051074.1 coordinate 7,178,176, forward strand.
CCCCTCCCCTCACACCCTCCAGCCCACACATCTTTGAACTTTTATGGAATTTGCATCTGTGACAAATTACTTGCTCTTTAATTACATTCTGTCACATTATTCCTGTTGAACTTGGCTGAGAAGCGCGCTCTCCTCGAAGGCGGGCAGACACATCTCTGTTGTGCTTTGCCCAGATCCGGACAGCTAAACCCAGAGAACTGCAGAGAGCCCCTGAACGCAGGTCATCTGAACCCCTCCCAGCTTGTGCACGAGGGTGACTCCTATGTTTTCCCAAGTCAGTCTTTTTTCTTTTCTTTTTCACTTAAATGAATTCATTGTTTAAGGAACTTTTTATCACCTCCTGAAATGGAACACTGGTGCTGTTTGCCCTCAGTAGAATCGGGCAATAAAAATAAATTCCATGTAAACAGAGCAATGCTGTTGAATCCCACCTCTGCACATCTGTGCCCTGCATCTGCCTTGCTTGGACTTGGACGCTCCAAGTGTTACGGATATATTCAAGATTGACTAAGAACAAAAGAAAACTCTGCCTCTTTCCAGAAGAGTTGGAAAAATAATTTTAAAAGGAACCCACTCCTCTGCTGTGAGTTCAAATCTGTTAATCAAAAGTCTAGAAATGACCTGCAACCACCCTTTTGCCTGTCATCAGGAGCCCTGTACAGGCCCTGTTACCCACTGACTGTGTGATTTCACTTAAATGAATTAAGTGGTTTCCAAGCAACAAGTTCCAAGTGTCATCTCATGAGAGCTGTATAAAACTCCCCAAGGCAGACATGATTGTCACCCTGTGCAATGGTTTGGAAGTAGGACATCCCTCACAGGCTCATGTGTTTAGACACTTGGTCCCCAGCAGGTGGTGCTGTGGCTGTACTTGAGTCTGCCTCCAGCATGACTTTTAGGGCTCCTGATCTTCTGCCTTGGAGGAGCCTCTGCCACAGCTTCCTGCAAGCATGAAACGCCCCTCTCCCACTCCTAAAACACACACACACACACACACACACACACACACACACACACACACGCACGCACGCACGCACGCACGCACGCACACACGCACACAAGGCCTTCCGCACCACAATGGACCACTCTCTCTGGGAAAGGAATGAAAACCAATCTTTCCTCCATACAGTTGCTTCCGTCAGCCATTTTGGTCACAAGGATGAGAAAAGAAACTGTTTTACCTACTTTCCAGCAGAGAGAACAGAGCTACAGGACAAAGTGACCCCCAAAACATAGTGGTAGGCAGCTGGATAGGAGCCAACGAGGAGAAAAAGAGTTCTCCAAAGTTCTGGGGAAGAGAAAGCTTTATTATGAGCATGTCTCGAGTTGGAAGAACAGAAAAGCCTGACACAGGGCATCAAGGCAGCCTTAGTGTCCACAGCATCAGGAGACAGCTGCCACCTTTGGGGACACAGGAAGAGGCTGAGACCAGAGCCTAGGAATCAAGATTGCCTGCTGAGAAACAGGAACAAGGTTGGGCTTCCGTAGAAGGAGCTGAACTATGGAAGAAAGGAGATGCCATAGTTGTGGATGACCTACCCCACAGGCTGGGTTTCCCATGGATCTCAGCAGCAGAGGCCAAAATTACCATATCTGTGGGCTCGGAACCTGCAGGGGTCAGAGCCCCAAGATGCTGAGTAGAGAAATGTGGTGCCTCAGACCACCAGGCACAGCTCCTCCAGGTGATTTGACGCTGGGGTCTTCTTGCCACACACAACATAGCTGTGGTTGATTTTGCTGTATTTTACAGGAAACCTGAATTTGGGCAATTTTGGTCCATTCCAAGAATGGGTGGCTTTTTCTGTTTCCCAGCTCCGGGGACATAGTCAAGCTACTTGGATCTACCAAAGGTGATCTTGCCACCTCTTCCATTGCTGTTGGAAAATGAGACCAAATGCTCCAGGGTGGGAAGATAAAAAGCTAACACATTTCCTTTTTTATGGATTGAGACTAGGTCAAAGGCCCGTGGCCTGGGATCATGGCTCCATGCTTCATTTCTGTTCGCATTCCTAGGAACAGGCCAGAACTTCTATTGGATGCTGGGTACATTTAAGAGGTTGGGGGTCCCAGAATTAGACCCTCCTTCTTGGCCAAGGCTTCTGGCTGCATGGAGCACAAGGCAGAGAGCCACAGGACCACACACGAGATGGATTGGATATCACAGGCTGTGTTCTCGATGGGGGTGGGTGACGTGTAAGCCCAGGAGCATGGAAGGGGCCTATAAGAGCAGAGCTCAGTTCTCCGCAGTGTGGCGAGCCAGCCAGCAGAGGCAGATTCAGATGAACTTGAAGGAAATTTAAAAAGGCTGTTTCTGCTGTGGACTGAGGTCCTGAGCCACCAAGTGATAAAGGACACCAGACAGTCATAAGGTAAGATTCCCCATCCCCACCAGCCCAGGTCCTGGCTAAGTCTCATGGCAACAGTTTGAAAAGTGAATATTCACGGAACCCTCTGAGACCCAGAACCTGGGCTGACTGGCTGCAGGTGCCATGGATATGTGGGAAGGGGCCCATCCCCTGTCACACCTGTGACCCCTGTGACCCCTGTGACCCCTGTGACCCCTGTGATGAGGGACAGTGACTGAGACTTTGGACAGAGCAGGAGCAGCAGAGCAGAGGGTCAGTCTGGCCCTATCGTATCCCTAGGAGGGGAAACCAGGTCAACGCCTCCTCACTCCTTGAGCATAGGGAACAATGAGAGCCTTTGCCTTCCCTGCCTAAGAGGGACAAGACACACAGGATGACTCTGGCTAAAAACCCAATGTGGCAAGGGGACTGCAAAGATGGCTCTTGCAGAGCATCCAAATTTTGTTTCCAGCACTGACATGATAGTTTAATGGCTTAAAACCATCTGTAATCCCAGCTTTGGGGGACCCAAAGCCCTCTTCTGCCCTCTGTGGGCAATGCCCTCATGGACACATACCCCTACATGCATACATATAATTAAAAATAAAATAAATCTTTCAATTGTCCCAAAAGATACTTTTTTTTCTTCTCCTCATTGCTCATCGTAGCCAATTTTGGGCAGAGGACAGGTCTGTGCCTGGGCCTTCTTGTATTCAGATGTAACAGATTACCTCAAGTCAGAGATGCGTACATTTCTTGTATTGAAAATCCAACCTGTACTATTTCCAAAGAAAAAGACATCAGGAAAATATAGGGCCTCCCAAGAATTTGCTTCCTGCTTTTCTGGAAATTTCCTTCCAGGCCAAAGACCAAAGATGGCTTTTGACCACTTCTTCTGCGTCTTCCGGAAAGGTGTCATCCACAAACAAAGAGGTCCCAGGACCAGTGCAGGGTCCCCAAGGGCCTCCAAGGTGACTCTAGCCCTGAGACGCTGGTCCCTGGCTGTGGTTGCTGCTCTGCTCCATGCGTCAATGTGAGCGAGTCTACCCTGAGCTGTCTTGTGTGAGTCGTCCTAGGTCCCTCCACCTTGGAGAAAGAGAAGGGCCTTAGAGTTTGGTTATGAAGTCGTGGGCAATGAGCATCATATCTCCTGGGTGGAATTCTAAGACTCTCACAGTGAAAAAAGTGTTCAAGAGTCGTAAGAAGCCTCCCCTGTTTAGACTTACATGGCCCATTAGATACGGCGTCACTCTTGTGAGCCACTGGGGAATTTCCTGGAAACATCCGAGTTCTTGGGAACTCTGGGACGTTTATTATGCTTACAACGCTGATATAAAGGAATGAGTGGGAATCTCAGGCCTCTGTGGAGGAAAAAAAAATGAGTTGAGAACATTTGGGGGGCCCCAGATGATGCCTGCGAAAGTAGAGAAACCTCTGGAATTTGCTTTTTCTGCTGATCTTCATCCTGGCGAAGACCAATGAACAAAATGTGTGCTTTGCCCTTTAAAACTGAGTTGATTTCTGTGTCTGGGGAGAGGAAAGGCAGGAATAATTCCCACTGTCTCCCAGGCCCGAGGAACAAAGGAAGGCCATTTGCAATTTGAACAGAAACTCTGAAAGGATGTCTTTTAGACTCTGCGATTTGAGGGGCTCCTACACTCTTGGGCTGCCCCATCCATTTGCATTTTAACTAGGTTTTTTTGGCAAGGCCATTGTGGGCAGGAAAGCCTCTGCCCTCGGACACGGCGCCTGGGCAGCTGGACTCCTGGTCCTATTGTGGGCAGGTTCTCCCGGGGATGTCCTCTTATTTCAGTTGTCTCTGGTGTGTCCACGTCCTCCTCTCCTTTGAAAGACTGTATGTTAGTTAGAATCGTGAAACAGGAAGCAGAAAGTCCCACCATTCCCCGACTTACTGAAGATTTACGGGGAAGTGAAGTTAGGGCATCCATTCTGCGGGTATCTCCTGTAGAGTGTAAACCAAGGCACTCGAGAGCTTGGACAAGCCCTGTCAGGCAGGCCCTGCAAATACCACGGAGTGACAGCAAACATCACGGATCTGAGTGAGCATTCTCAACAACAGTCCCCGCTGATGGCGAATCAGGAGTCCGCCAACATCGTTCTGTTTGCACGGAGCTGAAGGAAGAAGGCTCGCAGCAGGCAGGCTCTTACCACAGGGATCCCACCTCACTGACGGAAGGAGTGTGAGGAGACAATCCACACAACCTGTGTGACAAAAGCAAGCCACAGCTGTGTGCAACCTGAAGTCCCAGTGCTGCGGGGCCAGAGACGGGGTTCTTGGGGCTCGTGACCAGCCAGCCTGACTGAGTCAGCAAGCTCCAGGCCGATGAGAGACTCTGTCTCAGAACTCAAAGTGGACAGCACCTAAAAAAAGATACTGATGGTTGACCGCTGGCTTTGAGTCCCTGTACACACTCAACCTGCACATGTACAAACACACACACACACACACACACACACACACACACACATATATATATATAAAATCACATATACACATACATATATATATAATCACATACACACATATGCACATGCAAAATATGTACATGCACACACATATGTACATACACACATATACATGCATAGACATAATTAGACATACACACAGAGTCACACAAGTGCACACACATATATACATAAACATGCATAAACACACATGTATATATAGACACAGACACATTTATACATACACATATTTTTCATACACGAATATATGCATAAACACAGACACACTTACATATACTTGCATAGACACATATACACACATATACATGGATACCCACACATGCACACACAAATACATATGCCATATGCCCATATCTATGTGTAGACATATATACACATACATACATAGACACAAGCTTCACAAACATATACATAGACAGGCATAGGCATGCATAGACACACGTGTGCACATACATAGTCACATTTGCACATGCACACACACACACACACACACACACTCACTCCCCACATGGAAGCAATAGCTAGAACTTAGAAAAGAGGCCGGAAACAACGGCGTGGCCTTTCAGTGCCGCCCTGAAAATGTCCAACAAGCTGACAGGGCCATCTAAGGCCCATCTGAAGTGCTAAGAGAATTTTTAAAATTGATTTAATAGAAGCAGTATGAGGTCAAACCGTGTAGATGAGTGATAAGTCACAAAGCATTTCTGTCCAGTAGAAATGCTAATCAAGCCCACATGTTACTAATTAACTGATTAGCTTTTGGTCCCAGGCCATTGCTAATTTTGTTCCTGGCTGCCTGAACTCAGCATTCTTTCTCCCACTGATCACACACTCACCTCTCCTTTGAACTGACCTCCATTCTAGCTCCCTGTGAACAGGCTGAGCACATCTTCAGAACACACACGCTGTAAATTTATGAGCTCTGCTTTATAAAGCCTAGAAAATTCTCCTCCAAAAGCCGTCTGGTAACATTTTTAGAAAATAGTGATTGTCTGCGTGCAAGATTTACAACCACAGAGAAAGGCCTGTCGTATATATGCCAAGGGTCCTGTGATGTGGAAAACTGGGGGCGGGGGGGGGGGATAACACCAGACCCCGGGATTTGGAAACATTAGCTGTGATTGACCAGCTACTCCCCCATGATGGAGTCTTCACAGTGTGAGGGCTGTGTACCGCGTACCCAAAGGCATTTTACACACAGCATTCCCATTTCTTCAACAGCCCTGAAGTCATACCTGGTCCCCTCGTCCTTCACAGGGTCACAGACCAAGGCCCCTACAATCCTGACCTCCAGAGTGGTATTATTCTAAAAGAAAACAAAAAACAAACAAACAAACAAACAAAAAACAAACAAACAAAAAAAAGAAAACAGTGAGAAGAAAGAGGGCTCACAGAGCAGTCGACTGCAGACTTTTCTTTTTCCAGGAAAACTTGACTGGTTTGTATCGGCAAACGTGAGCAGAGGCTTCTGGGAAATACCTGCTCTAAAAAGCAGACTTCAAGTGCAATTTTCTCTCTGGCACTGAGGGCCTGGAGAACATTCTAGGCTGCTTGGTTTGCCTGTCATGCTGTTACTTACAGGGCCAAGGAAAGTCAAGATGTTCATGGGTCAAGCTGAGCCTCCTAAATGCAAACTTCCTAAGGTTCCCCTGGAGATATCTGGAATGTTCTCTGTACAAAGTATTAGCTACTTCCCAGCACATGAGTCTTGTGATAATAAAGAGTATTTCCCCTCTTAAAACTACCTCAGAAGACAGGGATGGGGGCAGGATTCACCACCTCCCTGGAGATGGATGGTGACTCCAGACAGTCTAGGTAGTGAGACAGCCAGAGAATAGTGAATTGCCTGTCTGACTGGTCAGCTTGTCCCAAACATGTCAGACCCAAGTACCGCATACCAGGAAGTACCTGACTATCAAGAAATATCTTCAGATGAAGGAATTACGAATTTGGAAAAGTGTAGCTTAAATGGAGCATGCTCTCAGAGGGACAGATTAGTTGCTGATTGGTGCTGCCTCGTGGATTTATTATTAGAGGCAGAAGTAGAGGGCACAGCAAGAGTCAGGGTGAGAGGAGAGATCCAGAGATGGCTCCGGGATGGAAGGCCGCACAAGGGCGCGCTTTGCTTCTATTGGGAGTGGGGTAGAGGAGAGACAGCGTTCGGAAGGACAATGACAGCAGAACGGAAAGCGATTAGGATTTTTTTAAATTGATTCTTTGGGAATTTCACCTCACACACCCCTATCACGCTCAGCTCCCCATCCCTCCACACCCGCCCCTCACTCTTGTAGTGCCCCCCCCAGTGAAAAGCTAAAAAGAGATAAAATAAGATAAAAATAAACAATTTTTAAAAGGAAAAACACTTCTCATACCCTTACGGACTTTTAATTTCACATTAAGTTTTGTTATGTCTGCTGGTTTTTATGGCTAAGTCTTTATTACACACCTTTGCACACACACGTATACATATACTCATACACAGATGTTATTTCTGCAGTATTTGAGGGATAACTGTCTCTAACACACACACACACACACACACACACACACACACACACACACACACACACTCATACACGGGCATACGTACAGCCTGAATAGCTTTGCAGTGGTCCTTATGACAAGGGCAGTGTAGTCAACACTCTTCAGACCACTCCATCCTTCAAAGATACCGAGTGCTTTAAACATCGCTTGGATATTTAGCCCACTGAAATACTGAAATGAAGATAAATCCACAAGGTGAATCCAAAAGCCTAAGCCTCCACCCAGTGAACTGGTCACAGCCTATGAGGGTGAATCAAGAAACATCCTCTTGGGTAGAGCTACAAATGTAGAATCCATTAAATCAGGCGCAGCAAAGGAGGGAAAATGCTCCTCCAAAACCAAGTTAAAAATAGAATTTTCTCTTTATGCATGAGATCATCTTTATCTTTAAAGATCTCAAAGCTGTTACACGAAACACCACCTACATGGCATTGACCTTGCTCAAGATTACATCAAGAAGAGCATTTATAAGATCATAATTCTTGCTAAGTGTACCTAGTTAGATCCTTTGCCTACTTGACCTTTAAGAACTTTATAAAGGGCCTGGAGGGATAGCTTGCTGTTTAAGAGCACATGCTGCTCTTGCAGAAGACCTGAGTTCAGTTTCCAGCACCCACCTCAGGTGGCTCACAAGTGCCTTTGACTTCAACTTAAGGGGAATATGGCACCCTCTACTGGCATCTTTGGGCACTGCACCCATGTGCACAGGCACACCTTTAACACAGAAAGGAAGTCTTTGAGGCTCCTTTTTAAAGCAGTGAAGAAAAACAGCAAACTCAAGCTTCATAGAAACTTCTGGAGTGCCCTTCCTCAGGTGAGCCGGGTTTAAAGCTGGTTGGGGAGCAAGTATGGAGATAATGGGAAAACACCTTTCCCGGGAGCATTGAACGTGGACTCTTTCCTGGCTCAAGGCCAGCTGCTGAGGAGCCTGACTCTGCTTTCTCCCACACTGCCTCATCCTCTCTCCCAGAGAACCACACACTCCAGCATTTCACCCCTTGCTAGGTCTCCATGGGTATTTATGGAGTACTTTTCTTGGTAGGTAGCAGGTGAAGTTTCCAAACTATGACCAAGAGTATTGCTTTCACCTGGGTCCTGCCAGTGGCCATGGGAGCGGCATGGGCATCCAGCTACTTTCAAAACAACTGACTGTGGTACTCCTTGCCAGGGAGCTGGGAAAGGAGATTAAAGAGAATTTCAATACCTGGAGAAGGGTGTCCTTGCCAGTTTTTATGCCGAGTTGACATAGGTAGAGTCATCTGAGAGCAAGGAACCACAATTGAGAAACTGCCTCCATAAGATGGGCTGTAGGCAAGCCTTTAGGGCATTTTCTTAGATATGAGAGGGTCTAGCCCAAAGTGGGTGGAGCCATCCCTGGGCTAGTGCTTCTGGGTTCTACAGGAAAGCATGTTGAGCAAGCCATGAGGAGCAAGCCAGTAAGCAGCACTCCTTCACAGCCTCTGCATCAGCTCTTGCCTCCGAGTTTCCACCCAGTTTGAATCCCTGCCTTGGCTTCCCTCAGTGTGATTCAGGATATGGAAGCCAGATCAACCCTTCCTTCCCCAAGTCGCTTTTGGTCATGGCGTTTCATCATAGCAGTGATAACCCTGACTGAGATGGGAGGAAAATCACAAGAGGTGAGATGGGATGGAGAGTGAGTTCTTCTCCTCTCCGGGACTCCGCTCATCAGACTGTGTGCAGATGACTGCAGAGGAGCAGGAAAGAAAGAAAGTGAAAGCTGCCTGAGGCATCACTGGCCCCTCTTAGTTAATCCTAGAAGGCCTTTCCACAATGCAGGGGCCACAGGCGGTGGATCACAGCACGAGGTGATGGTAAAGGTTTGGGAGAGCTGCCCTCGCTCTTTCAGAATATGAGAAGGACCAGGCAAAAGTCACACAAAAGGATGTCTAGGTGGCTCTGGAGTGCTGGCCAGGCCTGGAAACCTCCCAATGTCATTCAGAGGAGGGAATAACCGCTTTGTCAGCTGGAAAGGAGGGACAGGAAGACCAGGGAAGGAGTGGAGTGGCCTTAAGGGTCAGAGCTAGACTCTGAGTCTCAGGAGGGCACAAGACCTGGGCTGACCTTCTGAAGAGTGACAGCAGGAAGCGGGGAGCGGGCAGATTGAAGAAGACAGAGACGCAATCTCTTACAGATTCTACTGCGTCCTAGAAAGATGGGGGGAGTTAGAAGTCTGGGGGCTGGAGTGATAGGTAGCTGTGGCTACATTCTAAGGATAAGACCACGAGACAGCCTTGACACAGAATGTTCAGAGCAGATGGCCAGACACACTGCTGGGTTGAGAAGCTTAAAAAATCTGTGATCTGGCCCAACCCAGTGGACGGTGAAGTGGTCTAGACCAAAGGTGAGTGTTGGCGGGAACACCCTGCATGGGCAATTTCTGTAATCGTAGGCATCGAGGCATGGATTCACTGGATAGGCCACTAAATTAGTTACTTGTCTGGTTA